>NC_071396.1:96978247-97612622 GCF_022682495.2 Desmodus rotundus
GGGATGTCTGTACAGGAAGGTGGGGGTCAGGGAAAGACTACAGAGCAAAGGTATATTAGCTCAGACCAGAGTCCAGGATACTGGCTGTCCGTCTGCACATGAGGACATGTAACTATTGGGGAGGGAAAATTTTCCTCTCTTCTCTTAGGTTCTATACCTGGGGCCTGGGAATTACACTGACAAATGACAGATTAATAAGAGAAAAGGTTTATTTATATACACATGGGAACCAACAAAAAAACTCACTGGCTTGTTAAATAATTGAAGTCAGAAGATTATATTCCTAACTTAGTAGGGGAAAGGGAGGAGAAATAAAATGCTTTTTGAGCTTTAGGAAAAATAAATGGATTTTTAGAACAATCAAGAAATAAAGTTTGTGATAATGTTTGTCTGGACAAGTATGAATGAACCTTCCCGCTCCTTCAGGGCCTGGAGAAGGGAACGAGGGTAGATTTTATTTGCATTCTCCCTTCTCAGTAAATCTGCCCTGAAAAAGAAACTTATGGCAGCTTCATTTCCCAGAATTTGCTGCTGTTAGTCAGATAAGGAAAGCCCCAGGAAGGTTCCCTCTGCATCGTTTGATTCTCATTTGCCTTTAGCTCAAAATAATCTTTATGCAAAAGTGGAGCACTTGAGGGTGGCCTGTCTGATCTCTGTCACAAACGAGAGAGAAGAGTGTTCAGCTAACACCCCTGGGAGGAAGTAGCCCCCCACCCTGGGCGGTTACTCCAGATTCTCTACCAGGAGCACCTGGTGTACTTCCCACTGTGTCCTCCCCTGCCCAGAGCATCCTCGACCTGCCTGTAACCTGCGCCCTCCTTCCACCAGGCTGCCAGTTCCCTTCTGCTAGGTATGGGGGGAAGAGGGGGCAAGTGGAAGCAGCAGTGACCACTGTTAAAGGAACCACAGGCCTCTACCTTCGCTGCTGTTCTGTTCCTAACCAGCCTGGAGGTGGGGGGTGGGGGGTGAGAAGGTCTCTGGGCCAGGAGGCAGCAGCTCTGGGTGTGCCCACCTGCATCATGGGCAGTAGGGACCCTGCCCACCTGCATCACAAGACTGAGATGACCTGGCGAGATAACGGTTCTGGAAGGACAACATATTATGAAGTCCTGCACACACGTACTATAGTCTGGAGGGTTCTCTAAAAGGGGGGCATTGAGGTGGGCGCGCACCTGGTTGAATGGCTCTAGCTCCCACAAGAGCAGTCCTTTGGGTGCATCTCCATGGCTACAAAAGCCCCAGCAGGATTGAACATGCTTAACACAACACCACTGGTGAAGTGTCCGCTGTGGGCCAGGTGCTTACAGCTGGAGAGGCAGGTCGAATGAGACCGACCCACTGCCGCCCTACAGGACCTCACTCACAGCCCGGCAGGGGGAGCTGGGAGTTTGCAGCTGCCTCTATGCTTCCAGCGTCGCCCATCTGACTCAGGCGAAGTCCCAAGCCAACTTTTCACTTGGGGACTCGTGCAGTCCATCTGCCATTCTCAGAAGCTGTGGACCCAAAATTGGTTCAAATGTCTGGTGATGGAATTACCAGGAAGTACAAGGAATGCAGGGGGTTGTGGGGAGGGGGAGAAATGGAGGCAGTAGACAGGAACGGGGGAAGAATTGAGGAGCAGGCAGTCAACACTGCTGGGGAGCCCTGGAGGAGAGGATAATGAGATCTGATGTGACTGGGTGGAGACAAAGGAACAGGCAGGAGGAGCCACCTGGCTGGTGTCTGCCCACCACCTGTTCCAGGCTGGAAGGGGACAGGGAGTGTCCCACAGGCCTGCAATACCAGCCAGACTGGCTCTGGGCCCAGGTAACCTTGTCCCTTCCTTTCCCACCTCTCCAGGGTTTCTGCTCAGCTGAATTCTGAGCCTGCCAGCCTTCTAGGTCAATGATATGATTCTAAGGACTCCAAAAGGAGGCACAAATGCAAAAAGCACCTCCCAGGGTAGGGGAGGAAGTTCCCCTATTAAGGACCCGTTCCCCTTTGTCACCTGCTAATAGACACACACAGAGCCCTAGCAAACCAGCCAAGTCATGCCTTATCAATTGTTGTCACCTCCCTGTTAATGAGTTTACCTTAAAGGCGGGAGACACCCTGCATAGGTCTTGTCAGAAGGGGAAGGGTATAAAATGCCCCCAGGTGATGGAGAGAGAGGGCAAGGAGGGAAGCTGACTTTGAGATTAAAGGAGAGAGGGAGGGGCCAAGAAGAGGGGACAGAGAGAGGAGACACAGAGGAGGGGTGGGGGGAGGATGGGGCCAGAGAGGGAGACTCCTGCCTGAGGGGTGACATCATGTTTTTCCACTTCCCTCATCTGGCACCAGCCACCCAGGGGCTTGTTTTCATATGGATCAGAGTCTTACTCAGTTTGGTTTTTGTGTATTTACGTTCATGAGCTATTTGTTCTAATGAGTGTCTCTAACAGCTCACTCCCTGCCAGCTCCCCCCACTCACCACCTGCCCTTCTGGAGGCCAAGAACAGACATTTATCTGGGCACGTGCAGAACGCACCCACCAAGAGGGAAAACTAGAGGACACGAGAGAGGCGGGGAGTGACCCTTTCATGCCCTTAGCATTAGGCCCCTGCAGGGGACATCTGCACCCATCAGCCGCCACGTCAGCGCTTTCTGCAGCAGGCTGGTCTCTGCTCTTCCCTGTGCGATTAGGCCAGAAACAGCCGCCGTGCGTCCAAGGCCCTGACTTGCAGACCCAGCAGCTGGAGCCAAACTTCCATCAGAATCAGGGAAGAAATTAAATGAGCAGGAACCGATCGGGTTTAGGAGAGAGAGAGGCAGACAAAGAAAGCTGCTGAGTTAAAAGGTTGTGCTCTGTTGCCACTGCAGTTTGAATGTGATTCAGGGGCTTCACTGTATCAGCCCCCGCCCACAGTAAACATGGGGACAGGACATCGGGAGGCCAAGAGCCCAGCGGCCATTCAGCAAGTGCTGGTCTGAGTCATTCCCCGTCCCGCAGAGCTGAGGTCAGGCCTCTCATCCTTCCGGTGCCTCTGCCTCCTGCCCTGCAAAGCCTGGACAGTTAAAAATTGCTTCAGTCAATTCTCTCAATAAACAATATGGAATGAGGATGACTATATGCCCGGCAGTGGGCCAGGGCTGGGGAAACCGATAAATACGACAGCCCTTGAACAAGTAAAAGCTGAGCTTGTTGGTTCTTCCTCCCCAAATCCAGGATCCCTGAGACATGAGCTCCCTCACAAGGCCTTGGTAGAGCAGGTCCACCATCAACGGTACAGAATGAGCTGTCTACCCCAGCACGCCAAAGACAGGGGTGAAGAGACAGCATAACTGCAACACAAACCCCCATTTAGAAGAAGGGAGAACGGCGAACCAGGCACAGGGGGTCACTGGAGTAGACGCGGCTCTCTACCCAGGTGTCAGCCCCGCCCAGGGGCTGCCCGTCGTTTTTCTGCCTGAAGGGCTCTCCCATGAAGCTTGTCTTCCACGGCCACGTCTCAGGTGGGCATTGGAAAGCATGTCTTCTCTGGGGATCCGACAGGGCTAACAGCCCATTCTCTGTGAGCAACTTGAGATCAACCTAGGGACTGTGTGCCAGCTCTGGGACTTCTTCAGCAATAAAGCTTCTTGAAAATGCAATAGACCTCTAGTCAATCCTACATGCTAGCAACTCAGAAATGGAGCTCTTGGCCAGTTTTGGTATTGTGGTGCAGAAGTGGGCCTGGTCTTGGCCTTGGAGTTCTGTCCATCCCGTGTCCCTCAGTTTAATAGCCTCCCATCTTTGTAAGTCAGACCTGTCAGTGGGAGTGAGCAGGCTAGGAAATTATGGCCCTCCCCTCGCGGCTGCATCTCAGATACAAGTCCATGGGAAAACAGACTACATCCTTTGTCTGGTGGAGAACAATTAATGGAAATTGCTTACCTGAGCGCTTTGTAGTTGAGATAAGTCCCTATTTTAGAAAGAGAGATAGAGGAAAATCAGATGCATGGGTCTTTTTCAAACAGTATAAGCTTTTCCTTGAAAGAGAATCTATAAAACAAATCATTTGGACCTGAAAGGACTTTGCTGCTATTCAGTGTCATAAATCCCTTCTGGAAAAAGGACTTAGAAGCTAGAGAATGTTTCCAGCCCAGGGAGCCGAAGGAAAAAACCCTTCGCTTGCTAATCAGATTGACACAAGGTCTCAAGAAAGACAATTTAATTATGTCGTGTTCAAACCACACACATTGCTTTCTGTTTTCCTGCAATTCAAAACAAAAAGATAAGACCTCGGGCTAGCAACTTGTTTCACTCCAGAATCAGTGTCTATCCATCCGAAATATCAGTCCAAATTTGTAGCGATGTCAAGATTTGTAAAACACAATTTGGGTAATTGGAGAATCAAAATATAGTCCATGCAGGGGCTGGTGTATTATCTTTCCATCGCTGCACAGCGGATTACCACAAACTTAATAGCCTGAAAATCATCCCTCTGTTAGCTCAGCATCTCTGTGGGGCGGGAGTCAGGAGTTCAGGCACAGCTTAGCTGGGTCTCCCGCTTAAGGTCACATGGCTGTAATCAGACTAGTACCTGGGTTGCGTTTTCAGAGAGGCTTAACTGGGGAGGGATTCGTCTCCAAGTTCATCTGTTGCCAGAATCAGTTTCCTCGAGCTACATGCCTGAAGTACCCTGATGTTTGCTTGCTATCCGCTGGAGGCCACCCTTGGGTCCTTGAGACCCCCTGTGGTTTCTTGCTTCTCCAACAGGGCCATTTAGCTCATCAAGAGCTCAGCGAGAGTCTCTCTAACACCTTTGCCCGGTTCTGTCGGTTAGAAGGAGACACGCGTCTCACCCACACTCAAGCGAAGCGCACCTGAAGTTGCACGACCGTGGAGCACTAAGAGTTAGGAAAACCAGTTGAATTCCAGCCGGGCCGCTTTCTAGCTCTGTGCTCTTGGACAAGTAGCTGAATGTGCCCTAATCTCAGTTTACTTATGTATAAAGTGGACTGGTTGTCCCTCACCCACGATTTAGGGTGTTTTTAAATGCACCGAGATGAAGACCAATGAAAAGTAATAACGAGAGATTTATTTCCTTACCACAAGAAATCTGGAGACAGGGTGGTTTCAGGGTTAGTTCATTTTACCCTTCCGTATCTTGAAAGACAGTATTTTATTTTGGTTTTATGTACTCTTCACTTCAGGGTGTTGGATGTTGTTCTGACTTATGCCTCCATGGTTCCAAGACAGATACAGTAGTCAGCCTTCCACCCACACGTAGAAGCACTCAAATAAACATAAAGGGGACACTGGCACAGACGCCCCAGGTCACCTTTGCTTTGGGGGGTGGGCGTTGAGGTTTTCAAGTTAATAGATTGTTTCTTAGATCAGGTTTAAGTTTACAGAGGACTCAAAGTTCCCATATATTCCCTACCCATCCCAGTCTCCCCTGTGATAAACATCGTGCTTTGGTGTGGCATATTTATTAAAATTGATGAACCAATATTGGTACATTTTTATTAACTAAAGTCCATAGTTTACATTAGCTTCACTCTTTGGTTAGTGCAGTTCTCTGGATTTTCAGGAATGTGTAATGACCCGTATCCTCCATTACGGTATCATACAGAACAGCTTCACTGTCCTACAATGCCCCCGGCTCCACCAGTTCACCTCTCCCTCCCTCCCTCCCCTCCAGCCCCTCATCTTACAGTTGCCCCCATAGGTGTGCCCTTCCCAGAACATCCTGTATTGGGGATCACATGGTATATGGCTTTTCAGATGAGTTTCCTGGACTTCGTAATATGCATTGAAGTTTCTTCCATGTTTTCATGTGGCTCCATTGCTCATTTCTTTTCATTGCTGAGTAGTGTTCCATTGTCTGGATGCACCACAGCTTGTTTATTCATTTGCTGTCCTTCGGAGTGATGGAGGAGTTCTGGACCTAGACAGTGGTGATGGCTGCATAACATCACGAGTATGCCAGATGCCACTGATTTGATGCCAAATAGTGAGTTTTATGTTATATGAATTTTGCCACCTCACCCCCCAAAAAGAGAGGGGCCCTGGAAGCATGAAGAGACAGAGGCGCTTCCCCTGAGGCAGCCCAGGCCAAGGTGAACGGGCAGGGCAGGGCACCTCGATAGCCCAGAGGTGCACCAGTGGCTCTCTGGTGACCAGAGGGTCGCCAAGGCAGAGTGACCCTCCCGCGATTACCAGCTAAGCACATAAAAGCCTTCATCAAATTTCTGTTGAAAGGCTGAAGGCAGGAATGAGAGAAATTTCCTGCCCTTGCTGTTTAAGAGTGTTTCCTGGCTGAAGAAGAGAATAAAGCCTTTCTCACCATGAGAATTCCAAGTGTGGCCTGGAAATCCTAAACCATTCTCTGCCCAACCTGGAGAAAAGCTGTTAGAAGGTGAAAGACAGGATGTTGTCGCCCTCCTCTGGTCACTGGGCAGCTTTGGTTTTTCTCCCTCTAAACTAAACTAACTAAGCTAAGGCGAGACCACCCGCTGACAACTGGAGTGGGGCTGGCTGGGCAGTCTCCCCTTGCGCAGGCAGGACTAGGGGCTTGAGAGGTCCTGGAGCCAAGGTACCAGGGGTCATGAAGGTAACACACACTTCGCTGTCCCCTCCCCCTTCACATACACACTGGTGTCCTGCACCCTCCTTCCTCCCGTGCTCCTAGCTCGTGGATCCCTGCCTGCCCTCTGTCCCATACGACCGTGCTGACACCCACACCCCTTGGCTCATTGCTTGAAAGACAAGTTCATGCCCTTTTTGTGGAAGAGGTTTATTGCCAACCCCTACCAAGAACCTGCAGAAATTTCAAAGCTGTAATGCTCCCCGTTTATAATGTCTGTCTTCCTCCTTTTCAAGGCATAAACTGGGTCTCTACCCTGGCTTTCATTCCTGGGGAGGGACCTCTCCAACCTCCTCCCCTACAGTTTTCCCAGACACAGTGAGGGACAGAGGGGCCCCTCACCACAAGGCTCCTCTTCCCGGGCCAGTGATAAAAACCCAACTGGGAACAGGTGTCCCTCTGTCTCAGGTGTTCTAATTTCATTCATGAAGACTCGGTGGGGTGCTGCCCAGCACACCTGAACTTCCACCCTACCTCCTGGATCTGAGATGGGCTGGCCTTTTATGTGAATAAAGAGCTGCCCGCTCAGGGTGACTGGCAAGATCGTGAAGAGCCTGCCGCCCAAAGGCATTTCCCTCACCGGCTCATCACTTTGCTTTGAAGTACCCACAAACCAGCAAAAAGATGCTCAGTCTCACAACTGATGGGGAATGCCAAAGAAAACTGCAATGAGATGCCACCTTTCGGTACCAGATTGGCAGAGATTCACGGTGTCGGGAGGGAGCAGGCAAACCCAGGCATTTTCCTGTTCACGGCTCACTGGGTGCCAGTTGGTGCAGCCGCTGTGGAGAGCCACTTGGGACTACCCGTCAAAACTTTAAATGCAATGATGCTTTCACTCAATTACTCAGCTCCTAAGCATTTATCCTATAGGTGGACTTCTGCATGGATGAAATGACACGCATGTTTATTGCAACACAGTTTTAATAACAAAAGATGGGGAAACCCTTCAGGCACAGGAGAAGACTGGTTACGTAAATCACAGTACTACACCATCAAACACTATGAATTTTTAAAAATGAGGTTGTTTTGTATGGTGTAATAGGAAAAGATCCCCAAGGTTTATTGCTTAGTAAAAAATGTAGCATCTAGAACAGTGTAGTGTTTCCATTGGAGTGGGAAAAGGACATATATCTGTAAGTGTTTGCAAATGCTGGGAATGTCTGGCAGGAGACTCAGTAAACCGGTAATAGGCTTTTTATGGGAAGGACAACTAGGGGAGAAGGAAGAGAAAGGCACATTTTACTCAATACCCCCCTTTTTATTGTGGCAAAATACACGTTATATAAAATTTACCATTTTAACCAGTTTTAAGTATAGGGCTCATGACATTAAGCACATTAAGTGACATTCATCCTGTTGCGGACCCATCACCGCCGTCTGCCTCCAGGAACTTTCCATCTTCCCGGACCGGAGCCCTGTACCCACTCGGCACTAGCTCTCCATTGCCCTCTGCCCCCAGCCCCTGACCCCTAGGAGTTTAACTGCACCGGGTACCACACACAAGTCGAATCATAAAGTATTTGTCCTTTTTACCCCTGGCTTATACCACTTTGCATAATGTCTTCATCAATACATTTTTATATCTTTCAAATGCACCTGGGGAGCTTTTTTAAACATACTGATGTCTGGGTCTTACCTCCCGGAAGCCTGATGTCATAGGTGTGCAGAGCAGCGTGCACCTGGGTTTTGTTTAGTTTTGGTTTTTATCCTCACCCCAGGACATGCTTATGGTTTCAGAGAGGGGAACGGAGGGAGAGAGAAGGAGAGAAACATCAATAGGTTGCCTCTCCTATGCCCTCCAGCTGGAGACTGAACCGAAACCTAGGCGTGTGCCATGACCAGGAGTCCAACCTGTCATCCTTGGGAAGCCATCTACCAGACCAGGCTCTCTCTGCCTGTGCCGCTGGGAACTCAGCAGGCAGCCTGTACCCAGCTGCAGTGATTGACATGTGAGGGGGATGTCCCCAGGGGGAACTGTGGAAATGGCACAGGAAAAAATTGCTATTTAAGGAGAGAGGGCAGAGAAGAGAAGTGCCTGTGTTCTTTGCAGTGTTAATGACCATTTGCACACTTACCTAAAATAACTTAGATTCTAGGACCCAAACTATTGAGGGAGGGAGGGTGCAGGAGCGGACCTTCCTTGTCTTGTGATCTCACACGATCTCAGCCGCCCTGGTGAGAGCCTTCCCCCACCCCCACCCCACCCCCACCTACACAACATCTCCCACTCCTGTGCCCCTCAGTCATTCCAGGGTCAGCTGCTGCTGGCAGAAGATGAGGGGGTGGTCTCAGCCCTTGGCTCCCCCACTCACCCTCTCCCAGGCAAGCCCCCTTCACTTCCCACACACTCCTCTTTCAGTGGCTTTCCCAGGGAAGGAAGTGCCTTCCCTAGAGCCAGCTGGGGACAGTCTTGTGTCAGTGTTGTGAAAACCAGAAGTTACAGGTTTTGATTTCTCAGGCAAACTTCATTTATTGACATGTAAATTTAAATTCGCTTTATTTTTACAAAATTTTTATTGTGGACGCTATTACAGGTGTCCCTCATCCCCCTTGCCCTGGCCCACCTCCTAGATTAGCTTTAATAAACAGCCTTGTGAGATCCAAAAGGCTGGCCACCCTTTCTTTTTCTTGAGAAAAATAAGAGCAAGGAGATTAATCAATATGCAGTTAGGTCCAGGTATAAACACAGATCCAGGTAGGCCAAAGATCTTTTAAGATTAAAGAGATTTAATTGTGCATCTTCCATTATCTTCATAATAAAATTCTTTGTTTACTGATAGTTAATGAGAAGCGACACAAATAATACAGGTTAGCCAAGCAAACAAGTAAACCATGTGTGATACAAGACGTTGTGCTTGCCCCCTTAAGTCATAAAATTTTAGTTCAGGAAATTGAATTTGCTCACTCAAATTGTAAAATGAGCTCAATAGCTTTGGGTTAATTTAATCCAGCCCTCTGCACGTGGTGTGGATTCCCTGCTCACTCTGCTCAGGCTTACACGGGTCTAGTAACTAAAGTGTCGCTCTAGCGGTTTTAAATCCAAACACATGAAAACATATTCTTCCCTAACAAAATCATAAGTATTTGCAGTTAAATTTGATTTCAGTGTTAGGGCTATCCAAAGGAAGAGAGCCAGGTTTTCCACAATTTCTGAATGTTCCTTTTCCTAGTCTATTGGAAAGTTTGGGCGTAGCTAAACTGTACAAAATAGATACGTGGTAAGTTTGTAAACTGAATCCTATTCCACATTGTCACAGGCGTACTCGTTATCCAGAGGAACATCCTTGTGTAAAACAATGGGCTATATACCTAATTCTGTCATTTTTACATTTTAAAGATTCTTAGATGTTGATTGTTGCTTTTAAATTGGGGTCTACATCAATATTACATTTCAGTCTTTTCACCCTTTGCCTTATGTAAATAAGTTCCAATAATGGGTGGCTACCATGTAAATAAGGACGCCTTATTTCTTGGAGTCAGATTTTACTGTTTACACAGCCTGTCTCATTTGATCGTCCCACCTTGTGTGGTGGGTTTCCCTCCCATTCTGCAGATGAAAAAACTGAGGCTCTGAGAGGTTATGTGACTTGATAAAGATAACCAGCAAGCTAAGAGATAATGTTAGGGTGCAGAGCCAGGATTCCTACGCCAAATCATGTGTCCTGCCAGCACGAATGAGGTTACATCTGGGCACGAAGTTTCTCCCCTCCACGGAGGCTACATCTGCGGATGCAGTCGATGCAAGATGCTGAAGAGCTTTGAATTTCTGACTGCATTTTTGTTATGACAGAGTCACGTGCCTCTAGCAGTGTGGCTTAGGAAATCACATTTTAACTCTCTGATCTACATTTCTCGAAAACATTTTCTTCTTGCAGAGGGACACTCGGGCCATTACCTGGTTAACAATTGCCCATTGCTGCAGGAAATTCATTAGCTTGAAAGGAACATGATCACAGGGGTCACACTTGAAAACAGAAGGTGGAGCATTAATCATTAACAAGATCACCCAAGAGATACCAAGGAGAACTATTATTGGAGCTGATAGGACCCTCAGGACAGAATGAATGGAGCTTGTGAGCCGTTTTGGGAATTTGGGGAGCATAAAAGACTGCTCCTGCCCTGAGCATTCACACACCCCTACAAGAGCCCAGTTGGGAAGAACAACCTGCTATGCTATTCAGTTATGACTCTTATACTCACTTAAGTGTATTGAGTCATTTCCAAGCCTAGGAGGAGACAGACTCATGCCTGGTCAAGGCACCAGCATTTATTTGCAATCCCGTAAAGTCAAAGCTACACTCTTGGGGTTCTGGTGAGAAGCAGGATGCAGGGCTGCCCTTAGTACTACTGACACAATCATTCCTTGGGGAGAACCAAGGTAATACTGGAATCCCCATAGTGCAAGCCAGAATGGACCTCTCGGAAGACCTGAGCAACTCCAAGAAGAGAATAAACAATATCTGAAGAGTACATTGGAATTGAGGAGAAAAAAGTAACATTACCTGAGCACTTTCTATGTGCCAGGTACTGTGCCAAGTGTTCAGTGTGATCTAATGAATTTTTGTAGCAGAGCAAATGTATGAGTTGGGTTATTATGTCCCTTTCACAGATCAGCAAACTGAGGCTTGGTGGGCTAACTTACCCAGATTCACACTGGTAAGTGGCAAAGCCAGATTTACATCTGGGAGCCCCCAGCCCAAAGTAAGAAGAAAGAAAACCCATTCATTCCTGGCTTCTGCTGCCCCTTCGGTCACCGCCCATATCCTTCTCTCTCCCGGGACACACCTCACCCCCATCTGTGTCACACGATCCTGTCTCTAGAGAACTGGGACTGAAAACTGAGTTCCTGGTTCTAAGAATGACACCAAGATCCCTTTGTCGCATTTATGACCGTCCCCTGTTTTCCATTTTCAAAATGGGCATAGTCCAGGGTATGACCTGAATGCCGAGTTCAGTGGTAATGTCAGAATTTCTATAGGAGAATCTCTGGGAGCAATCTGGTTGGAGGGAAGGTGGGAGGAACAAAGAGATTTTCATTGAAACCTTTTATAAGAGTGCTGTGACTTCTCATGTAATAGGATTGATCACCAAAAAATTGACATAACAGCTAATAGGTAATTAATAAAAATATATACTTAACTCACAAATTAACTTAATAAAAATGTGCACTTAATACATTAAAAACTAAGTTAACCGAGTTAAAGAGAAGCTCAGGAGCTGCGGGGTTTTTTTGTTTGTTTGTTTTTTATTGTTTTACATTTCTAACCATCCATCAATTACTCCATAACAAGGCAGCACCGCATGATGGTTGAATGTTGGCTCCAAAAGTCAGACCATGTGGGTTTGAATTCTGGCTCCGTCATTTATCAGGTCGTCTTGGGCAAGCGATTTCATATCCCTGTGCCTTAGTTTTCTATCCACAAAATGAAGATAATAACAGTGCCTTTCTCATCATGGTGTTGTATTAAACAAAACTTTCACAGCTCTCAGCACTCCATAAATCATAAACATTCTCAGTAAAGGTTACTTCATATTATTTCGTAGGTCAGCATCAGCCTGAAGTTTTTCAACGCGTGCTTTACAGATTTTTTCTCTTCATTAATTCGTGGTTGGGGTGATGTTGCAGGCAATGACTGGTGGAGATCACGAGAAACTGAAGATTCCCTTGCAAACCACCTCCTTGGGACCTTCGCCAACTTTAAATAGGCCTTGCCAAAAAACGGTGTCAGGAGCAAATAGCAATGTATCAATAACAAATTAAAAAATTACTTAAGATACATGTTAGTCTTCTAAGCCTCAGAAACTAAAATAAAATGAAAAATAGAAGATAAGTGACGGTGTTGAACTTGAGGAAAAGGCTGAGACATAAGCACTGGATCAGCATAGACTTCGCATGTTTTAAAGAATGTATGTTCCTTCTCATCAAATTTGTATGGGAGAAACTGATGTGTGAAAGCAAGTTAGACTTACTTTGGATATAATTGTACAATTCTGCAGTATTATTTTTGCCATTAACTGCTCTCCCAATGTCCCCTTTTCTGTTACAATCACAGGAGGCAAGCAGAAACATCTGAAGAGTTAGAAGAGAGGCAGTATGGGCACCCCCACCCTCTGCAAAGTGCTCTCGAGGACGCAGTCCCCTGCGGCTCTGCGTTTACAGGATTTTATTTGCATAGACGTACTGCAGGAGCTCTGGATGGCAGTGGCTCTGAAAGAAATTAGCAAAGGGACAGGTGAGGCAGGGAGTCAAGGAGCCTCCTCCACTACAGAACGTAGACAACTGTCCAATGCAGCCCGAGGGCCAGTGAGCTGCGCAGCCTCAGAGTTGGAGGCATCATTGCCTGTGTCCATCGGATGATGTGGAATGGAGCTGCCGATATATTTTGTTCCTAATCTTCCAGGTGTTTTGTCACTTACATTGCATTATGGGTCAATTACTATCAAAACATAATTGATCTGAGTCCTTCATGGGGGGGAGGGCAAACTCCTTGGTGCCCTGCCACCCTCTGCATTAATACCAGGGCAGCAGTGACCTCTGGGAGGATCCCCCCACCCTGGCTCACTCACCAGCAGCCGGCAGAGCTTGGACTTCCCTTGATCTTCGCTCTGGAAGCCGCGTTCCCTCCACTGTCTCAGATAGGGCGAACAGGCTCGAAACGTGGTTTTGCAAGCCTGAGAAAAATAATACTACCACCTTATTGTCAAAAATATCAGAGAATTCTTTTTATTTTTTTTAATTCGAGTTTACATTTGCTATTATTTTGTATTACTTTCAGGTGTACAGCATAGTGGTTACACAACCATGTGCCTTACTAGACAATTCTAAAATCCCAACCAAGGAAGAGGACTGTACCCAATCTGGGGTCTGGGGGCCACTGAGAGTACGGAAGGGTGTACAGGAAGTTTGAAGACTTGAACCATGTCATCATGTCTATAATTTGGGGCTGGTGGGAAGGACATGTATTTTCCCATCCAAAGTGGTACTGGATTCCTGAAGCTAACCTCCCCAATCTCTCTCTCTCTCTCTCTCTCCCTCTCTCTCTCTCTCCCTCATGCTCTCTCTCTCCCCACCCTAACTTAAAGAAGACAAGTGGTTTGGTGAAACCCTTTGTTCCCAATGGTTTTGAAACCACCACCCAGTCCCAGTCCAGAGCAGCCTTGCAGTTGATCCAACCCTGTTAGGACACATTTTCTCCAAGAATAGAGCGAAGGCTCCACAGGAAACTGCGCAGCCAGGAGTAGGAAGTCTACTCTAGATGCAACAACAAAAGCTAACAGGCCTGAATAAATAGCCTCAGCACGTGGACGGCTGCTCCTTGGCTTAAACCCAAGCCTCCCTGCCCCGCCCTCCATTGACCTGAACTCCTCCAGCCCCACCAGGGGCTGGGACTGGGCAGGTGGGGCTGGCGCAGGTGGGAAACAACACTCCTGCTCCGAGAGCGAGCCCACAGCGAGGGGGCACTTTTTCCAGGATTCCCACGGCGTGCTGCTAAGTGTTTGTAACTGAACTGGCAGGAGCTGAGAGCCTGGCGTCTGGACCCAACAGGGCTGCATCACGGCTCCCTTGGTCCGTGGCACAGAGGTTTCTTGCGGGTGGCTGGAGAGTCACAGACTTACCTTGGCAACATGGGGATTTCTATCCTGTAAATGGATCAGGAGGGAATCCTGAGTCTGCTTCACTTGGTAGGTGAAAAATTTCTTCCATTTCCGCCCAGCAAAAGCAGCCAATTGCCCAAACAAGACAAAGGCCGAGTATCTCAGGCTGTCATCCTCCTGCGGTTCCCGGGAACAAAACAACAAAACCCAGGTCTTTAAAAAAAGGCAACTGCATGGGAGGAAACCACAGCAAGTTACAGGGGGGCCTCAGACCGAGCCCGCAGCACTTGGGGTGGGGGATGGGACGGAGAGGGGCTGAGTCTTCAAAGAACCTTTCTGCCCGCAGAGAAGAGGATTCGACTTGGGGATCCCTAATGCTACTTCCTGATCCCCAGATTTTTTTTCATTACTTACTGTTTTCGAGATAAAATATGTTAATATGGTTCAAAATTCAAAATAACCAGAAAGGCTTATCTCTAAAAGTCAGTCTTTTTCCTACCCCTCTCAGCCTGCCATGAAATGCCCCTCCCCACAAGCTAACAAAGTGGATTTTGTGTGTATCCCTCCAGAAAACTAAGAAAAAGCATTGTTAGACAGTCCTTTGCAATGTTTTTTATAAAAGTAAAAGCATCCCACGCCCCTGTTCTGCACCTTCATTTTTCCCATCGAACGATATAGCTGGGAGCTCTTTCTAAGTCAATACATAAAGGAATTTTTTGGGGGGGCTGTACCATAATGCATTTGACCCGTTCCCTGCTTATTACTCTCAGCATTTTTGCCAGATCACCTCTCTTACCTTTAATCTAAGTTTCTCCCATCAGGGGTAGAAATAACAGTTACACTTATTCCCTGACACCCAGCCAACTCTCCCTGCTTTTAGTCTGACCAGCTGGTTTGTCCCTGAGTGATGCCAGCGGGTTCAGCCCTTTCTTCCTCTCCAAGACCAGCTGTCTGGTCCAAAGTATCTCTCTTCCCCGGTGAGGAAACTGAGGGCCAGGGTCACATCGTCAGGTAACAGAGAAGTCACCTGACTTTTATATCAGTGTTTCCTGGTCCTGTCCAGCTCCAGGTGAACCAGAGGGGACAGGGCTGGGAGGAGGTTCAGAAATTGCTTTCGTGTTGCCTTTTCCTCACTGCTCTGTGTGTGTGTGTATTATTACTGCAGTGGGCTTACCGGTTAGTTTAGAAGGAAGGTATCTCAGAGCCCCAACAGTTCCATCAGTGCCTTTTTTGCTTAGCCTGTCTTGTCACCTGGCAGTTAAGAGTACAGTAGCCTGTCATCAGTGAGCCTGGTTTCATATCCACTTACCGGTTCTGTGAACCTTCCACAAGTTACCTAACCTGTCTGTGCCTTAGTTTCTTCATCTACAAAGTGAAGATAATAATAATGCCCACCTCCCAGGGTTATTGTGAAGATTATGTGATGTAATCTACATCAATTGCCTAGCACCATGCCCAGCACACAGTAAAGGCTCCTGAGATAGCAACTGTTGTTATAGTTACATTTATAAGACAGCATTGACTACATGCTGGTGTGGCCGCCGCCATTGTCCTCAACATTAGTGTACACGTACTCACTTCTCTCTTACAATGGTAACTTGAGGGGTGTTTTTAGAATCCTATTCACCTCCATGTCTTCCGTAAACCTCAGCGCAGGCCCAGTCTCTTAGTGAGATCTGTTTGATACAGTCCCATTCATCTAGTTTTGCCTTTACTTCCCTTGCCGGCGGCGGGGGGGAAACAAAGTCATAAAATCTTCTCTAAGGTGAAGGGCCGTAAGTTTAGTACCTTTGCTTTCTTCTGTGTAACTTATTTAGATCTTATATTTAGGTCTTTGATTTTGAATTAATTTTTGTGCATGGGGACAAACTGTAGTCTAGTTTTATTCTTTTGCACATGGCTTTTCAATTTTCCCAGCCCCATCTATTGAAGAGGGTTTCTTTTCTCCATTGTATGGCTTTGGCACCTTTGTCAGAAATTATTTGCCCATATACACGCGGTTTTATGCCGGGGCTCCCCGTTCTGTTCCATCGGTCTGTGTGTCTGCTGTACTGCCAGTGCCGTGCTGTTCTGATTATCGTTGCTCGGAAGCATAATCTGAAGTCAGGTAGTGTGATACCTGCAGCTTTATTCTTGTTTTTTCAGGATTGCTTTGACCATTCGGGGTCTTTGGGGTTCCATGCAAATCTGATTTTTATTTTATTTTACTTATTTTTAAAATGTCTTTGGGGTTTTGATGGAGATTGCACTAAATCTATATGTTGCTTGGGGTAACATGGACATTTTAAGCATGTCACCCTAATACACTTAATTTGTTTAAAGGATTTGCTAATAAGTGAGTGAATACTAGAGATCTCGTTCCCCGAGCAGCAACCACCCAGGCTCGCGTTTCTAATCCCAGTCGGATTTCCATAGCCAGCGGTCTTCCTGAGCTGTCTCACTTACGTCATCTAATAGGGACCTGGTCTGAAGAGTGATGTCTATGAAGAAGGAGCCCAGACCTTTCCCTTGGATCTTGCCCAGGATGATGGTCAGCGACTTCATACTCTCATGGATGACTTCAGAACTCATGGGATCATACAATCCATGGACCAGCAGGTCTAGCACGATTTTCTTATACTTTCTCACCTGTCATCAAAGTTTTAAAAGCATTAGTTGCACAGGAATTGCTCCCCATGAGTTGAAAAGCAACTCTACTTCTAATTGTCCAACAACCTAAGACTTGGACTAAGAGATTATGGTTTTCTTCGGGACCTGCCACAAAAACTCCCACCAAAATACAAGCACTTCCAGGAGCCCAAGTCAGTCTTAGAGGGAGAGCAGTGAGTGATTCGGAAGCATGACCCATGGGTGGGTGAGGGTAGTCAGGGTGCTTCAAGGAGGGTGGGAGGCTGGATAATCTCGGTTTCTGAGGCATGCTGGGGACAAGATGAAATGGTCACTGAAGCTGACAGATGCTAAAGGAGGAAGTGGGGGAAACGTTTTTACTAAACAAGCATGTTATTAGAAACTAAATTGAATTTACCAAAGAGGATGACGTCCAGCTGTGCGCTAATCCTGCCAGCAACTCTATTTCCCAAGGCCCATAATACTGAGGCGTGATGACCCTAAAATGACCCCAAGTGAGTCATGTCCTTCCCCTGAGGGCGGGAAGAACTGCTGACTTGCATCGAGCCTATTGAACATAACAAGATCCATGGGATGTCATTCCCATGGTAACTTACATTCTATAAGTTTCCTTCTTAGGAAAGGCGGGGGGACACTCCTGCTGATCTCGAAGAAGTCAGCTACATGCTGTGAGTGGGCAGCCTCTAGGAGCTAAGACTGGCCCCTGACTGATGGCCAGCCAGGAAACAAGGACCTTGGTCCTACATCTGGAAGGCACTGAATTATTCCAACAGCCATGTAAGCTAGAATGAGGACCCCAAGCTTCAGGAAGGAATGTAATCTGGCCCACACCTTGATGGCAGCCTTGCAGGACCCTGAGCAGGGGACCCAGCTAAGCCGGACCTGGGCTCCTGCCAGGTCTGGGGTGAGCTCTTACACGGCAATGATGACTAGTACCTGAGGTACCAGAGCCCAGAGCTGGGGGCTGCAGGTTGCCTTCCCGGCCTACCTTGTCGGGTTTCTCACGGGCCACGGTCCCTAGGCCTCTCATGGCCATGTGACGCTTTTTAGCGCTGGGGTCCTGGGCTCTGTCTGCCAAGATGAAAATCACATTCTTCAGAGGCTCCCGCTTCTGGAGCCTCAGTTTCCATGAGACCTGGGTGGGGAGTCAGAAATGGATTGATTTGGGAGTGTTCAGAGACATTCCCAGCCCCAACTCCAATCCCTCCCTCCAGAAAGTATCCTGTGTGGCCAGCTCAATTTTACACATTCCTTCTACACATTTGTCCTCCATCGAAAGTCACCTGATTTTTTGCTGGGAATACCGGGTGGGGCAAAGGTAGGTTTACAGTTGTTTGTTTGGAAAAGAATACAATAATTAATAAATAACAATACAACAATAAACTGTGTTTTTATACTCACAACAGTAAACCTCCCTTCCCCCCATCCTGTATATTAGTTTGATCTACATAATTAATTTCCTATATAGATTAGGAAAAGAAGTGCAGAAGAAGTGCAAAATTGGGCAGCGCTCTGTGGCTGACCCAGAACCCTACAGTCAAGGACTGAACACTGAGTACCGCAGGGTAAGAGCTGGGTTACCTCCGCAGTGTGTTCATAAGCCCTGATGCCGGAAGGCCCTGGGTTCTGCACAGCACAGGGCGTGGCAACGTGCACCGGAGTCAGAGCCAGGCGATGCAAGATGCAGACGACACCCCAGAAAAAGCCACCTCGTATCCATCCTTAGTTATAGGGTGGGGAGCTGGAGACAGGAGAAGCAGCCCTACTTGGTGTTTGAGTGATTACCAAGTCTCATTGTTATCTCTAAATATTCACTGTGGTTCAATCTATATTTTTATTATGAGTTTCACAGCAAGCTACATTCGTCCCAACTCATCTTCTTGTGATTCTATAAACATCCTGTATGTTTAAAGAACTTTTATCAGACATTGTTTAGAAGAAGGAACCTCAGTGCAGCCAGCTGAATGAATGCAGACCAGGCAAGCACACGGGTCACAAAGTGGCTGCTGGGGAGGGACGTTTGTTCACATTATTTTGTGTCAGACCTTGGAAAAGAAAGATGTCATTGATGTCCTTTTCTTCTTGGGCTGGGCGGTAGGGATGGCACGGGGCTGGCCCAGCCTTCTTCTCTGTGTTTGGTCCATGGAACTGAAAAAAAAAACACCCCAACCCATCATATGAGCCACTAATACTCTTCGAAGTCTCATCACCAACCTCATCATCAACCAGCATCATCGTACAGAGCACTGTGACAAGGTAGAAATATAAAGAAACAGCCTCCCCAAGGCCTGTCCTTAGGAACCTGTCATCTTCGTGAGATTAAGTGGTCAAATAAAGAGATAAAGAGCAATTTCTAGGGGGCCCAAGAGGAATCACAGTACAGGGTTTGGGACATGTGCCCCTGGTTTCTGGTCCATCCCACAGCCTTCCTGTATCAAAATCACCAAAAACCAAAAAAAACAGACACTGGGTCCCACCCACAGAGAGTTGAAGTAGAAAAGTAGCCTGAAAAATTCTTTAAGGCTCCCCCAGAAGATAAACTCTTTCTGCCTTTTAGAGGAGATTTTTATATCTCTTACAATTTTAAAATGCACGTATCTTTCAGCAACTCTTTCATACACTGACTCATCCTGTGCTCAAAGATATTCCCAAAGGAGAGTCAGCAAAGCTTTGCAATGAACAACGTAATGTCCTTTAACAGTTGTACCATAAAGAAATGACACACACGCACTACAACCATACAACTGCAGGTGGCCACTTTGCAGCCATTAACAAGCGTTGTGTGCTGAAATGATCTCCGTGGTGAACGGGGGAGTGAGAAGGGCAACTCAGTGTGTAAGTGCACCACCATCTGCGTAAACACGGAGTGGGGGGGGAAAGCAGTCGCTGCGTGCTTGCTTGCAAATGTGCAGAACAGGGAAGAGTAGCCAAGAACCTTGAACGAAAATTACCTCTGGGGAAGAAATCTGAGCAACTGAGGCAGAAGGGAGGCTTACTTTTTTTACTACTTAAAAAGTAAAAAACTATATATATATATAAATAATTTATATGCATATATATATTTATAGAGAGAGTCTGTCATTTTACCACATGTATATATTATTTGAAATGTGTATTATAAATAAATACAGCTTACAGAGTGATTCTGACCTCCAGCCTAACTGCAGGCCTCTGGTAGAAACCAGCGCTTCTCAGACTTTAAGGGGCACTTGAATCATCAGAGACTTGAATCATCGCTCCAAAGACCTGTAAGAACTTTGCCGCGTTGGGTCGTCAAGGTTACTACAAGGGCACCAAATCCCACAGAATCATCAAAGACTTCATGATCCGGGAGGTGACCCAACAGGAACAGGTCAAGGTGGTGCATCTATCCATGGCAAGCAATTTGAAGATGAACTTCATCCAGACTTGAAATTCACTGGGGCTGGAATTCCTGCAATGGCCAATGCAGGGCCAGATAGTAATGGCAGCCAGGTCTTTGGGACCCTAGCTCCCACCCAGTGGCTTGACAGCAAGCACACCAATTTGGCCGAGTGTGCCAGGTGTAGGATCAGTGACTCGCAAGGTAATGATGGGAACAAACTCCCAGGACTGCCCTGTGGGTGATGTGAACTCACCAAGACATGCACCCTTCTGAGTGGTCTTGCTGCTGTCTTGGCAACGCTAGGTCTTTTGAGACGGTCCAGTGACACAGAACTCTGAACTTCGCTTTGGCCTTGCAAATCATGGAGATAAGGAGGCCTGGGGTCTTGGGTGAGTTAGAGTTAGAAGTGTATTTTAATAGGATGCTTCTTTTTGCTTCTCCCTGAGCCGAGGCTGACAGAGCATTTGCAGAAATGCCCACATGTGATCATACCGCTTACTGCAGACAACCCATGCCGCTCCTTCTCCCCTGCATCTGCTCGGAACAAAACGAAGCCAACTCTGTCATTTTGCAGCGTCCAACCACACTTCTTTCCACGAAGAGTTCTCTTCTGGCCTACACTCCAGTCTTCGGTGGCTGGTGGCCACAGAATTCAAAACCAAGTCGTGTCCCTCAGCCTTCTGAGCTCTGTGCACACCCTACATCACCTTCCTCTGTTTGTTCTTCCTGGGAATGTCTGCATGTCCATGTATATTTTCCCTCTCAAAACTAGAGCATCGACACTGCTGTCTCTGACACTTAGGCATCCCACACAAAGCCTCAGTGGATTTTTGCCAAATGAAAAATGCATCCAACAATCAAGTTTCTTAGAAGGGGTCAAGTGGGGAATGATAATGTATAACAATCACGGAGAAGCATTGACCATTTTTTCCCCAGGTAGGAGGAGAAATCCGTAGTGAGCCTAAGGCCAGACTATGAGTTCTCCTTAAAATGCAGTATCCTCATAAAGGAGAAGTACCACTTAAGTTTTTTTTTTAAACCTAAGACTTTAGAGAAACTAAGATTTTATATGTTGTTTTTTTTTAAATCTTTCTGATTATTTTAGGGGAAGTGATGAAAGAAAGGAAGTTAATTTCTATGTAATATGTAGAAATTTCCTAAATAAAATGCCATTGATAGTCAAAGAAGAAGAAAAAGAAGAAGCTACCAAGCAGCCAGCCTTGTCACTTCTTAATGGCACATCTAGAATTTAATGCCATTAAAAGCTGTCAAGCAGGGCAAAGTAAAGGAGAGATTAGCGTTCTGCATGGCAGTATGTGGTTAGCTCACCATGCCTGCTAGCAAACATCTCCCCGCCTTTCCACCTCCCCAGCTCCCCAGCTCCCCACCTCCCCACCTCTCCATCTCCCCAGCTCCCCACCTCCTCACCTCCCTGCCTCTCCATCTCCCCAGCTCCCCACCTTCTCACCTCTCCACCTCCCCGCCACCCCACCTCTCCATCACAAGATTAAATCTGATCTAGTTCACTCTCACAGGTTGTCAGGCTCATCTTGATCTCTGGTGCAGGGAAAGCATTTCTCACAGTTGGCTGGACCTCCTATTCCAGAGGCCCTGGGGTGCTTGTTATAAACTGCAGGCCTAGCCCATAATGATTGGATCTGAGTCACAGGAAGCGTAGCGCCTGCACAACGCGTGTTTTCACAAGGTGCCTGGTGATGCTGCACAGGTGCTGGTGTCTGGGGCCTCGGCACTGGAAATGGAATAACCGCAGAACTGGCACACTCCGTTAACCTGAGGCCAGGCATGGGGCGGGGGCGGGGGGCGGAGTCAGAGGAGCAGCTCTGCCGGGGTGAGCGATGGGAGAGCACCAGGGCCTTTGTAGAGAAGGAGGGATTGAAGGCATGTGTTTGTGAAGCACAGTGAATTTCACTTTCAAAATAAAAAGAAAATTACATTGAGCTCTACAGACTATGATTTATACACTCCTCTTGGATGCTATTCTCAAATAAAATGTTTCCTTTAAAAAAATCAAACAAAATGGCTTCTGGTCCAGATGGTGGAGTCAGTAAATGAGGTTCTCACATCTTCCCCAAACCACATCAAAGTTACAACTAAACTACAGATCAACCACCATTTAGAACAGCCTGAAATCTAGCTGAACTGAAGTCCTACAACTAAGGATGTAAGTGCCCTGTGAAGAGCAGAGGTCCCAGCCCCACACCAGGGCCCCAACCCAAGGTCCCAGTGCTGGGAAGAGAAGTCCCCAAAACTTCTGGCTGCAAAATACAGCGGGAACTGTGGCTGAGTGAGACCGAGGCTTCCAGAGTCCCAGGAATTCCTCTTAAAGGGCCCGTGCATGGACTTACTCAAACTCACTCCCTCTGAGCCTCAGCACTGGGGCAGCAGCTCAAAAGGCACCAGGGACCTACAGGGAGGAACTGAATTGTCTGGTTTCAGGGAGACAGCCAGAAGGGCAGCTTTCTCCCAGACAGAAGTGCCAGCAGAGGCCATTGTTCCTTTGCTGAGCCCTCCGCAGAGCTGGCAGGTGGGTGCTGTATCTGAGACTCCATCAACCTGTTTCCTACTGTTCACTTCACCCTGGTGATTCCCTGAGACCCTGCCTCTTATAACTTTGCCCGTTTCCAGTGGCTTTTCCATACAAATAGCCCTTCTTGGCTCATGCTTCAAACTTTCCTAAGGTACACTATAAATGTCAAAATTACAAAACATTTTGATCTTACCTGTAAAAGGAAGGGAAGGAACTATGCAATTTCTAACAATCCTTTCAACTCTGAACATATTGATGGTGACAACAATAATATTAATCACACTATTTATTGCACAATTGTATATGCTGAGTACTATATTTAGCACTTTGCATACACTGCAGGAGAAGCTGCTTTTGCTGACCTCTGCTTAACCAACGGGCCAGGTTCCAGGCCCCCTGTGAGCAGTACCAATAAATTTTGGGGCGGACAGTGCTCACTCCCAACTTCTGCTGCACTCGTCCTTATATGCTTACCAGGAATCAGTTTATGACAGCCGGACTTGTTATCGTGACTGTGAAATTTAAATGTTGCAGAAACGCATGAAATATGAGAATACAAAGGAAGTTGTTTCCATGAAAGCAAGGTGGAATGTTTTGGAAAGATTCGCCAATGGGAAACTGTTAAAAAAATTGCTACATAATGAGGTATGGACACTAAAAGTTTTGAAAAGGTTTTAATAATCTGGAATGATTATTGGAATTAGAATGATTCTGCAGAAAGTGATTCTATAAGCACCTTCCCAGATGTGTTTATACTCTCATTACACTGGAGGAAGCCAGAACCAGAACTTACAAATGAAGTATTACGTGTGTGGTTAATGCAAGAAGGACAACTCAGAACACACCCACGAGTGGGTTCATGTGCAAAGAGGAGCCATGTTCCTGCATTAAAGATGGGGAGGTTCTATACTTTAAGGTAAAATAAAAATTTTGAGGCAAGTATCATCTTTTATCATTCTCTCCTCTAACCAACTTCTTCCATGAACGCTCTGAAATACAGTCTCGATCTCTCAAATATGAGGCCTTTTCCGTATGCCATTTAATCTTCTTTAAACCTACTTCTCAAACCTAGAGAAGTAGGTTTGATTATGCCCATTTTAGAGAAGGGTAGTGGGGGCTTCGAGTAATGTACAACTCACCGGAAGTCAAATAGCTAGCGGTGGCGGGGCGAGGCCCCAGCCTCCACAGTCAATATTTCCATCACTGTGTTCTAGGACGCGGCCAGCGCTGAGACGGCGCTTCCTGTGTGCGAGCTCACTACACTCACACTCCATCTGAAGCTTCGGCGTCTTCCCCTCAGTCCCCTCCATCCTAAAGCACTGTGCCGACCTACTACAACGACTCCAACCCATGTATTGATCATAGGCAGATCGACAACGGTCGGTTAGAATAGCTCGTGAAAAGAAATAAAAGGTGGGGAAGGCTGCATGGTCAACATCGCCCGCTTCAGTTTCACAAAGAGAACGTCAACTCGCTCTGATACCAGTGACCGGAATGACAGTCCAGAAAGGACTGGGGAGCCCCAGGGGACCGTAGCCTCTTCCCGCCGCAGTCTCGGCTGTCCCTACCTGCGGCTGTCACATGGGGGGTGCTGGCGCGGGCAGGTACGGCGCTGGGGCTGGGGCTGCTGTTCCTGGGGTGGTAGCCAGATGAGATGACTCGGCTCAATTTTCCTAGCCCTGCATTCCTGACACAGAAAAAGAGGAATGAGAAGGCGAAGCAGGGTCTGTTCAGGACAACAGGTCGGCACAGAGTGTTGGAAAGTGAAGAGAAACACAATCAAAGTTTAGCTGGTGTTGGGACGGCGGAAGGAATTGCCCTGTGATACAGATAAGGTTGCTCTAGGTGGGCACAGGCATCCCTTGTGCCCTTTACTTCCCCAGACCTGTGCTGAGGTGTTTGCCCTCCTCCCCCCTGCTGTGTTTTCCCCCATATTCTTCCCCTCGTCCCGGTTCTCACCCACACTTTCTAAAGAATGGACTGCAATTCCGAGGCTCTTCCCCGAACGACAGGGCTCTGCCCAGTACCGTTCCCCTGTGCTACCGCTAGATGGCGGCATCACCCAATGGACGGGTTCCAGGCAGCCTGGGCAAGGAGCCGCAGCGGTGCGGCTTTCTTCCTTAATCCTGTTAGGGCAGCCTCTCAGCTAAGGACGGGACACTGTGTTCGGGCCAGGCGGCCTCATTGTGACTGATTGGAGCCCCAACAACTAGAGCTTTAACTGCTGATGCCCCTTGCTGCTCACAAACACAGGGCCTGAAAGGAACCATTTAAACTCTCAACAATGTGGATGAGTTATTGGTAAAACAAAACAAACCAAAAAACTTGAATTTAGGCAATGGTGCATGCGGAATTGGGGAGCCTCCCTCTGCCCCATCATTCCTCCTTCTCTGGATATCCCAACAATGTGCATAAATCCATTTATCAATAATTATTTATTGTCTGGCCTTGTTTGGGATAAAGGGGGAAGTATGTCCTAAAAGGATAAAAAATTACATTTTCAAAGCTTAGAGTATGTTGTTATGCTAACAGATAACATTTACTAAATATTTCTATGCGCCAAACATTGGAATAAATATTACATAGACTACCTTGTTTGGTTCTTACAACAAACCTGAGGTAAGAACTCTGATTATGACCCCCATTTTAAGGATGGGGAAACTGAGACCCACAGGCCACGTGTTTCACTGCCGGCAGAGTCAGAATCCACCCACAGACAGGCTGACGCCAGAGCTCAGACCCTGAGCCCCAGTGCTACGCGGGGGCAAGTTTGGGAAACCCAACCAGGAGGTCGGCAAACAAGTACATCAGAAGGGAAGGTTGAAGGAAGAAAGTGGACAGAAAGAAAACCAATGCTCTTGAGAAAACAAGAATGAGACTGAAACAATGCCCCTTAGGACAGGCCCACAAGGCCTCCCGGCCCACCCCCACCCCACCTCTGTGAATGCAATTTCAGCAGCTAGGGAGAAAGGAAGCTAGCGAATCTAAGGGGCTGTGTCGAAAGAGGAAATTGAGATGGCTTGCTGCAGAAGGAAAGCAATAAATAGACTCAAAGCGACAGGAAGGTCAAGCAAAGGCACTTCGGTTTTCTTGTGTGCTTGCTCAGATAGAACGCAGCTCGGGCCTGTTAGAAACCCACTTGAAGGGAACCCTAAGACGTGGTGGGGCAAGTGGTGAACAGGGAAGTTGGAAGGGGCCAAGGGCGGGATGGAGGAGCGAGAAAGCGTTCGCTCTGGAGAGGAAGAAGACCGCTGCCGTCCCTTGTCTGCAGCTGGCAGACAGACAACCGCAGAGACAGAGATGTGTCAACAGATACTGAGAAGCATGAGTGAGTTATCGAATTAGCCTTTATCTGTTCAGTAAAACCAGAGGTGGATTTTCTGCCAAGAGTGGGAGTAATGCATTCACAATGAATCACCCCTTATGTCTGGAGCTTCTTTGTAGTCAGGCGTTGAGGCATTTGACAGAAAAATAGTGTTTTTCTCAGTTGCCAAATGGAAAAACTAAAGTGCAAACAAGCCTTCCTATGTTGCTTAAAGCCACGAGGAAAAGCAGGGGCAGAACCAGAAATGGTACTGGGAAGCCTTTCTGACCCAACGTCACATCAATGAAACACTTCCCAGGACAGCCGTGGGTGGAGCTGACGGCCGTGGGTGGAGCTAACGGCCCTGAGACTCCCAGACGCTGCACAAACTTGGGAAGCGTCCAAACCAGGACAGGATGCCAAGAGAACAAAAACTCTTCTAATGTAGCCTTAGGGAATTCTTCTGGGAATTAGAGGGAAGTTTCTTTGATGATGTGATTGCAACGTATTGATATACAGATGACATGACACCCTTCAACACACCATAATTATGCATTTGATTGTTTAACAACTCTTTTCATCCTCAATTAGTATTTTCTTTCTGGCAGAAGTACACAGCGGCTGATACAACTGGAAAAGTCACGAAGGGCAATGATTTAGTTCACATTCCCTGTGAAAATGGCAGAGGTTAACCAATCAATAACTCACTTTCAATCTAAACCTGGGAGAGAAAGAAAAATGACAGTCACCCATCGGAATGGTTTCTCTCCAGCATCAGAATTGCCAGAAGGCCCTCCTCCTGTGATTGTGCATCGTCTCAGCAGGGAACTTGTCGAAAAGGATTGGTTTTAGTTTCTCCCTCACATCTTCTTTCTGGGTATACCCCCTGGCTAGGCCACACTCTCTTGATTTTTACTTCCAAAAAGAAATAAAATCAGCCCCCTCCTCAGCCACAAATTAGGAGTGATAGCTTCTTGCTCATACATTCTTTCAGGGATTATTGAGATCCAGGTCTCACCAAGGCAGAGTGTTTGTCAGGTGGGACAACACTCAGGCTGTGCCCTCTGCAGAACTGGACAGGAAAGGGGTTGAGACGTGGTCTCGTGTGTCCATAGGGATTGACAAGTGCCACAGAGAGGAGCTGACAGAGGGTGGGGGCAACAGGTGGTCCATCAGGAAACCCTTAGGAAAGGAAAGAGCACCTACACCTGGGCTTTCCAGAGACAACTTAGCAGGGAGAGATGGAGACAAAAGGTGCTCGAGGAGGCAGGCACAGGTCAGCCGCGGGGCCTGGCCGATGACCCAGATGAGCCAGGCAACCTCAGGCTCCCTCAACTCTTCCACCAGCCACGTGTACCGAAGGCAGAGCGCAGGGCTGCCTGCTGCGAGCTCTCTCAGGCTGTTTGTTTCCCAGTCTTCTTCACATCTAGCTTGTTTTCATATAAAAGCAAGGGTCTTTTCCCTCAAGTCTTTGCAGGAAGTAGATGCCACGTGGAGAAGCACCTGGTTTATCCCTTGGTTCCAGATACCCTCTGGCAGGGGGAAGGAGGACCCTCCTGTGACCCCACCTCCTAATGCCCAGATGAGATGGGGGAATGGACTGAAAGCTCTCCAGTTCTGCCAGCTCTCTGAACGAAAAGCTGCTCTCAGCCCTGTCCTTGTCCAACCCACCTTCTGTCTGTCCTGCCTTCCATTTTCCTGACTTTTTTACTTGACACTCATTATTAGCACCAGAATGCAAGAACGAGTTCGAGTTCTTTCACATGCAGCCTGGGATGATCTCTGAAAGTAGTTTGCTACTCACTTGACCCAGAAAGCCCCACAAATCAAGAGGTCCAAATCTCCACGTTTACTTTATGAACAGCCGTGACACTGCCCAGACCATCAGAAGTGTGCAGAGCTGAAGAGCCACCCAGTCTCTGAAAGACGTCACTTTACAGAAGCAGTGCACGCCGCTCTCTCCTTCTAGTGCCCAAGCCAAACAGCGGGGCGGGACGCAAGGTGGATGGCCCCCAAAGAGTGCAGAGTCGTTGCCGCACACGTTTCAAAATGCAGAGAAATGCTGTGCGTAAGAGTTTAGATGTCAGCTCTTCGGTCTTGAGCTCATCCAGGTGAACAGAGCCCCCGGGACATGCCTCCAGGCTGAGAGAGGTCATGGTCGGATTAACCTCTAACATGAACCCCTCCTGCCACATTGAAGTAAATGATCCTTTCTGAAAAAGAGCAGTTTGCTGCCCAGAAGGAAAATATATCCCCCAAGAAACTGAAGAAACAAAACCCTATGGCCTGGGAATAAACTCAGCATAAAATAAATGCAAATAAAAGTTTTTTCAAAAAGGAAGTTCAAGCTTAAACACCTTTCCTACCTGAGACATTAATTACTCTCAAGCCATCACCAATACCGGTACTTCCAAAAAATAGTCATAAGCTTATGCAAACGTGTGCGGCCCGACCGGTTAAATCTATAGCAACCAAGAACCGCATCGAACTACAAGGTTTAATGGCATCGGATGAACCCAGAACGTGCTGTGGGCCTCCTTACCTGAGCCAGGCCAAGAGGAGGGCAGCCTGCCGGCTACGGGCTCAGAACCCATCCTGAAGGAAGGCACATGTGACTAGCCCTGGGAACGTCGCTGTCCTTTAAACGCTCTGGGGAGGGGGGCAAGTTGCATTTTGTCCTTGAAGATGAAACATAAAACAGATTAGCTTCATCACAAGAGGGAACACAAAACGAGACTGTTCCGGGCTCTCTGTCCCTGATAATTGCTGCAGATACATTACAGCCCGGCCGCCTGCCAACTTTGAAGGTTCTCACGTTACTTTCCTGTTTCTGCAGGGCCCAGTGAGGCAGCTACACGTGCCCCGTTGTTGAAGAGAATCGGATCAACCCCACAGACTCGAATGTGTCATTTTGTCCCTGCTTTTGACATCCCAAAGCATTCGCATGCAGTTTAGTCATCTTTCACGCCCCTCTGACGAGGAGCCTGAGGGGCAGGCAGAGTGAGTGGGGGACACTTTGCCGAAGGTCTCGGAGTGAGCTCACGAGGCTGGGGTCTGCTTCCTCTCCTGCTTTGACCAGCCAGAGTTGCTCTGTGGGCTCTGTCACTCAGTCTAAAGGCCACACGCATTCCCCATGGCCTTCCTTTCTCTCACCCACTCTCTCTTTTCTCACCTTGTTCTCGCCTCTGCCCCTGTCTCCCACCATCCTCATCTCTGTTTAAGTTTGTGGTGGACATTACATAGCTCGTTCCTTCTCAGGATCTAACCAGTAGCATCCCACTGAGTGACAAATGTCTTTGTGCCGTGCACAGCCTACGCAAGTGTGAGGGTTGGCCCAGGTAACTTAGGAACCCATGTGAAGGACTCCATCAAGACAAATGTAATGAGATGTTCATTGAAACAGTATTGGTCACAGCAAAACCTTGTTGCGAATGTCCAGCAGCCGGGGACAGGTTAAATAAATAAATTGGGGTACCCTCATACAACGAACACCAGGGTGCATGATAAAAAGAATACAGTAGCTATGCTGATACAAAGGGATGTTCAAGGTATAGAATTAAGTGGACAAAGCAAGGCTTAAAGGAGAATATATTATAATTCAAAGCATGGACATTTTTTTAAAGAAATATATGCTGAGATAGCCAACTTTTTTTCTGAAAAGACTCTCAAGAAATCATTAAAAGGTGTTTCCCTTGAGGAGAGTAATTGGATGAGGAAGAAAGTTTTTATTTCAAATGTATACATTTATGTATTGTTTGAATTTTCTACCAAAAGCATTTATTGCTTTCAATTTAAAAAACCAACAGGGATTACCAGAGCAGACAGTTAGAGGTCTTTGTTTTTCTTACATTTTTAAGCATTAAAAAAAAATCAAAGAAGTGTTTTTATTGCTGTGCACATCCCCCAAAGAATATATTTTAAAAATAGATTAAAGGATGTTTTGTTTGTTTCATTTTGTTCTGCGGCAGTGGGGCTGGGGAGGGGAAGGCGGAGGGGGAGGGGGTAAAGCAGAGGGGCAGAGTCCTCTCTACCTCTGTCCTCTTAGGGCATTTTCACCTCTCAGTTCTTGCTTCTGCAGTCCAGTACTGAATCCATCCATCTGTTAGACAACTAATACATTTAACTCTGAAAGAGAAGTGTCACCAGCCTCACTTTCTCTTATTAAGGCACTCCTGTTTGAGGGGGAAGTCGGTGCCCCCAGAGTTTTGCCATCATTTTAAAACCCAGGGACCTGTCAGAAAGCTACTAATTGTGTTGTTCCTTCAATTGAGGAGTCTGGAGCGGGGCGGGGGGGGGGGGGTACCACATAGAAGAAAGAGATTAGCTGGCATTCTCTCTTTGATTTTGGTCCCCGGAGAAAAAAGAATTCTACCTTTCCATTTGTTCGTAAAATTTAAACCTCTGTAAGAAGAAAAGTAAAACTGAATTCCTTATTACACATTTTGTGCAAATAATTTACTTCCCCAAATGAACCCTTTTTAGGCTATACATACATTATTCCAAACAAAGATGATGAAAAGATTTTTCTTGGACGAGGAGAAATGACACTTAATAAAATTAAGTAACATAGCAACCTCAAATCTAGCAATAAAGTGACTTTTATACCTTTTTTTTTAAAGCAACTATTTGTATTTCTTTTTTTTTTTAATCCCTTCAGGAAGGGATGTAGGAGTACAGTATTCTAAATGTTATAATTTTACAGAATGCTTTGTTCCTTGGAGCTTCACAGTTTGAATCAGGCATTTGTTCTAGGGTCAAGGGTATCGGACCCTGATTTTGACTATAAGTCACATACATTTTGATTGGGTTACGTGTATCCCATTCTGCCGCACTTTGCAAATAGGTTTTAAATAGTGAACTCATTTCTGGGCAAGGTCTTCTCTCAACACATTAATGTAACAAATGCTCTTTTATACCTTGCCGAATTTCTGTTTGGAGACTGATTATTTAGAGCCCCACTATTTATTTGCTGACCACATTTACCTTGCTTGCCCTGACCGTGTCATTAAACAAATATTCATTCATTCAATAAACATTTATTGCATCTCCTCAGTGCCAGGCTCTTTGCCCAGTGCTAGGGCGTAGGGAATATAAAGATAAAAACACAGATAAAAACTATATGCTTCCTGCCTTCGGAAAGGTCACAAGCTCTTCCGTCCAACGTCCACATGTTTACTCTGTGCAGTCAGGGCCAGGGCTACAGTAAGACGGGAGAGACACCTGGGACACACCTTCAGGAGACGCTGTCAGGGGTGTGCCACGTGGCTGGGCCCGGGGAGTGAGGGTCTCAGGGCATGCTGAGCTCCAAGGCCCCTAGCTTCGCCCTCCCCCTGGCCCTGAGCACAGCAGTTTTCACAACAGGCAGAGCAAGATCATTTCACGTCATTTCACATGTGACAAAACGGAGACTCAGAGAGACTTAATTAGGAATGTGTGGACATTATGTGGCAGAAGCTGGCTCTAAGCCTAAGACACTGGCTCCCGGCTTCTTTAGTGATTCTATGTGTATTAGTCCCAGAAAAGCAGAACCCACAGGGGTGTGTGTGTGTGTGTGTGTGTGTGTGTGTGTGTGTGTGTGTGGAGAGAGAGAGATTTAGAGATTTATTTATTTTAAGGAACTGGCTCAAAATGGAGGAGGCTGGTCAATTCAAAATCTGATGGGATCGGCTGGTAGACTAGAGGCCAAGGGGAGAGTTGAAACCCAAAGGCAGTCTCCTAGCAGAATTCCTTCTGGCTCAGGGGAAGTCAGTCCTTGTTCTATTATGACCTTCAACTGATTGAATGAGGCCCACGGACATTTTGGAGGGCAATTAGCCTTACTCCAAGTGCACCCATTCAAAGTTTAATCTCACACAAACAAACAAACAAACAAACAAATAATAAACATCCAGGATAGTGTTTGACCAAACGCCTGGGCACCACGGCCCAGCCGAGCTGACACATGAAATGAACCATCACAGTATAAAACACATTAGTGCCTCCATCGTGTGGCTTGGAGGCCACTCGTTCTTCACTGTTCATCTTTGCTGCTGATTTTGTATTTTTCCTCTTCCGTCATCAATGGAGCCTGTTCCCCTCCCTACCTCTGCTCCAGGTATCGAATCCAGGATTCCCTCAGGCATCCCTACAGAAATTCCCCGCTGATCCCTTTTCCCAAGCCACCAGCATGTTACTTCTGGGGCCTTCTTTCAGGAGTGCTAAGACCACTGTACCACTTCAGTGGCTCCGCATGGCTCAGGGAGTGAGCATCCTCTGGGTCAGAGGCACTCTCGGAGTTGTGCCAGTGTGGGGTGGCACCTTAGCATGGGGACCTTGGTCAATGTTGAGCTCTTGGGCTCCCAGCTTCCCCCCATCCTGGCTGGCCTATACCCTCACCTGGCCACCCTGCTGCCTGTCCTCTCCTCTCTGCCTGTCTTCTCCTTGTGGCCTCCTCCTCCCTTCAGCCACCTTTCTCCCAACTCACAAACACACTGTCTCATCTCCATCAGCTCCTGTCCCTTCTCCAAAAACATCTACTCAGCATCTGTTTTTCAGGCCTGGGAGTTGCAACCCTCCTTGTAATCACTTCTTCCAGGCCTTGTTCAAACCCCACACGGAAAGGTCTCCCTGGACCTAGCAGCCTTATCAATGTCTCCCAATGCACTTTGCACTCCTGTGATGACCTTGATCCACAGCCAATTTCTATTCAGATGACTGTTACATAGGAGGCTATCTCTGCAGCCCTAGGCTGTGAGCCCGAAAAGCACAGCCTGTGTTTCTGTGGGACCTCCCTCCAAGCCAGGGACACTCGGCCCAGTGCTTTGCACAGGGTGGGGGTCTCAGTCTCTCAGGCTGCATTCGAGATCTTGCTCCTGGGCTTATGTCATCAGTTTGGCTCCAATAAACTTATAAAAATTCTGTAGAGATTTATTCAGCTGAAATAATTTTAGGACTCTATAAATGTAACTACTCCTTAACTGTTAAGGAGTTGAAATTACATGCAGCCCTTTGAAGGCAACGGCAAGGCTGATGTGGCCCCCGGTGAAAATGAGTTTGACACCCCTGCAGGTTTGGACATTTCTTCCATCAACAGTAATAAAACTTTATTGATTCTCATAATTTGGAATTTATGCAGATGGGGTTAATTTGAAGTTTGGCTTCTCTGACAAATAGCAGCAATTAATATATAAGCAAATTAATGGAGGAAAGGTTTAAATATCTTAAAAGATCAAAGATTTTTAAAGCAGCTTCAAGTATTTAGAATACCATTTTCACACACACAAAAAGAAGAAGACTAGTGTACTAATTAGAAACAAATTTTATGTATTTATTAAAGCAAGATTTATAAGGTAATTTAATATTTTTCTTAATTGAGATACTGTACATACTTCAAAGTAATCAAAACCTATTTCCTTTACATATGATACAGTTTAGCTTTTTCTTTAATTTAGATCCCCTCCAATTTAGTGCAAATGAATTCATTTCATAATAATGAAGACATTATTCATTTGAAGACTTTATTCATTTAGACATCATTAAAATAATTTTCTATGCCTAATACTTGGCTCTAAAGTTTACTGGGTGACTGGGCGAGTTATTTTAACATCTGTAAGACTCAGGTATGTCATCTATAAAATGGAAAAAAATAATACCTCTTGTGAGATTTGTGAGGATTTAATGTGAAGGCATCCAGTATAGAGCCAGGCCACTGGCAAAACACTAAAAAAACATCAGTTTCTTTTTCCTTACCTTCTTTCTCAGTGATTCATAAAGGATGGCCTGTGTATGTCTTTAGATTGATCTTTTGGTATTATGACTTTATTTTGGGTATGAGTTACTTTTGTAAAACCAAAATCCCCATATTAGCATTTTATTAAAGTAAATCCAATTGTTTTTCCATTAGTTCTAGTAAGTTTTACTGATAGGCCTGAGAAGATCTGGTCATTCATGTATCCCATAGCAATTAGGGATGCTTTCAGCTGCAAGTAACAAGGCATCCAATCCAGAGACAGAGTTTACTTAGCATGGCATCATCTGCTCAGGGGTGGTGTCGAGGACCTCTGTTCTGTTCATCTCTTTCTTCCTCTGCTATTGTCATTATACCAACACCTCATCCTGCTTGACTGAGATTGTTACCACCTGTCCAGGTATCTTTCCACATCCAAGTTTGGGTGAATGGGAAAGGGTAGCACCAGCCACATCTTTCTTTCATTGGAAATGCAAAACCCTTACCAGAAGTCCCTCACCACACTTCTTATATATTTTTGGCCCAAACTAACCACATAGCTACTTCCTTTCAATTTTGCAAGTGAGGAGAGAAAATCAAGTAGCTATGAAAAGGAGACTTAATCAGCCTTTCTACCACACTGAACATAAATGGGCACCAGCAGCCTTTGGTGAGTGACACGTATGTCCTCACTGGCTGGTGTGCACACATGTGTAACCTCACAGTGTATACATACCCCCAAAGTTTTATGTTTGTACCTCAGAGGTGTGCATCTTATTGTGCCATTTACACCCCAACAAAGCATTAGTTTACACACAGTGAGAAAGCTAAGCCACTGAACTAAGTCTGATCCCCATGCAGGCACTGATTAGCCTTCTAGCAAATATTTGTTGAATTGAATGGATTTGATGTGTTTGTGGATTTACTCAGCAAATATTTACTAAGTCTCACTGCGATGTGACCAGGCTGGCCCCTCATTTACATTTCATGAAATCACAGGACACTAGCAGGCTCTCAAAATCTTAATAGATGCAGTAAATGTTCCTTTTTAGGGATAAACCACTCCATTTACTGGACTGCTTCATAATCTCTAATCTGGCTTAACTCCCACCTGCTGTATAAAATAGACCCTGACATCGCTAAATGGTGTCCAGAAAAAAATTATGAAAGTGTGAGTTGGGAAGGGTCAGCAAAAAGAGCCTTCGGACCCTGTCAGTCCTCTTCTGGTCCAACTGCCTCGCAGCCCATCAGAGCAGATCCGCAGTGTCCTTGCCTCCAGCACAGGTGCCACCACAGCTCCCAGTCCCTAGTGCTCCCTTTTCAGGGCTACAGCGACCCCTGCCCTACCAGCCCTGCCACCAGGGGCTTTGCTCTTCCTGGAAGCCATGTACATTGTCACTGTCCCTCAGGGCACAGAGCTCCCCACTGTCCAGTGCCATCACAGTTTTTAGTGCCCAACTCATGCCCCCGAGGGTCCCGTGCTGTGCCCAGGAGACTGCAACGTGCCAGATCTGGGTCCAGCCCGAAGTTGCCTCCGCTGTCCGCTCTCCCTTCTCCCTGCCTGCATGTGGCAGATCCTCAGACGCATTCCTGAGCACAATGCCGGCCTTGCACGAGGAGGCCAAGCTGTGACAGGGGCGTCCGGTCAACAGTGATCACAAGACAGACTCTGACCTACTACTCGCAGCCCTGGTGGAGGTCCTGGCACTGTGATCACCTGCAGATATGGGAGCAACCAGGGGGTTGGGCAGGACTCCCAGAGGCCACTCCTCTCTCGCCCTCCCTACTCCCAAAGAGAGTGCGCACCAGGGCCCCATTAGCAGGGACCAGGTGCGGGACCAGACTGTGAGGGGTTTCACAGTCTGCTACAGTGTGCGTGCCCATGCTTCCTGAAGCAGGGGTTTATCACGTCCCTGTCCCAGCCCCTGAAGGTGAGATAGACGTGTTCATAGCATCTGAGCTCTGAAACTCAGGTGACCTTTGAAAAATCCAGCCTGGGTCAGTTGGGTGCCAGACCACCTCCACCGCATTCCTCCCGAGCTTTCTGAACTTCAGGCAGCAGACAAACAAGCAAAGGTGTCAGCAATTAACATTTGGCAAGTCACCTTTTCCTCTGTCCTGAACTCATCCACCTTACGCTGAAGGTGAGTGGATTTGTGGGTGTTTCTCAGCCTGGCTCCCCATCAGAGCTTTGGCTGTGGGCTGGTTCTCCTTCCTCCTCTCTGCCTGGCCTTCACCATGGCCTGGGGACCCCAGGGACCTCTGTTGCCTGTCTCCCTTGACCTTCCTTCTGATCCTGAGGCAGGCAAAGAGAGTCCCAGTCACCCGGCAGCCAGGGCTGAACTGTCTAAGGAAGTACAACTTGTCCTTCCTTCCGTCCTTGCAAACTCTTCAGTGGGCCCTGTCTGGTTTGTTTTGTAAACTCCAGCCCTCTGGGGGCCTCCATATTCCTGTGGTCAGGGAGGGAGACTAGAGAGCCCAGGTGGTTGGTGGGTGGAATGCTACCCAAGTTGCAAAGGGATCCATCTTGGTAGCTCTGGTTCCAAAGCCAAGCATCTCACAGCCCGGTGTCTGTCTGCCTCTCGGAGCAAACCAGAGCTCCAGAATCTCGGTGTGGACAGTGCGTAAACAGAGCACACAGAAGTCTTCCAGATGAAACGGAATTGCTGAAACACCCCTAAGGAGCACCTCCTCAGAAACTAAAGAGAAATATGTGGTCACTCCTCAGTGATCAGAAAGATCAATGGCATTCCAGAATATTCTTCTAATAAAAAAAAAAAAATCCAGCAACCTACAGGGAGTTTTTAGGCTGTCAGTGGCCTGGGTTTTGGCACTGTAGCAAAATGGTTAAAAACTTGTCTTTGGAATCAGATCTGGGATCAAATCCCAGCTTTGCCACTTAACATCACTTAACTCTCTAGGCCTCAATTTCTCCACCTATAAAGTGAAGATAATTCCACAGCCAACCCATGAGGCTGTTATGAGGATCGACTGAAAGAAACTATGTTAAGCACTGAATATAGAGCATCTGGCATAAAGGAAACAATAAATGTTAACTTGTTACTATTATTATTACTAGAAATTATGAGAATTGGTGAAAGTAAGATAAGGTAATTAAGACAAAGACAAATGATGTAGCATTTATAGAGCTGGGTCCTTACTTCAAAGTAAAAATTAAATTGTGTACATTTCAACATCTTCCACTTGTTTGCTTGTTCACAGGACAATGCGCTAGAGACACAGAACATAGTCATATGGAGGGAAGAACACAGACTTCAGAGACAGCCTGTGCTCATACCCCTTTCTTCCACTTCCAGAGATATGTGGGCGAATGACTTAACCTCTGTGAACCTCACTTTACTCAACTACAGAATGGGATAATAATTAACTTGCAGGATTGTGCTGCGGGTTTTAAAAGCCTCTTGTCACCCTTCCCTCCTGGAGGGCTGGCAGCCCTTCCCTGTGCACGAGCAACTGTCTTGGCTTACCCTGTGGGGGCCCGTATCACGTGAGACCGTAGAGTCGCCCCTGCTCTAGTTTGCCAGGTTGTTCGAAGTGGGTCTGTTGTGTTTGTTTCTCAGTCTGTAGTATTGAGAGCAGTCCTTGGCGATAGCCGGTGCGCAGTACAAGCTTTTTAGCTGAGTGAGTGAACGAATAACCGAAAATGGCAGAAAAATCGAGTGGGTAGGAAAAGGAAACTCCTTTACAACAGGTACGCTGGGGAACGACCTTAGCAGCAGCACCACAAGCTGTGTCGTTTGCTGAGATTTTCTCGCTGTAATAGATGTGATTTGCCTTGTGTTTTGTCCTATAAGTGGTGTCACAATGTCCCTCCGTATCCTGATGTCCTCAAGGCCTGGGCCTGGGATGCGGATTCAGTCCCTGGTCAGTCTGGGTGTGTGCGAGAGGAAAACCGATCGATGTTTCTCTCTCATGTTGATGTTTCTCTCCTTCTTGCTTTCTCCTCTCTGTAAAAATCAGTCAATCAGTCCACCCCATGACTATCCCAACTGCATGACTGTGCTGCTAGATATTCGCTTCCTCTACTCTGGGTCATCGGCTTGTCATTCCCTTGGCAGCAGGCACAAAGCGCCTTTTTCTGGGGAATGAAGAGCCATCCAAGTCAAAATCATTAGGTCTTTCCTCACACCCCTAAGGTGTAGGTTGTAACACGAACGCTGGCAAAGAACCATAAGGTTAATTATTCAGAAATGCCTCCACAGTATCGCTACTTGGAAGAGGCAAACCAATTAGTTTTACTTACATGATTTAGAAAGGACAAGGCAAAATGTCGAGGTAAATTATGTCATGGGTTATGCGGGTCTTGGGTGGAAAAACAGAACAGAACACAAGGAGGGGTAATTTCCTTCCTAGTTATATGTGTCCCCACAGTGCCGGTCACCTTGGACCTTTAGTTACTTGGACTTACTATTGTGGCTTCAAGCACTAGATTGAGGAGCTGCTGTCAAACTTCTAGCCCCATAGATTGCCAGCATTATCACTGTGCAGTTTGAAGATGCTCACCCAGGCTACCACTGTTTTATAAAACAAATAAACAAAACAGATAAGCTAGATTATTCTGGGATGTCAGGGTTTCCCATAAAAGGAAGCATTGTAAGAAACAAAAGTTACACAAGACTGAAACCACTGTTCGCCCCCGGTCCTGTTGGGCTGGATGCTGGTGAAAATGAAAGCAGGGCCCTGTCAACTGGACTAATGTGGGGTTTTTTGTTTTTTTTTTGGAACCTAGTTTACTAAATTCAGTGGCCTTGAAAATTAGGAACAATAGATTCTGCCATGTTATAAATGCAGCTATGTATTTCTGTCCTCTCTTTAACTATATCAGAACATTCAGGACACATCAAAGGCTTGCAGAATTACCTAGTAAACTCAGAATCCCCTGTGGTGTGAAGGCTGCATTCAAATTTATAGCCCAGTTACCAGGGTCAAATACAGAGCCGTGAGATAGGCTTGTAGCTCCACTTTGCTTTACTTTCCAGTGCAAGCAGGATATTCCAGGCCTGAAATCTGGGAACAGGCCCAATACTTCTTGAGTCAAAGGCCAGAGCACAGAGTTGTTTTTATAGTCCTGTTTCAATTCATGTCCCTTCTGGCTTGATAAACCAGTCCACACCCAAATTTCTAGCTCTTAAGGTCCAAGAATAGAACCAGAGATATGAACCACCTTCATTCTAGAAAAAGATAGGAATGCTACAAAGTCACGGGCCTCTGCCCAGGTTGCATACCTCTCCCACCAGCTCAAGCAGACACAGAACCTATCTATTCCTGAGAGCGATCTAAAAGGATAATCCAGAATTTACATACGCATTATATTTTTGCTTCTCTATGATGCAATCACCTATTAGAATAAAATAAGAAGCTACCATAAACTGCATTAATTAGTTTTCAGATGAACTCACTGAAATATAGAATCCTGAAAATACAGACAGATTCCTATAAATAAGGAGAAGCAGCAAGATATACTGGGACCCCAACAGTTTCTTTGAAGCATAACTTCAGTTTAGCTTTGTCTAATGCGATCATCAATTTCTCAGTCACTTAATATTCTGAAACTTGGAGGAGCATCTTGGACTCGCTTTCCTGTTTTGTCTCCTTTTCCCCATATTCTTCCATTTCTGGGCTATATGTCCTTGAAAAGTCTCAGGTCCTTTCTTCTGTTCTCAGGCAGGGCAGGTGGTCAGTAATTTGTCACACATTTGTTATTACAACTCTTACTCTAGGCTTCCCTCCATCTCACGTGCTTGGCACATCCTTACCAGATATCTCTGCAATGCCATGTCCTTGGGGACATCCCTCGGTGCAGACACACAGAATGGCAGCCTCCCCTCCACCAGGCCACCCCCCACTTCCAACATCAATCAATATCCCACTGTAATTCCAGGTCCTTCATAACTGATATTCCTCCATTAAGACTTTTACCTCCTCGGCGGCCAGGCTGGTCTTGCTGATCCCAAATTGTTAGTTGGCACCGTGTGTAACATGGAGTGGCCAGGGAGTAAATTCACACCAAATGAACTGACACACCTTGAAGCCCACAGAACAGCTCATATCACCATTGGGTTATAAGTACTAGAACAGAGTAGTTAATGAGTGGTAGGGATGTTTTGCATTTGTACAGGTAAGGGCATAAGCAGGGTATTTTGACGCATCAGTGCTTTGCCTGATCTTGTAAGGTCTTGAGATCCTTCAGTAGTAGGCATTAGACAGGCATGGGCAGAATAGGAACAATAGGCCTGGTATGGAATGCCACCAGAGTGGAATGTCCTGAATACCTAGCAATGGGCAAAACTGGGAAAACAAGGACCTCACCCCCAGGATGACCTTTCATCCCCTAGCAGAGAGGAGGAACAACAGGGCAGGAGAATAACCTCATATGACTCCCATACAAGCCCTTGCATATCCACTCCCATCACTATTAAGCCCTTAAGACACTGATGTTCTGACCCACATCAAATGATCTTAGAAACAAAGCCTCAGGTCCGCTGACCACAGACAGAGACAGAGTTCTGATCAAACTAGCGATGAGATCTAGGCCTCAGCTCTGTTTCAGCTCCAGGCCCCAAAAAGCAGCAAAACCAGATGGAGCAACGCTGTGCATGGCTGACGTCAGAACCAGATGCAATGACTAATGACCCTGTGCCCTGGTCAGTAGAGACTATGACCCTGAAGGGACACATCTGGAAAGCTGATGAATATTCTATTGAGAGCCTCCTCTGAGACCTCCAGATAAAAACCCTCAAGACAAAGGGCTCCTTCTCTCTCTTGAGCAAGCCCTTGCTTTCCCCACCCCCTTCTTTCCCCAGGGTGCAAGATGTGTCTCTCTGGAGCACACCAAGCCTTTCTTCTTCTCCCCCCAGTTTTGTCCTTTCGGCACTTCTCTTTCCTAAGCTCCAAGGGCCTTTCTTTTGCTTTTGTAACTTGTTTCCTGAGCCCACGCAGCCCATCTGGCTCACCTTTTCTACCTCTGTGACCTTCTAAATAAATTGAGTTCCTTGGCTCTGAATTCTTTCTTTGCTGAACTCAAGTACCAAGGTTGCTGAACCGAGATCCAGTAACATTCTGGTGCTGTTTCACTGCTCACACTTCTTGAGTGCAAAACAGTAAAACACAATTATTTTATGAGAACTTATAAATAGTAGCACAGACTCGGAGGCATTGATATAAAACTTTCTTAAAGTTTGCTATGCATACATTTGAGGTTATGATAAATACCCCATCTCATAAGAGCTCATTGATTTTTGGTTTTGGATTATGTATGCTTACACAAAAATCAGAAACACTGTAAATAAGATCACTTGAAAATATGAAAATAAAAGGACAAGTGATTTTGAGCAAGCTCCTGACATTTCTGGGCCTCACATTCCTCATCTGTAAAATGAAGAATTGCACAAACCAGATAATCTCTGTGTTCCCTTCAATTCTGGCATTATTTTACTCTGTATGCAAAAAATTACCTTCCGCTCCTTAAATCATAAAGTATACTAGTTTGAGCATTTACTTGTAAGCTTTCATAGGCCAGTGAACTTTCCTCACTTCCAGTGTTCTTCTGTGGGATCTTCATAGGGTTAGAAGTCTTTTATTTTGAAAAGGAAAAAGGGTTTTATTTGTAATAGCACCATCCTCCCAACCATTACCATCATGTCATTTTAACAAGCCATTTAAAGACCAGAGATTTAATCTCTAGATAAAAGAAAATCTTTATGTTTAATACATTTAGTTTAGTAGAAAAATAGAAAATTAGTGCAGCCATCTAATTTTTCTCATTCTACCACAGACTAGTGTAAACTTTGTCACAGATTGACAACATCCCCTGCGGCGCTGACTCACTACTTGCTTCCCTCTGTGTGAACCAGGGGGCAGTAACACCAGCTGTGAAACACACCAGGAGGCTTCCGCATGTGCAACACACGGATACGAGTGAACCCACCACTTCGTCAGCCATAAATACGAAACCTAAAATTTCTGCATTGGGACATATATTAAATAAAAGCAAGGATATCAGAAAGATATTTGCATTCTTTCTCCTACCTCGCCATCTGTTATCCAAACTGACAGCTATCACTGGGCAGATCTCTGATTCTGAAGGTGGGGGCTGGAACAACAGCAGCTGGCTGCACTTAAAAATGCTTATTTTCCACCAGCTTCCCTTTACAGATCCCATGTCAGTACCTTACGCACTCTACAATGAGACATGTATGTGGCTAAGTGTATACATTTGATGTAATACTGATATATTGCTCCATTTCTGCATGTTTAAATAGTCTCCATTATTCAAGGCTCGATGCAAATGTCTCTTCCTCCAGGAAGTCTTCCCCACTTGCCTAACCAGAAGCAATCTGCCTCCTTTTGAACTTCCTCAGTATTGTTGACTCTATCCTGTAGCACTTTCCAGTTTCTTCCATGTTTGTGTTACAATAAAATATGTAAAACTCTTATTTCCTTTACTGGATCGTAAAGTCCTTGGGGTCAGGAACTGCCTTTGGACATCAGGTGCAGGCAGACACATTTAGCAGAGTATCCCACAGGAACTGGGTTCTCAGTAAGTACAGGGGAGAATGAAGCAAGGGCAGGGGAATAAAGGAGACTGTTACATAAAGGAGGACCCTCCTTCAGGGAAAAGTCCTCGAAGGGAGTATGCCAGAGAAAGTGAGGAAGCAGAAGAGGAACGTGAAATGAGTTAAAAGCCAAAGGATTATGTCTAAACAAATAAGGAGCAGATAGAGGACAAAGGCAATGGGCCTGGGATCATATTATCTTTTTTTTTCTTCTCTTTCTTTTTTTCCATTTTTATTTTCAGAATGATTGCAGATGTCCGCATTTTACCTCCATTCGTCCCCCTTCTCCCAGGCCCTGCTCTCCCTTCCCACTGGCCCCCACCACAGTATTGTCTGTGTCCATGGGTCATGTACGTATGTTCTTTAACTAATCCCTCCACCTTCTTTCATCCAGTCCCTTCCTCCTCCTACCCCTCTGACAGCTGTCAGTCTGTTCCAAGTATCTGTGTCTCTGTTTCGTTTGTCAGTTTATTTTGTTCATTAGATTCCACATATAAGTGAGATCGTATGGTATTTGTCTATCTCTGACTGGCTTATTTCATTTTGCATAATAATCTCCCGGTCCATCCATGCTGTTGCAAAAGGTATGATTTCCTTCTTTCTTCCTGCCACGAAGTATTTCATTGTGTAAATGTACCACAGCCTTTTTACCCACTCATCTACTGATGGGCACCTGGGCTGTTTCCAGATCTTGGCTATTGTAAATAACGCTGCTATGAACATAGGGGTGCTTATGTTCTTTTGGATTGGTGTTTTGGGGTTCTTAGGGTATATTCCCAGAAGTGGAATCACTGGGTCAAAAGGCAGTTCCGTTTTTAATTTTTTGAGGAAACGTTCAAACTGTTTTCCACAGTGGCTGCACCAGCCTGCATTCCCATCAATAGTAAACTAAGGTTTCCTTTTTTCCACAACCTCACCAGCACTTGTTGTTTGTTGATTTATTGATGGAAAACTGCAGGACATTGAAGAAATAGAGGAAGATACAAATAAGTGAGAACATATACCGCGTTCAGGCATTGGAAGAATAAACATCATTAAAATGTCCATGCTACCCAAAGCAATCTATAGATTCCATGCAATTCCTATTAAAACACCAGTGATGTATTTCACAGATGTAGAACAAATATCCCAAAAAATTTACATGGAAACAAAAAAGACCCCAAACAGCCTCAGCAATTTTGAGAAAGAAGAACAAAGTTGGAGGGATCACAACACCTGACATTAAACTATATTACAAGGCCACTGTAATCAAAACAGCCTGGTACTGGCATAAGAACAGGCATGTAGATCAATGCAACAGAACAGAGAGCCCAGAAGCAAATCCACACCTGTATGGCCAATTAATACGTGACAAAGGAGGCAAAAACATAAAATGGGGTGAAGACAGTCTCTTCAATAAATGGTGTTGGGAAAATTGGACAGAGACATGCAAAAAAAATGAAACTAGATCACCAACTTACACCACACACGAGAGTAAACTAAAAATGGATAAAAGACCTAAATGTAAGTCATGCAACCATAAATAAAGATCTTAGAAGAAAATGTAGGCAGTAAAATCTCAGACATCTTTCAGAGCAATAGTTTTGCCAATGTGTCTCCTAGGACAATGGCAATGAAGGAAAAAATAAACAAATGGGACTACATTAAGCTAAAAAGCTTCTGCACACAAAAGAACCCATCAACAAAATGAAAAGAGAACCCATTATATGGGAGAACTTATTTGCCAGTGATACATCTGCCAAAATAACCTGCCAAAATAACAATGTACTTAAGGGGGTAATCTCCAAAACATATAAGAACTTATATAATTCAACACCAGGAAGAAAAACAATCCAATTAAAAAAAGAGCAAAGGATCGTGTAATCTTTATAGGTAATACTTGACTTGACAGCCTGACTTTCCTTTTCTTACCTGTTGCTCTCCTGGTCCAGCTGAATGGGTTCACTTGCTATCCTTAAAGAAGTCAGAGCCAGGCATAGGCAATAACCACAGGCAGGCTCACCTTCTAAGAAGCCAGCTTATGGTAATTCCCTTCTTAGAATGTAAGCACTATCTCTCTGAGAGCAATCAGATGAGTAAGTGATGAAATTTCTCCACTGCAAATGAGCAGATTTGGTACTATAACTAAATCACTGAAACATATTGTTTAACCAAATTATTTCTTCAAGAAACCAACACCAGGGCTTACCATGCCTGCGTGTTTCTCCCTAACCCAGGACAGTGTCCTGACAAAATAGCCTGAGTCAGCAGAGGCCGTGGGCAGAACCTTCTGCCTCTGATTGGATGAAAGGTCCTATCACCCACATACTGTCTATCCGACCATCCTTCCCAACTTAGATATTATTTTCTTTGGACGTTAGGTTAGTTTTGACCACTGAGCAGATCTGGCTTCCCATGACCCGACTGTCTTCCGAGAGCCAGCACCTCAAAGTAGAACCCTTCACCTTTCCACATGCCAAGGCTGCTTTTCTGTATGGTTCCTGAATCCTTGATAAACATAATCCACCTCCCATGTTCAGGAATCCACGTGATCTTTCTACTACCCAGCTCCAAGGGCTCTTTCTATCCTGGGCCAGCTCGGACGCTGGGATCTCCTCCTGTCTTTGCTACAAACTCCAGGGATGAAGCTGGAGTTACCCCCTTCATCCAAGGGTTGCCACCAAAGTCAAATCAAGTTGAAAAAAACGTAATCGCTCTCTAGAACTCCATTAATATGCTAGTGGTAAGTTTAGTCAACACCTTTTGTTAACTAAAGAACTTCAACCTCAGCCTATAAGTTTTTGAGGTACATTTTTCCAGGAAATTATGTTAATCATTTGTCACATATTGTAAACCATACTCCCAGTCCAGAGGTTAATCTATGCAGGATGGGACTTAATTGTAAATCCAAGTGAGTTCTATTTGCGGTAACAGTGCAGTGCCTACCTGGCACTTTACAGAAGAACCAACTCTTGTGTATGCCCTGAGAATCACAGGAGAAAATGAAACCGCATGAGTAAGGAACATGTTCAAGGTCCCAGGAAATGAGGGTGGAGATTAGATTTGCGAAGTTGAGAGAAAAGTTTGAGCCAAGATCCCAGGGGTGCTGGTCCTCTGAGTTGATGGGTCATCCTACGAAGGTGCTGATTAATAAACAATGGGATTTGGCAAGGAACAGAACAAAGATTAGGACTTGGTGATAAATTCATTATAGGGAATGAAAGGAAAAATCATATTTAGATTCCATTGATATCTACTGAGCAGTTCCTATATTCCTGCTTACATACTTGGCAGCGTCCACATGTTCCATCTCCCCTAGACTCCTAGGGGAGCCTAGATTCCTCAGCTGACCCTAGACTCTGCGGCTGACCATCCAAGTCCTGCTCTTACCAGCACCTTTGGTCCCCTCGCACCCCATCCCTCTGCAGCATCTCTCAAACAGCACCCCAAGCCTGGCTCAGTGTTAGTCCATCTTCACACTTACTTAGTTGCCAGAGAAAATGTTGTCAGGCTTGAAGAGAACACTTACAAATCCATGGTCTCCCACCTCGCCAAGGCCCTCAGCATCTCCCTCAATCCTTTCCTTCAGGGGTCCCTCTCTTTTGGCTCCTATATCAGGGCGAAAACCTTGAGATCATCCTGTACGCTCTCCCCATCACCCTTGGATCTGTAACAGTATCGACACCCACTCCCTTCCTGTTGCCTTGCCTCCCACAGTGGAGAGTCAGAGTCCCTTCCGCCCAAGGCCAGGCCCCACCCTCCTCTGCCTGTTCAGGGCTCTGCTCCTTCATAGCAAATAGGTCATCTCTCCTCCTCTGCAGGCTCCTCTTTCAGCCTCTGAACATGCCTCAAACCCCCCCTCCTGGGCCTCCCTGTCCCCTTAGCCCTCGCCCAACTTATTCTCCCCTGCTTATCTGAACTTCTCGAAAGAGTCTCAGCCTCTGCTTCCTCGCCTCCCACTTGCCCCTCAGCCCACTGCAGTCTGACTTCCAACTAGCTATTGAAACTCCGCTCCTAAGATCTGAAATGCCCTCCTAAAGGACATGTACAAGTCTCATCTTCCCGGACCTCTCTGCTCTGTTTGTATTTTTAACTGTGGTAAAATACGCACCACATAAAAGGTACTGTCTGGGCCACTTATAAGTGTTTGTAGTTCAATAGTGTCAAGTATATTCACATTGTTGTGCAACCATCTTACAGAACCGAACCTTGGTGCCCGTTGAACGACTCCCCACGCCCCTCGGCACCCACAACCACCATTCCGCTTTCTGTCTCTAGGAGTCTGACTACTCTGGAAACCTTCTCTAAGGGAAATGATACAGTAGCCATCCTTTTGTGACTGGTGTGTTTCACCTAGACAATGTCTTCAAGGTTCACCCGTGTTGTGGCATGTGTCAGAATTTCCTTTTTGGGCTGAGTAATATTTTATTGTGTGTATATACCACATTTTGTTTATCCGTTTGTCTGTTGATGGTCATCTGGGTTGCTTCCACCTTTGCCTATTGTGAATAATGCTGCTCTTTGAGACCCTGCTTTTGACTCTTTTGGAAACACACCCAGAAGTAGTATTGCTGGATAATAGCATCTGCTCAGTTGTCAGCGGTCTATCATCCCCTCCTTCCCTGCTCTCTGCTACACTGTTCCCTGAGATGCCATCCTCATCCTCACTCCCAGCTCTCTCAGTGCCCCTCCTTCTCTGTCTCCCACTGTCAGCCCTAGGGGTCTGCTTCAGTCAAGGTCCAATAAGAAAGACAGAAATCGCCTTTTTTGATTGTTTCTCTTTCTTAAAATTATTGATTTGAGAAAGAGACATCAATTTGTTGTTTCACTTATTGATTCATTCATTCATTGGTTGCTTCTTCAATGTGCCCTGACCAGGGATTGAACCCACAACCTTGGTGTATGGAGGTGATGCTTTAACCAACTGAACTACCCAGCTAGGGCAGAAAATGCCTTTCAAAGAAAGGATGTTTGATGCAAAGAGTTGGTTATACCAACATTGGAAAGCTGAAAAAATATGAAAGGGAATGTGGAGGTAGCTCAGATCAATAACTACAGGAAGCCATCCTCACCCCAGGGCTAGAGAACAAAGGAAGAGGTGAGATGTAGGGAGTGACAGGTTCTCGGAGAGCCCTCCCCCACTGCACAGCTGCTACTTGGGCCCCCACCCCTCACCTAGGGTGCTCAGCTGATGGATGCTGGTAGCTCTGAGGGAGGTGCCTCAGCTGGTGCTGCCAGGGAATGCAGAAGGTCAAGACTGGTGCTATGGCATCTTCTGTGACTTGAGTGACAATCTTAACAATTAGAAGCAGAAAGACAGTCCATTCTGCCTTCTTCATGCCTTCCCATCTCTCCTTAGTGGCTCTAGTTGGCAGAAGCCAGCAGGAATCCAGGTGGTAAAGGAGACAGGAAAGCAGCTTGCAAACCCGGCCATATTCTCAAAGAGCAGAGCCTACCTAGAAGGGTGGACTCGGTGCTGAGAGACCCTGCGCAAATGACCCGTGCAGGACTCTGTCCTGGGTCCACTCTTCTCACTGAACACACCTTCTGGGAGTGGTCTCAGTTTTCTCGGAGTAAACCCTCATGGTTCTGACCATGACCTACGTCTGTGACATCCACATCCACCCCTCCAAAGCAGACCTCTCACCCAAACTTCAGATGCATTATTTTCTTCAGCTGCCTGCTAGAAACCTCCACCCTGGTGGCCCTTGAATTAAACAAGCTTCAAAGTGCACCTGTCATCTTTCCTTTTCAAACTGCTTCTACTGCTCTGTTCTCTGTCTCAGCTGGTGGCATCAGCTTTGCCAGTTAGCTAATCTAGAAGTCTGGAGGTCCCCGCATTTCACTGGCTCCTTCACCTCCCAAATCTCTCTCCAGTGTCCCCTCCCCTTGCTCCATCACTGCCCCACAGCCCTGGTGTAGGCCTTCATGCAGTTCCCCCATATACCCCACAACCTCCTCAGTGTTCTCTTGGACTTTCTTCTTGGTCCCCTTAAACTTACACAGCTGCCCAAGGGATCTCCTCAAACTCCAGAAATGGCCATGTCTCTCCCTTGCTTGAATAAACCCTTTAGTAGCTTCTCACTGTCCTTCCCTCATCTGGCCCTTCCTCCTCTCCAGCTTCATCTCTTGCCCCTCCCTCCTTGTCCCCAGCTCCAGCAATTCTGAATTGCTTGAGCTATGTTATTTCTCACATTCTGTTCCCTCTGACTGGAAAACCTTTCCTTCTTCACACCCGCTCTGAGTGAACCCTACTCATCCTTTAGAACTCAGGTCAGATGTCTCCCCCCCAAAATCTTCCTCAACACTCAGAAAGTAGATCCTCAAATCACAAGGCATGACAAGTGGCAAGACATGCAGAGTCGTATCTCCAATCCTCCAGCCTCTGGTCTCCAGGCTGCTCCACCACCACGGTCATAGCCACAGCCACCACTGGACTACCTATAGTCCAGTCCCGCAGCCTGAGCACACACTGCTCTGCCCCCCAATGGCACTTCTCAATCATCGTTCCTCTACCTTCCTCTAAAGGAACTTCTGAGATTTTCTATTTACACCCCTCCCTCACCACCAACATCCAATCACCAGGCCCTACAGAGTCTCCCTCCTCACATTTCTCAAGTCTTTCCACTTCTCCCATCTCTACGGCACCCCAAGACCAAGACATCCTTAACTCTCATCTGGAAGATTGCAGTAGCTCTCTCCTCACTGGCTCCTGCCCACTCTCCAATCTGTCATCTCCCTGTAGCCAAACTGACCTTTTCTCAGGGGAAGTTTGATCTCGTTAACTACCTGTTTAAAAACTGTTGGAAGGTTGGTCTTTGTTTTTAAGATAAAGGCTGAATTATTTAATTACAAGGCTCTGTAAATTGCCTTTTGCGGGTCCCGTCTCACCTCCCCATCTTAGTACAAATCAACCAGGCCCTGGTTAACTCCTCCTCCCTCTGAGTCGTGGCATGCCCTGACTGCTCTTTCCTCACGTGGCTTGCTCTCAAGGTGGCTTCGGAGCTCAGCTTCAGCGACATTTCTTGGGAAAGCCTTCAGTGATTCCTAGGCCCCGCGCGATCTCTCTATTACACACTGTCTGGCACTCTGCGCAAATCTCTTTCTGGCGCATACCACAATTATAAAACTGTGACCCATTTAATGTCTGTTTCTCCCGTGTAGTAGACAGACTGTATGCTCCATGGAGGCAAGAACAAGCCCCTCTGGGCACTCTTACAGTCTTAGAGCCTGGCTTAAAACCGGTACATAATAGGTCCTTGCTACTGTTTGTTGCATGAATGTTAATTAACGTTTGTTGGATTAAAATTAATGAGTTTCCCCACTCCCAACCTGGATCAGTTCAGGGTCTCCTCTGCATCCCCATTTTGCGTTGCAACCCTCATCTCTGTCGTCGCACTGACATAATTGTTTGTAGATGCGTCTGCCTCCCACCCCTCTTCACTCTTCAGTCCTTTACCTGCGGCCTCTCCACCACCCGAACGTTCCTTGAGTGCAGTATTTTGTGCTAGTCTCCTTCTATAAATAACCAGCGTGGTTGGACCGGCCCTGGTGGTTCGCATGAAGATTGTGAAATGCCCTTTGGCAATCACCATGAAGAAACTTTGAGTAAATAAAGAGGTTGGGAGCCTGCGTTTTCCCAGGCTCACTCTCTATGGATGAATTTAAAATGTAAGACTGGGTATGTCAAGTGTGGCAGGCGGACAAATGGCCCAAATGGCCAGTTACTGAAATCAACCAAGATCTCTAAAACACAGCAGCCCCGGCAGGGGAGGCAGCCTTGGCTCTTTCCCTGGCTGTGTGGCCGGTGATCTGTTTATCCTGGTAGCCACCGTTGAAGTGGATGCCACAGCTTACGTCAGGCACTGGCATTACAAAAAAGAAAAAACAGCCTGTCAGGGCTTCCACCACAGGCAGAGACTATCCAGCGTTTCAGTGGATCACGACTAGGACTGGACCTCGGGGATCGCCCTTCATTATGGAGCAGGAGGGAGGGGGAGATGTCAAAGGCGAGGACAGGGATCCAGAGAAGTGTTGTACAGGGACATGGCAGGAAGCATTTCGAGAAGGAGGGCAAGGTCGGTTGTGACAAATTATGCTCAAAGAATAAGGAACTTGGGGACTGACAAAAGGTTTAAATTCCACCAAAAAAGAGGAAGGTTTGCACCGTTTTAATGACGTTGTGGAGATGGAAGCCAAGTCGTACAAGATGAGGAAGGGACTAGTTTCATGGGAGAGAGCCAAGCTGCAGGCTGTGTGTCCGAAGGGCGGGTGAACGGGGAGGTGAGTCCAGCTCTCCCTCTGGACAGAGTGAAAAGAGCTCCAGAATGGTCCTTCCCGCATTTTCTTCTCTCTTCTCTTCTCCGCCCTAATAAAAACAAAATGGGCTAAAATCATGACGAACACTTCGATTGTCATTTTCTCACTGTTGGCATGATGCTTTTTGAATGTAATTTTCACAGCTGGCATGAAATAAAACTCCATTCCTTCCTCCAACTTACACAAAGATCGCTGTTGCTTTTCAGGCCTATTCAGAGAATGTAAATGAAATATAAAAATACCAAGGCATTTATCTTCTGAGCTCAAACACAGGATCCGGCAGAAGTAAGGCCTGCTTGAGTGTGGTTGGTAGGGTAATACTATGGGTGTAATAATTTATAATTTTAATTTGAACATTTTACCAAAAATGGCATATGGAGTATTTGAGTGTGACATTGTCGTTACAGAATTACATGCTTATGATTTTGTAATAAAAGATTTTGTATCATTGTTTGTACCAGATCCTATACATATTCTACCAAGAAAAATTATAGAATGCTTTTTAAAAAATGCTTTTTAAAAAACCCTCGTGGTAAACTTTTAAAAATGTACGCTACAACAAATACTTCAAGAGCCAAATGCGGCAAGGCACTGCTTTCTTCCCGTGGCTAACAGCGTCTGCCCCTGGCACGAGGAGAGTCGCGAACGAATTCCTCTTAACAAGGAACAGAGGTAAGGAAGAGAGATTTCCTAAATTACGAACCTTGGGGGCTCAGAAATCTGGCCCACTTTCAACCGGAAAGCAACCTCTGCAATGTTAATCAGGCACACTTGCATGTGTGACAGGATGCTGAGTCACCCGGTGACAAGAAGGCTCAGGTAACACTGTCCCAAGCAAAGCTCAATAAATTGAAGTGGAGGAGAATTTACTGAGAGTCACCGAAGACCTGATGCCAGAGAATGTCCCTACATAACCTTAAAATGAGAGATCTGACCAAATGTTTCAGTATCAAAAGTTGAACTCACAAATTGCCGACAGGTAGACCTAGGTTCTTATCTGAACTTAGATGAAAACGGATAGCCTAGTACAGGGAGTAGGCGAACTTGGATTGAGAAAAACATATTTATACTCATTAATGTCTAAATGGCATTTAGCATTTTTCTTTGATCATGAATGTAGGCAACAAACCTCTAGAATTAACTGAATTCAGGGATTTTTCATATCACCTCATAGTGGTGGCAGAAATTTTGAAATAGCGTTTACACGCATCATTACTAGTTAGCATATCCACCACTAGAATTTGATTGCATGCATTGTAAAGTAGCACATGCATTATTATACCAGATGTTTGGGGTTTAAAAATATTTTGATAGCTTCATTTCATTATAATTGGATTCGTCGGGTATTCTATGTATTCTGTTTTATGCACTTAAAAAGCCAGCCTGTCAATGGTGTCCATTGCACACAAAAAATGAAGAAGCCTCGGTCTCGTATTTTATGAACAAAGCTATGGTTCCTCATTTCTACTTGCAGGCATAAAGATATGCATATGAGTAACAGATTCTGTTTGCACCATTTGGTGCCCTTAATAAGTTGGAATCCATATATAATTTTGCAAGGTTGTACTGCTTAGGGTTAATCACTTATTCCATGTTTGTGCAATATAATTTTGTTTCAGGTATAAGGAAGTAAAGATATTCTACTTCCCTTTGGATGCCTCTTAAAACAGAATGTTCCTGATTAATTGCTGTAGCTGGCGCAGACTCCAAGAGGGCTAAGTCCTCATGTGAACCACTGGAATTGAGTCAAACTTCCAGGGAGGCCCTAGCTGTGTAGCTGAGTTGGTCAGATTGTCGTCCCAATATGCCAAGGTGGCGGGTTCAATCCTGGTCAGGCCACATAGAAGAATCAGCCAATGAATGCATGAATGAGTGGAACAACAAATTGATGTTTCTCTCCCTTCCTTTCTCTCTAAAACAAACAAACAAACAAACCCTCCTGGTAGGTGCTGGAGATCCCTAGACATTCCTAAGGAAACCAATGGCCACAGAAAGAATATCTGGAAGAATTCCCAGCCCAGATGTGCAGCTTGGTGTGGGATATAATTCACTTTGGAAAGTGCTTCAGAATGCTAGCAAGTCTGAAGTCCAACAGTATTGGGAGGAATAGCACATCTGTGAGATTTCTTTTGTGGTTAGACCATGTCTCCTTGATGGAAAAGATGTGACATTTTCCACCAAAGCTGTTTTTAGGATTCGGATAGCTCATGTATACCTGAGACCCTCTCATGTATTGCTTAGTAGGAAAGTATGTTGGATAATCTAATTATCCAACATAATTGGATAAGCCAATTTTTCAACTCAGGTTCCTTTAAATTACTGTATCAATTATAGCTATTCTCTTGGCAGAGAAATCTTGAACACTTTATAGAAAAATGCCTTTGTACTTCCCCCAAGAGACAGAATCTTGGAGGTAGCATATGTAGTCTTAGAAACATGTAGTCTGAGAACTATGGACCCTGCAGGGTCTATTAAGGACCTATATATCGAATTCTACTCAAGATAGCAGGAACTCTAGTTGGATGATCAAGGCAAACATTCTTGGTAGTGTTTCTTCCCCAGGCATCAGCCAGAGACTTTGCATCCATTCTATTTGGTGCAAACGTTCTATCCGGTGTCTAGTTCATAATGAAATATCTGGCGAATGAATGATAAAATTATTGTTCATAGTTTAAGCATAACATTCTCAGTGTGGAAAGGAAAGAACAGTTGTGTTTGCCTTGGCACAGGGACTTTTTGAAGGTAAAGAAAGTATCATGGGATTTTTATTATTCTGTATCTATAAGCAAAAATCCATTTACAGAAGCATGAGTTCACAGCATCTAGAATGTCAGGGTTCCCCCAAGCTTCTCAAAAATTTATTGGCGTGGAACCCCCCTCCCCCAGGTATGGTGGATTCTAATGTAGTAGGTCTGGAATCGGGACCCAAATTTCATTTTTCTAACAAGCTCCCAGGTAATACCGAGGTGGGACAGTAAGAAGCTCAGAAAATGCCTTGGCAAGTGGAGGGAGGAAACTGAGACAGATGGCTGATTCGAACTGGCCCCATCCAGCACCCTGTGTCACCTGCCTCTTCTCTCATGCAAGACCACTCCCTTAAGCATTAAGATCAAGGACCTATCCCTTCCTACTCACCGGATAGTCTACACTCTCCCTGGAACACACCTAAGCCTCCCTCTGTGCGTATCTTTGCTTTTCTTTCTCCTAAACTCTAAAGGTTCCCAGGCTTAAAACCAGGGGGGCTGCTTATCCTGGGCCAACCCCTAGAGCCTATCTCCGTGGGCCCGCCTTTTGCCTCTGTAACTTTTTCCCTGAGTTCATGCAGCCCAGCTGGCTCATGGCTTCTGCCTCTGTGACCTTCTTTCTAAAGAGCCAAGCAGCCATGCCTAAGCTCAACTCTTCCTCAAGTTTCTAAAAGGCCAAGACAGCTGTCTAAGCCACCCACTCAAATTATTCCATTTGAGTGTACTTGTGCTTTTCTTGCTACATAAACTTCCTCTTGCGCTCAAGTTCTTGGCTCTAAATTCCTTCTTTGCCGAACTCTTGAACCAAACTCCAACATTGCTGCTAAGGATCCCAATGTTGCTGTTCTTTGAGCCTTCTCTTAAAGGCTTATAGATAACGATAGAGCCAAAACTAAGATTTAAAATGACTAACACCGCCTTGGCTGGTGTGGCTCAGTGGTTGAGTGCTGTTTGCCTCACTCTTTCCAGGTTACCTAAAAGTCCTAGGGAAAAATCAAGTGTGGTACAACAATATCTACAAATACCAAGTGTTAGTTTTCCTCGGGGAGTAAATGTTCTATTGTTAATAAACCTCTGATATTAACTACTTTGTTCTTCACAAAAATTTCTAGAACTTTCCTTAAAATATTTGGTAATGAAGATATGGCTTATTATGGTATTAATTTACACTGTTAGATAGCCTGAAAAGTTATATTTATTTTAATTATATAAGGAATTGTTAGTACTTTTTTGGATGTAATTATCATCATAAGCACTTCATTGTATTTCGGGGAGAACGAAAACATTATTGTTCCTTAATGATAGTCTAAGCTACACCAAATGCCTTTATGTCTCACTTCCAGTGAGGCTGACAGGAAGTTTGTTTCTGCAGTCTAGCACAAATGCCTTTAGATATACTGTTTCCTTTCTCCTGTATTTTTAAAGAGTTTGCATTTTTAATGACCTGGACTTATTGGGGGATGATTCCCAGTGGCACGGTCAGCATTCATTATTAATGTTTCTATTCTAAGGCAGATGGAGTTGTATAAATCTAAACATGTGATTAGTACAATCTATCCGCTTTTGCTATAGATGATGTGTCGGCCTCAAGCCAAAGATCCTACTCACTTACACTCTCATTAGAAAGAGAATGACCTTCCACCATTCTCTGAAACTCAATAATATGGATTTTCCTTAAGGAAACACATTGTGGTGTTTGGATGGTATTAAGCTGCTCTATTTTCATGGCAACTGATATGAAAGTTTTTCCAACTACCTTTTTTTGACTTTGAGAAAGGTGGGTGAATGTGTGCCCATTGGAGCTAACTGGCATACACACCACTTTAAACTCTGCTCATTGAAGAGTTTTACAGGGAAGTCAAGTGGCCAGGTGTGCACTAGCAGCATTCCATTCAAGGCTCATCCCACTTCACAGGTGAACCAGCCAAAATATAGACAAAACCTGAGATAGCAGCCTCAACTCTGAACAATGCAGGACTCACACAAACTGATCCATACTGACGTCCTTCCCCAGAGCTACCAGCGTTAGTCAGTAAAGTGATTAGTTTGAAGGGGGCATGGTGGGTAAAAAGAGGCCTAAGAGTTTTCATTTTCTCTGTCTGGACAATGACTACACAGGTATGTGCATATGTAAAACTTCCTCAAGCTGAATGAGGTACTTTGCACACCTGACTGCATGAATGTTATATCCATCCCAATCAATTTCTAAAATAAACCATTTGCATTGTGCATTGCTAGTGTTTTTTGTTGTTGTTTTGTTTTGGGGTTTGTTTGTTTGTTTGTTTGAATAAGTGGCCCTGAAACAGTTATAGATCCAACGACTTCCTTATAGGCTTCTTCCTTGGTGCCCTCCTTTGGACCCAGTCAGAAAAAGGAGGACCGTTCTTGGCTGCCCAGAATATATAATAGCTCCCCAGGCCATGCAGACATACAAACAATGCTGAGCCAGAAAGAAGACACAAGCTCTTCCTGAAAGTATGAACTACAAGGAAGGGATCACGTAAAACAAGGCGTCAAGGCCCAAATCAACAGAAAATTAGGGTGAGGGGAGAAAGGTATCAGGTTTGGTCACTGAACCAATCAGAAGACCACTAAAGTGACTAAGAATAAAGTGAATGGGGTTGATCAGCCAAATAGCCGTGTCTGCTTCCTTGACATTAACAGATACTTCATTTAAGGAATGAATTGACCCCAATTTCACCAAAATAAATCCCATCCATGATAGCTCTCTACAACCTTTCAACCTAGAATTATTCTAATGTAGGACAAACTGTCTTTCAAAGGCAAAATACTTTTACCTCCATTAATGAAGCATTTATAGTGTAGTATTTGACGTTTCCTTTGTTCAGCTTGCTGCGTCTTGACAATTTCTGGCCAGCAAGGTTATTGTAGGTCATGCTTACTTATAGTCCCTCTTTTACCGCAGCGGTTATAGCAGCCATACCTATCATTTATCATCTAATTACAGTGTTCACCAACGTGCCCTGCCCTTCCATGCTCAGACCGGCACTGTTGCTTCAGATTTTACATGATTGTCAAAGTGTTTAGGAGGGGGCAATTCATTTTTCTCTACCTCCGTTCAATTGTGTCTTATATTCTCATCACTTTCAATTTTCTTATTCCACTTACTTTACCTCTCTTTTCTCCTTTATGTGTTTATGTTTAAATTATCATCATCCTTTAAGAGTACACAAACTTGATTAAAGAATTTTTGGTGATAATATTTTTCTGAAAAAAATAGCAAAGAAATAGACTCCAAGATCATAACCGTTGGTGGGTACAGACGTATTACATTGGGTTGGCCAAAAAGTCTGTTCAGTTTTTTCCATAAAATAAAAGACACATTTTTCACCCTGGCTGGTGTGGCTCAGTGGATTGAGTGCCGGCTTGCAAACCAAAGGGGCACTGGTTTGATTCTCCGTCAAGGCACATACCTAAGTTGCAGGACGTGTTCCCAGTGGGGGACGTGTGAGCGGCAACCACACACTGATGTTTCTCTCCCTCTCTTTCTCCTTCCCTCTAAAAAGAAATAAATAAAATATTTTTTTAAAAGAGACAGTTTTCGTTTTCACCAATAACTTTATTGATTTGGATATTTTGAGTATGTTGGCTATTTCCCACTATTGGCTTCTAGTGGGTGGAGGCCAGGGGCGCTGCTAAACATCTTCCAACGCATAAGACAGCCCCACAGCAAAGAATTATTTGGCCAAAATGTCAATAGTACCAAGAAACTTTGCAAACTACTTTTGACACATTCGATCAGTCACAGCATCTTCTCCATACACTGCACAAATCTTTTTGTGTTTCAGTTACGTTTTTACCTTTCTTGAAGCATAAATACACTGATGATGTCGCATTTCTTCCATCTTCAATATTAAAATGTCTGCACAAAAATTCACCAATTTTGATATTTTTTAAAAATGCACACTGATATAACAGCTGTCACAATATAATCTAACAAAATTGTTTCAAATGAAGTTAACGACAACTAAGCACTACTAGACTATCATCCAGGAAAAACTAAACAAACTCTTTGGTCAACCAAATGTTAAGTTGTGGTCTGCTTCTTTGAAGATGACAATTTAGTGTTCTATTGCTTTCCTGAAAGAGAACACTGAATACCTACTCATGGTAGCTGTGATGCTAGGGATCATTACTAAATTCCCTGCCGTCCAGTAACTGTGCCAGCAGCAGTGGTGAGTGGCAAAGGATTATGCAGAAGAGCAACCCTAGACAAACAAAAATAGCTCAAGAACAGAAAGCATTCCTAAAGGGCGGGGGCCTCGCATTTCCTGGGTCCTCCCTCTTCCGTCTCTCTATTTTAGGACCTTATCCGGCTCCTAAATCTCTCCGCCATCCTCTCCCAACCTCCACTGGCTGCCCAGGATGGTCCCAAATTCCAGCCCTACTCGAGCTAGGCTGGGAGACTGGTACCCACCACCAACTTCTCTCCGGCCCCACCCGCGCCTGCGCAGAGCTTCTTCTCGCGCGAATGTGCAGCCATCACCAGTGACAACCCCTCCAGTCCCAGGGATGCGAGGCCCTCTGTAAGCCAACCCTGGCTCTACGTGGCCCCTCTCACATTCCTGGGGATCGCGTCCATAGGGACGCGCGTTGGCCCTGGAAACAGTAACTTGAAGGATCCGGGCAGTGCAGGAATAGAACGCGCGGGCTGCGAAGCTCGGAGGTGGAGCCCCGCCCCTCAGGGCCGACTTCCTGCCTCCGTATTGGCTCGCGAGCCCGTCAGTCTCCGCCTTTGGATCCTGCCGGGCCGCCTCGCGACCCTTCTGCCCTCGGATCCCACCCTCTCCCTACGTTGCTTTACTGCTGGAGTCGCGGGTGACTGGCTGCTTCTGCTAGTCCGATCCTGAGCTGGCACTGGCTCCGAGAACCTCCGACAAGGGGAGGGCCGGGCCGGGCGGGAGCTGATCATTGCCTGGTAGAACGGCAGGTCCTCGGCTTCTTTGCCAGCAGCACCACCTGTCGCGGAGCGAGACTTGGGGTAAGGCTCCTTGCAGCGGGGCCCGGGCGGGAGCTCCGGAAGGAGAGCGGGCGTCGGCCTCCTGCCACCTGGCTCCGAGCACTGAGCGCAGACCTGCCGCCTGAGTCCGCGCGTGTGGCCGGGCAGCTCCTTGCTTGATGGATGGGGCGACGGAGTGAAGGGAGGGGGCTCGCTGAGGGCGGGGAACTGGGCAAGTCGAGGAACCCCATTTCGACCGTCCGAGGCTCTACGCCAGCGTCCGGTTTGGGGCGCAACTTCTCCGTTTCTCCTCTCGCTCGTCCCAGGGCGACCCCTTTCCAGTCCCGGATGGAGGCCCTGTGGCCTCCAAAACGCGAGCATCTCTTCTTTCCCCCTTGCCCCCCGCCCTTTAAAGACCAATTTTGTGGGCCCAAACCCCTTCGGCAAATAGATCTCTTTTTCTGCAGGGATGAATTGATCATGAGAGGCATTTGGTGTGTTTGTGTTCGTTCTTCGCTTAAAAGAAGTTTGTTGCAGGCCAGAAAGTTCTAAGATTGGAACGGTTCTGTCCTTTCATATGAAATGGCATCTGTGGACCAGGATTGGCAGGTGTTTGATGCTGATGGTAACCATCCATCTCAGCTTGTGTGTTGTTGCATTCGAGGTCTTGAATTTGACTTTTTTGTCTTGGTGCCGAAGACAATTCCAGGAAATATGTATTGTCCTCTGACAAGAAGCTTATTAAAATATTAAACTCAACAGAAGTGCCTTCTTATGGAAATTATTTCATGTCCGATTTATACCTTCCTAATACTTGGGACAGCCACTTTTAAGCAAAGCATTTAACAGCATTGTTACTTCTAGTGTTGCAATTGATGATGATAACAATTAGAAGAACATATTGTTAATTGTGGGCCAAGCACTGTTCAGTGCATAAATTGTCTCCAAGTTGTGCTTGAAGATAGTACTATTATTCTGTCCAGTTTACAAATGAAGAAACTAGAGCTTAGAAAGGTTAAGTAACTTGTCCAAGATCACAGGTTTTAAATGGCAAAGCCTGCATTCAGACCCAGCAGTCTTAACCCTGTAGAGCTGATAGCAATGTTGTACTCATAAGTTTTGCTCTTTAGTTGCCAAGCATTCTGGAAGTTAGAAAAAGCATTCATATATATAGTTTCATATACACACACACAACATGCACACTAGTTACAGTAATTACACAAAAGGTAGATAAGCATTATTTATTGTGTAATTACTGTACCTAGTTTTCATGCTGCTATGTTACATGGTTTGCAGGAATACAGAAAAAAAGCAGTTTAACAGTATCTTCTAAAACTGGACTTTTAAATAATCAGTGAGTTTTGACTTGTGACCTGTATCTGACAGTTTTATGTTAGTTATAAAGACTTAAAAGTTAGACATAAAGACCAGAAACACTGATAGAACCTTTGTCATGCATTAGTAGGAAATGTTGGGCTGTGCTTTCATAGAAGTTCTTCATTCTTTTGAGAATTAAAACATACTTTTGCTCAATAGTCATTCCTGAGAAAGAACTGCTTATGGATTTTACCCGTAGAAGGTGTTTATGTATAATGTCTTTTTGTCTTTTTAAATATTTGTTATGAATACACATTAAAATTCATAAAGGAAAATGTCATTTATCATTTGAGAATTTCTTTTGTAAATTAACCCCTGTTATATAAACTAAAATCAACTCTAATTTATGTTGGTGAATTTCAGAAAAACTTAACAGCCATAGTTTAAAACATAATTAACACTAAAACGTATAGTTTGTCTGCTAAGGATCAATGTTGGAGGAATAAATTGATACTGAATATAAAAATTACATTTGATTTTATAAAAAGGTAAATATTTAGCTAACTTTTTAATTTGAAAGTCACTATTTTGATTATATGACTGTATATAATACCTCCTTTCATCAATATGTACAGATTTCAAAACTAATGAAAAATATTGATCCTGCAGATATTGTTTAGGATGACATTTGATGGTGCCCAGATCGGTATGTCATCTGAATTCTCATTATTGACTCAGAGATTAATTTGAAATAGTTTGAATAAATTCTCATAGCCTCTTAACAAGTATTCCACATTAAAAAATGTTGATGCCGAAAGTAACAGGCATTTGAATGCACTTCTGACCACCGTAGTCTATTACTAATAACAATAATGCTTAGAAAACATTTATAGAGCACTTAAGAGGACCATGTGATAAGTATTTTACATAGATTATCTAGTTTAAATCTTAAAAAAGCCCTAGTTAATCGGTTCTGTTGTTGTCCTCCATTGAGTGATGAGATTGTAACTGACTCTGATTTACTCAAGCTCACAGAGCTAGCAGTGGCAGAGCCAGGGTTTAAATCAGCACTCTGATTCCATAGCTGGCTTTTGATGATTGGGCTCGACTGCCTGGATATGGGTTTTATTGAATGAATCTTCAGGTCAAGTAGTCAGGCTTCCTATGATGATGATAAGGCTCTAAGCAGGGGTGTCCAACCTGCGGCCCACGGGCCACACGCAACCCAGGGTGGCTGTGAACGGGGCCCAACACAAAATCGTAAATTTACTTAAAACATTTATGAGATTTTTTCGTGATTATGTGTCACAGTGTCACAATGTGTTTAATGTGTGGCCCAAGACAACTCTTCTTCCAGTGTGGCCCAGAGACTGCAGAAGTTTGGACACCCTTGCAAGGCTTGAGGCTTTACATGTGTCCTCAGCACTACACACCAACTCTGCAAGAGCTTCCCCCTTGCCATTTTATGGATGAGAAAAGTGAGACTTCTGAGTCAGTAGTGCCCAGACTTTCGGACTTCATGGGCAAGTTAAAAGAAAAAAGCCCGTGTACAGGGAGCCAGTGGGACCAGGCATAAGATCGCCAACTTAATTCTGTTAAAGGTTAAGGACCTTTTTAAAACAACTAACAATTTACCACCCCCATCCTTTCGTAAAAGAAAGGACATTTTTACCACCAAAAAAGTAGGAACATCATAATTACAACGTGAAAACAAAGTCAAATTTAGTGTTATGAAGAACTATATTCCATTGTCCTCGTTTTTCTCATTTGGTCACAGACCAGTAAAACACGTGCTCCAGATGAACACCAGTTCAGAAAGTGTTTGGGAATGCCTGGGTGGCACAACTGATTCCTTTGTAATCAGTTGTAAAGTAATCTACCTTTATAGATACTAGTTTCTAATCCTGTTGGTTGTCTTTGAGGTTTTGTTATATGCCTGTAAACTGGGCTGGATCCTGAATTCTGCTAGTTTCATCTGGCTGCGATGTGGCGCCAAAGCGCACTCCAGAGAGTGGGAGTTATTCTGCTCGTAGTAATCATCCTGGCACGCTGCTTTCCCTCAAAGGGTTTCGTGCATGTTCTCAGTGGCTCACCACCAAGCAAGTGATCTTCCGAAGACTGGAGCATCAGAAAAGGAATGAAGAGAGTGACTGCCTTACAATCGTGAACCTGAAATCATGACTGCAACCAGGGGTGTGAAACTCATTTTCACCGGGGGCCGTGTCAGCCTCGCGGTTGCCTTCAAAGGGCCAAATGTAACTTTAGGACTGTGTAAATGTAACTATTCCTTAACCAGGGGCAAGGAGCTCGGCGCTGCTGCCGGGTAGAAACAAGGTGCCAGGACGGATAAAACAAGGTGGAGGGCCGGATTTGGCAGGTGGGCCTTGTGTTTGCCACCTGTGCTAGAGAGTCAGCAAAAAACGAAAACACACACACACACACACACACACACACACACACACACACGAGGGCCAGTGATAGCTTTGAGAACTCTCAGAGTGGTCGCTGAGTGGTGCAAATGCCTTAAATTTTAATCACGTTTCTCAGGCTGAGACTCTGATCAGAATGGGAGAGATTGTTAAAAAACACGTAAACAAACAGACCCTTAAAGGAGTCACTTGCCCCGAGGACAACAAACCAAGATTTAATTGCAGTTTCAGTCTTTCCTGGGAATGTGACCTCTAATCAGTCAATAAGGCATTTCCCAGTTAGCATTAGTGAGGTGGTCTGCATGATAGACCCCCTGCCCTTTCCCCAAAGGAAGGTGACCTTGCCTAAGACAATCCTTTCTTTTCTCATTTAGATTATATTTATTTATTTTTAGAGAGGGGTGGCCGAGGGAAAAGGAGAGGGAGAGAAACATTCACGGGGTAGAGAAACATCTATTGGTTGCCTGTCCTTTGCACCCCAGACCAGAACAAACCCACAAACGAGGCATGTGCCCTGACCTCAGAACTGAACCAACGACCTTTCACTTTGCGGAACAGTGCCCCACCGACTGAGCACACCAGTCAGGGCCCTTTCTGTATCACTTCCTCATCCCACCCCCTTTCTGCCTTAAACTCCCCCCACTCCCCCACCCCACTGCTTTGTACAGATTCTCAGAACCCTTCTCTTTGCTGGGCGGGATGCTGCCTGATTATTGAATCAATTAATAAAGCTGTTCAGAATCTTCCGATTTACTCTGGAATTTTTGTTTCCTTAGCATGTCCTTCATGGCGTTAACATTTTCTGAAGAAAGGCAGTTATTTTGTGGTGTGTCTCATGACTCATTTATTGTTGCTATTGAAATAATATTTGACAAATGACGTGTAACTATAAGGTGTGCTCCCTGTTAATTTAATACGTTTATATATTATAATACGAGTACCATTGTAGTGATAATTAGTACCTCTGTCACATTGCGTAAGTATCACTTCATTTTAGCGGTTGGAATACTTAAGTTATAGTCTCTTAGCGAGTTTGATGATTGCAATACAGTATTGTTGTCTGCATTCGCTGTACTGTGCATTAGCTCTCTACCTCTTACCGCATTTTTGGACTATAAGACGCACCCCCCAAATTTGGGAGGAAAATGAGGGTGTGTCTTATAGTCCGAATGCAGCTTACCTGGCTCACTGGGGGGAGGGGGGCAGCGGTAGAGTGGGTTTGGTTTTTTTTTCCTATTTTCCTCCTCTAAAACCTAGGTGTGTCTTATGGTCCAGTGGGTCTTATAGTCCAAAAAATATGGTATTTCTGCCTGTTGCAAGCTTGTACCCTTAAACCACATCTGACCTATTCCTCACCTCCCGTCCCCATCTCTCGTGATTCTTGGTGTGCTTATGATTTCTCGTTTTTGTGGCCATGTTCGGGTACCACATTTATATGAAATTTCCAGAATGGTTAAATCCGTAAAGACAGAAAGAAGATTGGTGGTCACGGGCGCTGGGGGAGGGAGAGAGACTGTTTCATGGGTATGGTGTGTCCCCCTGGGACGATAAAAACGTTTCTGAACTATGAGGTGGTGGCTGTGTAACAGTGCTTGCTGGGCTTCCGCTGCTTGTCGTCCTTTGGTATGACCCAACGCTTTGGGTTGAAGGAACAGGTTTTTATTAACAGGGCTCCAACCTTGGGGGTGCTGAGAGCACTCCTACTCTGAGCCCTCCTCTCCCACGAGACCCAGAACTTCCCTTGCTCCCCAAAATACTGCAAGCCAAAAACAGGCGCAGAAGTTCCCCATTTCCTTACCTGTCCTCAAGCTGGTCGTGCAAACAGGTCCCCGTCCTCTCTGGCACGTGCACTTGCACCTTTCGGAGTCGCCATCCTCTCTCAGCAGCTGTCTCCTTCAGGATCTGGGTGTGCTGCTCCCTGTCTCCATGAAGCAGTCCAGGGCCCATGTGCCGTGTTATACTGTTCCAGAGGCTGGAGCCCAGGGAGGCACATGTCCCAGCGTGGGACCCTGTCTTCAGGGGTGGGCTTCCATCCTTGCGGAGTCTAAGCCCCTGGTGGGCCCGGCCTCTGCCCGGTCTGCTCTGCTCCCACCTACCCCATTACAGTTGCACAGCCTTACAGATTTTCTAGATCCCTCTGAATTCTTCACTTCAAAATGGCTATTTTTATGTTATATGAATTTCACCTAATAATTAACTTTAAAAATCTCAGTGTTTAAATGGTTTTGCTTGTTGCATGCCCATATACAGACCAAAGATTTCTCAGCAGATAGAAATTCCATTAAAAAACTTATTGCGCTGTGGCTGGTGTGGCTCAGTAGATTGAATGCCAGCCTGCAAACTGAAGGGTTGCTGGTTTGATTCCCAGTCAGGGCACATGCCTGGGTTGCAAGCCAGGTCCCCAGTAGGGGGCATGGGAGAGGCAACCACACATTGATGTTTCTCTTCCTTTCTTTCTCCTTCCCTTCCCTTCCCCTTTCTCTAAAAATAAATAAAACCTTTAAAAATAAACTTATTGTATGACAATTACAATGATTTCTAAGGAATTGCAAATTGATTTTTGATGGGAGAATTGATATGCCAAAAGGCCTATTATATTCCCATCAGTGAATACTTAAGGTTTAATGTATTATGTACAGTTTTCCATTTTGAAAAATTGCCATGTTTGGAATGGATGTGAATAGACAAAAACATGTTTTCTATCAAATTTGAATGATTTTTTAAATACTAAACAAGTTTTCTAAAAACAGGAAAACTTTAGTACATTAAATTTGAACCTGAACTACAGTATGTTAAAATTCTCACTCTAAGGAAGAATCTAGATAGCTCGTCTCCCTCTGCACGTGTAGATGCCAGCTTTTCCTGGTGTTTGCTTGGCCACCTTCAAGCTGAACTCCCCACTTACATGGAACTCATGCCACTCTTTACTAGACGTTGCCTTTCTCGATTCCTGTCCCTCATCAGTGGGAGGCGTACCCCCTGCCACACGTGTGTGGATTAGAAAAAGGGAAGCGTTCCTTTAGCACACGGTGGGAGACACCTCAGAGTGGCCATGGTGATTATCCAAGGACCCAGAGTCTTGTCCGCACAAGTCAGTCTTTGCTCTAATTCTTGTTGCCCTTTAGCCACCATTACAGTCTATACAGAAACATGCCTGTACTTTGAAAAGGGTTTTTCACACGCGTGAAGTTAAGCTCTCTAAATCTGCTTTTGAAAGCGGACACCGGTGCCCAGGCATTTCTGGGTTGTGTGTCTCTCTGCAGCGGCGTATTGGCCTTGTTCTTCCCAGGCGGAGGGGAAGATGTGGTCCCGGTTAAGAGCCGTTGCCGCCCCCTGTGCTCTGGCGCGCCGTCCTGTCCACACGAAAGAGAAGGGCAAGCCGCTTATGTTGAACCCACGCACCAACAAGGTCAGTGACATTCCGACCGGCATGCCTTTTCTCTTGTCCCGGTAACGGTTTGATTTGATGTATTTTAGACCGATCACATGAACTTTTCTGTTTTGTGGCTTTGTACTAAAACCATTCGGTGGTGTCTGCTTTTTCTGTATGAACTTTCCACTTTTCTCCATAAGGCAAGAGTCATGGCTGCTTTATACCTCTCAATTCCGCCCCTCACAACTGTCTGCCTCCAGGAAAGGACTGGCTGTTTCCTAGTTCCAGCTCAGGAAAATCCACAGGATAGCGGTCTGGCCAGGACTTGTGGCCAGGTGTGGAGTATTTCGATTTACCCTGCTCAGATCTGCTGCTCATAGCGGGCCAATCAGCTGGGCCCTTGAAAGATGTGGTCAAAAGTGTAAAATGACGTTTAATCTGATGCCCACCCCACCTCCGTGCAGCTTTTTGGATACAAATCAATACATGCAGTTAATTGTGCCCATTAATCACACTACTGCTTCGAGAGAGAGACCTCTGACTCTTTTTGCAGTGTGGGGGCAGAAGCGATGGACAGTGCTGAGATCTAGTTGTGCCTTTATTCCTTGTCCGTGCTGGGTTCAGTGGGCAGTCCATCTGTATTCTTTAGGAGCAACAGTAAGTAAACACAGTTCTGAAAAGAGATTTCTTACAGGAAGCTTGCAAGAGGGTACACAATATATGAAATTTACCTTTGGAGAATGGTGCATTCGGATTAAGGTGTAGTTTATTTTAAAACAACAGTAAAAACTTTGCCAATCCCATTTCTTTATCCCATTATGGGGTGGAGGGGTAAAGACAGTAATTGCATAACATGATGTGTTTTGAGGGGGTCCAGGCCTAGGAAGGGGAATTTGACGAAGGGTCACATGGAGCACCCTATCTTTGCATTTTCAGTACCTGGTCAGAATGGGAATTCAGCAGGCAGTTAGTGAGGTGGATGAAGCCGAGTGAGGGGTATTCTAACTCTCTCTTACTTCTGCCTCATCCCCATGAGTCGTACCTGCCCTTACCTGCAGCTCTTTCAAAATCCCATTCTGTAGAGCCTTCTCACACCACTGTAGACTGGAATAATCGCTCCCTTCTCTGAAACCCTGTAGCAGTTTTTATCTTCCTCTCCCTCTGGCGAGTGATCTCTATATGCTGCTTCGTGTTCCCTTTTTCCTGTCTTCAGCTGCCATTGAAATAATCGATAGTATTTACATTGTCATGATTCGATATTTCTTTTAACTATATTTCTGGTTTCTTTGGGCAGGGACCATTCAAAATTTCTTTGTCTCTTTTATAATGCCATGGGTATAGTAAAACCTTTGATAAATATGTTGGTTTTATTTTATTATAGAAACTGTATAAAGCCTACTTTGTGGGGGTTATAAGAAATTTATAAAGCGCATTGCGGGAAACGAATTTTAAGGAGGAGGGTAGTCTAGATACATTACAGTATTTTTGTTAAATAAAAATCTAATGCCCAGGCCTTCTGAAATCTCTGCAGTTGAAGAGCATCTGTGTGGTTACCCCACTGAAGGACCACTTCTGGAAATCCCTTAAGCATTTTGCTGTGGCTGTGTGTTTAAGGAGGAACACAGACTAGTGACTCCCAATTTCGGGGTGATGAACTCCTTGGGGACTTTCATGTAAGGAAGACAGGCTCATCCTTCAAACATTGTAGATTAAATTAACAATTTTTAAATGTTTATAAATACTGTTTTAAGAGTACGTTGCTGCTGTGATTAATAAAATAGTAATTAAAGGCAGTATGGAATTCTTAATTCTTTTCAGTGTTATGTCTGTAATCACCATCTACTGAAGGTGCACCTGTTACTCTGTCTGTGAGGAGGCACTGGAACCCTCCTGAACCCTTTGCCCTTGCCACAGACCCTACTGTCCAAGGGTGAAGGTCACAGCCAGTTCCTTCCACAGCAGGTTCAGAGCTCCAAGAGGGGCCAGGCTGGGGTCCTGCCTTTTTTTTTCTTAACTGCATGTCTGGGAGATCTTTCTGCAACACACAGATGTCTAGTTGTGATGGTATTTCGTGGTGTAGAAATACCAAAGGTTCCTCAACCGTTCCATAAGTGATGGAGTTGTAGTTTGTAATAGCCAGGAGAACTAGAAACAGTACTGGAACAAATTTCTTTGTACACACCTCTTTACTCTGTGTATGAATATTTGTCTAGGATGGCTTTCTAGAGTAGAATTGCTTTTTTATAGAGTAGGCGAATTTAAAAGGTTAAGATTACTTTAGAATTGTCTTCCCAAAAGCCTAAATCAGTTTACATTTCCAGAAATGGTACGTGGAAGTAACTCTTTTACCATGCCTTCTCCAATATTAGACATGATCAGTCTTACAAGTTTTTGACAGTCTGGGTGAAAGTGATCTCTCTCTGATTAAAAAAAAAATTATGTTTAAATTACATCTTCTGGTACATCCCTACTGCTACCCTAGTAATAATTTGTAATCTTTTTAATCGTCTTTTTTAGGGAATGGCATTTACATTACAAGAACGACAAATGCTTGGTCTTCAAGGACTTCTACCTCCCAAAATAGAGACCCAAGACATTCAAGCCTTACGATTCCATAGAAACGTGAAAAAATTAACTTGCCCTTTGGAGAAGTAAGAATTGATTGGATGGTTACTTTTCATTGGTGTTCTGCTCCAAACAATTGGGAGTGTGTGGTTATGAAGACCTGAGAGTCTTACAGCCTCGTAATGCAGTTTGCGCTGCGGTCAGGCAGCTGTTCCTTTTGGAACGATGATGCTTTCTTCGCCGCAGGGAGTGCTTCACTTGTTTCCCCTAGTGTAAAGTTTAGCGGAAATCAGGTTGTTGGGCTTAAAATCACAGAGCATTTCAGGTTTGATTGGCATGTTGGGAGCAAAAGTTATCTAATTTGCACCCATTCGGTTCAACAACTTTTATGGGTCCCTTTGTGTGTGCTGCCATACTAGCCACTGAGGATGGGAAGTGGGTAGTAAATAGGGTGGCCTTATACCGAATCATTCAATCCAGGGCACTTTGGGAAGTGAAAAAGAGGGGTGGCCCAGGCAAGGTAGAACGTACCACGTCTGTCGTTGTACTGAACACTGCAGCATGCAGGGCAGCGAGCAAAAGCTACATGCAGAGTATATTCTGAAAGCTCGAAGGTGGGCACCAGATTCCACTTGGAGGATCAGCGAAAGCTCCCCAGAGGAAGTGATGCCTAGCTGAGTTTTAAATAATATGTTAGCAGCTTTCCAGCAAAATGAGGAAGAGGGGCAAGTCTTGTAGGTAGAAGGATCAGTTTAAATACAGGATTTAAAATGTCTGTTGGGAGTGAGGGCAGAAGTGTGGCCCTGTGAGAGGGCCCCCTGGTGTTCCCCCTTGAAGTTACAAATTGAACAGCTGGAGTTCAACAAAGGATTTCCCGCCCAGCACACAAACACATCTGGCAGATCTGTACATTGTAACATCTGAAGGTGGGCCATCAGAGTGAGGGGTGGGGTGGGGAGCCCTCGAGGCAGCCCAGGGCTCACTGGGGGTCTTGGGAGAGGGGAGGAATCAGGTAGCAGCAAGCACTCTCTGCAGCCCTGAGTAGAGAGGTAAAATCCGCGTTCCTGCCTGAGTGGTCAGGACATGCTGCGGCTGAACCCAGTGGCTGGCCCCAGTGACGGGGCAGGGACAGAGAGCGTCCTACCCTAGCTGTTTTTGGAGAGTATGAACTTAGGACCGTGCGTGACTATAGGGTGCTACAGGCAACTGCGAGGCAAGAGTCGTGATGCACTGAGGAACCGAAGTAAACTCATTATGAAGATAAGGGTGGAAAGTAGAGGTCTCGATAACTGTTTTAGGAACTTAAGCCTATTTAACTGATGTTCAGGAGTTATTCAAGGAGAATAGAAATAGTTACAATTATGTTACAGTTATGTTTTGAAGGAGATTGGGGAAGAATAGATTGTGTGTATTTCTAACTAGTCTTCACTAGTTAGAAAGTTCCTGTGGCAGCCTAGGTGAGAAATGATGGTGGCTTGGACTGGGTAGGGTTGGAGGAAGGAAACAGATACATTTGAAAGATATTGAGCAGGTTGTAGGACTTGATGATTGACTAGATGGAGTAGGGAAGGGTAAGGGAGGACGAAGCCAAAATGGACTTTGCAATTCCCATTCATTCAAATGATAACAGTAGGAGAATCCTGTTTGGGGAAAAGCGTAATGAGTCAGTTAGACATATTTAATTTGATTACCGGGTGTTTTAAGCCAACATTTCCCCGTTTTCTAAACTGTTACTTATATATTTATGAATTGACCACTGTCTCCCCTGTGCTCCCTCTGTGCTCTCTGTCTAGACCTGATGATGTTTACATTCCATGAGGGCAGGGGTTGTGCCTGGAGTTAAAATAGTGCCTGACACATAGTTAGTCTTTACTAAATATGTGAGTGAATGGCACTTTATTTTGCTTCCTTATTTACATGTCCGTCACCTTGAAGGTTAGTTCCTTGAGGTTGCGGTGCTCGTGGTAATCTGTGCATTGCCAGTGCCTGGCCCAGAGCTCACTCACGGCAAGGGCTCAGCAAAAGTTAGCTGCAGCTTCTGTAGTTACTCTCTTAACCAGCGTCATTATCATCTACCATTGAAGCACAGTTTAATTTGTGTTACTTTTTACTCCTGGGTGTTAAATAATGATAATTGAGGGTTTTGCTTTCCAGAAGGGGGTGGTCCTCAATTTTAGATGGTTAACGTGTAACTTTCAAAGGACGGAACTTTGTAATCCTGGCTGATGCAGACATTATTTACTGTGCTTAATTTCAGATACATCTACATAATGGGAATACAAGAAAGAAATGAGAAATTGTTTTATAGAATACTGCAAGATGATATCGAAAACCTGTTGCCAATCGTATATACACCCACAGTTGGTCTTGCCTGCTCCCAGTATGGACATATCTTTAGAAGACCTAAGTAAGGCTTATTTTTTTAAAAAATATATTTGAAAATGATTATTGTGCAGGAAAAAAAATCATTCCATGACATCTATTACATTACTATTTTATTTGTTGCAATCTTATCTCAGCCACATTTCCCACCTCACAAAAGCTTAATTTGAACAAAAAGGGATTAGTAAAAACCCAACACATTTATATCTTTTATTTTTGTAGAAAATAGCGTCATTATTTATTTTCAGAGAGAGAGGAAGAGGGGGAGAGAAACATCAATATGGGAGAGAAACATTGATCAGTTACCTCTTACACACACCTGGACTGGGGACCAAACCCACAACCCAGGACGCATGTGCCCTGACCTGGGATCAAACCAGCGACTTCTCACTGTGCTAAACGACACCCAGCCAACTGAGCCACCTCAATCAGAGCAAGCGTCATTCTCTCTAACCTTCATTAAATTATGATCGTTAGAGGAAATTTGCATTTTTGTACCAAAAGTAAAGGTACTCTCTCTCTTTTTTTTTTAAACTGGTGGCAGATGCTCCAGAATTACCATTAATGTTTTTGACAATCTGGACAAATTAAGAGATTGATTCTAGTCCTGACCGGGTAGCTACGATACACCAAGGTTGCAGGTTCGATCCCCAATCAGGGCACATACAAGAAGCAACCAATGAATGCATAAACAGGTGGAACAAGAAATTAATGTTTCTCTCTCCTCCCAGCTCCCTCCTTTCCTCTCTTAAATCACTAAAAAAATTTAGAAAGATACTGATTCTCACTTTTTGTCAGCTTTTATTTCTGTCGTCTATTCATTTTATGAACTTTTATAAATTTTAATTTCACATGGTTCTGGCACCTCCAGATATTTTAAGTGGAAAGAGACTGAAATGGGCAATGACTCAAGTCTTTGAATAAGTTACTTCATCCTTCTGAATCTGTTTTGTCATCATAAAGTAGCAATGCCCATACCTATCAAAGAGCCGCTGAGAAGGTCAGATGAGGAAATGATGTGACTGATGGTTGTTTGTAAACTTACAAGCATTATATAAATGCTACTTTTACTTTATTTGAGTTTTCTTGTCTTGTTCCTTTAAGCTATTGTTTTCCTCGGTCCTGCTGCCTTTCCCACACCCTCCTCGCATGTGGACATCCGTGTAGAACTTCAAACAGTGTGTGGTGGCCTTTGCCCTTGGTCTCCCCATCTAGTCTAGTGGCTGCCAGACATTAAGCGCCTGTGGGACCCACTTAAATGTCGATCCCTGCCAGCTTGCTCTCCTTTTCATTCCCAAGATTCTGATGAAACAAGAAAGGTCGGAGGTCGGGATTTAACGGCCACCACTGGCGGTGGAGCTGCAGGGACTCCCTGGAGGACTCTCTGAGAACACGGTTCTGTCCTGTGTGCTGCCATCAGTTAATGTGCCTGAGACGGTGCTGTGACACCATCCAGCTGTTCAGCTCTGTTGTCGTTTCTTTTTCTTGTAAAGCAGTGGCTCTCAGTCCCGACCGAAGGCCGGAGGGAAACTGTCGAGAACACTGGTGCCTGGGCCTCACTTGCAGAGACCCTGACTCAGTTAGTCTAGAGTTGGGCCCCAGTACTGGGGTTTCACGGGAGCTCCTGGGGTGACTCTGGTGTGCACCCAGAGTGGAGGACTGCCACGGCACACGAGGCGCATGGCTTCTGGGTGAGGACAGACACCGTGTGGCATTCACGCGGTGTGCTGCTGCGGCGGCTCTCTGTCCGTCAGTAAGTCCGATCTAAAACTCCAGGCCAGTCAGACCAGGTTCTGTGGGGATGGAACCCCACAGATTCATTTTTAAAAAGCTCATCAGATGATTCTGTTATGCAGCTGTGGTTGAGAAACTCTTTACAGACTGATTTGAGCTAGGATCGTAATGCCAAAGTTAAGATACCAATGAGGAAAGGTAGGTGTGAGAATTAGTTTGGAGGCCCTTGGCAACCTGTTGGTCCTCATCTCTGCCTGACCTACTTTTTAGAACCTATGTTTTGTTTTGTCTCCCTCCCTCTTTTTCTTTTTTGAAATCTGGATTAATTACAGTTGGATAACAGTATACTGTGTGTTTAAAATAACTTCACTTTTTCCTAATGCATCAAGGATGACAACTTTTGTGTGAAACTACTGTAGTTTTCTTTCCTGTTCTTTCAAATTTTAATTTTTCAGTTTCAGTGAGTTTTAGCAGTAGTTTATTTAGCCTTATTATGCTGTACTGCATTGGTGGTTAATTTTTATGTTGCTTTGTTATTGGGGGTATGTTGGGTTTGTTTGAAAATGACATGTGGATACATTTTCCTTGTGTAAAATAATCACATCATTTACTAATAATCTTTGTTGCAAGTACTGTGTGAGTAATGCAATTACAGTTTGAAGTAGTTGAAAATGTTTGAAAATAAACCAGTGTGACTCTGCTAAATCTGCCTGGAAATTATACTGTGTCTTGCTGTTTTATTAAAATATCTAACTATTCCAGTTATGAACAAAGACTTAGAAAAAACAAAAAAACTCCTGTGAAATGCAAAGGTGTTTTTGTTCTGTTGCAGGGGATTATTTATTTCAATCTCAGACAGAGGTCATGTTAGATCAATTGTGGATAACTGGCCAGAAAATCATGTTAAGGTACTAATAGCACAACCTTCCTTTTCACAATGTTATTTCTTTCCTTGTAAGTTACCTCTAAATTTCCAAGAACAGCTTTTCATTGTTGCTCTGATGTATTTTGCACTTATATACATGAAGACTTAGTGCTCTGAGATCATGATGGTAATAACTACAAACTGGGTTACTGGTACAGAGTTTGACTTTGGGAAAGAAATTGGAGCTACTACACAGGATGAGCCTGCTCACTGTCATCACCACCGGTATCTCCTGCCTTCTCTATATTTCTTTTCTGCTTTGATTAGTATTAATATTTTCTATTTTAATTAATATTAACCAATTAATAATACTATATTATTAAAATGACATAAAACTTTTATTTATTTGGTGAGCAGTAGAGAGGATTCATCGTGCCCTTTTTCTTCTAAATCTAAGATAGATTTAAATCCTTAAGCAAATATAAAACTCGTGGTGATTCAAATTTAGCAAATATGTTGGTCGATCTGGCTGCCTTTCCTAAAATAAAACCTAGTGACCTAAGATCTTCTGTTAGGCTTCAGTGTCTGCTACACGCAGTAATCCTGCTAGCCTGTGCTGTGTCTTCCTCACCAAAATGATCTTTGATGAATCATCCTTAGTTCTCATAATCTAGAAAGATTTGGTCAGATAATTAAACCCACAGTATTATCTTCAAACCTTGTAGGTAGGTGTATTTTTTATTCTAGATCTTTTTCTCTTTCATCATTGCTGAGGTTGTTCTTGTTTGGCCTAGGTTATTATGTTGGAGTAGCATGTTTATGTTTAAACTCTTATTTTTCTCTTAGAGTTAATCTCTCTATCAGAAGTTTGTTCTCTGCCCGCCTATTTATTCTCTGGGAGATGTTTAAGTTGCTTCTCCAGTCAGAAGCATTCTGTTCCCAAACCAAAGACAGGAAGTCAAATCTAGTTAATTCTGTTTTTGACATCTACATTCTAGAAATCCTAGAATTTTAAGTATGCTTGGTTTGTTTATTTTGGAAGTGAGTCAAGAAGTAATTTTACTTTTAAAAGAGAAAATAAAACTATCAAGAAAATCTTTTAAGAATGCTTTTCTTTAACGTCCCATTTTTTACTTTTGATTAATTAATTACTTGTATTTGTATTTTGTTGTAATGAAGGCTGTGGTGGTGACTGATGGAGAGAGGATTCTGGGGCTCGGAGACCTGGGTGTCTATGGAATGGGCATTCCAGTAGGAAAACTCTGTTTGTATACGGCCTGCGCGGGAATACGGCCTGACAGGTGCCTGCCCGTGTGCATCGACGTAGGAACCGACAATCCAGTGAGTAAGGCCATTCATTTCCCACTCCAAGCCTCCTCCTGTACTAAAAATTATTTTTTATTACGTTCCTCTTGTGAAGATAATACAAGGAGGGAAATGTTTGTGATTAGAGGTTGGCCTTTGCCTTAAACTCTGCATTTGATATTTGTATAAATAACCGTCAATGAAACCTATTAAAAGTTTCTTGAAGAAGGGCAATAAGGTTTAAAAAACTGTATCAGTAATTTTTTTTATTTTGTAATTTTTGTTTTAAAGATTATATTTAAACTGATTATGTAACAAAATAATTTTATTTCTGCATGTGGTCTATTTTATAGGCACTGTTAAAAGATCCATTTTACATGGGCTTATATCAGCAAAGAGATCGATCACAGCGTTATGATGATCTGATTGATGAGTTTATGAAAGCCATTACTGACAGGTATTTTTTCTTAAGGTCAAGTATATAAAAGCATCTTTAATTTAAAAGACAGCCCTGGCTGGTGTGGCTCAGTGGATTGAACGTCACGAAAAGTCGCAGTTAGATCCCTGGTCGGGGCACATGCCTGGGGTGTGGGCCGGGTCCTTGGTTGGGGGCGTGCAGGAGGTAGCCAATTGATTTTTTTTAATAACAAATCACAGTTTTGTTTTATTCCTTTATCTCTTATGCAGACAGGTAGGAGATTGCATTTTTGAGAACTGTGGTTCTTTCCTGCCGATCAGATGTTCTGATCGTGGTGGTAGGCTAGTCTGCCCTGCTCTCCTGAGTTGGGACACCTTGGGGGCAACCTGCGCTCACTGCTTCCATCTTGACCTCTCTGTCCAGTTCGCTCAGCCCTCGGCATCAGGCTCACTTCCACCGTTCCTGTGAGACTCTTGTGCCGCTCTCCTGTTGCAGATTCACTCACCATTTGGTCCTGCTCTCTCTCCGCCTGTCTGTAGCATCTGACCAGGTTTCCACTCCTACATCCTGGAAATTCCCTCTTCTCTTGAGTACCAAGATTTTCCGCACTTGGTCTTTTCACCCACCTTTTCCTTTCTTTAGTCATCCTCACTGGTTCTTGCTCACTTTTGTTGAAAGTGAATGAGTACATGGTTCGCTTCTCTTCGAGTCATGTCAGCTATGACCTTTATGCATAAGACTCCTGACCCCATGGGAACCCACCTGTGCAGTCAGACTCACTCTGAGTCCTGTCTTTCTAACACCTGGAACTCTCCATCCAGATATTCTCTTCCATATTCATGTCCAAAACAACTCCTTCCCCTTCTAAACTGCTTATCTTCTGTGTATGCAGCCTCTATTAATGGCGGTAACATTGACCCTGTTGCCAAACCTTTGATCTTGGTGTTATGTTTGACTCTTTCTCCTTCTCCAATCCTCAAATACAATCGGTGGAACCACTTAAATGCCTCAGAAATAGATTTCTTTTCCATTGCCACAGCCTTTCTGCAGATTCTCATCTCTCTTCTGGATTTTTCTAAACCTTTCTCCAGTTTCTCTCCTCTCCAGTTCATCTCCATGTTACCACCAGATTAATTCTTTTTAAATGCATACGCACTTCATTATGTCTTTTTTTGCTTGAATTCTCTAATTGGTTTTCTATTGCCATTAGGGTAAAATGCAAACTCTACTTTTATGACCTAGCCCTGCCCTACCTTTTAAGTTACTGATACATAGAAGAAATTAAAAATTAATTTATTTTCAGAGTCCAAGTTGACATATCTAAAACTAAACTTTTCATCATCCTAGAAATTGCTGTCACCCCCACTTTTTTTTCCTAAGATTTTATTTACTGATTTTTAGAGGGAGGGGGAGGGAGGGAGAAAGAGAGAGAAACATTGATGTGCTCGAGACACATCAATTGGTTGCCTCTCACACACCCCCAACAGAGGACCTGGTCCACAGGCCAGGCATGTGCCCTGACTGGGAATCAAACTAGCGACCTTTCGGTTCACAGGCTGGCACTCAATCCACTGAGCCAACCAGCCATGGTCCCACTTTCTACTGTAGGCAGTCAAATGGTATCTTCTTAGTGATCCAGGTTGCCTCGGTGTTTCAATAAGCTTTTTCCTTACCCTAGTTGGTCCTCATCATCAAGTTCTGTTTATTTATTCTAATGTCTCATAATCGTCTCTTACTTCCTGTAGCTTCTGCTTCAGATCTTTTTGTCCTGATGCTGTAGTAGCCTCCTGGCTGCTTCTCCTATCCCTCCCATCTCTCCCCACACCAATATGTGCTGCACATCAGTGGCAGGCTTATTGCTTCTAAAGCGAGTCTTATGTGAGTTCTTTTCTTTTCTGAAGCCTTCACTGACTCTCCATCAGACTCAGAATGAAGTGCCCCTTCCCTAAATTGGCATTCAAGAGTCTCCCTTGTCTGACCCCAGCTTCCTTTAACCAGTTTCTCCTCAGCTTTTTATATACACTCTGAAACACACAGCCAGATTATTGAAAATGTAGGGTCGCCTAAAGAGACCTTGATTTTCTTCCTGCCTCTTGACTTTTTGTTCTTCTTTCAGGGCCCAAATAAAGTCCCGCCTCCTTTTCAAACCTTCCCTTATTATCTCATCTCACCAAGATGATTGATGTCTTACTCTAAATGCCCATGAGCTCATACAGCAATTATTTTTTAACTTCTTATTTGTGTCCTTCATGTGCTCCTGTTTAACTGCTCATGAAATGAGAATGTACATAGCCAATATGTACTTTTTTGAGACCCAGAGACAAAAATTTCTTTTCCTTAGGAAGTTCTTTAGTGTTTCTATGTGCTGGACACCCTCCTAGGCACGTGGAAATAGTGTACGCAGAGGTACTGTGGTGAGTCTGAGTATCAGGCCCACCATGGTACTACATTTACTGTAAGCACCCCCAACATTTTTTGGAATAAGAAATAGATTTCTACATTTTGAATCTAGTCTTTCACAGACTCTAAAAATTGCCAGATGGCCTTAAATGAACTAACAATGTATTTTTTAATGCTATCATAAGGAATATTAGACAGGAAAGCTTTTTAGTAGTGGTTTTTCAACACAGCCATTATGGATTTTGCTGTTTTTTAGATATGGGCAGAATACACTTATTCAGTTTGAAGACTTTGGAAATCATAATGCATTCAGGTTCTTGAGAAAATATCGAGAAAAATACTGTACCTTCAATGATGATATTCAAGGTAAAGCAAAAAGAGAGCTTGAGAGTTTTTTTGACTTCTCCTTTTTAAACCCTTTTTCTTGTGAGCATTTCTTATTTCTAAAAATCCTTCTTTTTCCTCTAGGGACAGCTGCAGTAGCTCTATCAGGTCTTCTTGCAGCACAAAAAGTTATTGGTAAATCAATCTCAGAACACAAAATCTTATTTCTTGGTGCCGGAGAGGTAAGTTTTTATAAGCTTTTTAAAATGTAAAACCACCACTCTTCTTTAGAATTGGAAAATGGGGCATCATGAGCTTATAATTTTGTCGAGATAGGTGGGGAGATCTAATAGTTTAAGATCTCTGCTGTAAAATAGTTTAAAATATGCTTAGAGAATATCCCAGAGGATCAACTCTTGTGTGATTTGTAAGGGGAGAATAAACCAAATATTCCTCAAACGTTAATACGTAAAGTAAGTCAAGCATTGCAACGCACTGTAGTCTTTCCTTTTTAAGTTTCTCTTCTGCTGGACAGGCTGCTCTTGGAATTGCCAATCTAATAGTCATGGCGATGGTAGAAAGTGGCATCTCAGAACAAGAGGCCCAAAAGAAAATTTGGATGGTTGACAAGTTTGGTTTATTATTTAAGGTAAGATGTTTAAAACTTGGAGAGGCAAAAGAATGTTGTAACGATATTTTTAGTTTGATCTTTAAAACATTATCAATTTTTAAAATGGTCTCTCAGTGGACTATCCAAATTGTACTAGTCGGGGACCTTCCTGCATATTCTCAACAGAAATCTTCCAGTCTCAAACTTCTGTCTTCTATAAAGCCTCTTGCTTTGTATTCAAATTGTAATCTCTGTGTTGGTACCAAACTTACTCTTTCTTGTTTCAGTCTTTGACTCTTAAGAGATCCAATAATCTTACAAATAATATTGTCCTTGACCCTTCTAATACTAGGTTTTTAATGGGAACTCAGAAGATTGTAATTCAGTTGTTACCAGGACCTCTGATATCTAAGCAAAAAATCGTTAACTCCTTGGCAATCATAATCCTCCTGGTAGTCATAATCCTCTTATCAATCTAACAGAAATCTGTGCACACTTTCCCCAGAAAAGGGCACATAATCTTAAAGCCTTCGTGGGTAACAAAGAGCTTCTATCTCAGGTTGATTTAGTGTTCTTTGGACACGTCTGCCTTCCTCACACTGATTGCCATTTTAGTAGCTTAAGAAATGCCTTACAGCTTCTACTCTCAGGCACTGAACGTAGGGAAACCGCTTCGTGAGCGAACCTACCCCTGTGCACAGTGCTGCTGTATTTCTGCCTTGGGCGATAATACGGCAGTTACGTGTCATTTACACCTGTGAAGCAAGCCTACCTTTTATAGCAGTTACTTGTCATTTATATCTCTGGAGCAAGTGTGCTTTGCTCCAGTTCTGCAGTCTTTTCTTCCTAATTAGTACCAATATTAGTACAAAAGATAAAATAAAAAAGTTAAAGCATGTGAGTGAAAAATCTTGAGTGTTTCAGTTATACGTAATTTATAATAATAGTTGTTTAAAATACACTAGACATTGTGCCAAAACTTTGCATTTATTATTTCATCAAACTTCTAAAAAACCCTATGGAGTTTTACAAATGAGGAAATTGAGGTTAGAAAAGGTCCGTTGACTTTTCTAAGGTTATCAGCTTATAAGTGATGGAGGTAGGATTGATACCAACGAACCCATGAAGCCGGTACTCTTCACAGGTCAGCTGAGTTCCCTCCTGAGTGAGCTGCAGCTGCTGTATCTGTTTGTGTATAAGGCGCAAGGACCGTGAGACATACTTCAGAAGGCCATTGGGAGGGGATGTGTATTTTTATTGGTACACAAGTAGTTTGGTATTTCTTTTTGTAGTGTTGGTTTTCACAAATGTTTTGTGATTCTTTATGATATTTATAATCAGTCAGGTTACAATGAATACAGTATTAGTTAGTGCTAGTGAGAATCCCGTTTACCTGCCCGTTCAGAGTGAATATTCCTTTTAGTCTGTAAGTAGCTTGGCCTATAGATTTTAGGCTTCTGGTCTCCCCTGGTGACCTGAAACACTGCCCTCCTTTTTGAGACCTTCCTGTTGAACCACTGTATTGGAGAGGGTGGTCCTCCTGCAGACAAGTGTGAGAAGCTGCTGTTCTGAGAACCTCGATCTGGTGAGGCTGTGTTTCAGTCCTGTAGTTAGCTTCCCGGCCAACCGATGGTGGTGTGCAGCTTTGCCCAACCGCTGCTGGTTTTTATCTGCGGTTATTCTGGAGCTCTGATGGAAAAATTCACCTTTGCAGGGGACAGCTTCTCTTTTGCCAAAATAAGGATACAGATTTCTCAGCCTGGGTAATTTCTGCATTTAATATGCTGAGAAATGTTTCATTGTTCTAATTTGTCATTGGTACCTCTCATGTACTTAGGATTTGTTTTTTATAGTAGGATTTGTTTTTTACGGTTTCTGACTTGAGATTTGGGGGGGAAAGCATGTTTCTTCATTGAGCCACACTGAACCAGAATTCCCTGTTCCTCTTGTTTCTGAACCCTTGGTAGTACACGTGCAATTCTGAAATTCTAAAAGCTCTGAAATCCAGCAGTGTTTTCTGAAATTCACTCAGTAACAAATCTGACCGGCCTGAGCTTGTCTGCTAACAAAACCAGAGAGTCTGTTCTCAGTCTAGCCTTTTGTTCTTGGGGTGATCGTTCATAAGTCTGGTTCCATTGTGGAGTACCCACTGGGAACTATTTGTAATATTTGATGTATTGCCACAACAATTTCTAAAATGTGAAATATTCTGAATTCTAAAATGCATCAAGCACAGTACAGGGGTTGTAGGACTTGCCGTCACACTGAGTTCAGGAGGACTTCACAGCGTTCTTAGAGGGCTTACTGAGTTTCTGGCTGTAAGGGGATTTGACTTACGTTTCATATTTGGGTTTATGGACACAGTGGAGGTAGATTAGAAGATATGGGTTGAAGAGAAAAGTAAATACATTCCAATTGTAGAAGCAATATGTGACTCATAATTGTCGGTTAATCCTCAATAAGCATTTACCAAAAGCACTGTATTTTATGTAAACATTCAGGGGAGAAAAGCTAAAATAGACAGTCATCAGGAACCATACGCTCACTCCGCCCCAGAGAACATACCTGATACTTTTGAAGATGCAGTGAATATACTTAAACCTTCAGCTATAATCGGTAAGTAAAGTTGCCGACCTTACTAACTGTATGTTGCCAGTCATAACTTACAGGTAGGGCTATTAAAAGTGAAATGATAGATCTTACCTAGCTTTCAGCATCTATAATGTTTTCTGCTCTAGCATTTTGATTACACTGTGTAAAGAAAGTTCAGTTATTGTATGTTGTTTGTATTTTTAAGTGCTAGAAGCAGTGGGATTGGTCACGCTTTGCTTTTAGAGTTGGTACGACTGATAGGTCAAATCCTAAAAAGACCAAGCTGATTTGACACACTGTGTCCAGAAAATTCTATGCAGAGTCAAAAGGTTTTCATTGGCAACAAAGTTGAAAGCTTTCGGTATGTTTTGAGTCAGGCATTGCATAGCTGACGTGAGACTCTGCCAACATGGCATTAAGTTCACGGCAGAAAATGTAACAGTCTTTAAAGGGGAGCTATTTCATTTCCAGTGTAGCTGTAAGGTTTGAATGTACAATTTTTCTTTTAATTTTATCTGTTTTATGTAGGAGCCCTATTGAATGCTAAATAGCAAAACAGTGACAAACACTAAGTTTCTATGATCAGGAAAAGTATGTCTTTATTAGTTTCTTCATTGATTAGAACTCATAATTTTTAGAGCAAGAAGAAATCTTAAAGGTCATCCAGTCTAAGAACCTGTCCATTGACTCCATCCCTGGAGTGTCAGAGAAACAAAAAGAAAAAAATGTAATTTTTTTAGAACTCATGAACTCTTAAGAATATGTCTATGAACCTCCACTTGGAGAAACACAGTATAAATTCCTTTTTTACAGAAGAAAAATAGGCATGGAGATATTAAGCAAATTGTTCAAGATTTGTCTCTATTTCAGAAAGCTAGGAGTGACGGCAAGCACTAAAACTGGTCTCCAGCCAGATCAGTATTTTTCTATACTACATATAAAACAGAATTAAAATTAATTATTTTGAGTACTGAATGTAAGTCTTCTTACCGATGAACTGGATAAAAGCTTTGTGGAGGCATCAGTGAGTCTTTGGCAGATTCCCTCCGTGGGTTAAGTATCCTTCCTGAGTTCTGTGCTTCCTCTAACCCTGCATACTAGGGCGTTACAGGATTTCTGATCGTCTGTTTACTTTGTTGTTTTTCTCTCAACACTAAGCTGCCGGTGTTGTACTCACTTTTATGTCCTAATTGCCTGATACAATGTCTGAGGCATTGTAGGTGCTTAGTAAAGACACTAAATTGAACTGTATCAAGAAAGTGGATTGCTTTAGCTAAGATGATCTTTCAATCCTTCCGAATTCCTGTTATTTTGTAACATGGACCACAGACTTTAGCAATTTGAATTGCAAGTTTTTATCTTCTTTCTAAGATTTTTTAATTGTAAAATACACTTCAAATTGGCCGTCTTAACCGTCTCTTAAGTGTACGTACGGTTCCGTGGTGTTCGGCGCATTCACACTGTTGTACAACTGTCTCCAGAATGCCTTTTGTCTTGAAAAACTGGAACTCCGCACCCCAGTAAACAGCAGCTGCCTGTCCCCAGCCCCTGCCCCCCATTCTACTTTCTGTATCTATGAATTTTAGGTACTTCATGTAATTGGAGTTATACAGTGTTGGTCTCTTTGTGACTCGTTTACTTTACTCAGCATTATATCCTCAAGGTTCATCCATGTTGTAGCAAGCTTTGTCTTAATTACACGTAGTGATGGAGGTAGTCTTACACTGTTTTTCTCTCAAATTTACTATGGCTGGTGTGGACAATAAATATTTTAAGTGAAAACTTTGCATTTTATTGTTTTTCTTTTCAAATTTTTATTATTTTTTATTGTTGTTCTTTTACAGTTGTCCCAGTTTTTCCCCTTCTGCCCTCCTCTGCCCAGCCCACCCCTTCGCCTCTCCACCCCACTCTCCCAGTCCATCCCACATTGCTGTCCATGTCCATGGGTCCTTCATACATGGTCTTTGACTAGTCCCTTCCCCTTCTTTCCACCATTATCCCCCGCCCCCCTCCTCCCTGGCTGCCGTCAGTCTGTTCCGTGTCTCTGCTTCTATTTTGCTTGATAGTTTATTTTGTTCATTAGATTCCTCTTATAAGTGAGATCATATGGCATTTGTCTTCACCTTACTCACTTAGCATAATAGCCTCCAGTTCCACCCATGCTGTCGCGAAAGGTAGGCGCTCCTTCTTTCTTTCTGCCGAGTAGTATTCCACTGTGTGGTTGTACTACAGTTTTTGATCCACCCATCTAATGACGGGCACTTAGGCTGTTTCCAGCACTTGGCTATTGTGAATAGTGCAGCTGTGCACATAGGGGTGCGTAAGTTCTTTTGAATTGGTGTTTTGGGATTCTTAGTCTTTTCAGATTTGAGATTATTTTCCTACAGCATTATCTCAGTGATCCAAAATCTATCTTTGTAATAGGAGTTAACCTGTGCTTTTGTTGTGTTAAACATATCATAGAAATATTTGGTAAGAATTGCTCTGTTTTATGTGCCATGAACTTGGCTGGTTTTCCCCTTATTTATCACAGGAGTTGCAGGAGCCGGCCGACTGTTCACTCCTGACGTAATCAAAGCCATGGCTGATATCAATGAAAGGCCTATAATATTTGCATTAAGTAACCCTACGGCAAAGGCTGAGTGCACAGCTGAAGAAGCATATACCCTTACGGAGGTACTGATCAGTGACAATATAGTGAATCGGTTATGTCTGTTATTTCCCTTCGTTAGCCTGTTAGTTACCCATTCTCTCAAACTTTTCATGGTTACTCTGGGGATTACAGCCTGTGGCCATCGATCATCAATTCTGATGTTAATTATTTCTTATAACAATTCCAGAAAGTGATTGCCTCATAATTTCTTTTTTAGCACCTTCATTCCTTTTGTGATGTTGTTGTACATTGTAATTGTCCATTTTAAACAAAAACTATTTATTTAGATTTACCTGTATTTTAATATTTTCTATCGCCATTTGCTTTCCCTGCACTTCTGTGCCTCAGTCTAGGATCATTGACAGGAAGAACCTCCCAGCAGAACTTTGGTATTACCTTGAACTTGATTGCTCATCCTCTTCACTGGTCGTTACTATTAGAACTACTGGTTCCTGCCCCCGCCCCAATGACATCCTAGTCTTGCACAGTGACTGTTGGATAAACACACACAGTGTGGCATGACTTTGGCATTTCCAAAATACAAAAAATTTACATGTTTTGAGCAGTAGTAAGTCACTAGAAGACTATTCAACCATTTAAGAATTTTATTTTTTGAAAGAATAAATACTATTTTAACAGACATACATTATTGGAATGAATAAAAACTCCCCAAGGAGACTAGTTTCATGTACTGTTTTGAAATAAAACTTTTTTCACAGTTTTTATAATTTTGAAATTGTGTTATCTCTTAAAAATTATAAAAAGCATTTCATCAGGGGAGGGAGTCTAAGGGGATTAAATGGTAATGGGAAAAAATAAAACAATGAAGATTAAATTTTTAAAAAAGCATTTCATCATAGTTTCATTTTGTGTAATTCCCTTCTTAGTGTTACATAAAATAATGGCGTACATTTGTGCACTGGCAGCGTCCTCGTACAGTCTTAGTCTCCTCTTGTCTTCCGTGGAGACGTCTTGGCCTTACTCCCATGGTCCCGCTGCTCAGTGAGAGAGCCGCAGTGGCCCACGCAACAGACAGGCCAGCGTGGCCCTCAGACTGAAAATGCTATTACCCTTAAAATCTGGCCACATCTAAGCAATAGGTGGATTATGATGAAAACAGAAATCAACAGCTTGGAGAAGATGAACTGCTGTAGAATATTGCCAGTCTAGAGAACGTTCCCAGGATCTCTCTAAATCTCCAAATTTACTGGTGTCATGAGGACACATCACTTTCCCCCCAAGTCCTACATTGTGTAATTCACTTTATGAAGCTATTAAAATTAATGGTACCACCATAATCTTTATTATTGTATACACTATTATTATTATGGTAACATGTATGGCATTAACCAGGAACTAATTTTTTTGTTTCTTTGACTAATTTTTGTCAAAGAAACAAAATTTTTGTCACAAGTAGAGCGTGCATAGAGAATGATAAGCACTGGCCAGGTAGCTCTATTGGTTGGAGCATTGTCCTATAGGCCAAAAGGTCACCGATTCAATTCCTGCTCAGGGCACATGCCTAGGTTGCCTGTTCGATCTGCAGTCAGGGCGTGTACAAGAAGCTACCGGTAGATCAAAGTTTTTCTCTCACATCGATGTCTTCCTCTTTCTCTCTGTCTCTCTCTCCCCTCTCTCTAAAAACAAACAAAAAGAGAATGTCCTAGGGTGAGGATAAAAAAAAGAGAGGATGATAAGAGCTGTCTGTAGAAAACAGTATAGTTGTAGGTCCAAGCTAGTCACCTGAGCCCACCACTAAGCATGTAGCTAACTTGCTTCAACACCTGAATCTTGTATCATTTTGAAATTGAAAGTATGTCCTGTAAAAGTAGTAATTACCATACATTATGGACCTTCAGGTCATCCCACGGGTCAAATTCTCAAGTGTTAAATGCACCAATGCCAAGAGTCTGCTATACTTCAAGTAATAATACTAAGGCATTACACTCTTGGTATAATTTGTATTTTAGATTATTAGACAATTCTGTTGAATGTTCAAGTGTCCATGGCAGTGTGTCCATCCTTCTGTGTGGACATAATTCAGTCTTTTTTTTTGTAATTCACCTTTTAACTCAATCCAAGAAGCTGTTTAAACGTGATGTATATATGTTATATATTACTGTAAGAGGTTATCCTGTTAGAGAACTATTGTTTTCTTCTTGATCTTTATGTTACTTTTTGCCAGGGAAATTCAGGAGTGATGGAATTTGTCTTGGGGGGGGGGGATTATATATAAAGGATTTTGTTTTATAAAATAATGTTCAGATACTTTCGTTTTCCCAGGCATGTGCTTCTCACTACAGAATGTGCCAGTGACAATTACTATATGCCATCGTAGAGCACAGTACTAAAACCAATGATTACAACAAATTTGGAGACTTTTTTGTTTTTACAAGGCAACGTGCCTTTGTTTCTGGGATTGATAGTGTGGTTATATCAATGCCTCTTTTCGAGACTGGCTCCCTCGGGGGCATTGTGGCCTAAGGGAGAAAGACCGTGGCTTTGAAGTTCTAAATCTCTAGACACCGGTTTGACTGCTACGGCTGTGACATGTGGCCTTTTACAGAGTACTTGGAAATGGCTAAGCCTTAGTTTTCTGATTTTATTTTATCAGTGAAATCAAGGTAACGATAACCTCAAGAGGTTTTTATGCAGGCTGAATGAACTGAGCTAACGCTTAGCCCCTGGTGCCAAGCCAAAGACAGCAGATGTGCAGTAAACGTAGCAGTTTAAGTTTGGATGCTTTCCACTGCATTCAGAGATGCTTACACATTGGCCATCTACGTTTGAAAATTGTTTTAAGGGAAATGGAAGTGAAAGGTTTTTTGAAAAATTATTAATGGACATTTTTTTCAACTTGCATAAAATATACTTCATTCTAACAAGGATTTTCATGATGTGATTGTGTTATATAATAAATTATTCCTGTTTGCAGATAACATGTTGCTCTACTTTACTACAGGATTGAATCTTGTTTAAGTTAACCTCAATGTTTTAGACCACACAGAGTAACAAAATCGAGGTGATGTCCTTTCTTAACAGGGAAGGTGTCTCTTTGCCAGCGGCAGTCCATTTGAGCCGGTGAAGCTACGTGACGGGCAGCTGTTTACGCCAGGTCAAGGGAACAACGTGTATATTTTTCCAGGTAAATGTCACTATTATGTATGTTGCAGAGTAGTAGTTAATGACATATAAGTACTTCATGAAATTCTTTAGAATTTAAGGTTAGGATGGACAATAGCACTTACAGGATTCTGGTGTGACTGTACAGGGAAACCCAAGGAACTCAGCAAGTCCCCCTTGCTCTATTTCCCCTGAAAATGTATTCATGTTGTTTGTTAAACTTGTTCTTATTGTAGAAATAGTGTAGTACGTGGCTCATAAAAATGCAGAAGGAAGAGCATGGCATAAAAGGATAGAACCCTCTTTATTTCCCCTTGGTACCCCCTTGTCTCAGCTCTAACTACCGGCTGTCAGTGGGGAAGTACAAGCAACGGCACACACAGACGTTCTTCTAATACTTTGCTTTCTCTCTCTACCACTCAGTTTGTGTTATGACAGCCTTCAGTTTTCCTAGTAGTTACCTTTATCTTCATGACCATAGTTAAAGAGGTTTTGTTAACAACTCAAGACAGTTTTCATCAGCTTGCCACAGTGAGAAATGAAAAAAATCTGTGTTTCTTACTTCATCTCCCACTTTTGGTTAGTTACTGTGACTCTTATTACTCGTGGTGGAGAGCTCCTTTTAGACACGTATGTCGTGTTATGTCGTCTTCCATGCTCCGTCTATGGATTGGCTCTGGAATTAAATGGTTATGTAAATTTTATTCACCAACTAAACAAGAGTGTAATTTGATAAATATTACAGAATATGTGATTCTAAATCACAAAATTTTAATACTTAATCTTGCAAGTGTCAAATATCATGAATTCTTTCATTTCTTGCCAGCTTGCTTCATTTTTTCCGGATATTACTCCACAACAAAGTATTTCTGTGTCCCACGTTTCCTGATTCTCTGTTTTGTATGTGTGCGCCATTTCTCTCTGTGTTGATGCTATTTCTCTCTGAATGAGTCTCATTTGTTTTTTTGGTTTTTTTCTGGAATACATCTTTGTCTAAGGTTTTTTATAAAAGCATGGAAAAAATTTCCTGAGTTTTTACCCCTCTGAAAATGTCTTTATTTTTGTCCTTTTGCTTAATAGTTTCATTGGGTAGAGACATGTAGCTTCAAAGTCATTTTCCGCAGACCTTTGAAAGTATTTCTCCTTTCACTTCTAGTGGCCAGTATTGCTAATGAGAAATCTGGCATCAGTGAGATTCTCATCCCTTTATACATACTAGCTTTATCTCCCTAATAATGTTTAAAATTGTTGTCTTTATCTTTACATTTCTGAAAGGTTAATGGGGATGCATTCAGGTTTGGGTGTCTTTCCAGTTATCGTGTGTATCTGTGGGTGGGCCAGTTTACTCTGTCTTCTTCTCCAAAAGATTCTTTCAGACTCTTATCCCCCCTCATTTCTTCCATTATTTCTGTGTTTTCCTTATGGGACATGTGTTAGACCGTGGTCAAATCCCTCTGTTGACCTTGACTTATAAATTTTATTTCATGCTTTCACCTCTGCCTATTTTATTATGTAATATGGGGGATTTCTGTAGTGTTCATTTACTCACTGTATCTGTTCTGTTTTTTAGCTCTTACAGGTGTGTTTTGTTTCAGTTGTTTTTTTTCTTTTATTATGGAAAATTTTAATCATATACAAAATCAGAGGGAAGGATGAAGTCCCACGTTCCAATGTCCCACTTTCAGCAGTTTTCAATGCATAGCCCATCATATTCTCCCACACTTGACCTTCACTGGGTTATTTTAAAACAAATCACAGACATTATATAATTTCATTCAAAACTACTTGAGTATGTATCTCTATAAGTAATTTTTATTAAATATAACCATATTAGTAGTTTCATATCAAAGGAAATTAACAATAATTGCTTAATACCATATGTCCCCAATTCAATCAGTTCAGCCATTTTTTAAATTCCCCACACCTTTTTCATCCTAGAATCACTCTTTTTTTAATAAAAGCTTTTCTCCTTTTAAAAAGTTGCAGTATTCTTTCAAATGTCTCCCGAGAGTTAGGATTCTTTGAAGTATTTCTCCCTTTGTGGTGCTTATTTTCCATAAATTTCTGGTGGTTCTTAGTTGCTTGTTTTCCTGAAAGACTATGTTGAGTAAAACAGGGATTTGACACAAATCTCCCGTGTACGTACGTCTTCCCCCTTGCTGGCCTCTCCCGGAATAACTGACAGCAGGCTCCCGTTCAGATCCCGAGACAGGTAGACTTACCGCATGTGTAGGCTGCCGTCGAGTAGGTGTGCTGTAACGGCAGTCAGAGAAGGGTCTAGCCTGTGAATACCGAGTGCTTCTGTATGTGACCTTTTCTCCTTTTTCCCATGCAGCTGTGGTTGTGTAGAGTTCTACCCTCCTGGTCTCCTGAGACCTATCATCTGTAATAGAAACTGTTCCATCACTGATAGTCTCTTTCTAGAACTTGATAATGTTCGAATTGATCTGTTCTATCCAACAACATTTCTTTGGCACAAAGGCATAAGGGCATGGGAAGAATACTTTGCTGATTTAACAAAGCCATTTTTTATATCATATTTGACTAGTAAGGAAATTGGCAGTTGATAACTTTTATACAACATTTCTGGTTTTTCTTGGCTGCTTTGTGTTTTGGGGGGTGGTTTTGGGGTAGGGGTGCGTTACTATTGACTTGCTTCCAATCTGGGAATTTATTTGGCTTCTTTCACGATTTGAGAAGTTGACTTGCTAAATAAACTGTTTAAAATGTATTCTAGGCGTGGCATTAGCTGTTATTCTCTGCAATACCCGGCATATTAGTGACCATGTTTTCCTAGAAGCTGCGAAGGTAAATGTTTTAAATATTGTTTGGTTATTTTATAAAAGATGAATTATAAAGATTAAAAACAGAAAGAAAAAGAGAGAATGGGTTAAATCTGCCTTAGGAATGGAAAGGAAACTACTCATCCATTACTTTTTTGATTTGCCCATCTACTTTCACATAAAATTATTTTTTACCATGATTTTTCAAATGTTTGATGCTAACCTATGGATCCTTTCATATTTATAACACATCTGCTGCACCTATATTACATGTATGTGATGATAACTTGTGACTGCATAGGTAAAGTATAACTCCTTGTGAGTTTTTAATGACTACTACTGATTTATGTGAATAATTGGATCTCCAAATTTGGCAATACGGGTTTTGAATAACTCACATTAATACAAATGCTGATGTCCATTTTCATAGTCACTGTTGTAATTATGCCAAACTCTGTATGTTAAGTAAAGTGTCAGTAAGTCTTTAAATATGGTTATTTCTTTATCGTTGAGTGTGAGAACAGTATTGATTTTTGCAATAGTTCAAGTGTATTCCTGCTAGGAGGAGGAGAATTGTATCACCTGTGTCGTTCTCTGCTCCCCCACCCCTCTCTCCGTGTCCTCTGTCTTCGTTATTCTGTGTTATATGAACAAACAAAGGTGCTGTTTTTGTCTGTAGGCACTGACAGATCAACTGACGGATAAAGAGCTAGCTCAAGGGAGACTTTACCCACCTCTTGCTAATATTCAGGAAGTTTCTATTAACATCGCTGTTAAAGTAAGTAATAGCTTATACCTCTTCACATAAGTTTTTGTGGCATTTTCTGATGTAAAACAAGTTTATTAGAGAAAAATTTGAAACACTGAGAGGTTGCAAAGAAGAAACTTTAGGTCATCCATATTCTACCAAAATACAACCCCATTATTACTTTGGGTTTGTTGCCTTCTAGGCTTCTTTCCTCGCAAACACACACAGTAAGTGCACACACGCCAGTCGCCTGTACTTGTTTTGTAATTGGTTCTCACTGTGCTTTTTCCCACTTAATGCATTGTAAGCCTTTTCCCACGTAAATCAATAATAATTCTCACGTGTGATCATTAATGCTGCTTGTAATTCTCGTTATATCATAATTAGTTTAACCATTTCTGTTTGGACATTTAGGTGTTTTTCATTTTGGTAGAAATAATATTGTAGTGGACATCCACAGATAAGACTTCATGTGCATTTGTGATTATTTTTCCTTAAGATAAATTGCTAATCATAAGGATAAAAGTTATTAACGTGCTAAGACTGCTGATATACATTGCCAGATGGTTCTCCGGAAAAAAGTACTGATTTACTTTTTACCTGTTTGATATGAGTGTATTTGCTTTCCCATACCTTTGCCAATGCTTAAGAATTATTATTTTTTAAATATTATGTATTTTTTAAAATATTTATTTATTTTTAGAGAGAGGGGAAGGGAGGGAGAAGGAGTAGGAGAGAAACATTGACATGCAAGAGAAACATAGACTGACTGCCTCTCGCATGCCTCCAACTGGGGACCTAGCCTGCAACCCAGGCATGTGCCTTGGCTGGGAATTGAACCAGCTACCCTTTGGTTCACAGACTGGTGCTCAGTCCACTGTGCCACACCAGCCAGGCCAAATCTTGTGTATTTAATAGGTGAAAAATGAATCTTATTTTTATTTAAAACACTCATTTTATTATTACATTGGAGAATATTTTGTGTTTATTGAATAATTATATTTCTTCCATGAATAGCTTATTCATGACCTTTGCTTGTTTTTATATTTATCTTTCTACTTTCTTTTATTATTATTATTATTTTTTTATTCTTACCCAAAAACATTTGTTTCCTTTGCTTTTTGAGAGAGAGAGAGAAAAATCTCAGTTTGAGTAATATTGATTGGTTGCCTTCTTGTACGTGTCCCAACCAGGGATCAAACTCACAACCAGGGCATGTATCCTGACCGGGAATTGAACCCACAACCTTTTGGTCTACAGGACAACACTCCAACCAACTGAGCCACACTGGCCAGGGCTGTCTTTCCGCTTTCTAATACTGATTTTTAAGAGCTCTTTAATAAGGGAAAGGATCTTTCTGTTTGCTGTGGTAGAGGTATTGCCCCATTTGTCAATTATTTTAACTTTTGGAGTTGGTGTGCCATTTTTCAAACGCTCTTTCATAAAATTGTCTTGTTAATTTTATGGATTGTTTCTCACCTTTTATGAATGTTAATGCCTTCTCCCACTCCAAAATTATATAAATATCTACCTGCATTTTCTAATAACATACAACTTTTTAATCCCTCTGAGATTTACTTTACTGTATGATGTGAGACAGGGAAACTTTTTTTCTGAGTGTTAAGCAGTTGCCTCCCCACCAGTTGACTGAGAATACTCACTCCTTTTACGCATATTAGCACAACATCTTTGAATCTATTACTAGGAGTCTGTTCCTGACCGTATTTTGTCTATCATTAGGTACTGTTCTAATTATTATGGTAATATGTATAAAGTGTATTATTTGATACTGTGCATTTCCCATCATGGTTTTTCAGTTTTTTGAGTTTAAAGAAAGTCCTGCAATTATGTATAAAAGTATGTCATATAAATCAAGTCGGTGAAATTGAGTCTTTCAGTATTGACTCTTCCCCATTCAGTACCTCTGTCTACTTAAGGATTTTTTGGGTTTAAGTCTTTCAATATAATCCTGTTGTTTTCTTCATCTAAATGCAGCATGTCTCATTACTTATTTTCCTAGATATTTAAAATTTCTTTGTTATTGGCCCTGGCTGGTGTGGGTCAGTGGATTGAATGCCGGCCTGAGAACCAAAGGGTTGCCGGTTCGATTCCCAGTCAGGACGCCTGCCTGGTTATGGACCAGGTTCCCAGTTGCAGGGCACTCAAGAGGCAACCACACACTGATATCTCTCTCCCTCTTTCTCCCTCCCTTCCCCTCTCTCTAAAAAATAAATAAATAAATAAATAGTTTAAAAAAAATAAAAGTTTTGGTTATTGTATATAATAAAAGTTTTCTATCCATATATATGTCCTCGTTGGTATATAGGGAAGGTATTAATTTTTATAAATTTACCTGATAACTAGTTTCTTTGTTGAACAACCTTAACTCTTTTAATAGTTTCTCAGTTAATACTTTTGGAATTGTTGAGTTTTGAACAATCTGCAAATAACTTCTTGTTTAAAAAAATACATGTAGCCTGCCCTGGCTGAGTAGCTCAGCTGTTTGGAGCATCATCCCATTACACTAGGGTTGCAAGTTCAATCCCTGGTCAGGGCACACATTAGAATCAACCAATGCATGCATCAATAAGTGGAACAACAGATTGATGTTTCTCTCTCTCTCTTAAAAATAAAATCAATTTAAAAATATGTATAGCTCTTTTTCCCCCCTGTCTTACTAAATTCGTTGATACTCGAGCAGTTTTAAGCAATTGGTTTGATAAGGGCATTCCTTAGTGTCATAGGTGATGCCAGCTTTGATTGAATAAATACTTTTTAAATATTTTATTTGTTTATTTTTAGAGAGAGGGTAAAGGAGAGAGAAAGAGAGTGAGAGAAACATCAATGTACAAGAGAAACATCAATTGGTTGCCTCTTGCATGCCCCCAACTGGGGACCTGGCTCACAGTCCAGGCATAAGCCCTGATTGGGAATCGAACTAGCAACCTTTCAGTCTGCAGGCTGGCACACTGAACCACACCAGCCAGGGCAATAAATATTTTTTAATCTTTTTAAAGAAGTAGGCTTTTATTCCTAGTTTACTAAGATTTTCTTAAACATTAGGATTGGATAAATTCATCAACTACATTTTCAGCTTTTACACTGATGATGATAAGATTTTACCCCTTGACTCTCAATTGTTATCATTGCATTATTTTGATACTCATAAACTAAGCAAAGACTGGGATGTAAAGGATGATATATTTAGGAAATAGTAACCAAACCTGTTGAGTTGGACTCTTACAGTGTAGTAGGAGAATGGCCTCAGATAAGATCTGAATGTAATCTTAAACTTGTGTAAACACCCAAATGCCAGACTTAAAAGAGTCTGACTGAATACCTTACTATTGCAAAACAGTGGAAGATTTTAGAGCCCAGAACTAGCATGAGTGGAGTTCAACGTTAGGACTTAGAGAGCGATAGCACAGGTGTGACAGAGTTTGGAAGATACTAGTCCATTCAGAGATTTACTGGTGTGTCCAAATGAAGTGCTGCATGAGGAAGGAGATCGGCGTTTGGGGCTGAGATGGGCACGTGGCCCCGGGATCACATCTCTTCCTCCTTTCCCCGGGTAAGAGAGTTCGATCCTTCTTCGTGGGTTCCAGGCTTTCCTTTGTAAGAGTGAGGAATCAGGAGAGTAAGCAGTGCTTTGTATCAGTCCCCCAGCCCAACCCACAGCTACCGAGCATTTTCTGATAGCCACCAGTCACCTCCTGCACGCCTGCAGGACCAGGGAGAACTCCGAGCTCCCAGGCTTTCCCCAGGCTTTTTGGTGGATACAGATATGTCTGTCCCCAGGCTTTTTGGTGGATACAAATATGTTTCCAACAATAGTCTAGAAAATAATTGAAACACTTCCCATCACAAAATACAGTGACACTGAGCTCCTAAGACCAAGGATTATTTTTAATAACCACCATTTTTTGGTTGCGTTTTTCTTTTAGGAAGCTGAAATAAAGTTTAATAGTGGACACCATTTGGAATGGGAATTGGAGGAGGAGGAAAAGAAAGACATACTTGTTTGGATGTTTTTACAATGTGTGACTACACTTTTAAAGTTAAAATAAAGTCATACTGGGACTTAATGGTTGACAGATAGGCACTGTGCTGCCCTGTAAGGAGCCTTTTCCTTCCACCTCATTTCACACTACAGTGGAGCTCAGTGGGTTTGTGCTGACCAGCCGTCGTGGTCTGCGGCGTGGTGGCAAAGATCAGAAATTCACTTAAGTGGGAAATAGCCTAGCTTAACTGTTTAGGGTCTGGGATCTAAATTCAGAATGTTTTGGGTTTAAAACACAGCTCACGTAACTATAATATCTCTGGCAAGTTACTTAAACTCTTTATACTTTGGTGTCCTCATGTAAAATGGAAGAATAATAACAGCACTTACATCATTCGGTTCCCGTGAAGCACACAGCACATGCCCGGCGCTCAGAGGTGGTGGTGAGCTGCCGTGTGTGGGTTTCAGGCCTGCCTTTATGTGACCCTGTAGTCTAGTGCCCGAACTTGATTTATAGTAGTTTTTATGTCTCTTACTCCTAATTTGAGAGCAAAAACATCAGGTGCACTTTGGTTAGGTTTCACTCCATTCCGGTGAGCTGTGATTAAGTAGTCTCCTACAGGCGGCTTCAGCAGGACGCTGGGGAGAAGGGACACGGGCAGGACCCGCCACCCAAGTAGGTGCCCTTGACTGACAGAGTGTAGCTTAACGGTGTTTGTCGGATTGGACTGTTAGGGGAATGCCAGTAATTCAGGGTGAGGGGGTGACTTTAAACGTATCAGACTTAGGGTAAGATAGCAGATGATCTTTATTTCATCTTTTACAAACTTTCAATAGTCTCAACATGTGTTGAAATGAGTCAGAGTAATGTCATGTTTTATTCCGAAAAAAGAAAAATGCCATTCTTTTAAGTTCATTTGTCTGTGTCTCAATAGTACTTTTTCTCTCACATAGGTTAATACTCAGAGTCTACACAGTAATCTTATTTCCTTTTCAGGTTACAGAATACCTATATGCTAATAAAATGGCTTTCCGGTACCCAGAACCTGCGGACAAGGCCAAGTACGTTAGGGAAAGAATATGGCGAAGCGAATACGACTCCATGCTGCCAGACGTGTACGAATGGCCAGAATCCTCATCCAGCCCTCCCCCGCTGTCCGAATAGAAGCGCCCACCAACAAGTACTTTCCAGGCTTCAGGGAGCCCCCTTTCTCAGACAAAAATATAATGTTCTCAGATTTGCGGGTTTTTTCTGTGTTTTATTCTCCCCCACTGCTTTGTTTGACTGACTTTTCCCCGCGAATCTTCTGTATGGGGTCGATGCGTTGACACATTGTCTGTGCCCACCAGCACCCTGCCATCAGGTAACCATAACGCTTTCATCCCGATGTGCGGCTCATTCCGCGTCAAAGAGATGTTACAAACGTGTTTGCAGACGTCTTCCCCTGTGCTCTTGTTCACACTTGCCAAAGTGTTTGCTCTTTACTGTTGTAGGTAGTGACCTCTCACCCCGTCCTTCTAGGGCTACCAAAGTACCCACGTCTGTGGAGATGAGCAGAGAACTTTGAGAAAAAGCCAAATTTTACCAAATTCTAAGGACAGATTGTCTGTTGAAGATGTTCTTTTATTTGTTCTTCACGCCCTGAAATTCCTTTCTGGTGAAAAGATCCAGAGAAATATGAAAAATCTACCCTATTATTTATTTGTTAGACTAAATTAAGGCTTAACTATGGCATCGTGAGAGAGAAATGGGAACTACTGCTGCCTTTAGACAAATAATATCATTTCAACAGTATATAAAAATTGGTGTAACTTTTTTATTTAATAAAGGTAATAACTTAAATTTAATTGCTTCAGTTATGCTTTCTATTGTATTGCCCAAGTAGAAATTCAGCTTCGTTTATGAGGAAAAACACATATTTTTATCTTCTTATTTTCTAAATGATTCTAAGGAGGGGGCATAGGATGCCTAATGCGTAACTTTTGGCTGCTATCGTGTGACTTTGAAGACATTAGTGATATGATTCACATCTGAGTCGTAGTTAGGTGAAGAGGTAGTACCCTGACTCCAATAGAGGTGCTCTAATACTTGAGATAATTTGGGGACAATCCTACAGGACATTCCTTTGAATATCATTAGTGACAATTCTTTCTCCATTAAAGACAGGTTTAATTTTTTTGAAACTACCAAAATTAATTTAGAGCTAAATGGGGATGAATAACATGAGTATTCAGATCTTTTTTATTAGTCCATTTTCATGCCATTTTTCATCCCGGTAAAATGGGTGATAACTGGCTAGTGAGACCAGTTTTTTATGTGGCTGACATATGGAGAGTTCTGAAGGAAAATCCAAAATCATTTTGAGAAATAGTACTATCTATATATGCCGAACTTAGTTGCTTTGAGGGAATAAAAGTTTTAAATGCTAACTACAAAAAATTAATCACAGCCACATGTCAGCATGCACATTGTCTGACATTCCCCTCCACAGTCCTTGACATGTTACATAGCATATTCTGTAGGGGAAAAGTGGGGCTCTGTTTTTAGTCTCATCTTTTCTTCTACCTATAGGTAGAAAGTAAGTCACAATAATTTTGAGTATAATTCAGCCTTTTAAGAATGCTCAAAACGTCCCTGGCTGGTGTGGCTCAGTGGATTGAGTGCCAGCCTACGTGAACTGAAAGGTTGCTGGTTCAATTCCCAGTCAGGGCACATGCCTGAGTTGCGGGCCAGGTCCCCAGTAGGGGCCTGTGAGAGGCAACCGATTGATGTATTTCTTGCACATTGATGTTTCTCTTCTCTTTCTCCCTCCCTTCCCCTCTCTCTAAAAATAAATAAATAAAATATTCTAAAAAAATGCTCAAAATGGCATTGCCATTCAGAGTGTGGGGAAATGCTATTGGTTAATTCATTTAATAGGTAAGTAAAGTCAGAAGTCTGTTACATAAATCTGTTTCATAAAATAAGCAAATAGGTCACAATTTGTTTCTTTTAATTAAATACGAAAGGTTTATATGTTTCGTATTGCCTTTGTCAGAACACAATCCCTCCCAAAAATATTCTCTGAAATCTTGATTTTAGTTTAACATTACAAGTATAATAATTACAAACCTGATTTTTGCTTAATGCCTATTGATGGTAGGGACATAGGCTGAATTTTACCTAATCATTTTATAAGATGTTTGCTTATTAACATGTCTAGTACAGTCCTCATGGAAATCATAAATATTCTAAAGAAAAAAAGGTCAAATACCATATAGCTTATTTAAATAAGAGAAAGATTGCATGTATGTATATTTAAAGCTACTTACTCTCATTCTGTCTTATTTACCAACCAGTATTTTAATAAGTAACAATTATTGGATGTAAATTAAAGGAGAAAATGTAATATTAAAGCTAAGACTACAGGCAGGAATTAGCATGGTGGGAGGCAGGGGGAATAACGGCACCAAATTGGAAAAGAAACGGACACATTTGGATTTCTATGGGAATGTGTAGCAAGAAGATAATTATTTTGAAAAGCAGGAATGGGGAGTCATTTTAATTCTTTTGAATAAAGAAGAAATTTTGCAGATTAGCCTGTCAGAAATCATTTCTTAGAGAAAAGTGACACAACCTGTTTTTCTAACCTGGTACAAACACCTGTTGTGTGAAACAAGTTGGATAAATAACGAGGGTAAATTATTGACGATAATGGGAAAAGTGTTAAAGATTTTGGCTAAAGCCTTTCTGAAGAATGGATTTTTAACCAGAAGTTTGCCTCAAAATCACCACGAGCCTTCTTTAAAATGTGGAGGCCTCTGCCCCCTTCTTCCAGGCCCCCTGGACCACCTGGGGCAGAGCCCTAGCAGGTGTCTTCTCAGCACACACTTCCGCCACTCTCCCAAACACTGCTTTAAAGCAGGTATCTGAATCACCTAGAGAGCTAACCCATTCCTCCTGCTGATGCAGGGGGTCTGGGTGGAGCCCGAGATTCTGCATTTTTGACAAGCTCCCCGGTGATGCCCATGCAGCTGGTACAGAGAACACACGGAATGGTGTTGCTTCAGAGTACTGAGTGGTGCGCAGTTTAAGTTCGGTGCCCATGGAGTATGTACTGTGTATGAAAAAAGATAACTGAAATTATGTTCTTACAAAGAATTGGTTCCATCTGTTTTTGATATGTGCAGTTTATAACATGTCTACGAAAACAAAAATTAATACAGAACTTTAAAGCAGATTTTTCTGAAAATGCATAACTAGAATATGTTCAATTCTAAATTATTGATTTTAAATGTACTTATCAAGTAAGACCTAGCAACCAGTTTTCATTTATAAAAGATTAGCTATCAAATGGATATTTGCTTCTTTATTCTTGGTTGACTCATGATATGACTTAACACTATCCTTTGTCTTTTCTTTAAATTGTCAGCCGCTGGAGAAATAAAATTCTACATTCTTCTTTGCAAAGGAGTAACTAACAAATTAACACCAAAGCGGAGTAATCATTAAGGGGTGTGGAGCATTATTTACTGCTCTCAGATAACTAAGAAGCGCAAAGGGGATGGTAGGGGATTAGGAAAAGCCTTGCCTAGGAAAAAGTACTTCATCCAAATGCTCTCCATGCTATTTCCTAAACCCATGCAGAGATAATTTCTTCATGCAGCTGAACAACTCCAGTGTTCTGTTGAATTCACCAAAATGCAATTGGCTCTGTAGAGCATGCATAATACTTGAGAACATTAATACAAATCTCAAAGCTCTCTCCTGGGATTCCGTTTAAAGGGACTGTCCCCAAAGAATGAAACAGAACGCATGTCATATTTCCTTCCCAGACAAGATCACATGTGTCCAGGTGCAGGCACATCGTGACTTCAGAGAAAGTGGAATAGATTCATTGTCTGCTTTGGCTGTCAACTGATTTCTGCTCTCAACTGATTTGTGATTTGTACTTTGATGGGCATCTAAATGTTAAAAAGGAAAAATCCTCTACAGACAAGCTAAAGTAACATCCTTAGTATTTAAAATATTCAAGGTAATTCAACTGCAGAAAATGTCCCCCTCATCTGAAGTCAGAATAAGATGTTTCTGTGTAAGCAAAGAAAAAGTCAATTCAACTGGGCCTAATTAAGTCATAACTTTTATTGCCTAATTCCCTTAATCCTTCCCAGGAGTTACTGAGATAAACTAGTGATTACACTTTAAAATAATAATTATTTTTCTTTCTTGGATGAGGAAAAAGTAAGTCAGGGTATGATACAGAAATGTTCACAGTTCAGTTGAATAAAATAATACAAATTAAGGTAAATGACTTTTGGGTGCTTTGTACAATATCTGTAACAGGTTTTTGCCAATAAACTTTTCGTATGACTATTTACTCTTGTTTTTTTCCAAAATATAAACTTATTTGCCATTTTGCTGTTTGGGAAGTTACTCCTACATTCAGCATACTTTCTAAAGTTTTAAATTAACACTAGGGGAAAATCTATTCTCCAGTTTTCAGTATTTTCTAGAAAAACTTTTCTTAATTTTAAGTGTATATTCTAGCAAATCATTGATTCCTATATAATCATTGAAATATCACACTAGGTATGTACAGTTAGCATATAGCGACAAGTAAATTTTATGGACAGCACCTACTCTGTGCCAGACATTGTTCTAAGTACCCTACATGCATCATCATAATCGATCTTCACGACCACCTCTGTCACCCCCTCCCCCGCCGCTGTGTGAGAGCAAGGACTGCAGGCACACAGGCGGAACGTCTTGCCCAGGCTCCCGGCTGGTGAGTGGCAGAGCACAGGCTCGGAGCCCCAGCCCCTCCGGGGAAGAAGTGCCTCTGAGGTGGGTGATTTTATCTGGGTCTCAAGTACCTCTTTTCAGGAATCATCATTTCAGATGAAAATCTTCACCTATTCTTGTAAGATTAGTCTTAGGTCCTTTTTAATGCCTTTTGCCAGGTGATTTGGTTTTTTACTTTGTTCCCACTTATAATTAAAATATAAACCTATTTGACTTATTAGCCCTCAGCGCTTTAAGTATTGGATATAAACATAAAGGATTTGTTTCTGGATACGATAAATTGCAACAGATTCTCAGCAGCCAGCTCACTAACTGGCTCGGTCATCTTCACAGAACCACAAACTGTTACCATTTCTGGGCAAATCAGTTTTAAGAATCTGCCCCCATCCATGTGAATTTGAATTGTAAGATATATTTTCAATGCTGTCTATTGTATCATGTGTATGTATATGACTTCTTCCATTGAAAGGTGAGACAGCTAGAAAGTAGTAATGTGTATGTGTGGAATAAAGAATTTCTGAGACCTATTATAGCTAAATATTTGACAAAATTTCTGCCTAATAATTTATTATATTTTGCCTAATGACCTTTCAAATTAACTGAAATTAAAACCATATTTTTGCAATTGATACTGGGTTCCCTTTGATAACATCCCAAATATTAATTATTGTCATCAGGGAAACCACACATTGCAAAAGTCACTGCCTAGCCTTTCTCCCTTTTGTATTTGAGATAAAGAGAGGAAATAGTCTTGCGGTAACGCTCATGGGAATACCAGTTTAAAGGGAATGCCTTGTATAGAGTATATTATATAAGATACACGTATTACGGGTGGTTCCAGAAATCAGTGTAAACTTCATAATGATGTTATTTTTTCTCTTCTGTAATATAATGAGATGTGTGTATTTTCTTAGTAAAATTTTCCTATACATAAAAGTGCATTATGACTTTTTTTCATTTTTTAACTATTTAAGACATGACCAATTTATTTTTTCTTTTTAAGTGAATTCATTGGGGTGATGTTGGATAATAAAATTATGTAGGCTTCAGGTGTACAGTTCCATAATACATCACCTGTATATTATGTCTTCATCACCCATGACCTTGCTTTTAAAGGCTGCTGTATATAGGGCACTTTTAAAACTTAGCATTATTATTATTATTTTAAATGTTATTTATTTATTTTCAGGGAGAGGGGAAGGGAGGGAGATAGGGAGAGAAACATCGCTGTGTGAGAGATACATCCATTGCCTCTTGCACTCCCCGAACTGGGGACCTGGCCTGCAACCCAGGCATGTGGGAGTCAAACCAGCGACCTTTCCATTTGCAGGCCAGCACTCAATCCAGGGAGCCACACCAGCCAGGGGAAAACTTGGTATTATTAAACCTTAACACACACACACACACACACACACACACACACACACACACACCCCAGAATACCTGATCCCTTGGGAATATATTGTTGGACTTAAATTCATAAGTGGAGTACTAGTTGTGTTCCTCATTTTTTAATTTCCTTTTGTTCATCTTTCTACTCTATTCCTCTCCTAATTGAGTTTAATCATAGCAGTAAAGGAACTGTTTCTCACCTCTTCTCTCCTCCACACCCCCAGCACAGACACATTCTAAGACCATAATATTAGAATACTAAATCAGGAACAGTTAGAATACTTAATCAAAATGTACTCAGCATCACCTATGAAGCCAACTTGCCAAAACAAACAAACAGACAAACAAAAAAGACCCTGAATCAGAACAGGCTGCTAGATCTAAGTTCCACGTGATAAGAAATACAGAGAATAGAGGAACATATTAAATGATATCATGGAGGTGCAATCAGCCAAGTCCAGAATATGGGAAATTTTCCAGGACAAATGACCCAATTTCTCCCACAAATAAATGGCAAGAAAAAAGAAACCATTAAACTTAAAAAGAGACTTCTACCAAATGCAATTTGTAAACCTCCTCTGGGTCCTGATTCAAACAAACCAACTACATATGAGATTTTGGGGGAATAATTAGGGAAATTTGAACATTGAGCAGTTGTTAGATGATATTAATAAATAAAGGTGGCATAACAAATTAGATGATATTAAGGAACTGTTAACTTTCAGGTGAGACAATAATATTGTAATTAAATTTTTAAAGAGCTTTTTAATTTTTAAAATTTTATATTTTAACTTTCTGACTTGAACAAATAGGCTTCTAAAGTGATGAGTGGATCAACCCTGGCTGGGTAGTTCAGTTGGTTAGAGTGTTGTATTGTGCTGATACCCCAGTCAGGGCACACACAAGAGACAACCAGTGGGTGTGTAAAGAAGTGGAACAACAAACTGATATTTCTGCCCTGGCTGGTGTGGCTCAGTGGGTTAAGTACCGGCCCGCAAACCAAAAGCTCGCTGGTTCGATTCCCACTCAGGGCACATGCCTGGGTTGCAGGCCAGGTCCCCTGTAGCAGGCCCAGAAGAGGCAACCACACATTGATGTTTCTCTCCCTCTTTCTCCCTTCTTTACCGTCTCTCTAAAAATAAATAAATAAAATCTTTAAAAAAACACAAATTGATGTTTCTCTTTCTCTCCTTAACTCTCTCTCTAAAACCAAACAATGAAAACATTTTTAAAGGCATGAGTTGATCAGAAAAATTTGAACAGTGACTGGATTTGATGATACTGTCTTTTAATGATAACGATGCTATGGTTGTATTTTTAAGTAAGTTCTTTTGTATTTATGCACTGAACTGCCTACCATCATTATGTAGTGATGAAATTTCTAAAAAGAAAGAATCCATAAATACTTACAGAATTATTTATAAATAAAATGATATTGTATCTGGAATTTGCATTAAAATAATCCAGGGTTTTGTTGCTTTTGGAGGGCCTTGGCTTCTAGGTAAAAGATGAACCAGGTGTTACTAAGTGTTGAAGGTGAGTGATGTTGTATGTAAAGGTTCATTAAACATTTTCTCAACTTTTCTGGAATTTTTTACCATACAAAACTTACCATAATGAAAAATTGTAAAAATGAACAAACGTTCTATCCACTATTCTCTAAAGATATAATAACCTCGAAGCTTTAGTATGGGCAGGAACAAGCGATGAACCTCTGGAAGGGGCAGATCTACGGAGGGTATTGCTGTCGGGAACCCCAAGCTGAGTTGTTATCAAGATCTAGCTGTGGAATGATCTATGTCCTTTAGAGCACTTCTTAGCTAAGAAGTATCAGGATAAAGTTCAAGTTCTCTGTGACATCCGGTGTTTATACTATGCTAAATCAGACCCACTGTGACCAAATCCACCTTATTTTTCCTTTACTACAACATTAAGTCTCAACCATCCTTCAAGACCCAGCTCAGGTCCTACCTTTCTTAACTCATCTCATGGCTAGTGATCGATCCCCTTTTCGCATAGTCTTATCCCCCCTTTTGCCGTCTCATTTGTTCCCTCATATTGTTAGCTGATGGCGTCCTGATACAGCTTATCCCAACTTCAGTGGATGCTCCCCAAACCAGGGACTACGACTTATTTCCAAGATACTCTGAGCATCAAGTACAGACACGCCGCGCGGAAGGGCCGGGTGGGCGCCGCCGAGCGCGGACCTCCTGAGCGTCCTAGAGCGGCCGCGCGCGGACCCGGCGGGCGGCGCACTTCCGCCCGCGCCCGTCGCCGCCCCGCGGACAGCTGGGCCTCGCTCTGGGCCTGTGCCTCCCTCGGCTCTCGCCGCGGGCCCCGGGGAGTGGGTGAGTGGGGCAGGGCGCGCCGGAGGGGGTCGGGCCAGGGTCTGCGCCGCCGCGGCCTCCCACGCGGCCGCCGTGCGGACTGGGCCGCGCGGGCAGGCGCGCGCGCTGCCTTCCGACTCGCGGCCCGCGCCCCGCGCTGAGCGCCCAGGCCCGGAGAGCGCCCGGTAGCGAAGAGGCGCCCCGTGCACCCGCGCAGGCGGGAGCCTCCTCTGCCCCGCGCTCCTGCCGCCGCCCACCCATCCTTTAGGGACTCTGACACTGACTTGGAAGAGAGCCTGGGCTCACTCGTGGCCGGAGACCTGGCCCCTGGCCCTGACTCTGCCTTGGCCACCCAATCTCTCCAGGCCACGGTTCTTTTCTTCTCTAAAATGGAGGATGGCAGTATCCGCCCTACCTGCACCCTGGGGTGGGGGGGGTGTCGCAGGGTGGGCACCCGTTCTCAACCCGGCAGTCCTTAGACTCATTGGGGAAGCCTTCCAAATGCTCAGGGCCCAGAATCACCAGGTGGCTGTGATATGCAGCCAGGACTGAGAACCACTGACCCGGAGGGCCACAGTGCGGTCGTGTGCTGTGTTCCCGACGGAAGGTGCACTTGGTCCCAGGTGGATCGCAGTCTTGAGAAAGCAAGCCCAGTTTTTCTGTCCAAGAAGATAAAGACCAAATCTGGTTTGGTTACCTTTAATAACTAGTGCCTAGATGGTACATGTCACAAAACATGCGCCATTGATTAAATAAATTAATTTCCGATTACTTCCTGACCTAGCGGAGGGGTTTTGATGATGTGGTTTGTTATTATTTGGCTTGTAACTTTTTATTATGGGAGCTTTCAAACAAAGAGGAAAATAAGGTAGTGTACTACATTCGTAAGTCACGATCAATCTTGCTTTATCGATTACTCTCCCCACCCCACCCCCACTGGATTACATGAAGCAAATCTAAATACTATTTCATCCGTTAAATAGTTATGCTTTTAAAACACAACTCTTTTTAAACAGAAAGCCAGTAGCAGTCTAGTAAACATTTCATGTTATTTTCTATCCAGCCAGCATTTCCCCAAATCTCTTTTTTTCTTCCTGTTATCAGTTTCTCCAAATCAGGATCCGAACATCTCTTGAACCTCTCCCACTTTCTTCCACCCCCTCTCCACCCCCGTACTTGTTGAATAAATCAAGTCATTTGTCCTGGAAAGTTTCCTACATACTGGATTTGACTTTTTTCCTCCTGCTGTGTCCTTTAATAAGATGGTATTTAGATTACAGCCTTAAAAGATTCAGGTTGAACTTTCTGGCGAGAAAACCTAAAAGGGTTTCTGTGCCCCTCATGCTGTCTCACATCGGGAGTTAGATAAGGTCTGGTCTGTCTTGTGGTGCTAAGATTGGTCAATGGACCTCTTCTGTACAAATTGCACCACAGGGTAACTAAATAATTGACCAGGGAATTACGGAAGGATGCCAGCTCATTACTGCAGAAGGAATGAGAGAATGTCACCTTTTGGCAATGTCTTATGAAATAATGGATTCTGGCAAGGATCCTTAGCGGCTGTTTACATCAGAAAGAGAGAGCCAGCCAGACAGTGTGTGCTTCCTGATGGAAGTACCAAGTACCTTTTATCAAGTATTCTTGGGTGATGGGTAGGGGACATAGACGAAATGAGGTTGGCCGTGAGTTAGTTGATAATCACTGAAGCTCAGTGATGGGTATGTGGCAATACAGTACAAATCTCTACTTTTGTATGTGTTTGACATTTTTCATAATAAAAGGGTTTTTCTTTTAAAGATTGACTAGGTGACTAGTGAGTTCAAGTCAGCCTGATCTATCCATTATAGTTCTGTTCTCCATTATCCTTTCACTAAGTGGTTCTCAAATCTGACTGCATATTAGAATCCCAGGGGGAGAATTTTTTTTTTTAGTATAGTAAAACACATGCCTCACTAGCAGAATTTCCTGTTTAATTGTTCTGGGATGGAGCCCAATCATTGATATGTTTTAAAAGCTGATTCTAATATGCTCCAGGGTTACGTACTACTGGCCCAGATCCATTATTTGTTAGGGATTGCAAAGTAATTATATCCTATAATTCCTTCTGCATTGATTAGTTTTTAATATTTTTAACTTTCTTGTTTATTTTCATATATCTTGCAAACTGCAATCCCATAAGAAACCTCTGCAGATTAAACTGCTTAATTATCACAGGAAGGTTTGATGTTGGAAGTGACGATGTGGAGTAACGCATGTAAGGACGCCAGCAGTAACCTAAAGGCTTGTGTGTGAGGTGGAGAGACATACCGTGTGTGTGTTTAAGGGGTGTGTAAGGGGTGAGGGGGCTGGGGAGCTGACTGCATCCCCAGTGGAAGATTCCCCAGTGGAAGATTAGGTGAATTGTATTAATAGTTAGAAAAGCATGTTCAGCCTTATGACACATTTTTAAAAGTCGCCAATATTAAAGAAATATAAAATAAAATTAAATAAATGCCGTTTTTTGCAACCACGAAACATTTCAAAGTTTAAAAGAAAAAATAGCCCCCCTTGCCAGCATTTGAATCACCTGGGAGACAACCAGTGCTGACAATATGCAGTGTGCCTTCCACACCGGACTTTCTCTGTCTCATACGAATGCAGGGTTTGGACACTGTTTATAAAGACAGGACCATGCTGTAGCCGTCTGTAACTTCTCACTGTCTTCCCTCCAGGACAAGAGTTACAGACCTGACTTAGCCACACAATAAGCAGTTCGTGGTGTGACTGTACAATAAAATATTCAATTGTTTTCCTATTGTTTTTTTTTCAGATTGCTTCCAAATTTTAGCCACCTTAAGACTACCACAATAAACATCATTGTACATAGATCCTTTATTTTCGTAGGTAGATTCCCCAAAATGGGGATGCTGGATTAAAGTGTGTTGTTATTAACAGCATCATTATTATTGGTAGTATGTATTACCAGATTACTCTCCCAAAATGTAATAGCAATTCACACCTCCACCATTAGTAACATATGAGTGTCCATTTTCTCTTGTTCTGGTTAGCACTGGTTTTCATTAATATTTGCCAGCTGATGTGTGGAAAATGGTGTTTGTTTCTTTAATTTGCATTTCCTCTCTTAACTGCCTAGAGACTGAGCACTTTTCATGCTTACTGGACGTTTGGATTCTTCATTGAATTTCTTGTATATGCCCATTTTTCTGTTGTATCAGGCTTTTGGGGGTTTTTTGGTATTAGGAATTCATTTGCATGAATTTGTTTTTAGGGCCATTAACTCTTTCTCATACAGTGTGAACAGTTTTCTCCAGGTGTCTTTTTGGTCTTTGACTTTGATCTTGATATATGAAAATTTGTATGTACTGAAAATGTCTATTTTTTTTTAATTTATGGGATTCCTGACTTGCTAATAAGGCAATACTTCCCAAACCCCAAATTATATACATACTTTCCTAACATTTTTTAACATATTTTATTGGACCTTTTACATTTAAATTTATAAACCATGTGGAATGTATTTTTATATACAATGCAAAGTGAGAGCATTGCTTTACTTTTTTTCTGAAAAAATAGTTAATTATGTCAATGCTGTTTATTAAATGTTACCCTTTTTACATTTTGTTATAATTGATTCCCATAAACACCTAGATTTATTTCTAGACTATCCCTTCTCTTTCACCTTTATTTTTTTGTGCCAATATTGTCTTAATTATACCCAATTAGTGTAATAAGTGTAATATCTAGAAAGGTAAGTTACTACTTACTGCTTTATATAATTTTCTCATCCATTCTCAGACACTTATTTTTTTACAAGATTTCTTTTTTTTAAAGATTTTATTTATCTTTTAGAGAGTGGAGGGGAGGGAGAAAGAGGAGAGAAACATCAATGTGTGGTTGGCTCTCCTGCACCCCATACTGGGGACCTGGCCTACCACCCAGGCATGTGCCCTGACTGGGATTCTAACCGTCAACCCTTTGGTTCACAGGCTGGCACTCAGTCCACTGAGCCTCACCAGCCAGGGTCAGACAGTTGTTTTTTCTCTTCCATCTTTTGGTGGTTTTTTGTTCCAGGATAACGCTCACTGGAAATGTCATAGAATTTGCATTAAATGTATCTATATTGATTATGAAAAGATGAACATTTCTGTGATGTTACGTCTTATTAAGGAACCTAATATATATATGTGTCTTTTAGGATCTGTTCCTGTCTTGTTAACTTTATTTCTAGTGATTTTACAAGGTTTTTTTCTCTTACGAATGAGATCTTTCCCATTTCTATTTTTATCTTGTTACTGCTAGGACTGAGCAAAGTTCTTGACAATTTGTATATTTATCCAGTTCTCTGTCAGTTTTTCTTATCTTAGTATTTTTTTTATTAAAATGACTTATTTTTGTTTTCCACCCAGCCCTAGTGTGGATAATCTATAATGTTAATGTGTAAGTTTGAGTTTATTCTCATGTACTGTATTTGCTGTACTTTCCCACTGTAGAAGTATATTGGACATAGCAGATGTTCCTTGAAACAGAGAAGGGAAAGAGAGATACCAGGGGTTGGCAGAAATCTACGCACTCAACAGGTTATTGCTGATCACTTACAACAGCGGAAACCCAAATCCTGGCCAGTGACGGAGCCTGCCGTCTAGGGGACGGAGGCGTTCCCTTGGCAGTGCTGCAGTGCTGCGGAGCATTGCCGTACAGATCTCAGAACCGCACATGCGGTGGTTATTGCTGTTTAGTGTTTATTAGAAGGACTTAGAAGAAAAGTAATGCTTGGAAAGTCCAGAGCTCCTGTGGACTCCCTTACCCCGCTGCCCCTGTCGTTAACATCTTTCTATAGTGTGGTATCTTTGTTACGGTCGATGAGCCAATATCGATACATTATTAACTCAAGTTTACATTAGGATTCATTCACTTTTTGTGTCGTACATTCTGTGGGTTTGGACCAATGTATAATGATGTGTCTAGCTCTACTGCACATGCAGAATAGCTTCACCGCCCTAAATTACAGTAAATCTCCCAGCATCCTGTTGTTGGTGGTTTTGAGCAGTGATGTGAAATAATCCCTAGGTGATTTTTCCATTGCAGGGTAGAAGATGTCCATGGATGTGACGTTTCTGGGGACAGGCGCAGCATACCCGTCTCCAACCCGGGGTGCCTCTGCTCTGGTTCTTCGGTGTGAGGGCGAGTGCTGGCTCTTTGACTGTGGGGAGGGAACCCAGACACAGCTCATGAAAAGCCAGCTTAAAGCAGGTTAGTGTGCATTCAGCTCTCTCATTAAGGCCATCTCTTGTTTTTCATTTTCTGGGCTTTCCTTGGGCCTTGGTTCTGTAACAGCTCTGGCAGCTGCTTCTCACTTCAGTGCTAGAATCCTGGCAAGACTCGGAAGGCCCTCAGGCATCTGGTACACCCACTGACCCTTATTGGTTCATTTGTTTGCTTTTCCTTCATCCTGTAAGTTTTGAGAGTAAAGATTGATAGAGGCTCAGAGTAGAGGACGGAGTGAGGTACATTAGGCATAGTAGATGGACACTCACTGCCCAAGCCAAGGAATGGTGTACACACTCATGGCCCCCAGGAGAGGCGAGTGTCACGAGAGAATGCGAAGGGCAGTCAGTAGTGTTCAGAGGAGGTGATGCCCTTTTCCACTTGGTGGTTGGGGCATCTCAGAGGGTGACCTTTGATTTGCTGAAGGAAGAGAAGGGATGCCCTGGGCTGGGGAGGAGGGCATTTCAGCCAGAGGGAGTGGAGTGAGCACAGGCCCAGCGGCAGGGAGACTGAGGGGTATAGGGATGGAAGGGCTTAAGCCAAAGGCAGGCAGACCTAGGTTCCAGTCCCAGCTGTGTCTCGGCTTGTGACCTCAGCAGATCAGCACACTGGAACTTACTTTCCTCATCTTGAAACGGGGGTAAAAACTTGACTTACAAGGCATGTCATGAGAATTTCATATAATAATCCCTTCTCTGCGTGGCTGTGTTCTTGTCATCAGTTACCTCTGAGCTCAAATGCTGTTTCCTCGGAGGCTTTTCCTGAATCTCTGGGGTTAAGTAGTTCCCCCCCACCCCAAGCATTGTACAGCTTCATCCTATTTTATTACCTTTTTAGCATCATCAATATCTCAAATGATGGTATTTAAATAGTTGTTTTTATGTGCACTATCTCCCTATACTAAGCTCAGCAATCAGTTGTGTACTTAGTAGATGCCTAGAAAATATCTGTTCAATAAATATATGAATAACATGTTCAGCACCTAGTATTGTGCCTCTCTCTTATTAGGTCTTGATAAGTGATGGTTATTGAAGTTATTATTTCTATGACTCAACACACCGATGGCATTTGATGACTAAAAGAAAAATCGTTCTAGCATCCGAGGATCTCTTGGTGTATTAGTGGAAACTGACATTCAAACGGTCATAATGTACTATGATAAGTAAAATAATGGAGGTGTTTTCTAAGTATTTTGGAGTATGAAAGAGGGGGATACTATCTATATTTGTGTGTTCAGAGAAAGCATTCCAGAGATGGTAACAGTTGAGCAAGGATCTAAGAGAGGAATAAAAGTTTCTCTGGGGAGAGAAGTAGGGCTGGACATTCAAGGAACAGAGAGCACACTGAGCAACCAGGAAGGGAGTTTCTAGACATGTTTGGGGAATATTAAGCCATCCAGAGCATCGAGTACTTGGCTAGGATAGAAGAGAGATAAGAATGCTGAAAGTGAGGGCAGACTGTGAAGTCTTCTGTGGTATGTTAAGGTGTTTGGACCCTATTATTCTATTGGCAATAAGGAACCATTAAGAGTTTTTAAGCAAGGGTGACATGGTCCGATTTGTGTTTTAGGTCGGAGTTTTCCTATGGCAAATGTATTGGCAGAAAGAGAATCAGGGAGATTAGTTTCAAGGCAGTTGCACTCATCAGAAAGAAGAGAGAGAAGGTGGGATGTTGAAGCAGGAATAGGGACAGGGATGAAGAAGAGAGTCTTAATCTAAGAGAGCCAACAGGAGGTGGTGACTGGTTGAATGTCTAGGGTGTAAAGAAGTGAAGAATTATTACAAGTTACAGATGGTTACATCCCAGACCTGGGAGTCATGAAAAGAGCAGTTGGAGGAATGAACAAGTGAATATCACTTGGGACACATGGCCTTAAGTTGTCACAGTCCAACCCTAATTATATTCCCCTTGTGCTGAAACTCTGAGGTGAGGGCAGGTACTATGCTTTATGTCCCTTGGGTCACACAGGTGTTCCTTTTATGAGAACTCTCAGGGTAGGCACAGACCAGATGAGGCGGTGATATTCAACTGTTTAGAGAGTAGGCTTTGAGGTGTTGGGGTGATTAAAATAGAAACAAGGTTGGGTGCTAGAGGTTTGGGTATGGGGATAAGTCTTTCCTTTTTATTGATACTGTGTCAGTTATTAATGCTGCAAAACAGATGATAAATTTAGTGTCCTGTTTGCATTTATTACCTGATCATTTCTGAGAGTTAGGGAGTGCAGGCCTGGTTTATCTGATGTTTCCGCTTCTGAGTCTCACTAAACTGTAATCTCATCATTGGCTGGGGCTGAGGTCTCATCAGAGGCTCAAGTGGGGAAGAAGCTGCTCCATAGCTCATGCAGATTATTAGCAGAACCCTTAGAATTATAGGCCAGAGGCTGCCCTTGGCTCCTAGCGGCCTCCCAGTCATGTGGTTTTCTGCTTCTTGGGAGCTTGGAGTAGTATCAGCAAGGGAGAAAGAGTCTCAAGAGGAAGTCTGCTGGCAAGCTGGAGTCTTCAAACATCACATAATCACACTGCATCTCTCACATTTTACTTGTTAGAAGCCAGTCACAAGCCCCACCCACACTCAGGGGGAGGGAATTAGAGAAGGATGTGAACACCAGCAGGTTATTGGTTTCCCTCAATAATCCAATATGGACCTATCATTATCAGAGTCATTGAAACCCTTTTCAGCTTGTACTACCCCCTAGGGTAATAACATGTTACGAGTTTCATAAGGAGGTACTTTGTGTCTATCCAAACATGCTGCTTTCAAGGTCCTAATATGTAGGCGTCTGATAAATAAGTATAGGTTTGCCATGTCTATTTCTGTCATAATTTCAAAGACCAAGCATAGCCTTCCTTTTTTCCCTTAAAAATAATTATAAAGAGTACACATGCTCGTTGTAAAAATTCAAACAAAGCAGGAAAGTGTAAATAAGAAAAGCCTAAGTCCATGTCTCATAGGTAAAATTTCTGTACTCATGGATGTGATGAGAGTAGGTGTGTTTGTGTGTAGGTGTGTGTATAATTCTGCATAAATGGAAACACTGTACTCTGTGTGATCTGCTTTTTTTCCCACCTGAACAACATACACAAAGACTATGTTGCAGACACTTTCCTAGGGCAGTACGTATAACTGCATCGTCATCTAGAGGATGCTTAGTATTCCACTCGGTCAGCGGCAACACACCCCCCTGTGCTTGCCCATTCTCAAGTGAGAGGGACTCCCGCATTTTTCTTTCTTCATTTGATAGCTCCCTCTTACCTTTGATAATTGTGCCTGCCATTCCTTCTCCCCCTGAAATCGAGTTTCTTGAGTAATGAAATGTTTGTCTTCCCTGAAACTGTGACTACTGTGGGAAGCAATTTTTTACTTACTTAATTTCTCTCCCTTACTTTGGGTTCACAGACTGTTCTGGTGTTCAGTCTGGCTCTGTTTTGCAGTAGGGAGGGAGGCCCCAGAGCGTCTGGGGTGGCCCTTTGAGGTCGGCATGAGATCAGGACGCTACGACCTTTGTAGCTCTTCTTCCACAGAGGCCTCAGGTCACACTTGTCAGTGCTCGGGCAGCCTGGGCAGCAGGAGAGAACACACAAGGGTTCTAAAAGTAAAAAAACAGCAGAAACAAGCACTGAAAAGAGAAAATAAAAAGGAACATATGGAGGAAACTTCTAGAATACCTCCTGGGGGGTTTCAAGGTCCAAAATCAGCCTCTGGCCAATTCTCTGCCGTGGGTCCTGGGCTTGGTGTAGTAACTGGAAGACTCACTTGGAGAACACTTTTGCCTTGATAGCACGGGGCAAATCGTGTTACAGTAAACTCCTCTGTTCTTTTATGGTGTCAGTAAACTGTTCTGTTCATGGTAGCAGATGTCTGAAATAGGTGTGCCATGAGCTTGGACCAGAAGCCTCTGTTAAACTAAACATGTGTTGTTGTGATCGTTACTTTTAAAATGCCTTGTGGTGCATCTCAGAAGAATGCCGATGTGGCACCCTGCCACATGCCAGCAGTAAATTCAGTTTACCATCAGCTAAATCTAGTTCCAGCCTAACCCAATGTGCACTGGAAAGCTGTTGTGTTCAGAGTGAAGGGAGGGGATGTACATGGGAGGGGCCCATGTACCTTTACATAACACCGCAGGGGGTCTGCCCTCTGACCTGCATTGTAGTGTCTGTTGCCCACCTCCTCCCCTCTCAGTTCTTCACTCATGTGGTCTCTGACCTCCCTTTCTCTCTCTTTGCTTGCTCCTCACCCCCCACCCCCCAATCATCTTCTTTTTCTCCTCCTGGGTGACCCTCACTCAGATGTGCAGGCTCTCAGTTAGTTAATCTCTGTCCAGTGCAGAGATTCCTTAAATGGCAGTTTTGGGTTCAGGCACTGGTCCAGTCCTTTGGAGCTGGGGGAACTTGTTTTGCTGGAAATACATATTTTGCTATTCTCAGAGGGAGCAGTAGGGGGCAGTGTAACTGTCAGATGCTTTTCACAGGAGGCCCATCTAGTTACTTAAGTGAATTATTTTGGTGTACTTCCTTATTGCAACTTTTTTTTCCTAAGAGGATATATAGAAAAATACTCTGAAAATTGTAGCACTCTATAATTTGAAGGTGTTTTATAGAAAAAGTTGTCTTATTAAAACCATCAAGTAAAATAAAGCCTGTCTTTCTTGCTTCTGGAATCATGTAGAAAAATATTTTTTAAAAGTTTATGGTGGTAAGGAAAACTCTAAATTCATTTTACTGCTTTCTGTGTATGTCGTTATATATGTTTCCAGTAGCTTTGTATGGATCTTTGTTTCTGAAAAATTCCCAATTTTATTTTTCTCCCTCAATTGAAAGGGAGAATTACTAAGATCTTCATCACGCATCTTCATGGAGACCATTTCTTTGGCCTTCCTGGCCTTCTCTGCACAATCAGCCTGCAGAGTGGCTCCACAGTCACCAAACAGCCCATCGAAATCTACGGCCCTGCAGGGCTCCGGGACTTTATCTGGCGCACCATGGAACTCTCTCACACGGAGCTGGTCTTCCCTTACGTGGTCCACGAGCTGGTGCCCACGGCAGATCAGTGTCCTACAGAAGAACTGAGAGACTCTGCACCCATGGGTAGCGCAGACAGCTCTCCCAGAGAGGGGCAGGGAAGAACTATCCTGTTAGACTCAGAAGAAAGCTCATACCTCCTGGTCGACGATGAACAGTTTGTTGTAAAAGCATTTCGCCTCTTTCACCGGGTTCCCTCCTTCGGGTTTTCAGTCGTGGAGAAGAAGCGCCCAGGTAAACTCAACGCACAGAAACTGAAAGACCTCGGTGAGTGTTGCTTTCTCTTCTCATCAGTCAAGCTGCTGTTAACTGAAGCTCTTATAAGTGTCATAGTAACCCTCCTATCCTGTCTCCCAGGCCTAAAACTGACGTCTTCTCCACTTACTTCTTTTGCCCAAATTTTGCTTATTGAGGGCAGTTCCTGGGACTGAAAGATGCTCTTCAGAGCAAAACCCAAGCGTATATCTGAAGCGCCCTCTCTCCAGCTCCCCGATGCGCATTCTTAGTCTGCCCTATCTTCAGCTTGCGCTCTCTTGTTTGGCAGGGTAGTGGCTGTTGTCTCAGGTCTAGGCGTCATTTTTTCATGTCTTCTTCCTGAAATGTTTTTAGTAACATCTTCAGCCTGAGAATTTTTGCCATATCTTAATCTTGCAACTGCAACCAATTACTTTCAGGGTTTTCCTTCTCTACCTTAAGTTAATTTGGTGTTCAGAACTCTTCACCTCAACCATTTACAGAGCTGGGTTCACCACAGGAAGCAAGCACACAAAGGGGGACTTGTGCGGCCCCCCCCCCCCTGCTGCTCCTAGGCTTCATGCCTCCCTCCTCCGTGCTAGGCCTTCATGCCTGGGGGCTCCTCAGCATCTCTCTGGAAGCTGTGTCCAGCCCTGTTGTGCCTCCAGCGTCACCGCCTTCCTCGGCCTGGCCAGCGCAAGGCCTATAAAAAGCACGATGGTGTCTTTTGTGTGGTTGTTTCTTGATTTACCCAACCTCTTCCTCCTTTCCCAACTAAAACAAAATGCAAAATAATGAGGAAAAGTAATGGAGGCCAAAGGTATTTTTATTATCTAAAAACCTGTGGAGCCCTGGCTGGTGTGGCTAAATGGATTGAGTGCCAGCCTGCAAACCAGAAGGTTGCTGGTTCGATTCCTGGTCAGGACACATGCCCGGTTGCAGGCCAGGTTCCTGGTTAGAGGTTGTGCAAGAGGCAACCGATCAATGTCACACATCCATGTTTCCCTCTCTTTCTCCCTTCCCCTCTCTCCTAAAGTAAATAAATACAGTCTTTAAAAAAAATAAATGAAAACCTGTAGAAATATTCTTATATTGAGAAACTTTAAACATGATCTATGTTGGAGTTAGTAAGCACTTTCTATTTGTTTGTAGGTGTTGTCCAGAGTGATAGTCAGGTACTATTCTAGATTAATATGGGATTTAAGCCCAGTTGGGAAAATGTGGAACTGCCCCTATGCAGGCAGATTGATTATGTATGACTGCCTGAAACTCTCCTCGGCCTTGTGATCCAAACAGTCCTCTCTAACAACTTTTTATTAAGTTACTCAGTTTGTAGGTCCTTGTCGTTATTTAAGTGAACTCTTAAATCTTGCCCGAAGATGAGCTTATTCAGTACAGCACTCTCAACAACTGGCTTGCCCACGCCCAGCAGAGCAGCAAGGCCGCTGTCTGGACTGACGATGCTGTGGGGCTGAAGCGCTTAAACCCCCCTGACCCATGTGCTTGGGGAGTGTTTTTGGTGCTGCAGCATTCCCAGCGTGGAACTTTTAACAATGTATAAATATTCCAGTTTTCCACAAATAGTAAAATATTTATAAAAATTATGAAAAGAATTAGATGCCTTTTCCATTTGCCGTTTGCTGTGCTGTTAAAACAGACTCTGTTAACAAGTCATAAATTCCATTCCCATGACGTGATGTTATCTGCCTCCATCATTAGGTGTTCCGCCAGGTCCTGCCTATGGGAAGCTGAAAAATGGAATTTCTGTTGTTCTGGAAAATGGAGTTACAATTTCTCCCCAAGATGTCTTAAAAAAGCCTGTTGTTGGAAGGAAAATCTGCATTTTGGGTGACTGCTCCGGGGTGGTGGGTGATGGGGGAGCAAAGCTGTGCTTTGAAGCCGACCTGTTGATCCACGAAGCCACCCTGGACGATGCCCAGATGGACAAGGCAAAGGAGCACGGCCACAGCACGCCGCAGATGGCAGCAGCGTTTGCAAAGCTGTGCCAGGCGAAGAGGCTCGTTCTGACTCACTTCAGTCAGAGGTACAAACCCGCCGCCTTGGCCAGAGAAGGAGAAACAGATGGGATTATAGAACTGAAGAAGCAAGCTGAATCAGTGTTAGATTTCCAAGAAGTGACTCTAGCGGAAGATTTTATGGTGATTGGCATTCCCATCAAAAAATGAACTAGTGTTCCCAAGTGCACACTGATATGTCTTTGAATATGTTACTTAACCAGCTGTCAAGTTCGTTGTTTTAGTCTAAAATTATTTGGTTCCCAGTAATCCTAAAAAGGACGATGGAGCTTTGTTGCTGAACTGACTCAACATTGAAAGGGAGCGAGCTTTTTGATAATAAATCACTTAAAAAAAAAGCTACCATCCTTTTTAAAGTCTGAATTTGACAAAATGATAAACTATTCAGCTATGCTTGTACTTCGTGTTTTGTGGCTGCTGCCTCCGATGTGCCCCATGCAATCCTGGGCTTAGCTTCTGTCCAGCTTTATTGCTGTTACTGGCAAAGTGTGCCGGGCTTGGCCCTCTTGGCTAAAAATGGTATTTTGGCAGTTTGTGTTGAATCTGTTCATGTTATTAACAGAATAGAGAGAAGTGTAATGAGACGTTGAACATGCACGATTGAAGCCGGCATGTTAAATCTTGAATTCTTTGCTGGAATACTGACTGCAGGGTCCGGCTACATGTTTATCCTTTAGCTAATGTGTTATTGAACTTTCTGGTTTGCTTCAAACCTGTGGTTCTCAGCTGAGGGTGATTCCACTCCCATAGATGGAGTTCTGAAATTATGGGGATGGCTGGCTTCGGCAGCACATTTACGAAAATTGGAACGATACAGAGATTAGCACGGCCCCTGCGCAAGAGTGACATGCCAATTCATGAAGCGGTCCATATTTGTATAGAAAGAAAGAGGAAAAAAAATTGTGGGGATGTTCCTTGCCAGAATGGCTGGGAGGTAGGGGAGAGTACTGCTGGTATTTAGTCAGTCACTAGGAGCCAGGGATGCTAGATCCTGTGGAGTTTGGGTCAGCCTTGTACTGCGATGAAGAATTGTCTCACCCCAGAGTACAGATGGCAGGCCTGTTGAGATACATAGCAAATTAAAACTTACACCTCCCGTGTGAATATACTTTATCAAAGTCTATCACATAATGAGTTGAACTACTAGGTAAATCAAATTCTACAACAAATCCTAAAGAACTAGCTAAGTGAATGTGTTGGAACTGGAATGTCACATGGATTGGCAAGTTTTAAAGAAAGAATAAAAAGGTTATCTTTGATTGATATCAAATATTATTTGAGAGAAATGAGCCATGAGCTGGAGCTTATGAATCTGGAGATAAAGAAATGGTATTTATTCAACAGAGTTTAATTTACATGTGCTTATAATAATTCTTTGAGCACAGTTTTAATAAATGTTCTTTCTAGAGTAGCTCTTCCTTCTGAGCTGCCTGCTACCTCCTTTCTGCCCTGGGGTCTCTCTGACTCTTTTGCCCTACAGTATTTCTCCCCATGGGTTACACGGAAAGGTAGTTTCAAGTGCTGATTCATTCAATAGGGTTCCCTCATCAGATCAGTTTGGGAAAGCTTTTATGCCGTGTGTTCCTGTGGAAGTCTCCTAGTGCCCAATGGTATACATATATACATGTATATATGTTATTTATATATATACAACAGTTGTAAACCAGTCTGTGCTGCCTGAAAGACCTCATTTCAGGGTCCTGTTGTGTACCTTCTGGTGGTACCTGTGTGATCTGGAGCAGACTACCTTACTCTCTCTGAGCTTCTGCTTGCTCATCGCTAAAATGGGACAAATAAAAAGTAAATAAATAAAATGGGAAAAATAATACCTACCTCATAGGCTCATTGTGAAGATTGAGACTGCGTCGACGGAGCGCAGCACACTGCTTCGAGGTGCTGCGAAGCCTCACAGCACCGAGGCCTGTCGACTCTGCTGAACCCCCCTCAGTCTCACGTCACCGTGTACTGTCTGTCACTGTATACTGTCTGTCACCACCGCAGGAACCTAGAGCGCTTTTTAGTACCCATTTAGAAGTATTGCCGTGGCGTATACTGTTAAATTCCTTTGGGCTCTGGGGCTTCTCTAGTAAAAAATTTTGACTCCTGGATGGTTCCGGAGTCCCTAGGGTATTGATAATCAAAATGGGTCTAGGTACTCAAGACCTCGGTCATTCTGAAGCAGGCTTCAGAGTGGCCTGACTCTGCCCTACTCGGGCTGTCAGCCTGCCAAAGTACCAAACTTTGACCAGACTGAAAGTGTAACTTGGTGTCTGAACTCCATTCGAACAAGCGTTTATTAGACACTTAGTTGTGCGACCCAGTCTGTACGGGGCGGGGGGGGATGGCTAATACTAGTACCTCCGCTGCCTGGAGCTCTCGAGGGTGAAGCCTCTGTCTTAGTCACCTCTACGTTCTTAGAAATACCCATCGATATCATGACTGGGCAAACTTTAGGACTTAAAGCTTAGGACCTGTGCCTCGTCTATTTGTTACTGTATTTGTCCAAAAAATTGTAATTACCAGGTTTGGTGGTGCTCCGTTTACTGCGTACCAGCCGAGTGCCAGGCTTTACTGTTTTGGGAGGAGGTAAATGATTGTAAGGTATTTCCAGGCGAGGCTCACAGTCTAAGCAGTAGAGACAGGTAAGTACACAACGGTAAATACACAGTTCCTGCAGAAGTTCCATTTGTGTAGCCTGGTGCTTGGTTTTGCTGTTCCTTGAGCTGTGCTCTTGGAATCCAGCTCTGTGAATGCATGTGGGCCACGCCCTCAGAGACCTCAGGAACTTGGGAATGAATTGATATGTTGGATCAAGTGTAGGGCATCCACAGTGGAGAATTTTTTCTTGGACTCTCTGCTGGCCTAGAATTTGTTCTAGTGGTAGGATACACTCTTAAGAATTTGTGGAGCTGGGATTAAGAATGAAGTTTATATTGGACTTCCCATATAATCTGTTTATGGTTGTGTAACTCTAGGAGAGGATTAGAATATGTATTATGCCCCAGTTTATTCAATCACTGAATCCTCTTTTGCCAAGGAACATCTTGGAACACTGAGAAATGCTGTTCCTTAATACTTCTCAAAGTTATTATATATTTTTTTACCTTGAGGTAAAAAAATTATTGAGGTAATGAATTTCATATCTACACTTAGTACTTTCTTTGTCCTAAACTGACTTTAATTGTCCACAAGTGCCCACTTATTTTAGCTTAAAAAATACGCACTTTCCAGTTCTCAAAAGGCGGTTAGACTTCCTAAAGAGACCCCAAATCAGTCGTTTCCAATACTCAGGCCTCACTAAGATACTTTTAGTGAACTTTTCATCGTAAAAGTAGCACATGCTTGGTAGATAATTTTTTTTAAAGATTCAGAAAAGGAAGACAATTACTCATAATGCCACCACCCAGAGAGCTGCTGCTTCTGATCCAGTGGCCCTCAAACTGGAGTGAGTCTGTGTTACTCCAAGTCGTATCTAGGTGGAAAAGGACATGGAAGTGAAAGATACCTATCTCACTCGGTTTCTGGCTCACCCTGTCAGCAGCGCGAGAGGCCTATTTCATTACTCCATCAACAAGTGATACGGAGTATCCTCAACTAATGACCTTTCTTACACGTCTCTTCCAAGACATTGTCTTACAGACGTTATTTTTGCCTCCTAGGACAAGTAACTTTATTATGTGTCTACTAGCACGTACAATTCAACTATGATTTTCTTGAATATTCTTATGCCAGGTTAAAAATTTAGTAGTTTTTACTTAAAGGGGTAAAAATCCAAACTGCTACAAATATGTTCGTAACAGATGTGCAGCGAAGGTAGTTTTGTCTTCATACAGGTATAAATTTATAGTGAAATGTACTGGTTCTGACCTCCCTGAGTGATGGGTTTTTCAGGTAATGAATGAGTCACAGTGTATGTTTTCTTAAATGGGAAGAATAAAAAGGAAATGCTGGCAATGCTTTGAATGTTTGCTGTTGGCAGGATAAGAAATGAATTAAGGGGGGTGGGGTGAGACATGGGGTAAAATCAAGAAATTGTTTTCTTCCACAGTAGGAAGTGAACAGTATTTAAAACTGAAAAATAAAGAGCACTTTAAGCACATTATGTTAAAGTGGGGGCAGGTAGTAAACACCAGGTGAATAGTTAAGAGTGGAGAAAGGGATCCTTAGTGAAAGGCACAAGGGGTAAGGGGAGGGATAGTCAGAGGAATACTATTTTTTATAGTATTATAGTACTATAATAGTAGTACTAGCACTGTTTGATAGTTTGAACTACTTATGTGTGTTTGCATTCAATTAGTTTAAAAATTACATTAAAACACACACGCATAGGTAGGACACTACTACTCTGAATAATCATATCAATTGCTGGTCTCCAGTTTTTGCAAAATGTAGATCTAAGCCCAGTACCCACCCCCACCTCCTCTTGAAGCTTTTTAATACTCAGCCTTCCCAGCTTCATCGGTTCCCACAGTGTCGCTTGTTTTTGCAGCCCCAGCCCTGTGGACATTCTCTTAATCTGTCAGAGGTTTCTGTTGATGCATGGACTGCTCGCTCTGCTCCCTGGACCTGGAATACTCTTCCTCCTCTCCCCAAGTTAACCCCCACTGGGCCTTAGGATCACAGCTCTGAAGTCACGTCCTCCTGGAAGCCCTCCCAGACTTCCCCTCTTGGTAGCATATTCCTCTCACAGCACTTGCACCCCACCTTCCTGGTGCTTGTCATTTTCTATTTTCATTTTGCTTGTGTGACTATTTTACTTATGTTTCTCTTTCCTACTAGAACTGTAAGCTTCACAAGAACTGTAAGCTTCACAAGAACAGAACTGTGTCTGATTTGTTTTCCTTGGTGCCCTAGCTCCTAGCTCAGTGCCTGGAACATATTAGGCACCCAGTAAATAGTGGTGACTGGTGCAATTTTCCTTGACCTCCTTTTTTCTACTAAGATGCAACACCTCGTTCTCCTAGGGATTTTTTCCCAATTAATATTAAAAACAAACAAAAATTCCCCCCCTCTGAACTAAAACTGGGGAGAAAGAGATTGGTTACCTGTGATCTTAATGAGACAAATCCTTATAAATTCTCATTCTAAAGCTTTAGCATGGTGTCCTAAGATACAAGGACTGTTACCCAGAATCAGGGAAAGGGCTGGAAAAGGAATGTCTCTACCTGAGAGACTGGGATGCTGGCTTTGGCTATGCATGGGATGTTGGAGCCAGAGGGAGGCCAAGCCTGGTGTGGGAGTCTGGAGCCCCATACACGGCAGGGGAATGGTGGGAGAATCTGATACTGATTTTACCATGGCTGCATTGTTTTTGAAGTAAATCCTTCTATTTCCCCCAAATTTTCTTTGAAGTCAGCTGGACGCATAGCATTTGCGAATCCCTTCCCAACCCAACCCCGAACACCACCACACAAGAACAAAGTGCTTGTAACTGGGTTGACTGGTGGGGCGGTGGGGGGTGGGGGAGGGAGGGTCAGCAGGAGAGAGAGAGGGAGACTATTTAGAACTAAGCCAGTTCACAGGTGCAACAGTCAGAGGGGACAGCGAGACTTAAGCCTCCCAGGGATTTTAGAACAGTGAAAAGAGGGCATGACCTTTAAGTAACCCATGGAATGGGGATGCAGGAGAGAGCATGAGCCAACTTCACACACATCTTAGAGGACAGAGTACCTCCAGATGACCTGTGAACCCAGGTATTTCTGTGTCCTCGATGGACATTTTCAGTATTAAAAGAGCTGTCGTATCCAGGATAACAAGGAAGCTGAGGAGGGTTCTTAAGTTTATCCAAAGTGAGAAGAAAAAAAATATTTCCACTCCTAAATAAAGCTAGCAGAGAAACACTGTTGCCCAGATGTGAGCATGCTAATTATACACCCAGCAGACTTGGCAGGTACAAAGATTAAATAAGCCCACAAAAGAGTGAAAGGGGAAAGGCGAGGGATCAAGTTTCCCAGCTAATAAATCCCCCTGTAACTTCCAGAAAATGTTCAGGCAGCATTAGGTAGGGGGCTAAGCAACATTTAATTCAGTGTCACCAAAATGAAACCAAGATTTTTTTTGTCCAGGTGTTTGTCTACATGGTTGTGCCTTTCAGAGATCATAGGCTTGTCCAAGTGAGACCATTATCTCTGTCAAACATCCTGAACTGGAGTTGACCTTGTAGAAATACCCATGTCTGGGTAAGCAACCGGCACGCCGATCCTCGCTGGCTCACCCAGGGCCTCGCAATGGAACATCTTCACCCAGCTAGAGGACACTGGAACCCGATCGATTTCCTCCCCCGTATGCCTTTACTGGAAGGCAGTATCATCTACTGCAGTGGTCTTCAAACTAGGGTATTTGTTTCCGTGGGGATAAGCAAAGGTTTTTCTGCATACTTTCATATGAAATACTTCCTAAAACTCGATCTTCCCGAGAATTAGCACAGTCAGAGTGTCCCACTGGCCCCATGGCACGATGCTCCAGGGTGACAAACATCTGGGACACCAAAGAAGGGGCTAGTTGCAATGCTGGTATTGGGGTTGAAATACAAATGATTGGATAAGTGCTTTCGCAAGTTGGGTAGTTTCCAATTTGTTGCTTCGAACAAAATTGAAGGAGGATCTAATCAAATCCAGATGAAGGAGTATCTCATCTGTCCAGTGACAGATCTTTTAAAAATCTTTATTGAGATATAATCCACATCCCATACATTCAGTGGGTTTTCATATTTTCATAGAGTTGTGCACTCATCACCACTATCAATTTTAGAACATTTTCATTACCCTCTAAAGAAACCCCATATCCCCCAAAGAAACTCCCACACTCCTCCCAAGCTCCCCAACCCTAAGCTATTTTCTAACCACTAATTTGATTTCTCTCTCTATAGATTTTGCCTATTCTGGGTATTTCATATAAGTTGAATCATACAGTAGGTGGTCCTTTGTGACTTGCTTCTTTCACTTCCCATAATGCTTTCAAGATGTATCCAAGTTGTAGCTTATATCAGTACTTCATTCCTCTCTATAGCCAAATATTCCATTGTATGGGTATGCCATGTTTTACTTATCTATTCATCAGTCCAATGATAGATTACTTACAATATACCTATATTGAGAATGAAAAAGGAGAGATTGCTACAGATTTTATAAATATTAATAAGTTAAAAGGAGATACTATAAGTAACTTTAATTTTAGATAAAATTACTAAAACAACTTTATTTAAAAGATGTACACCATTTACCAGAATTGACACAAGAAAAAAATTGGTGACTATTCAGATTTTCAATTTATTAAAGCAAGTGAAATTGTGATTAAAACTCTTCTAAAAACAAACAAACAAAAAACCAAAAAAAAACATCTCCAGGCCCAGATGGTTTTGCTAATGACTCATTCCAAACAATTTAGGAAGAAATATACCTCTATGCCACAAACTCTTCCAGAAAATAGAAAAAGAGGGAAACTTACCAACTCATTCTATGAGGTCAGCGTGACCTGGATGCCAAAACTTAAGGATGTTAAAAGAAAGGAAAATTACAGACTAATTTCTCTCATAAAAACCCTAAAGAAAATAATTACCTAATTGAATCTAGTAATGTACAAAGAGTGAGACATCTTGGTGAAAGGAATTTATTCCAGGAATGGAAGTTTTGTTTAACATTTGAAAGTCAATATTATTTGCTACATTAACAAAATTAATGGGGAAAAAGTGGTAAAATGATATTTATAGGTACATTTTTTGATAAAATTTATTGCTCAATGATAAGAACTCTTGCATATTGCCCTGGCTCATGTGGCTCAGTGGATTGAGTGCCAGCCTGTAAACCAAAGGGTCATCGGTTCGATTCCCAGTCAGGGCACCTGCCTGGGTTGCAGGCCCGGTACCCAGTAAAGGGTGCACAAGAGGCAACCACACACTGATGTTCTCTCCCTCTCTCCCTTGCCCTCTTGCTAAAAATAAATAAATAAAATTTAATTAAATTAAAATTAAATTAAAAAACAAAAGAACTCTTGCATGTTAAGAACAGGAGGACCCTGGCTGGGTAGCTCAGTTGGCTAGAGTGCTGTCCCAACACACACACTGTTGGTTTGACCCTCAGGGCACCTGCAAGAATCAACCAATGAATGAATAAATAAGTGGAACAACAAATTGATGTTTATCTCTCAAAATCAATCAATTTTTTTAAAAAACAGAAGGGAATGCCCTTAATCTGATCAATATTATCTGCAAAAAAATACAGTAAATATCACACATATTTAGTAACAAAATATTGGAAGCTTCCCCCTGGGATGAGAAACAGACGAGGATGCATAGTGAGTGCCACTTCTGCTCCATTGCTTGGGACGTCTTGGCCAGTCTAATAGGCAAGAAAAATTAATGAAAAGTATAAGGGTTTAAAAAGAAGAAATAAAACTGCCATTGTTAGCAGATGATATGATTATATACATAGAAAATCCAAAAGAATAAGCAGATAACCTGTTATGATTAACAAGTGAATTTAGCAAGGTTGCTGGATATTCAATTATAATAAAATCAATTTTGGGTCTATATTCCAACAACAAACACTGAAAAACTTTAAATGACACCATTTACAGGAACATTGAAACCATCAAAAATTTAGGAATAAATCTAAAGAAAAAAATATAAAAACTATATTGAAAACTATAAAATATCAATATATATTACATAAGACTCAAATACACAGACCAGTATACCATGTTGATAAATTTGGAAGATTTACTATTGGAAATGTCATTTATTCCTAAATTTATCTGTAGTTTCAATTTCAATACCAATCAACAGCTCTGCAGGTTTTTATGTGGGTATATATGGGGACATTGATAAGCTGTTTCTCAAGTTTACATGGATGTGCACAGGGCAGAGAATAGCCAGGAAAATCTTGACAGAACAGAGTTAGAAGACTTCACTACCAGATACCAAGACTTCTTGTAGAACTGCAATCATTGAGACAATGCGATATTCTTGGAAGGAATACACAAGGGAGTAGAATAAAGTCCATGAAAAAGTAAACCCACACGTATATAATATTTTACTTATGACAAATATGAAATTCCTGTGCAATAGGGAAAGGATTGTCTTTTCAATAAATGGAGGGTCAATCAGATGTCCATAATGAAAAATAATTAGCTTGGTTCCTACCTTAATACACAAAAATCAACTTCAGATGGACTTTAAATGTAAAGATAATATAGAAAAATTGCTTGATTTGAGGTAAGGGCAGATTTCTTAATACAAGCACTAGTGATAAGGGTAAAAGTTGTTAAATTGAATATTAAATTTAGGAACTTTTATTCATAAAAGATACTGTCATTAGAGTGAATAGGCAAGCCACAGCATGGTAGGACATATTTGCAATATGGGTAAAGGATGTGGATCTAGAATTCAACAATAGTCACCTGTTGCTGCATCACGAATTACCACAAAATATGGTGATTTATTACCTCGCAGCTTTGTTAGGTCATGGCTCTGGACACAGCTTAGCTGGGTGATTCTGGCTCTAGACCTCTCCTGAGGTTTTTGTCAAGCTGCCAGCTACAGCTGTGAGTTCATCTAAAGACTCAACCGAAGGGATCCCCTTCCAGGCTTTCCCAAGTAATTGTTGGCAGACCTTGGTCCCTTGCCAGTGGGCCTCTCCATGGGGCTGCGTCATGACATGGCAGCTGGGGTCCCCTAGGACAAGCAAGAGAAAGTGAGCACTCAAAACAGGGGCCACAGTCTTTTTATAACTTAACCTTGAAAGTGCTGTCCCATTTCTTCTTCCACATTTTATTCATTAGAAGTGAATCAGTAGGTCTGGCTCATACTCAAGGGAAAGGGATCACACAAGGGCATAAATACCAGGAGGCAGGGCAATTGTGGGGCCATCTTAGATGCTGTCTACCTTAAGAATACATTTAAAAAACCCTTAAACATCTTCATCTCAGTGGGGGTTATATAGGTATGTTCACAGTGTGAAAATAATCAAATACTCAGTTGTGGTTTGGGTTATACATGTTCATCAATGAGAAATGATTCCACAACATTCTTAAGTTATATTTCAATTATATCACAAAGCTGGGGGAAAATGAGAATATTTTTGATGAAAAATTATAGACAGAATTCTAAAGATTCTTATTTCCTAGTTATCCAATCAAGCACCAATCTAGATACTACTGAGAATGGATTTCCTAAATATAATTAAAGTGCCAAGTCATATCTTGACCTTAAGATATGGAAATTATCTGGGTGGACCTGACCCAATAGAAGTGCGGTTTGAAAGCACAGAACTTTCTCTGGCCAGTAGTATAAGGTTAAGTTAGAAAGGCTTGAAGCATGAAAAAAAGTTGACAGTCCATTGCTGGCTTTGAAGATGGAAAGGTCACATTCAGGGACCTGGGGTGGCCTTTAGCTGCTGAGAGGGGTGCCCAGCCAACAGCTAGCTAGAAAGTAGAGACTTGAGTCCTACAGCTACCAGGAACTACGTTCTGCCAAGAACACGCATGAAGCATATTCCTCCCCAGGGCTTCCAGGTAAGAGCCCAGCCCTGCTAAAGCCTTCGTTTTGGACTTGTGAGACTCTAAGCAGAAAACTCTTTTGATTTTTTAGGTAATTTACCAGACATGCTTACATAGAAAGGCTTCCAGATTGCAGCCTGGTTCTACAATTTCTAGTTCTAGAAATTGTGGGTTCTAGAACACCCACAATTTCCCCCAAGAACAGTGGTCCAGGCAAATGTCATTGGCTTCTGGGTAAATCCCCCTCTGCTCTGGCCTTACCTCTCCACTCTTTCCACTTCCTTGCTGTTCCTCACACCAAGCATGCGCCTACCAGAGGGCTTTCCCACTCACTATTTCTGGAGCTTGAAACACTCCATCCTTAGCTAGTCAGAGTTCATCCTCTCATTTCTTCCAGGTCTTTGCTCCAATGTTATCTCTTCAGAGTAGCCTGGCCTGACCGTTTTATAAAACACACACCCCACCCCTCCTGCTCTTGCCATTCTCTTTACCCTGGTTTTAATCGTGATACACTCATCACCAGCTGATACCGTATGCAGAATATTTACAGTTCATGTGTCGGTTGTCTGTCTCCCTCCTTGAGGAAAGTTTAGGACAGGGACTATTTTCTGACAGGAATATCCAGCACCTAGAACCAGTGCCTGGCCCTTGATAGGCACTCAGACAGTATTTGTCGAGTTAATGAATGACTATAAATTGATGGACAGGGAAGCCATACCCTTTTATTTTTTTTAATGTGGAATCAGTTCTTCAAAGAAATAACTCACTGTGCACCCCCAGCCCACACCCTCAATCCTCAACATTTCTGATGTGCAAGGTGTGTGGTAGCTATTGTTTCTGACCACCTGCCACGTCCCCACGTCATCCTCTCCTCAGTCTCACACTTGGCTTCTGCTTGGCAGCTCACTGCCCAGCCCCCAGGGATGAGGGCACATTCTAGGCTTGGACAGTGAGAGCCAGAGGTGAGCGCAGGGCCTAAGCTGGGCCCATCTGCATCTTCCTCAAGATCCTTCTCAGTGGAGCTGGAGGAGAGGATGTAGCCCCTTACTGCTGTGTCCCAGCCTTCAGCTAGAAGTCTGTGAATTAAGGGATCTGGGGGGTGTGTCTTCCCCAGGCAGTGGCAGAAATGGACTGAAAGAAAGGCAGCCCAGCAGCAGGGATGCTGGGTTCAGTCTCTGGACTCCCTCTGCTTCTTTCTCTTCCTTCAACCCACGAGCTCCCCGAGCATCTTCCAACACATTGTTTTCTTTCTTTTCTTTTTTCTTTTAAAGATTATATTTATTTATTTTTAGAGAGAGGAGAAGGGAAGGAGAAGGGAGGGAGAAAGAGAGGGAGAGAAACATCAATGTGTGATTGCCACTCACATGCTCCCTACTGGGGACCTGGACCACAACCCAGGCATGTGCCCTGACTGGGAATCAAACTGGTGACCTTTTGGTTTGCAGGCCGGCACTCAATCCACAGAGCCACACCAGCCAGGGCCCATCACGTCGCTTTCAGCTTTAACAAATGTCAGCTGGGTTCCTGTCACTCACAACTGAACGTTCCCTCAGGCCATGGACTGGTCACTGAGGATGCAATGATGACTTGGACACTGTGCTTAACCTCAAGTTGCTTCCAGCCTCCAGAGAGAGACAAGGAGGGGAAACAAACGCCTTGCGATGCTATGTGAACGTACTTGTACATAAAGGGTGCGGGACTTGGCAGAATCAAGGCTCTGACCCATCCCTCACGGCAATGGTCAGCTTCCTTAAGTTCTTATAACGAGTTCATGTTCTGTGCAACCTAGGTGTCCAAAGTAATATCGCCCATGATCAAATCAATAAATACCAATCGAGCACCTACTATACGCAAGACTCAGCATAAGTGCTATGATACAGCCCTGTAGGACATTCTAAGAGGGGTAGGTGTACTCCTAAGAAATAATAAAGAAGACATGGTAAATATAAAGTGAAGTCATAGGGACAGTCTATTCCTTTCTGTGTCTCTCCAGGAGCACTTTGGATTGGTGGCTGCAGAACCCCAGCTCTGTCGGTAGCCACGTGACCTTGGGCCAAGTCACTTGATCTCTTTGAGATTTAGTGTCCTCCTCTGCAGACTGGATGATATAAAAATGTTTATTTTACAGGATTGTTGGGAAGATTAAATGAGTTGCTATAACACTTAGAATAGTGCCTTGCACAGAGTAAGTCCTCAATAAGTGTTAGCAACCAACATTATGTGTGAATTGTAGAGATTACAAGCTCTTCAGAAGCAGGAGGCCTTGCCTCCTTTGCGGCTCAGCTAGCATGTAGAGACCACTGCAGGCTCTTCCACTTGCTTGGCTCAGCAGTATTAATTTATTAGCAGATGCAGTCATTGTCTTGCTCACTGGTTTCTCCATCTGCTCTAAATTTAGTACTAAATAAAGACAGCTGTGGGGGTGGAGGAGGTTTTAGACATCTCTGGTCCAAATACATTGGGATTTTGTTTTGTTCGAAAATCGTAATCCGGAGAGAGTTTAGAAGCATCTGCTGAAGACCATTTTTAGGCATGTTTTGTAGAAATTTGTAGCATCTATTTGCATTGTTATGTGCATCCATACTTTGAATCTTCAGCCATTTGCATATAGTGATATCTTCACTGATGTTCCACATTTGATGCTACTCTGTATATGAGCCTGTGCATAATTCCTAACTCATTAAAATATATGGATATTAAATAAATTGATTTATGAAAAGCAATTCACATTTTCAGTCTTGATGAGTGGAATAGTCACAATCCCACAGTACCAGGTTTGAATACAGGTCCCTGCTCAAATGTCACGTCCTCAGACAGCCTTCCCTACTACCCTCTATAAAATAGTCCCACTCCCTCTTCAAATCTAATCACTGTCTATGGTTTGATACTTGTCCCTGTGACTCCAAAGCCCACCCACAGTCTCCACCTCTGTGCTAGTCTTCTAATGAAGTAGGTGTAAGCACATGAGACGGTAGGAAGTCAGGGGCGAGGCTAGCTGGGGTGCAGTTGTTGGTAGGAGGTGGGGTGGGCTTCATGGGGGGGATGAGAGAAATTTGGAAAGGTGGAGTAGGGAGTGAGGGCAAACCTTGGGCCTGGGCCTGACCATCCACGGTGGCATTTTCCTGGGCTGAAGAATCAGTTCCAATTTGCCCCTGGGGGAGCAGTGAGGATGGAGGGCAGGGCATAGGGGAGGACAGTGTAAGCCTGTACTCCAGGGCCTTTGGGTCAAACCCTCCAATTAAGAACCCTTTCTGCCATGGCTGCTGTGGCTCAGTGGGTTGAATGCCCGTCTGTGAACCAAAAGGTCGGCTGGTTCAATTTATAGTTAGGTTTCAGGCCAGGTCCCAGGCTGGGGGTTTGGGGGCATGCGAGAGGCAACTGATCAATGTTTCTCTCCCTCTCTTTCTCTGTCCCTTCCACCCTCTCTAAAAATAAATAATATGATCTTTAAAAAGAAGAATTAATTCACTAATTTTTTTTTTTTAAGAACTCTTTCAAGGAGCCTTTGTGGACTGCGGTTAGTTAGGATCTGAGTCAGGACCAGAACTGTACACAGGCCAGTTCAGAGGAGCTTCCAGTTATCTGTGTGCTGGGGAGAGCAGCTGGGTGTCCAGGCTGGAGAGAGGCTTCTGAGCCAGGGCATCTTTCTTAGAGAGAATCAGTGTTATCGTTAAACCAGGTAGGAGCTGACCTGAAAACCACCGTCCCAAAAATGGAAAAACGGAGAAGGGATGGAAACAGCCACCACCCGCAGAGCAAAGGCCAGGACGAACATGATCCTGTGGCCCAGGCGTTGAGCTCTCATTTCCTTGCTGACTGAATGTGCATAGATGTCCCGGTGCCCAAGTGCTGGAGGGGTTGGCTGGGCCCCAGAAAGGGCTGTAGCCCCAGCACATGCTGGAAGCAGATCCTGCAGGGTTTCTCCACTGGGCTGTGCAGAGCCCGCTCTGCAGGCTGCAAGCTGTTGTCACAAGCTGGAGGGAGCACCGAGGGCAGGAAGTGCAGGAAGTGTTGGGAGAGTTAAGAGGCAGCAGCTGGGTGCAGTTTGTCAGAAATGCCGGGAAGTGAAAGTCAGCCAGGGAAAGGAAAGGGGAAGAAGCAGAAGCAGCAGCCACTGGGAGAAAGGGAAAGAAAAATGTCAGAGCTGCAAGTGTCCTGGGAGCCTCAGAGAAGCGAGGGCTCTGCCTGCCACATCTTTTCGGAGGATGGGGCCTGAAAAAGCTAAGACTTGGAACAAGCTAGCCTTTTCCTTCACATAGCTGGCTCCTGAGACGTGAGTTCTGTGCTGCTCAAACGTCACAGCATCCTTCTCCTTCAGATACCTCATTCCCACCTCTAAAAGGTGGCACTTGACTATCCCTGAATCTTTAAGAACACCAGTGACTGTAATTTGGTTCAAGGTAAAGTGAGTTATTTTCCTCAAGGTCTCCCAAGAAAAATGTTTTAAAAAATAAGAAGATATTTTGGTGACGTCACGGTATTTTCCCCTTCAGAGCTGAAAGCTAAAAGCCCTTCACATAAATATTCATTGTAAGATTCCTTATAACTAAAATGATGTCACAGCACAAATACCAACTCTGTCTTTTTAAAAATGTCGTGTGCTGTTTGCTTTTGATGAGATCGTCATTTCCAGCACTCCCTGCCTGCAATGTTCCCTCTTGTACCTGTGACACTGAGTGAGACTGGCAGGTGCCAAGTTCACTTGGACTGAAAACTGTCTGGATCTGGAGTCTCCTGGGGGAAGGGAAAGACTGGGTAAACTCTACCTGTTTCAGTTAATGTTCATCACCATCAATTCCTCACTCCAAACTGCAGCACCCAATAGGCTCGTTCTGCATGTTTATTAAATGAGAGGATGTTTGAAAAACAAAGCTGAATATCCCATTGGAAAGCACTTGAGGTACATAGAATCACAACAGTGGACCGTCTCCTAAGTCATTTAGTGTTCTTCCCCATTATTCCTTCCCCCCTGAATTGTGGATTTAGGCCCTAGAGTCCAGGCCCTTGTCTCTGGAACTCCTCTCCAGGGACCAGCAGTAGCCACTGCATCTGGGGGCTTGTGAGAAATGTAGACTCTCCAGCTCCACCTCAGATGCATGGAATCAGAATCTGTATTTTAACAAGATCCCCAAGGGGTTAAAGGTGGAGCAACACTGCTCCACCACTGGGCCGCTTCCTTCCTGAGGCTCCAGGGCAGGAGGCTCTCCGAGACCCTGGCCTCAGGTCACAGCTGTTTGGGTGGCAGGGCAGCTCCACACCAACCACTGTGTAGAACGCCGGAGACAACAGGGGTTCAAATTCCAGCTCTGCTGCTAAGGGAGCTTCAGCACATTGACAAGTGACTTAAAATAGTTTTATACTCAATTCTACAGAAGACTTGCAAGAACAGTACAAAGAACTTCTATATACCCTTTACCCAGGTTCTCCAATCACTAAGATTTTGCTATACATGCTTTACCAGTCTCTCGCTCTCTACTTACATATTATTATTTCAGAACTATTAGAGGGTTAGTTGCATACGTTGGTTTGCTTTTCTTTTCATACTTCAGTGTGTACTTCCGAAGGACAGGGACATTCTCTTCCACCTTCCCCACACCAGGGCCAGATCTAGGGGAGGCAAGCAAGGCCTGCCAGTGAGTGGCCCCGTGAGGGCTTCCTTAAATTTTGCCCGCTAGGAGCCTTGCTTGCTGCCCCCTAGTCTTGGCCCTGCACAGTATAGTTATCAAAATCAGGAAATCCAACATTGATCTGATACTATTACCTAATCTGTTGTCCATATTTCGATGTTGTCAGTTGGCCCAATAATCCCTTTAGAGCAAGTTTTCCATACCCACTTTAGGGTCATGCGTACCATTCAGTTGTCATATCCAGTGAACTTCCTCCAATCTGGAATCGTTCTTCAGTCCTTCTCTGTCTTCCAAGACATTGACGTTTTTAAAAAATACAGATTTTATGGAAAATCCCTCTGCCTTGGCCGGTGTGGCTCAGTGGATTGAGTGCCGGCCTGTGAACCACAGGGTTGCCAGTTCAATTCCCAACCAGGGCACATGCCTGGGTTGCAGGCCAGGTCCCCAGTTGGTGGGGGTGGTGAGAGGCAACTGATTGATTGATGTATCTCTTGTATATCAATGTTTTTCTCCCTCTCTTTCTGCCTACCTTCCCCTCTCTCTAAAAACAAATAAATAATATTTAAAGAAAAGAAAGTCCTGAATATGGGAACAAGTTATTCTTCATCTCTTGGTGGTTCATTTTCACCTCCTACAGATTGAGATTAATTCCTGCTTCATGTTGAATCAAATAAGCTAAGATGTAATAGACTTGACATATGGCAGGTGTAGGGGGATTAAAAAGTAGCTAACACTGATTAGATGCTTGTCAGTAACATGGTAAGTGCTTGACATACGTTATCTCACTGAGTCCTCCCTACAGCTCTGACACAGGCTCTACTTTACCCCCACTTCACAGATGAAGAAACTGAGACTTGGAGTAATTGGCCCAAGGTCTCACAGCTAGTAAGGAGGGAGATGGGGGACTGAACCAAGTCAGTCTGCCTTCGAGGACGATTTGCTTAGTAACCATGCTAATGATGCTTACTGAAAATGTACATTTTTAAGATAAAATTTACATAACATAAAATTCACCATTTTAATCACCATTTTAGTTCACCATTTTATTTCCCCCCAGCTTTATTGAGATATAATTGACATATAACATTGTATAAGCTTAAGGTGTACAATGTGAAGATTTGATACTTGTATATAATGCAAACTAATTACCAATATAAGGTTAGTTAACACATCCATCATCTCATATAATTACAATTTCTTTTATGGTGAAGAGGTTTCACATCTATTCTCTTAGCAACTTTCAAGTATATAATACAGTATTGTTAACAAGAGTCACCACGCTACATATTAGGTCCCCAGAACTCGTTCATCTTGTAGGTGGAGACCTGTACCCTTTGACCACCATCTCCCCACCCCCCAGCCCTGCAGCCTCGGGCAACCATCACTTTGTTTTTATGAGTTTTAACCATTTTAAAGTATACAGTTCAGTGCATTTTAGTATAGTCACAATATTGTACAACCGTCAGCACCATCTAATTCTAGAACATTTCCATCACCCCCAAAAGAAACCCTGTTATCTCCCAAGCCCCCTTTCTCCTGTCCCTGACAACCACTAATCTCCTTCCTGTTTCTCTAGATTTGCACACACACACAATGGAATACCACTGAACAATAACAAAAAGGAACTAACTACTGAGGCACACGTGTTGGATCCCAAAACATTGTGCCAAGTGAAAGAATCCAGGGTTAAAAACAAATCATACTGTAAGATTCCATTGCTGTTTTCCATGAAATTCTGTAAAACAAAGACCTAGCAGTAGGACGCACCACGTCAGTGGTTTCCTGAGGCCAGGAGCATGGGGGTGGGGGTGGGGGCCTGATGCAAAGGTGCTCAAGGGGCTTTTCCGAGTGGTAGAAATGTTCTGTAACTTGATAGTGGTGCCGGTTGCATGATGTGACCTCTGACAAGTGGTGCTTTATGTTTTGTTTTGTATTAACATGTGGTAAATATATCTATGGCTACATACTGGATTTATTTACTTTTTTACCACTCCACAAATACACCCGCAACTCTCATATCTCTGGGCTGTTTTCTCTGCCTTGGGAATCCCCACGGAATATTTTTCTACTGGCAGACTCCTACTTTTTACCTCGAGATCCCACTCAACTTCTACTTTCTTGTGAAGCCTCCTGAATTCCCTCAGGCAACAGGAGGCTACTCCTTTTCTTTCTCTCCCAGTATTCCATTCCCACATTGTCAGAATTTTTGATTAACGCTTCATTCTTCCCCCAGTAGACTGGGCGCTACTCAAGGGCATGTGCTACCATAGCTTCAGCTCTGAAACTCTTAGGAGTTGGCACCTAGTAAGTATTAAGTAAAATGTCCATTGCATGGTTGGGGCTGATGAAGGGGTGTTGTACGGCCCCGGTCCCTCACTTTTAGCTGTCTCCAGCCTCTGTTAATAGAGGACTGATGCCAGACAAAGGTGGGCTGTTTCCCTTCCCCACCCACCTGATTCCTTCCTGCCGGCCTCCACCCCTTTCCCCACTTGGGATTCTGTCCACAGCTGCCCCTGTGGCCCTTGCTGCATCTGGCATGGAGAGCAGCTATTAGGGCTTTTTAGAAAAGAAAGAAATAAATGAAATGGAGCATCGGCTCCACCCATCTCCTCTCTTCCTCATCAAGTCTTTGGCCTCCTGTGACACTGAAAGAACAAGTCACTTGACAGTCAAGTGCACCTCAGCCACCCTCAAACACAGCTTCCTACGCTGCGAGCCCATGGAGATGACAGTGTAGTGCTTTTAGGAATGTGAAAAAACACTTTTAATATGCAGGCGAATCAATGCTAAGTGACTTTCAAGGGCAACTTGAATTATTTTTGAAAACATTGGGTTAACTCTAAAATGTCATGATGTTTATATGTGCCTGGAACTGCCAATTGCTATGTTATTTCTGTGTTAACACGTTCCTTCCTAGGTGGGCCATGCTGGAGCTCTCTGTCTCCATCTTTGGGGTGAAAAGGTGAAAGCTCTGTATTCTCCTCACTCTTGGGAAGCTTGATTCACAGGAGGTGGAGCCATCAAAGAAAGCAAAAGGGAAAGAAAGCTTCCGAGCCTTTACCTGCCCAGGTCCGAGATGGATATAGGAATTGAGATGTTTATCCTGGAGAGGTCTCAGGAAAGGTGGTATCTTAGCTCCACCTTGGAGCGCTTTGGGACTGGTTTTCCCAATGTCTTGCTTGCTTACCTCTTCAAAGCAATTGGAGAAACTAGGTTTCTTCTTGTACTTTCAAAGGTCAAAACTAAGATGAAAACGTTTCATCTTAGTTTTAAATAATGGCAAAGCTTGTTATTTCTGGCACATAAGTATTGGCATTTTAAAACAAGATTGTTACATCATTTTTAAGTGTATCCAATGGAATCTAAATATCATAATGCATCTATCATCTATTTTTAAAAATACACGAACAAGCTTTTCTTTAAACAAAATTTTATATCACTCTTTCTGTACCCCCCCCACTTTAGGCTGGAAAATTTTATTGATCAGACTATCATATTTCCCTACAAAATTTTTCTTAAAAATTAAAACAACTCATCCTGATTTTATTATTGGTACAGTTTTGGACATCTAATTGATTTAAATAACATAAAATATTACAAATTTTGATGAACTATTAAAATTAAAGCCTGGAATATTTTTTATTGGAATTAGGATTCAGAGTCAATTCTATTCCTGGTTTTCATTTTTATGGGTAGAAGCATGAAACACCTTCATTCATTCAACAGATATTTGTGTCACTAGCTACTCTAGGCACTCGGGATGCATTAGTGGACACTACAGATAAATCCTTGCACTCATGGAGCTTACATTCTAGAGAGGGTTGTGGACAATGAGCTAGAAACATAACACATAAGTAAATGATAGAGCATATGAGAAGAGCTATGGGAAAAGACAGGGCAGGGTAAGGGGGATCTGGGGCATAGAAAGAGGGTTTAGAATGGGTTGTGGTTTTAACAAGGTCTGGTTGGGCCTCACTGAGAAGGTGACATTTGATAGACGTAAGGTGAGGGAGTTAGTAATGCCGGTATCTCGGGGAAATGCAAAGGCCCTAACTTGGGAACGTGGCTGGTACCTTCTAGGATCAACAAAGGAGGTCAGTAGGGCTGCAGCAGTCACCCAGGAAAACGAATGATCGGGGTGGGGTGGTGGTGCAGCGCTTGTAGAGCCCTAAAGCTATCGTTAAGGATGCAGGCTTTTCCTCTGAGTGAAATGAGGAGCAATTGCAGGGATTTAAGCAGAGGAGGGACATGATCTTGCCTCTGGAAAGGGATCAGACCCCAAGTAGGTCTGCCTAGGGCTGGCAGGTAATGTGTGGGTTCCTGACTTCATGTAGGAAACAGTTCACAACACGAGTCCAGGTGATTTTTAAAGCTGGGGACAGTGAAGCATGGGAGGGCCTAGGGTCGAAGAAGCAACAGGAGTGAGCCCAGGTGGGGCTCTGCTTTGGCTCTCTACAAGTGTTACAGAAAAGAAATGAGCCACCCTGGGCTGTGTGAATTCACTGAGAAGTTAAAGTCACAGTGATAGGAGTGAGCCGGTGGGGCAGGGAGGTGTGGGGGGCTACTGTTAGCTCACTGAAAAAGTCAGAGAGAAGGAGGCCTTGGAGACAAGTTCAGGGAGTTAGGCCGGGAAGAGCTGTCACTGCCTGCTGCTCCCAGTTGCAAGTCTCATGGGGGCCCTTAGAATTTAGGAGAAAAAAAGAGGCACACCTGAGAGAGAAGAAAGGCGTGGGTGTACTCCAGGGAGAGCCCTTGCTGGGTCTTTGTCTTAAGGGTTCTTATCTGTTTTCTTTTGCTTGAAGATTTTACTTATTTATTTTTAGAGAGCAGGGAAGAGAGGGAGAAAGAAAGGGAGAGAAACATCAATGTGTGGTTGCCTCTCACACACCCCCTACTGGGCACCTGGCTTGCAACCCAGGCATGTGCCCTGACTGGGAATCAAACTGGCGACCCTTTGGTTCACAGGCCTGCACTCAATCCACTGAGCCATACCAACTGGGAGGCTCTTATCTGTTTGCTAAAGGAAGGAATTTTAGGGGAGGTTTTAGGGGAGGATCTCGGTACAGGAGTCATCAGCTTTATGCTGATGTACCAAAGGAGACTTATTCCCTTGACTTCATCCATCCTTGGGTGAGGTTGGCACAAATGACACTACATTGGATGTGTTATGTCCCTGAGTAGGGCGATTTAAGCTATTTATCCTCTGGTGGGGAGGATGAGTGTGAACCATTTACTCTTACGTGTCCTTGGTTAGGGAGGATAGGACTTTACAGTTTACTAGATGGCTGTAAACTGCTCAGCCATTTAACTTGTCTCAGCTTCCCTGTTCCACTTGTCCTGGCTGACTAACCTGTCTCAATCTGACATATTTTAGGAGGGTCACTCTGGCTGTTTGGCTGGAAATAGACTCTGAGGAGCAAGTCTGAGAGCCAGAAGAGCTTTTAGAAGACTCATCGAAGCTTAAGATGATGGTGGCTCAGAACAGGGGTGGCAGGGGGTGAGGGATACTCTAACTCTGGACTAGGCGTGAGATGAGAAAGGAAGAGGGAAGTCCCGCATGACTCCAGGGTTTGGGGCTGAGCAACATGAGGAATGGACTTGTTATCCACTGAGGTAGGGAAGTCGGTGGACTGAACATGTTTGAGGGGGGATATTGTTCAGTCTGTGGCATGTTAAGTTTGAGGTGTACAGCAGACTTGCTGGGTATCAGAATCTGGAGTGCAGATGAGGTGTGAGCTGAAGATATAAATTAGGAGTTATCATATATTATGATATCACATATCTTAGATGTTGCTGGAAATCAGGAGACCTGATGAGATCACAAGTAAATCAGTATAGACAGAAAAGAAGAAATCCAAGAAATGAGCCCTGGGCCATTACAAGGTTAAAAAAATGGAAGAAGAGATAGAATCAACAAGGAAGAAATGAGACAGGAAGGGAGGGACCAGTGATGAAGGAGAAAAACCAAGAGTCTGGTTAAAATAAAAAAAGGTGAATCAAGGGATTAGTTGTGTCAGCTCTCACAGACAGGTCAGTTAAGAGGAGAACTGAGATTAAATCACTGGATTCAGGCAATGTGAAGTTAACTGCCGACCTCGACAGGAGTATTTTCAACAGAGTGCTAAGGATGAAAGCATAAACGGAATGGGTTTAACAGAGGGTGGGAGAGCCTCTCAGCTAAAAACCTAAAATATGCCACTTGTAACCTTGTGTGTTGTTGTGATTTGATTATATGTGTATGCAGCCTTACCGCATTTTATTTGGCATGTTTTTCAGCTTTAGATAAATGTATCATGTGGCATGCATTCTGCTGCCACAGAATGAGAGATGTAGAAACAGTATAGAAAACTCTGTTAGACGTTTTGTAGCAAAGGAAGCAGAGAAATGGGGCAATAGCTGACAGTGGAAGTGGATCAAAGAGAAGATTTTTTAAGATTGGAGAAATAACAGCTACTTGTAAGCCCATGGGAATGACCCAGTAGAGAGCAAAACATTGATAATATAGAAAAGGGGGTACAATTGCTGGAGTGAGGGTGATGATCTCAATTAGGCAAGGCAAGATTGGGATCCTTAGCAGAGGGACTGGCTTTAGCTAGGAGCATGGAAAATTCACCCTGTCCTGGAGGGAAAGGTGAAGAAGAGGTTATACATGCTGGTCTGTGGCTATGGGTAGCTGAGGCAGCGGGATTCTGTGAAAGTTTTCATCTCATTGCTTCACTTTTCTCAATGAGATAGGAAGCAAGGTTATTCACTGAGAATGAAGATGGAAAGAGGTGTAGGTTAGAGGACAGAAAAGCTATGGAACCCGGAATGGAGGAGGGGAGCAGGATTCCCGGGCAGCACTAAGGGCCCACTGGAGGTTCCCAGTGATGGAATGAAAGTGAAAATAGCCAGTGTGATGTGTTTTTTTCTAGCCACATTCAGGTGCATGGGTGCTGGTGTGGAGTAGGTGGAGAGCTGGCTTGAATCAGGACTGTGGTTTTGCCCAGCAAACATGACAAAGGGGAAGAAGAGTAAGGGGGTTGAGAGTGTGTGCAAGGGAGTGATTGTAATGATTGGCTATTGTAAGAATGGGAGAAAGTGGGTACGTGAATTGAAGAACTACTGGAATTAGAGGGCTACCGGGAAATATGGAAATATGAGGTGGTGTTCAGAGTATGGCATGTTTGAAACTGTGAATACGAAGAAGTGGCTGATACGAATTAGGGTAGGACAAGATCCTTGGAGTAGTAGTCAAGGAACTGAGAGGTCAGTCAGGGTAATGAGAAAACCATCTAAGTACACACTATAACCACCTAGGATAAGGACAGAAGCACTGGAGTGACCGATAGGAGCCAATGGTGAAAACCTGAAGGGGAATGAGAGTAAGAGGAGGAGCACTGGATAACGTGATTTAAAGCTTTGGTTAATGGGGAGGAGAGAGGGGGATGATCAGGAAGCAATGTTGAGGGGCAAGGAGGACACCTACCACTTCTAGGCACAGTCTAAGAGGCTTATGGTTAAAAATACAAGTTGCCACTACTTGAGAGGAAGAAGGGGAAGCAGTCCCTGGTGTAAGTCAGCTTTCCTTTAGTAAGAAGGTGAAGGGGACCTGAAGCAAAATTCTGAGGTTAAGCTCATAGGGATTGTCATTTGCATAAATGAATAGCTGTGGTGGATAGATTGTAATGTGGCCCCCTTTGATCCCCGCCTCCTGTTCATGCCCTTGTGTTGGTTTTCCTTGAGTAAGGGTGGGACTTGTGATTTGCTTCTGGCCAATAGAGTACACAAAGGTGACAGGATGTATGTGATTGTGTGTAGGTGACTATGTCACATAAGGCTGCTACCAATGTCTTATGCTGAGACTCTCCCCCTCTCTGGCTTTGAAGAAGCCAGCTGCTATATTGTGAGCTTCCCTGTGGAAAGGGTCACATGTCACAGAACTGAAGAAGCCAACAGCCAGCTAGAGACTAAGGCCCTTGGCTCCTGCAGCCTGCAGGGAACTGGATGCTGCCAACCACCACGTTAGCTTGGAGGCAGATCCTTCCCCAGTCAAGTGTCACTTTGTGATCTTGCAGGGGATCCAGCTAAGCCATGGGTGGACTCCTGACCCATAGAAACTGTGGGCCAATAAATCAATGTTGTTTTAAGCTACTGTGGTAATACTGCTACACAGTAATAGATTAACTAATATAGATGGAAAGGAAGAAATTTAGTTGTAGCAATGTTATTCCATATTTTTAACCCCAACTGAGGTTTATAAGAATCATGTTGCTCTATTATCAAATCACCTACTTAGATCTTCCTTCAAATTTGTTGATAGCAAAGAAGTGGAAGCCACCTGACTTGCAAAAGAATTTATAACTGTTTAATTCAAGTAGTTTACTTCCTCGGTACAGACACCAACTTCTGAATTATCCCTTTGAATTGCCCTGGAGGTCTTTACATGTTGGGTCCATGCACCTTAATAGTGGGTGAGAGTTTTGCCTTTTTTCTAAGGCGGGAGAAGGTCAGTATTGAAAGGGGATGCTGTGTCTTCGGGTGCTTTCTGAAGCTGAGAAATTTTAGAAAATAGTACAGATAGCAGTGGAAGATCTAGAAATGGATTCCCTTAAAACTAGTCTTGGAAAGCCGTCCTGAGCCCCGGGGGTAAGGGAACGCCAGTGAAGATGGAAGTTTTAGAGGACTCCTGGAAGAGGAGGGCCGAGCGCAGGCTGTGATGGCAAGGACAGCATGAGGCGAGGGGTGGGGCACTGTGTGAAAGGTGGTGGGGGGACTAGAGAGTTTCTGGGACATATGGCTTAAGAAGTAACTTTAACGAAGCTATTAACAATTGGATCTAAAAAATAAAATAAACATTCAAGCAGAACAGAAACAGAATCATAGATACAGATAATGTTTTGATGGTTGTTAGATGGGGGGCCATAGGGAGGATGGGCCGAAAAGGTGAAGGGATTAAGATGTAAAAATTGGCGGTGACAGAATAGTCATGGGAATATAAAGCACAGAATAGGGAACAGAGTAGCCTGAGGGAGTGGGGGGGCCTGAGTGGAGAGCGGCAAAGGGAGAAAAACTGGGACAAGTGTAACAGCATAAACAATGAAATATAATTAAAAAAAGAAATTACTTTTTTTTTCTTTAGAGAGTAAAGTTTTCATTCACTCTCCAAGAGAGGAGAGGGGCATGATGTGGAGAGATACACCAGCACTGACGGGGTGGGGGCTTTGAGCTTTTATTGGATTATAACTAGATTATAGAAGAGAGGGGAGGGGTTGCTGATGTGTGGCCCTTGGGCTGTTGGGGGCATTGCAACACAGGAGGTTTTGGGTGGTTTTGTATGAGATGCAGTTTGCTCCAATGTTATCTTTTGCCTCTGCCTGTGGTGGGGCACTTAGCCACGTTCTGTTCTTGCTTTCCAGTAATTTCCAGTCCTGGGGACATAAGCTTGGAAAAGTAAAATGGAAGTCACATTTAACAAGGTCACAGGCCTGTTCTGCAAATGGTGCCACAATAGCAAAAGCGGGTGGCTTTATCCTTTCATTCCCACCTCTGGTTTTAAAATGGATTTATTCTTAATGACCTGGGCCAGTTTTGGTTTGGGGGAGTAGGGATGAAGGTCTCTTCTTCTGTAACTACTTCAGGCAGGCTAGGGACGTAGAGCTGTTCCTGCCTGTGGGTCGGAGTATGGGTCATTAAGGAGACGAGGGTGGAATAGGACGGTCCAGAAAGCGAGAGCTGTAGCTGGATATGGTTTGTGGAGGGAATCTCCCAGAGCCTGGATGTTCCATTGAATGAAGGATATGAGATATTTGAGGAGACATGGTCTAAAAATAAAATAAAGAAAAAGGCTATTGTAGATCGTTCTAGGAAGGGAGTTAGCCAGGAAAACCAGGACCAGATATTGGCCTTAAAATCCCAAAAAGGGAGAGGCAGAGTAGTAGGTGAATTCTGTGTGGCTGATGCTGCATGAGTTAGTTCTCAATAATTCCAAGTCAAAGGATGAAAGAAAAAAATGAAACATTAGCTTGGAAGAAAACTAGAAAAATTAGGATTCAATCAGTTTGTGGGTGACAACTGGACATTGTGATGTCCACTGAAACACAATTTTTCTCCCTAAAATCACCCTCATTTTATCAAAGAGACTACATTAAGTCCAGTTTCAATTTGGCCTGATTATTTGCATGAACACAACAAGAATATTAATTGATCATATAGGATCTTTCAAATCTGCTTTGCTGGAATTTTCACAGGAACCTTCAGATTGAGCTTTAGTCAGCCCTTCAGGGCACATGAGCCAAGCCACACAGTTGCCATATGGCTTTGCCTGCAATACCTATAGGTTTGGGTGGATTCCTCAAGTTCTTGAGGTCTCCAAAATGTCTTTAGATTCTTTTCTTGCCATCTTTCAGGAATGCCCCTTTTGGTGCTTACATGCAAAGACTGCCATAAGCCATGTGACCAAGCAAGGTATAAGGCCATTTCTCCAAGGGGCTCTTACTGGCTTCAAAATTCAATCTGAACTCCTGAAAGTTTTCTGGTGACATGCAGAGTCCAGGCATGGCTCTTTCCATCAAGACATTCCAGACAAAGGCCTGGTTAATAAAACCACATTTGGAAACCGGTGCTATTATACAGAGTACAGATTCATATTGGGTTTGTGCAAACAAACATATTCCCATGAAAATAATACTCACTCATTAAAAGTTGCCAAATTCTGAAGGAATTACGTAGGAAGAAAAAAAGTAAATGTTTCAATATTGCTTATGAGGGTAAAATTTGCCAATTGTCCTAGGGGGAAAAAACAAGTTTCCTTGTATCTGGAAAACATAAAGATTTAAAATTAGTATATTTTGAACAGTCATAAAATAACAATTATCTTTAGTTCATTTAGTTCCATTCAACCAATTTTGTTTTTCTTGATTATTTGCCAGTATTTTCATGAATCCAGTTATTTTTTAGGATTTTATAAATCTTTACTTTAAAGATATGACCTGTTTAGATACCTGTAATTTAGAGTAAGTCAGAGTCCTTTTCATGAACCTATCCAAAGAAACGCTTCCAAATGCATTAGAGTAAAACGACTGTTTAATGACCAAATTTAAAATAACATGGTTGTAGATTTGATTCAAATGTAATTGATAAAAAAGTTTGCTTTTTTGTAACATATATTTCAAGATTAATATCTTGATAATTACTATGCACTAACACAAAAGAAAAATATAAAGCCCATATTTTTAGACTTAACACACAATCTTAATATATATAAAGACCAAATAGTATGCAAGGTTTTAAAATGCTGTATAGGACTTATTGGAAGTGTGCATTGAGCACTGGAACCAATTCATAAATTCCCAATGTGTGAGTTACAAATACCCAGAGTACCACTGCTTGATGTCCCCAGAGGGAACTATCAATCTTGACTTCTCCAGTGTCACTGACAGGACACCTGTTACCCCTGAGAGCTGCCTGTTTGAACTTGATTCTGAATCTTTGCAAGTTCCTCCCTGGGGCAGATTGAAACTTCTAGAAAAACTATATTGATAAAAACGTGTATACAAATAAAATAGTCATTATTATTTTGTTTGGAAAAGTTTCCCATGTAATTTCGAGCATATTAAATAGGCCTAATTAGTTAAAAAACTTCTCTTTTTTCAGGAGAGAGAACAAATCCTTGAGGTATTCCAGGGGCCCATTGGAATAACTCAAAGTCATTTCTCAGTTTTTAAAACTTAAAACTTTGGGAAGGTTGTCAAATATACTTAACCAAAAGATTATAATATAAATTTTTGTAAAACAATACTTTTTTTGGTAATAACCCTAAAAGACATTACTCAAAGTTAAAACTGGTTTTAATATTAAAAATTTTGTCTAGAACATAGGATCCTGCTTAATTTATGTAAGTACTTAATATCTTTAGGCCCATAAAATATTACACACTAATTATGCCTCTCCAGGCAGGAAACGCACCCCATGTAATACACAAACACGTATCAAGTAAAGACCACACACATGAAGACTGAACACAAAAAGATTACACACATAATTTGAATTACTAATTATTGTAGAGAAAGCATAAGATTTCTCTAATTTGCTTTTGACAACTTTTAAGAAGACTGCAAAGGGGATGCAAGGACCTAAATGCCAAGCAAGAAGACCTGTTGAGACTCTCCTTAAAAGATTTAAAGACTGTTAATGAGTAGTGGAAAGGAAATAAAAGTTTCGGCTCCAAGGAATTAAGCAGCAGGAAAGAACCTGGGCAGGGCTGCTTTGGCCCCCTGAAAGGTCAGAAACCTGGTAACAGAAGTTATATTTTCCAGGTGGAAAAGAAATGACTTTAAAACAGCGTATTTTCTGGTTGGTGGAAATTATATATATATTTAGTATGTATTTTCTGAAACTTTTTAAATATAAAAGAAATACATACTTCTTGTAAAAATTTCAAATAAAAGTATAAAGTCAACAGCAGAGCTTACACCTTTCCCTACCCAACAGGTACCTAGTTAACAGCTGTGTTGTAGATTCTCAAATGTCCCTTCCAACTCTGAGATTCTGCCTAAATCTCTTCCAACAAGAACCACTGACTTTTATAAACACCTAGCCAGTTTCTCAAATGTGTGATTCCTTAATTGTCCTGTGCCATCTCTTTAACCCAAAGGGGAGTCTCGCGAATTTAAAAAGCCTTTGAATCTAGTGATCCAGGGCTGGTAGAAAGGGAAGGAAGGAGCAGTCATCGCCAGTTTCTTCTCAAAGTAAACCGCTAGCTGTTAAAATCTAATTTTTGTGCCTACAGAGGTCCTCAAAAACAAGGCTCGGCTTCTCGCTATTTATGAACTCTTACTGGCCATCCATTATACGCCGAGGTCTCCCGCGCTGCTTGGGTACTTTTTTTTTTTTTGCAAGGAATGCCAATGTCTCTAGCGACCACCCTCTCCAAGCGGCCTCGTGGGGCCCTGCGGGACCCCGAGCCGGAGCTCAGGGCTGCGCACCCACTGGTGCCTCTCCACAGGCGCCTGCGCGCAGCCACCCTCCCGTCACTCCGGGGCAGGAGGCGGGGGCAGCCGGGAGAAAGGAAAACTGCGGGGGGAAAAGGGCCAAACCCTGAAATTACCCGGATGTGGTCTTGGGCGCGCGCATGCTCAGTGTCCTCTCGACAAGTTGGCAGCAACACCTCGGCCCTGGTCGTCGTCGCCGCTGCGGTAACGGAGCGGCTCGGGTGGCGGAGCCCGCGTTCGCACCCTCCCGCTCTCTTCCGGAGGCCCATCCCGCCTTCCCCTCGGCCCTGCGGCCGCCCAGGGGACTGGAGCGGGTGAGGGGAGCCGGGCGCCCCGCGAGAGAGGCGCCCCCGCGGTGGGGCGGTCCGGGAGCTCGAGGCGGCCCGGCCCGCGCGGGCAGCGGCGCGGCGCCGAGGAAGGGCGGCCTGGCCCGGACGCCTCGGGGCAGGGGCCGAGGAGCGCTCGGGGCCGCCGGGGGAGCGACGGGCCCAGTGCCCTCCCGGACTAACCCCGGCGGGAGAGCGAACTCCCCTCGCCATCGCCCGAGCCCAGGTAACGAGCCACGTCCCCTCCCCTTCCCAAGGCCGGGCCCGCGCACCCCTCCCGCGGCTTCCCCGCCCCGGGGCGGGCTCCCGGCGGCGGCTGCGGCGAGCGCGCGGGAGGCCAGCGGTCCGCGCGGAGAGCGAGCACGGTCCCTTACCGGGCCGCCGTGCTTCGCGTCCCTCGGCTCCGGGGTTGGTCCTCCGGTCCCGAGCTCCCGTCACAGTTTGTCGCAGAATGGAGTTAAACTCGAAGAGGGACTCCCGCCGCGGCCGCCGCTCCTCTTTGTTGTTCTGGAGTAGTTTCCCTGTCCGCTGGGGCCGACGGCCTGGGTCGCTGCAGAGATTGCCTTAGGTGACTAAATGCAAGTTGTGAGTGGTTCGTGTTCATTTCTTTTCTCAAGCACAATTTTGTTTACTCTTTGTCCCTTATTTTCTTTTCTTGGCTGTGTCATTCTAGTTTATGTTCAGGCTTTGACTTGTTTACTTGCATTTTGAATATTGTGGGTGACGGCGGCATGCAGGAAGCAATCTTGGCACCTGACCGTACCTCCCCCAGCCCCTAATAAAAGAATAAAGGACATAGTGTACCTTATTGCTCAGGACTCCAAATACTGGATGTGAAATTGGTGGAGATGGAGGGCGGTGGCCCCACCCCTTCCCCAAGCTAGATTTTCAAAGAAATGGGTGTGTTTAGTTAACGTGAAGGTTTCTTTGTGGGTTTTAAAAATGCTCTTGAAGGTTGGTAGTTATTTTTCTCCCGAAAACCCAGTAAATTTTTAAGCGAATAATTTGTTACTTATTTTGAACCTAGTTTCTTAATCCCTTTAGTTTTTGTACAACAGTTTAAGGTGAAACTGCTGGTGATACTTAGGAATAATAAATATAAGATAATGTGGAATCAACTTAATTACTCTGAATTGACTTTCTAAAGGCATGTAGACTAGGTTAATTTTTAACAACCTTTGTCTTTTGACAGAATTAGCATCCTTTTAGTCTCAGTAGCAGTTTGTCCGGGTGTTTAAAAAGTAGGTTGAGTGCTTTTCTTAATAGAAGATACATACTTTCATAAAGTAGTATTATTTGGAGCATTGCATTTGAACAGTTTTTATTGTCGATTTTATAAATGCCTTTGCCGTGTTGCAGAAAAACTAAATATATTTCCGTTGACACATAGCATACAAAGTTCTAGCATGTACCTTTTCTTTTCTGCCAAGGATTTACTCTTTTGGAAGAGTATGTATGTTAGTACATGACATACCAAGTTGTGAATGATTGCTATAATTAACATTTAAAAGTATGATTTCTTATTAATGTTTCTTTGATAACATCATGCTTTTTGATTTTTGTTATTTGGGTTTATTACAGAACGGATGTAATGCAATCAGGCCAAGGCTTTACGATTTGGAGTATCTTTAGGTCTAAAAGTGGTAATGAATTATGTAGGTTTAAGTTGTTGGAGTTAAAACTAAAAGCTTCTTAGACAAAACTGATATGCCATTTTGTGAGTCTATTAATAGAAGTGGCCTTTTCTTTGCTTTCCAGGTTTTTGGGAAGGTTGCTTTAAAGGGCTACTGCATCTTGTTTTATTTTGAAGTGGCAGTGCTTAAGTAGAAACTTCTGTTCAGCTAAGTGCCTTCATTTTAAATCTTGAGCTTGGGGGAAAAAACCCCCAACAATTTCAAGTCAGTTTCAGGTTTAATGAAAATTTGTGCTGAGAAAGTAACTTTGAAATTTTTCATAATAAGTTTAATGTGGATCATTGGCCTTTTTGATGGCTCTGCAGCTTGAAGCATTTCTGCTTATACTAGGAAGCAGCAAATCTTCGTAAAAACCTTTGCCTCACTTTCTTAAACTACATTTTAGTTGAGCTATTTTTTCATTTGTGTGTGACTTCTCATTCTCCCTCCCTCCCCCCGTTCTCATTCCCCCCCTTCTCTTTCTCTGAAATTTCCCTTCAGAGTCCAACCCCCCAATTAAAAAACAAGTATAAAACTAATTTATGCTGCCCAGTCACACTCCAGCTCGCTGGCTTGAAAGCTGTTTTTTCCTGAGTGAGTTGGTGTTATAGTAACATCATTAGACACTATTCTAATTGAGCTCTGAATCGCTGAGGTTTCTACTAGGGCAATTAACCCTACTGATCTGCTTTGTTCATTATATTAAAAGTGCATATTTAATCTTGCTTAAAATTTTGCCTCTTTTGGTGAGAACATGCATTATTTTTTTTATGTTTAAACTTATTTCAATTTCGTTCTCTTCAGCTCATTACTTTTTTCATTTTCATTCAGTGATTTTAGAGTGATTTAAAAAAAAAGTAGTCATTTCAGTGCTCATTGTATGTGTTTGGCTATTCTTTTCTTTTTCCCCCCTAAAAGATTGTGTAGTGAGGTAGAGTGTTTTTTTGCTTAAGTGATGATTAACAGTGACTCTCAGATTATGTTTAATCGTGTATAAAATTAATTGGTTTCAGTGATTGCATTTTTTTCTACATTAAATGAAAGTTGAAGGAGTTAGGTTAGCATACACAATTTAATTTTTGTTAAATTATCAAATTTTGGGCTTTTTGCTTGACAATTAATGAAGATTCTATTGTTTTAATAAGAGAAATTCAAACACTTAACAAGTACGTCTAGATATTAGAATGGTTTTCAGCGTGATACTGTTTGCATCATAAAATGCCAAAACATATGCTTGATAATGGGTCAGATTTGGAATTTTAAATTCTAAAATGTGTAATTCTGGTGATGGGAAATGTGGCTGAATTTTTGTTTCTCAGGAACAAAGTATTTTGGGTTGTGTCACTTTCACACTATTATGTGGTGTGATTGGCATCCAGGAAAATTTATTTTAGTCATGAGAGTGGATAAAAATGAGGGTAATGCTTACCTGTGTAAAACTAGGATAATAGGTGGTCAGGATCTTATAATTTAAGTCTTGGTTATTTGCTGCTGCAGATTATATCACAGGTAAGATAGAAAGCTACCAGAGGCTGATTATAGCTAGTTTCTGTTATTGTGTCTTAAAATTTTTTTTTAATTTATTGATTTGAGAGAGAGAGAAAGACAGCTAGAGACAGACAGACATCAGTTTGCTGTTCCACTTATTTATGCAGTGTTTCGTGTGTATGCTCTGACCAGAGATTGAACCCGCATTCTTGGTGTATTGGGACTATGCTCTAACCACCTGGCCAGGGCCTTAATTTCAAGTTGGTGATAATTGTAAATGCCTTAAAGGTCAAGACCTATACTTTCGTGTTTACATTTTATTTTATTTTATTTTTTAAAAGATTTTATTTATTTATTTTTAGAGACCTGGGAAGGGAGGAAGAGAGGGAGCCACACATCAGTGTGTTTCTCCCTCTCAGGCACCCCCCACTGGGGACCTGGCCCACAACTGAGACATGTGCCCCGACTGGGAATCGAATTGGCGGCTCTTTGGTTGGCAAGCTGGTGCTCAGTCCACTGAGCCACACCAGCCAGGGTTTAGTGCTTACATTTTAAATGAAAATTGTTTTCAACCTGGAGAATTTATAGTGTTGGGTTCATCTTTTTAATAGTTCTTTATTTTTTATTCCCACGGTTTAGGGCAGTGGTTCTCAACCTTGGCTGCACTTTGAGATTCGTTGGGGAGCTTTACAAAACCCTAATGGCTGGATTCTACCCCCAGAAATAGTGATTCATTTGGCTTGGGGTATAGCCACATCAGAGTTCTGAAGTGGTCGAGCTATTAGGGTCCTCTGACTTTTTAAAGATTTTCGCTTGTGTCAGCTTTACAATTTTTAATACAGTCATATACATATGCACAATGCAATCATCTCACATCTAACTTAATGAGTCCCTGGAAGATATTGCCATATATGTTTTGCTTCCAAGTCTGTCCCTTCTTCTCTCCTTCTCTCCCTTATTTTCTCCTTTTCATTTTTCAATTCGTTTGAACTGTCTGATGGCAAGTTTCAGGATGCTGTTGGTATACTAGTATCATCACTATCCTAACTAGAACATTGATCTCTTAAAGTACTCTCTAAAATAAAATGCTTACTTGGGCTCCTTGTAGAAGAGCTTGCTTTGGCACTTTGTTCAGGTGCCAAAATTAACATGTAATCTCCCAAAGGAACTTGGTTTTCATAGGGGGTAGTCTCTTTGGAAACAATAAATATTCTAGGTACCAATTAGCTGGCCATTTCATTGGTTCTTGAGATGCAAATTGATTTAGCTTTTTCTAAAAAAGTATTTTATTTATTCAGTTTTAGAGAGGGGGGAAAGAGGGAGAGAAACATCAATGTGAGAAATATCCATTGGTTGCCTCTCTCATGCCCCCAACTGGGGACCTGGCATGAAACTCAGGCATGTGCTCTGACCCGGAATCAAACCCGTGACCCCTTGGTTTGCTGGATGACATCTAACTCACTGAGCCACACCAGTCAGGGTCACATGGATTTAGCTTTTGCTGTCAGGGTTTAACTTACATACTTGAGAAAGTTGCTCAACAAGCCCAACTAGTTGGTAGTTCTTTAGAGATCACTTGTGCTTGTAACTTCAGTTCTCTGTCTATATTTCCTGAAGTGCCAGTTTAAGAACAGTTGCATCTCTGTCTCTGGAAGAGCTATTTAAAAAAAACCCCAAAATATCCTTTTTTTCCTACCCATGCCCCATCCCAACACACACAGATTCAGAATTGGGAATAGAGTAGAAGGGGCATGGGAATCTGTATTTTTTAAAAGTACCTCTTTATTTTAAAGGCTTTGGACATTTTAGTATGCTTATCCCATTGCTTCATTTGTTTTAATACCGTACAGGGCTTTACTTTACAATCATTGGTGCACTGGAGTAATTTACTTAAAATTCATCAAACCCTAATTTGCATATTTAGGATGCAAATCTTATTTATGACTTGAATAAAAAGATTGCTACTGAATATTTGTCTTTGTAGAAAGGTATGTCTTCTGTATCTTAATATGGATGAGTGTATATGCGATTCATTTTTTTTTCAAGTCAAAATATGTTTGTAAATGTAAAACTGAATTACGGATATATATTTAAGGAAACTGCTGGTGAATTCTAGAGCATTTGATATCAATAGATGGCAGTCATTGTGATTCAGTCATCTAGTGGAAGGATGATCAGAAGGAGTGCTTAATGGAGTAAGATAAACTAGGAGAGAGACAGACACACACGCACATCAGTGTGAGAGAAACATCAATTGGTTGCCTCCCGTAGGTGCTCCAGCTGGGATTGATTTTGGTTTACAGGACCACACTTCCAACTAAGCCACTCAGCCAGGGCTAACCTAGCTGCTTTTTAAATGTGACACTTTTTATTTTTACATAAAAGAATGACTGATAAACCATAGTTACACAGATGTGGATATTTGGCAGGTATGTCCTTGAAAATGAGTGAAGATATTAAGTGGTGATATTAAGGTATGTGATTTAAATATATATATAAAATAAAAAAATGTCTCAATATTTGGAAGCTCTGTATAACTCATTAAACTAAGGTTTTCCCAAATGACCAATGCATGATGTTATAAAATCATACACAGGTAGGAGATCCATTCAAAATATAATATAGACCATTGGATTTTTAAAAAACACAACCAAGAAGTTCACTGATAGGGATTCAGATTTCACATTGCAGCTAACCTTTAAGAATTGCCATTTGTTGCATTTGGTGTTAAATAAACGTTGAATACCTATTATCTTAAAAGGCAATTAAAACATTCCAATTACTTATTTGTCTGAGGCACATTTTCTTTCTTTTTTAATATATTTTTTACTTCTAGTTTTTCATTTAGCAGTAGGCTTTTTTTTTTTTTTTAATCCTCACCTGAGGACATGTTTATTGATTGTAGAGTGAGAAACATCAATGGGAGAGAGAGACACACCTCAATGAGCTGCCTCTCATATGTGCCCCAAGTGGGGACTGAACCCACAGCCCAGGCATGAGCCCTGACTGGGAATCCAGCCTGTGACCTTTCAGCTTGCGAGATGACACCCCAACCAACTGAGCCAAACTGGCCAGGGCCCTACTTGCTTCATATACTCTGACCAAAACAACGTATCACAGCAGACTGAGTGCAGAAGCAGGTGATCACAGTCCAGCTGTCTTCTCTTAAGCTAGACATTAGAGAAATTTGCAATGATGGACGACAAAAATCACTCTGAATACTGACTTTGTGTGTGTTTTGGAAAATAGTTATTTTTCTTAAGATATTAATACATAATGGGTTTATTATTTTAAATTGATTTAATTAATATTTAAATATTTTTTAGTTTTAATTGGTAATATGGTAAGTGCCAGTAGATGTAACTCACATAAATAAAGGCTGCTTGGAATTCTCAATAATTAGGAATGTAAGTAAGGGGACCTGAGACCAGATAGTTTGACAACTTCTATTTTAAAGTAGCTAGTTATGGCCCCTTACAACAGAATAGGCACATTGAGACAAAGAAATATGGCCCAAGTAAAAGAACACATCAGAACTCCAGAAAAAGAACTAAGTGATGAGATAGGCAACCTATCAGATGCAGAGTTCAAAACACTGGTAATCAGTATGCCTACAGAACTGATTGAGTTTAGTTGCAAAATGAAGGAAGAAATGAAGGCTATACAAAGTGAAATAAAGGAAAATATACAGGGAATCAACAGTGAAGGGAAGGAAACCAGAACTCAAATCTACTATTTGGAGCAGAAGGAAGAAATAAACATCCAACTAGAACGGAATGAAGAAACAAGAATTCAAAAAATGAGGAGAGGCTGAGAAATCCCTAGGACAACTTTAAATGTTGTAACATCCAAATCATAGGGGTGCCAGAAGGAGAAGAGGAAAAGCAAGAAATTGAAAACTTATTTGAAAACATAATGAAGGAAAACTTCCCCAATTTGGTGAAGGAACTAGGCATGCAAGTGCAGGATGCTCAGAAGAAGTGGGATCCAAGAAGAAACACACCAGGACACATCATAATTAAATTACCCAAGATTAAAGATAAGGAAAGAATCTTAAAAGCAGCAAGAGAAAAGGAGACACTTACCTACAAAGGATTTCCCATAAGACTACCAGCTGATTTCTCAAAAGAAACCTTACAGGCAAGAAGGGGCTGGAAAGAAGTATTCGAAGTCATGAAAGGCAAGGACCTATATCCAAGATGACTCTATCCGGCAAAGCTATCATTTAGAATGGAAGGGCAGATAAAGCGCTTCCCAGATAAGGTCACATTAAAGGGGTTCATCATCACCAAGCCCTTATTATATGAAATGTTAAAGGGACTTATCTAAGAAAAAGAAGACCAAAAACTATGAACAATAAAATGACAACAAACTCACAACTATCAACAACCGAACCTAAAAAAAATGAAAACAAAAACCAAGTAAACAACTAGAACAGGAACAGAATCAGAGAAATGGAGATCATGTGGAGGGTTATCAGTGGGGAGGAGAAGGGGAAGAATGGGGGGGAAGGTACAGGGAATAAGAAGGATAATTGGTAGGCACAAAATAGACAGGGGGAGGTGAAGAATAGTGTAGGAAACAGAGAAGTCAAAGAACTTATATGTACCACCCATGGACATGAACTAAGGGGGGAGAAGGCTAGAGGCTTGGGGATGCAGGGCAGAGAGGGGATAAAGGAGGGAAAAACTGGGACAACTACAATAGCATAATCAATAAACTATACTTTAAAAAAAGATTCCACGTGGAATAAGAAAAGGTCATCAGTTTAAGAATAAATGACATAAAGCAGGAGTGGAGATTGTACTTTGCATGCTGGGTTGTTTTTGTTTGTTTGCTGATGATGTTGTATTCCTGGCTTATTTTGCTTTTATTTTCTTTTGCTATTTACTTGAATTTTTAAAAATCTGCCCCCCCCCATCAAAGAAATAAAACTAACTCATCGGGCTATACCAAAACCTGTTCCTCTTCTGATGACCTCTGTTTCTAAAGCATTAATTCCATTCCATTACCCAACACTGGAAAGCTTGGTAAAGCATCCGTTAACCTTCCTCTCTTTCACTGCCCCCATATTTTCTCACAAAGTTACATGATTCTTCACCTTAGTCATTTCTATCAGTCTCCTTTCTATTCTCCCTGACACTTGCAATTTGGGGCATCCTTAGAATGTACTGTATTTTTCGGACTTTAAGACACACATAACCCCGCAAATTTGGGAGAAAAATTGGGGTGCATCTTATAGTCCCAATGTAGCTCACCTGGCTCACGGGGGTGGGGGGGGCAGTGGAGCAGGTCCCCCCCCACCAATATTCCTCCTCTAAAACCTAGGTGCGTCTTATAGTGCGAGAAATGCAATATATCAACCACTTGGTATCTACCCCACGTTCCCCATTATTGTTATCTGTTTTACATAGGTAAATGCCTGTCTCTGCCACTAATTATAAGCCCCATGCAGAAAAGAAGCATTTTTTCTTAAATCTTTGAATTCTTAGCACATGCATACATTCAGTAAATGTTTTAAGGTACACTTTTCAGATAACCAAAGATTATCTAAACAGGGAAGGAAGGGTTTGGACTCAGAATCTGGATTAGAATCCTAGCCCTCACACTAAGTAGTTTGACAAATTAAGTTACTTAAACTCTGAATCTGGATCAAAAGAAGAGTATATAGAGCTCAAATGAGAAAATCTACAGTATAAAGTGCCTAGCACATAAGGTTCAGTAAAAAGCAGCTATTATCCCAATAATAAAATGTTTAATTGCTTTTAAAAAGGTATTTTCCTAAAGCACATTATGTATTTTTCTGCACTTTCTCCTACTAAAACTTGTCAAAGAAAATTTAGGAGGGCAGGGGCTGAAGTAAACTACTCATCCAAGGACGCACAACTTAAAGGCATATAGGAAAATGAGTAAAATGTGCCAGCTGTAAAGAAAAGTACAGAGAGGCGTACAAGTGCATGCTCATCTAAATGGGTAGCCTTCACGCACTTCTGGTGGAAGTGATATTTCAGAATGTTAGCCCACTGCTGCCAGATCTTCAACGCTCATTTGTATGTGAAACCTCATTTTTAAGTATTGGCAATGTATTTGTGGGGAAAGGGAGGAAAGGAGAGGGAAAGAGGGAAACCAATGTGTATACCAAACAAAACACACCACCTCCAATCTTACCCGAGAGTACCACCAGGTGAAAATCTCTGAATGTCCACGCGTAACAATTTTAATTTCTATACTGAAAGCTCTAGGGGGCAGGGATTATGTTTGTATTATTCATCATTATACACCCAATTCCTAGGACATGTAAGTGCCCCTTATTGTCAAATAAATGCACTTCTGTATGTGCTTTCAAATTCTTTCTCATGCTATTTTCTTTTGCGTAAAATATTCACTCCCATTTTATCCATTTGGTATGTCCTAGCAATCCTTCAAAACAAGTGCCGTTTAAATGTCTCATTTTTTTCTAAGACCATTCCCTAACACACTATCTCTTCTCCCCCCAATCCTGGAGAATTATTTCCCTGGTCTGTTTACTGTGTGTTCCCTGATTCCTCCCTCAAATTTAAAATACACCCCAATTAAAACAACACATTATTTATTATTTGATTATGTATTTGTCTCACACTCTATTGCCACAAATCCAGAAGTTCAAGAACACAGCAACACTTTCCCATCTTAAAAATTCCCAGGCAGCCCCAGCTGGTGTGGCTCAGTGGATTGAGTGCCGGCCTGTGAACAAAAGGGTTGCCGGTTTGATTCCCAGTCAGGGCACATGCCTGGGTTGCGGGCCAGGTCCCCAGTGGGGGGCGTGCAAGAGGCAACCACACACTGATGTTTCTCTCCCTTTCTCCCCCATTCCCCTCTCTCTAAAAATAAATAAAATCTTAAAAAAAAAATTCCTAGGCAAAAGCCTGTGTATTGACTGTAGCTTTTTATTCTGTGGCATTTCCTTGCAACAAGTTTTGAAGAGTGCAAATACTTTCTTGTTGAACTCATTTTTTGGTATCAAATTTCAAAAGCTTTCTACCAATCTATAATGTAATTAAAGTGTGAGATAACTATTTCACCATAATCTCACTATCAGACATTATTTCTAAAATTTAAGCAGTCTTTGTGCCCAATGGCATCTCAAAAACAGTTTTAATTGCACATGTCTTTGAAAACTAATTAAAATATCCTTGCTTTCTTTAACAGGGCTTTGTCATAAGTGTTTATCATTGCTGCGTTCCTATGACCACAAGTACCTAAAACATTATTTAAAAGTTTCCTGTATAAAAAATAATTATTAATAGGGGTATATAGATGTTTTCCTACATTAAAGAGGTCTACATTATAATTTTTTTAAAGAGTTGTATGTAATGATAGCAGACAAGGGCACCAGACTGGTATAAATAAAATTTTATGTTCTAATTAAAGCTCTAGCAACATGACTAAAGCAAGTTAACATCTCTTTCAATTTTTTCACCTATAAAATGGGAACAACACACGCCTTGCCAACTACAGACTTGCTATGGTAATCAAATGCAACAGAGTACAAAAAAACAATCTGGAACCACAAACTGACCGATCCAACAAACACTGTATCTACTCTGTGCATATCACTATGACACAAAACAAGTAGCACATAATTAGAAAGTGGTTCTCAACTCTATCAAACATCACATTTTGTAACAAATAATTTCTATCACCCTGTTAGGTATCTTGAAACAAAAACCTATTTACACATATTTTTAAAATTTCAACAATATCCTAATTGTTATATAAAGGAAAAGATTTATAAAGTATGTATTTTAATAAAAATGCCCCAGCATATTAACAAATTTGGAAAATATAATACAAATGATAGATGCCTGCACTTACATGTAGAATCATCATAAATATGACAGCTACAAATTCACACCATCTAATACAGGTGTGTTGTGTTGGCAATTCAAATAGCATAATGGCAGTGCAGTTGGTGACATGGATTTTCCAAAATGATGAACTCCTGATAAAGTTCCAAACAAAACAACTTCAATTACGAACCCAAATTATTTCATTTCTGAAAAAATGAGTACATATTAAATGGAATTGGGAAGTGAGTACATATTAAATGGGTTCTAGGCTAATTATGTTTCCTCCTACATGAATTTCTGGGGCATCTGAAAGTGTTGTGGGATGCAAGATAATTCTTCAAAGTTATCTCCACCAAAACTCCTCCCACTAATTTTCATAACATCCCTCAAGGAGCAGTAGTTACCATATTCCTCTGAGAAGCACTGATCGAGAAGGCCCAAATACATTACACTAAGTAACAGATGCTAAAAGAGGTAGTTGTTAACGTGATTATGGACTATAAATGACAAAACATGGAAAGTTCACAGGTAAACTAAATCGTAGCATCATGTAGCAGTGACAACCAATCCCCAAAATATTGATAGCATAAGTCACAGGTGTATTTTCTGCATAAACTGGGAGCCCTGCTCACTGTTACCTCTCAGGGATTAGGCTAACAAAGACTCCATCTCTACATGTCTTTAAATGGCGGGAGAAGAGATAGGATAATTCATGCACTATGTTTTAAAGGCTGACCATCCCTTCTGCTCACATTTAATTGGCCAAAGTCATATGGCCATGTCAGTGGTTCTCAACCAGAGCAACTTTGTCCCACAGGGGACATTTGGCAATGTTTAAAGACATTTTTGATTTTCACAATTGGAATGGGGCAGTGGGAGGCAGAGCACTATTGGCATCTACTGGGTAAAGGCCAGGGCTACTGCCAACATCCTTCAATGCACAGGACAGCTCCCCACAACAAAAATTTAACCAGCCCAAAAATTTAACTACCAGTCAGTAGTGCCAAGTTTGAGAAACACTAGACCATGCCTATTTTCAAGTAGGGGAGGGAGACAGAGAAGTACAATACTACTATGTGCCAAAGACAGCCATCAGATTATTGGTGGAACTGTACCAATGACCACCACCTGTGAATAAGAATTTGCCAGATTAAAGGAAATCACAAGGAAAAACAGAGGGATAAGAGCACATATGTTTTCTGTACAGATGTACAGATGTCTACAGTAGGATTATGACAGAAAAGGGGGGAGAAACAACAGCATTAGATATCCATTAGAAAAACTATAGTGAGAGGATAAAGAATAGCTTTTGAAAGTGAAACAGAAGTTAGGAGACAGTAATCAGAAGAGTGAAAGGGCCTAGATCACAGGCATGGGCAATGAAAACAAAGGAGGAACCAATGAAATATTTCTAAGTAGAACATACTAGGTCTTAATCAACTAAGTATAAGGGATGAAAAGAAGGGTCACTCAAAAGATGTCCCATTTCCTAGCTAAGTTAATTCAATGATGACAGAATAAAATTTAACAAGTATGCTGTGTTTTAAAGAGCTCAGTAGAAAAAAGCCTATGGGAAAGTCTCTAACATACAGGTATTAGATAAAGTCACTGTGATAGAACAAACAATCCCACGTGACAAGGGCAATGGGAGGCAGAAAGTCAGTAAAAGGGACAAAGTTTTCTCCTTTTATCTATCAATCAATTAATCATGTGTTTGTTTCTAACCTTGTTTTAATACTACTGTCACATGATGTTGACCACAGGTCTAACTCCATGGACTACAAAGCCAGATAACCTAGCTAATTAAGTTACCCTCTAATACTAAAAAGTCTGAGTGCTGGCTTAAATGGCTCTCATGGAATTCATAAACTTTAGTTAATCAATGTTTATATGTCTTTATTTCTCAGATGTCTGTTTACTTTTGAATTATTGGCTGTATTATACATGAAACAAACATTATATGTATTTTCTAGAAGATACAGGTATTTTCTATAAGTTTATTGATTAATGAGCAATAAGCTATTAATACAGGAATACTTGAGAAAAGTGCTTAAGTTAATTTGTAAAAGCTTGACCTGAAATGCAATTCTAATCACAGGCTCACAGGCAGGAGCTAAAGGGTGTGCAGGCTTAGTTCAACAGCCTACAGCACAGGTGTAGCCTAGATCCTCAACAAGAACATCCCAGAGTTGAGGTTCATCATATTGAGGGCAGCTGTAGGAGAACCTCTAAAACACAAAGGATTATACACACAGGTATTAATAATTATAAAAACCTGAGATGGGAATAATATGACTGAATGCTTTTGTGATGATTTTTAAGATGAACTACAAGGAACACATTTAGAAGTGTGCTTGTTTACCCATAGGTCTTAGGTTGAAATGTCATATTACAACAGTAAGGTGACTGCCAGAGGGAAAGGGATTAGGGGGACATAAAAGAGAGTGAAGGGGCAATAAATAGTGACAGCTTTGAATGGTGAACACACAATACAATATACAGATGATGTATTATACAAATGTACACCTGAAACCTATAATTTTATTAACCAGTGTTACCCCAATAAATTCAACAAAAATTAAAATAAATAAATGTAATAGTGGTACACTAGCTTCACCTTAAATAATCTTATTTAAAAATTACCATGCTCTTGATAAGTTATAGAGATTGTTAAAAGAAGAGTCAACCAAGTCCTCTAGTTGATATCTGTTTTTCTCCTGCCAGCATGTACCTCCCCTTCTGTAACAGTAATCTGATTTTCTAAGGAGAATCTCCCCATCTGGGCAGGTGGAACAATCCCCAGCCTGACTAACCAAAGTCAGCGCCTTGCCACATCAGTTATTTCAAAGATAGGACAGGACCCAAGTCAGGCCAACGACACAGCTCCAGGACTTACGATGGAACTGCAGAAGGAAAAAAAAAAGGCTCTTTCTTTGCTAGACCTGAAGCTGGGAGGAATAACACTGGAGCCTCACTAAGACTTAAACTAAAAGAAATGAAACCAAACCCAAGAGACAGAGTCCTGATGATACTGGCTGGTTGTGACGCTAATCCAGCACTCTGAGGCCAGCTGTATTTCCTGACCAAGCCAATGAAATTTCCTTTTACTTAAATTTGACTTTGTTTCCCAATATGTATAACTGAACAAAAATAACATTCTCAGAAATGGCAGTAATATAATACAAACCACATAAACAATGGAACCAAGCAGTAATCTAGCCAATAATACAAATAACTATGTAACTAGTTACTTTTCTTTATTGATTTAGAAAGAGAGAGAGAAACATCAATTTGTTGTTCTAGTTATTTATGCATTCCTTGGTTACTTCTTGTATGTGTCCTGACCAGATACTGAACCCGCAAGCAACCTTGGCATATTAGGGCAATGCTCTAACCAACTGAGCTACCCAGCCAGGGGAATAACTAGTTACTTTCTTTAAAGTATATTTTGTTGACTATGCTATTACAGTTGTCCCAATTTTTTCTTCCCTTTATCCCCCTCTTCCCAGCACCTTCCCACCCTCCAGCATTCCCACCCAACTAGTTCATGTCCATGGGTGGTACATGTAAGTTCTTTGACTTCTCTGTTTCCTACACTATTCTTCACCTCCCCCTGTCTATTTTGTGCCTACCAATTATCCTTCTTATTCCCTGTACCTTCCCCCCCATTCTTCCCCTTCTCCTCCCCACTGATAACCCTCCACATGATCTCCATTTCTCTGATTCTGTTCCTGTTCTAGTTGTTTACTTGGTTTTTGTTTTCATTTTTTTTAGGTTCGGTTGTTGATAGTTGTGAGTTTGTTGTCATTTTATTGTTCATAGTTTTTGGTCTTCTTTTTCTTAGATAAGTCCCTTTAACATTTCATATAATAAGGGCTTGGTGATGATGAACCCCTTTAATGTGACCTTATCTGGGAAGCGCTTTATCTGCCCTTCCATTCTAAATGATAGCTTTGCCGGATAGAGTCATCTTGGATATAGGTCCTTGCCTTTCATGACTTCGAATACTTCTTTCCAGCCCCTTCTTGCCTGTAAGGTTTCTTTTGAGAAATCAGCTGGTAGTCTTATGGGAAATCCTTTGTAGGTAAGTGTCTCCTTTTCTCTTGCTGCTTTTAAGATTCTTTCCTTATCTTTAATCTTGGGTAACTTAATGGTGTTGTGCCTTGGTGTATTTCTTTTTTGGGTCAGTTTCTTTGGGACTCTCTGGGATTCCTGGACTTCTGGAATCCTTTGCTGGATTGGGGAAGTTTTCCTTCATTATGTTTTCAAATAAGTTTTCAACTTCTTGCTCTTGTTCTTCTCCATCTGGCACCCCTATGATTCTGTTGTTAGAGCTTTTAAAGTTGTCCCAGAGGTTCCTCAGCCTCTCCTCATTTTTGTTTGAATTCTTGTTTCTTCATCCTGTTCTGGTGAGACGTTTATTTCTTCCTGGGCCCTGACTGGGAATCGAACTGGTGACCTTTCACCTCGCAGGCTGTTACTCAGTCCACTGAGCAACAACAGCCAGGTCTAATCCCTTCATCATTTTCACTTAGCTCACTAACCTCCAGCGCTCTAACAGCTCTATCAATCTATTTTCTATATTTATGAGTCTTTCTATTTTGTTTATTTTATTCATTAAATTCCACATATAAGTGAAATCATAGGGTATTTGTCTTTCTCAGTACATCCTTTTGATTTATCCAGGTAGTGGATGTGACGTGATATCTTCTTGTGATTTTGATTTGCATTTCTCTAATGACTAATGACGAGCATTTTTCATGTACTTTATGGCCCTTCTTTGTAGAAATGAGTATTAGAATCCTGTGCCCATTTGAAAATTGTTACTTACCTTTTTAATTGTTGTTAGTAGTCTCTTTTAACAAAGATGGGTGGTGTTAACTGATAAACAGCATTTGATAGCAGGTGATAGTGAAATTTTCATGTGTGTGAGTGACAGACTAGGTTTAACTGGTTGATCAAGAATATTTTAAAGTGCTGGTCTTCATAAGTATTTCTTTTTAGAGTTCTAAGATTTTACTTTAGGGTGAATAATACAATCAACAAGACTTAATTGAGCATGCTTTTATAATAAGAAGGCCTAACTTTAATATTTTTGGAATGTCAAAAACATTTTCAGTCATTTAAAAATCTAAGCATCAAATTTTAATTATGAACATTGAGTCTTTGACTTAACTGGAGCAATGCCATATTTTCCCAAGTAATTGACTCTCCTTTGTAAAATGTGTTCTAATATCTGTCTTCTTTATTATTTTTTTTTAGATTATCCTGAATACCACATGTCTAACAATTTTCCTTGCAACATTAGCCAGTATTTTTCACTGCCTCCAAAAGATCAAAATTGCTCTGGAAGTTGGAGACATATTTGATTTAAAGGAAATAATTTTGACAAATGGACAATATGTCTATTACAAATACACCAACAAGTAATGATGCCTGTCTGAGCATTGTACATAGTTTGATGTGCCATAGACAAGGTGGAGAGAGTGAAACATTTGCAAAAAGAGCAATTGAAAGTTTGGTAAAGAAGCTGAAGGAGAAAAAAGATGAATTGGATTCTTTAATAACAGCCATTACTACAAATGGAGCTCATCCTAGCAAATGTGTTACCATACAGAGAACATTGGATGGAAGGCTTCAGGTTAGTTTGGTGCTGAAGTTTCCTTTATCTTTTGTAGTGGCAGACTTAAAGAAAAAATTCTTGTTTTCTCTTGTTTCTTTGAGATAATTTAATCCTTGCTCCATCTCTTTAGATATTGTACATCCTATACTAGTACACATTATAGAAATATGTGGAAGTCTATGTATTCCATATAATGAAGATATATTTTTTGAATTGTTTAATGTTCTGACCTAAAAGTCAAATGTAGAAAGTTTGGAACATAAAAATAAAAGAAGAAAATCCACACCTTTAGCACTTTGGTATTCATCCTTGTAGCTTTTTTTTTTTTCCTTTTTGGTATTAAATACACATTTAAAAAAACCTGAGTTACACTTGGTTCTTGTATAATTTAGAATTCTGATATTGTATGTTTGGTACTCATATATAAAAAGCAATCTAGAATTCAAGCTTATCTTTAAAACTTGAATTAAGCTTATATTTTACAAATGTTCTTTACCTTTCATTTTAACAAGTCTCATTTTTCATGTAGAACTACATAATACATCTGTGCTTAATTTTTTTAAAGAAACCTTAAGTCTTCAGATTAAAAAATTTTATTTCTAGATTTTAGGTGTAATTTCTAGAACAAACTCATATTTTTTTGCATCTTTAAAACCCGAGCACAAGCCTTGAAATCACACCTAAGCTCACTGCTCTGTGACCATGGCCGAGTCACTTGCTTTGAGCCTCAGTTTCCTCCTTTGTGAGATGGGGGTCATAATGCTGACTTTGTAGGGTTCTGAGGGTTAGATGAGAATGTGTGTGAAGTGTCTTGTTAATAATGAGTGATGTATAACTGGTGCTTAACAAGTGGTCCTTTATTTTTACTAGGTGGCAGGTCGGAAAGGATTTCCTCATGTGATCTATGCCCGTCTCTGGAGGTGGCCTGATCTTCACAAAAATGAACTAAAACATGTTAAATATTGTCAGTATGCATTTGACTTAAAATGTGATAGTGTCTGTGTGAATCCATATCACTATGAACGAGTTGTATCACCTGGAATTGGTAAGTAGATTTTGCCTTTATCCTTGGAAGCACAAAGGGAAAAGATCTGATAGTGTTTTAATTTTTCTAAGTTAAATTATAAATCTGGAAGAGGCCCAGGGCTGCAGCTAATGTTAAATAATCAAACATTTTTAATGCAATAAAAATATTTAAATTTCAACTTTGGAACAAACTTGTATTTTGACTGCTAAAACCAAATAGTTGGTACTTTTGCCCATTTAGAATATTTTTGAAAAATAAGATGGAAAACATGATAGAATTAAATATTTCATGTATTGTCAGATAGCACTTACAATACTATTCTTGAACTAAAATGGCTCATGAAATTTTGACTATAGCTTATATTTCTGTACTATGATTTTAAATATAATGGAAAATATTTTCATGATAATGATTAATGTTTCATTTTCTTTTCCCCTTTAAAAAATTAAGATCTCTCAGGATTAACACTGCAGAGTAATGGTAGGTAATCTGTTTCTTGTAACTTTCTCTGTTTTCTTTTATTCTTTCCCCTCTATTTTTTATTTACTTAGAAATTGTGTGGATACTGATAACATTTACAAGAAAAAACTTGGAAATGTAGATTTTGGGGTGTGTGCATGCATCAGCATTTAAAACGATTAAATTAAGCTGTTGGCTCTTTGTATTTGAACTGCTATTTATGAGCTAAAGTAGTCTATAACAGAAGGACATAAAACATACAAAGGAAGAATATTTTTTTTAATCAGTTAAAACTGGTTATTTTGGAAGAAAATCTCACAGAGCTAGTTTAAATGGGTATAAATGCCTGTAATGTTTGGTAATTTGGAATCATGTATAACATTTTCAAGATACCAGTATTGTAATTTTTCTTCATTTCAGTCTAACTTATTTTTATGAATGATAGATAATTTTAAGAATAATCTATAACTACATATATTAATGTTTTTCAGTTTTGTTACATTTTGAGTAGATAAAACAAAAGGCACTTTAAAGTGCATGCTGGTCACAGAGGATCTAATCCTATTTTAAACAGGAGAAAGTGTTTGGAGGTGGGGAAATGCCACAAATGGTGTGTGTGTGCTTTGTTTTATTTTTTAGTGTGATATTTAAGAACAGATCTGTTGAAACTTTAGCTCTGGTACTTAGAACATGTTGATAAACTCGAAATTCTGTAAGAACTAATTAATTTGCAGAGAAACTGATAAAGAGCCACTGTCATCTTAGAAAGGTGCTCTATTATTGTGGAGCGGATTGGTGGCTCAGCACCCCTTCTGTTGCAGAATCTTAGAGGTGGGTCAGAAATACCTGAAAAGTTAAGGGGAGCATGGAGGTCTGCTTATTTTTATTCTCCACTTTTGTTTCGTGTCACTAGCAATAGAAGACGAGCCTAGTCCTAGTACCTAGTCCTGGTACTTGTCAATGCTCAGTAGGCTTCTGACGAGGGTTGGGAATGGAAGCTGTGGTGGTGGTCTGGGAAGAGCAGCTTTAAGATTGGTTAAAGCCCTGTCCCCTACAGACACTGATGTCATGTCAGTTCCCATCTTCACCATTCTCCATCTGTGTTTTTGGAGAAGTAAAGCATTTAGCTCAGGGCTTGTTAGGGGTTAGGAGACTGTTGGTAACTATATCAGAATCTCCCTAGGGTGGTAGTGTCAGGAGATCCAGTTCTGAAGAGTCATTACACTTCTTCCCTACCCTAAAATACTGCCATTATTGATGGGATTGTGTGGGCCAATAGCCTCTTTTTAGCGGCTCTGGGGCTGTCTTCAGCCTCGTAGAGGTGGTTGTGTATGTAAAAGCTGGCTTCAAAGGCTTATTCCTCACAAAACAACAGGTATTTTTCACAGCTCTTCCTAGATTTGGTCAAAGAAATAATACAAGACCAGGTAACTAAAAGTTAATATTAAGTAGGTAATTCCTTCACTTTTGAGTTAGGACTGTGGTGGTGGTAATCATTTCCAGCCTGTCTCGTCTCCTATGAAACTTTCCATGACCACATCCACCTGTATATTCACTTTAACAAATATTTAATGAGCATGTATTGCCTGGTACTGTGTTAGGTTCCAGGGACAATAAGGTATGTTTTCTTCACTTAGGGAGCTCAGAGTCTAGTGGAGGAAAGAAAAGGTAAATAAGGCATTGACAGTCCCATCAGACGAGTACGAGGCCTACCTGCTGGTGGTGATAAAGAGTGCAGACGTAGGATGAGCCCAGTGGCTTCGGTTTTTCTGTTTCCTATACATTCCTTACCCCTCACTGAACATTCTACAATAACTATATACATGTATGACCGCTCTGAAAATATGGTTAAATCATAATAGCTGACACTAAGTGCTCATTTTGTATCAGGTACTGAGCTAAGTGATTTATTTGTAAGTATCATGTCATCATTCTCATAATACCTCTTGTGGTAGGTGGCATTGTCCACACTTTATCAAGGATGAAGAGACTGGTGCCCTGAGAGGGCAAGGAACTTGACCAAGATTAGACAGCTAGTAGGAGCTGGGGTAATGTTTGCTCACTATTAGATGTTTTAAATGATAGAAAAATACTGCAGATTACTTAAGCCTACTGAGGACAGGGATCTTTCTTTTGTTTATTGATGTATCCCAAGTGCTAGAACAGTACCTGGAACATAGGTGCTCAATAAATATTTTTTTAGCAAATGAATTTGTTGAATGCTCATCCATAAAGAGAAATACTTAACAGTTTGGTGTCTGTTTTTCTAGACTTTAAAAATATATACTATATGTTTTTTAATTTTATTTTTTTGAATAGGCAATACATGATCCATAAGTCAAAATACTATAAAAAGGTATACAGTGAACAGAAGTGCTCCCACCCTTGCCCCCATTCCCCCCCACCTCAGGTAATCACTTTTATTAGTTTCTGGTGTTTCCTTCCAGGGTTTCTGTATGCAGAAATACATGTACCGTTTCCCTCCTTTATTACACAAAAAGCATATTGTGCACTTTTCTGGACCTTGCTTTTTTACTTACAGTGTATGATTTTTTAAACATGCATATGATCATAGTGTACAATAGTGTTTTGTAATCTTTTTTTTCTCTTGGCAAAAATATATAGCAGACATCTATCTTGTTGATGCCTACAGTTTTACCTAAGAAACATATGTTTTAAGTTACTTGATTTAGAGACATGTAGACTGGTAGAAGTCTCAAACTTACCTTTGGGAAACTTTAGCCAACATATTAGGCAAGAAACAGTTATGAGGCATACTTTTTTCAAAGCAGAATTCAGTTGTTATGATTGACTGTTAAGCTGGCAAGTAAAGCAGAAGCAGTGAGTATCAGTTTGACCAGCTATATCCTGAAAGCAATAGCTTTCTCCTTGTGTATTAGTAATACTGATATCTAGGTGAAAAGATCCCAGTCACTGTAACAGCAAAAAAAAACCCCTAAGGTGTCCAGAAGTTATATAGAGACATCAGGATCTACATGAAGAAAATCACAGAACTTTGTTGAGTGTAATTTAAAGAACAGATTGAATAAATACAGCCATACCCACTGTATGCCCCAAATAATTTTTTTCTTCATATTTTTATAATTTGGTCAACATTAGTGATGAGTGATTGAGTTCATTTGTTTGTTCGTTTGTTTTGCTGATATGTAATGATGTGTTAAGCATCCTTTTGGTTATCTTCCTGTTTTTGTAGAATTTTCTAAAGAGAAACTCTTGGGAATGAAATTTATGTGCCTTAAAAATATTAATGTCTTCATGACTTGGTTCATAAAGAGCCTTTAAAAGATTGTGCATAGAAATTTGAAAAATGGATTATTCTTGCTGTGTTGAAATATTCTGTTTAATGAAAAGATAGCCACTCAAATAATTGATATTTATGTGTAAGGTTTTTTCAAAGATTGACATAGGGAAAGATAAAGAGCTCAATACGCTGATTCTTAATGGAAAAGAGAATATCTTTGTGGACTTATTAATTAACTGTTCTAAGAAAAGAACCTAGTATTACAATTCAACAGATTGTAAAATTCTGGGGTAGTGTTAGTTCAGAAGTAGTAAATGCTTTTTGGCCAATGATAAAAAGCAAACCCCAGAACAGTAGTCTTAAAACAAATATGTATGGAGATTCTGGGTAGAGAGCAATTAACATTATAAATACAGTTTCAGGGTTTTTTTTCCTTACAACAAACCCTATTCCCTGGTTTGTTCAAGGAAAGGTTGTTACGTTACATCAGCCTACAGTCTACCTTTGCTTATTATCGTGACTAAGCACATAGGTCAAAGACCTTGAGTATTAAGTTTTTTCATGTCACATATTTACCAAACATCATTATTTGGTTGGTTTTCTAGAGGGAAATTTCAGTTTGACTTAACATTTAGGATTTTTCTGTCTGGTTCTTAACCCTTTAGGGACATTCAGTATATTTCACTTTCAAAGACTGTTACTTAACTAATTCTGGATCCTGGAATTGGATAGTTACCATATCCCACTCATACTTCTGCAGTGTGTGAAATTAGCAAAAAGAGATAGCTAAGTACTCAGTCTCAACTTGATCTTCTCATCTGGGTAAATGTTTTTCCCAGCCATTTGGTTTTTGTCTACCTCATGTTATATATTTAAGGTAATTATTATTTCTAGGTTAATCAAGAAACTAAGGAATACTCTTCAGAACCATTGCTGGAAGTTGTTGGAATTTAGTCTAGCTTCAAGTTTCAAGGAGTCATTCAAATTGATGATAAAATATATCTGATGCCACTACCTCTAAATAAACAGCTTTTGCTAATAAAGTAATATGCTTTAAAAATATTATGAAAAAATTCTGTTATTTACACTGTAGTTGATTTTAGGTGTTATATTGCTTACAAGATTTTTTCTGGGAATAGAAGCTTCTAAGATTTTAAAATATGTTTAATTCTCTGTATAGCTCCACCAAGTATGTTGGTGAAGGATGAATATGTTCATGACTTTGAGGGACAGCCATCGTTATCCACTGAAGGGCATTCTATTCAAACCATTCAGCACCCACCAAGTAATCGTGCATCGACGGAGACATACAGCACCCCAGCTCTGTTAGCTCCATCCGAGTCTAATGCTACCAGCACCACCAACTTTCCCAACATTCCTGTGGCTTCCACAAGTGAGTTGTAGAATCAGATGTAGTCACAAGCCGAATTTCTCTAACTATGAAATATTTATATATAGTCACTTGGAGGAAAACTCCTAGAAATTAAAAGCACTGTGGTATCTTTCATTGGTAAACAATTATTAAATAGGTTTTTGGGTTGGTCCTGGAAAAAATGGTTTGTAGTTTATTTAAACATTTTTATGTTGATGTACAATCACTTGGAATTTAATTAATGACTTTGATTATAATATTGATTTAAATTAATGGTCTAATTTGTACTTTATCTACTCTTACACGCAGAAGTGAGAAGCCTCTTAAGCTTGCAGATACATTTTAGAGAAATAGTTAAGTGGTTAACAAGTAATTTTAAACCAACATGTTTACAAAACTCTGTATAAATGGAGTTGTGAGCTTTCTTTTAATCAGTGCTTTTATTTTGATTTATCAGAATATTACTTTATAAGTCATCTCAGTCTCCCGTTGTACAAACTTAGAAGGGATCTTGACAAACTTGTTTATAACTTAATGTCCCTCAAGATAAACATTAAGTATTTTAGTCAGTTTCAAAATAAAGTTAATTCTGTCTATCTAACTCGAATGTTTTTTTCAAATAAGTCTAATTTCAAAAAGGTTTTTCCCATAATAGAGGGGCCACCTTCCCTGCCACAGGGCTATTGGGTTCAGCTTTTCTTGGGGGCTGATCAAGGCATTAATGACTTGGTTCTGTTAGTACGTTTATTTATTTTCACAGTCACCAAATATTGGACAATTTGCTGCATGGAGCAGCTTTTTTAAACTAATCACAGCGGGGTATTGGCATGTACATGGTGTTACTTGCACCTGGTTGCTAAGGAGATTGTATATAAGCCCACATCAGCACTAGGTGTTGATAGATCTGGACTGATACTTTGTTAGCTGCTAAACAAAGGGAACATTATTCTGTTTACTTTAATGTCAAATAAGATTCAGTATAGAAATTTGATCTTTGGAATAAATGGAGGACTGATTTATATAATTGAGTTTTTGAGTGAAACATGCCGACTTTCCCCCGCTTTAATTCATTTCACCTCTTCAAAGCACTATGTCTTGGATTTGCTGCATGAGATGACAGTCTCATCAGATAGACTCTCATGTCTCTCTGTGAAAATACGTGAGAAGAGTCTCACATATTCTAAGAGGGTCATATTGGTTAAGCATGTACTTTAGAACCTGGACCCTTCACCACTTGGTGCTTGTGTTATCTGTTTATTCCTTATTTACTAACTTGGGTAATGTTGTTGACAAAGAGAGTGGGCAGTGATAGAGAATAAATTAGTCTGCAGCGTAGATTATCAGTGCTGGAGCACAGTCACCCGACCTTTGTTCGGACTATCTTGAGGTTGAATGTGCACACCTTTGTTGATGATGCCTGCAGAATTGACTTCATTTTAACTGTTCCCTATGAAGACTAGAAAAAGTGATACGAATGAAATGCAGATAATTTTGTCTTGATATCTTTTGGATATATTTTCACAATTAAGTAATAATTACTTTAGGTTTTAGAGTTTGTTGTAAATTTTTTGTGTGTGTTACCTTTCAAAAAGCATATTGGTATTTATATATATATAGTCACTTGGAGGAAGTTAAAGGAAAAATTGGACTAAAATAGAGGAATTGAAAGACTTTTACATGAGCAGATTTGCTTGTGTTGTTCAATTTCATTTTATGTACTTGGGATTGTGTAATGGAAATATTCAGGACAGATAACTGTGTTGGGCTCCTTTACAGTCTGTGTTCATTTGGCACCTGTGTGTTTTCAGAGTTTCTTTCTAAACATCTATAAATTAAAATCACAAGATATCTTGCAAAAATTTTGGTGGGTGAGTAGGAGAGGAAATCACTAAAAACATTGTCTTTAAAAATAAATAATTTGGGGAGTATTTAAATATTTCTGTAGTTTTTAGCCTTAGGGAAATGTGATTTGTAGAAAGGAGAAGAATGTTCCTTTTCCTTATACTTTGAGCAGTGGTCATTTGCTCCCCTGTTTTCTGATTATACTCTCATTCAGATGAGAAAAAATTGAGATGATGCCAGTAACAGATAACAATTATGAAATGTCAGTGCTTTCCAAATGAGATAAACAATTGACTTAATTAATGCTTGCTTGAAGAAATCAAGTTTTTTTTCACTTAAAAAAAAAAAGCCTTAAAAATGTAGGCCAGTAAGTAATATCAGAATGGTTTTGAATTGAATAGAGAAGCTAGAGGAGGCTTAGTCCTTTATATTACATATAGACAGGGCAAGTAATTTCCTGTAAATTTAGGATTTATAGGAAATGTTCTTGGTAAGAGGTGATTCTTGGTTTTTAAAAGCACATGAAAAAAAACTTCAAAGTAGACTGATAGTCTGATAGTGTGTTTTTTTTTAACTTGCAAATGCTATATGATTGGACAGTGGAACTTGAAAATTTTTTTTTTAATTTACTCACCTTACCCATCACATTCCATTTAAGATATTTACCTGCTTTTCTTTTCTTTTATTAAACCCTAGCATTATATTACCGGTATCAGAGCTGATAATAATGAACTTTCCAGTTTTCAACATTTTCTTAAGCCTGGGCTTTTGAAGTCCTACTCAGAAAAGTCCAGAGCCGGATGGAGTGGCCTGGGGTGAGCTGATATGCTTCGGAAGAAGTTATTATGATAGGGATTTTGCTGGCATTTTGAAGAATATTGTGAATAAATAGGCCACTAAAATTAGCTAGACATTACTTAAGATAGAATAGTTTTGAACTTTTCTAAGTTTTGCCTTTATAGTGGGCTTGAGGATTTTTTATTTGATAGGCCATGAATGAGTTCCACTTTTTGCCCATTTTTATGGTGACTATCATATAATTTAGTCCTTCATTTGCTGTATAAAACCATAGGATTGCATCTATACATGTACCATATTAATGTCTTCTTGTTCCCCTAGGTCAGCCTGCCAGTATACTGGCAGGCAGCCATAGTGAAGGATTGTTGCAGATAGCTTCAGGGCCTCAGCCAGGACAGCAGCAGAATGGATTTACTGGGCAGCCAGCTACTTACCATCATAGTATGTACATGCTTTTTAAAATCTTTTAAAGTAGATGAGAAAAAAATAGGCAGACTTTATAAAAGCAAATTAATCCATGTGGGCCTTAATTTTTAGACAGCACTACCACCTGGACTGGAAGTAGGACCGCACCATACACACCTAATTTGCCTCACCACCAAAACGGCCATCTTCAGCACCACCCGCCTATGCCGCCCCATCCCGGACATTACTGTAAGCTCTTGTTTTTGTTGTAGGGGCTTTTTCTTTTTGAGGACTTTGGTTTTTTTTTTTTTTTTTTCTTTCCATATAAAAAATGTTTTTACATCTTTTATTCATCTAACAATTTAGTTTTATTAAATAGTGTTTTCACTATTTTTTGTAAACAGTATTATTTATTTTTTGTAATTATGTTGTCATACCTTTGTTTTAGAGGAGTGATGTTTACTAAATACATTAATTTTTCTCTTGCTAATGTTTCATTAACACCACATTGATTTCCATTCATTTGTTCGTTTGCTTTGTGTGTGTTCTTAGATCTCATATGTATATGTATATCTACCCTAAGTTGATGGAAACCCCTTGAGTATCAAGATCTCAAGGTTTCCTTCATTGTATTACTTAGCATACCATAGACATTCAGACGTCAAATCCATCATTACTCTGTGCAGGCTTGATTGGGAGGGATACCCTTCTGATGAACCATAGCTTGTAGTTCGGGCACAATAGGAACACTGTTCATTTGGCATAGTAAAATCAAGAGTATAAATCTTTCATGTATATTGAGTCTTTTTTCCTTTAATATAAGATTAATAGTACCAAACAAACTTGAAAAATATTGAAAAGTATAAATAAGAAAATAAAAACTACCTAGAATTCTACAACCCAGAGAGATCCACTTCTAATACTTTGGCACGTTTTCCTTCCAGTCATAGAAATGGGTATATATAGATCTGGGGGGACGAGGAGATCATACTGTGTATATTGTTAATCCTGTTGTTTTTCCAGTTGTGTTACTATTTTTCCATGTCTTAAAAGAATATAATTTTTAATGGCTGCCTGGGCCAGCATAGTGGTTAAGGGTGCTGAACCTGGACCCTTAACTGGCTGTGTGACCATTAGCAAGTTCTTTAATCCTTCTAAGCCTTAAGGGTAATAATAGTAGTATCCATTTCAGTGTTGTAAGAAGTAAATGTAATAATTCATGTGAGATGTTTAGCACAGTGTCTTAATACATAATCTCTCAGTTATATTAGCTGTTTTTCAATTATGGAAATATCCTTAATTAAATAAACCATACACATTTGATTTTAGAATGGACCTAATGATTTGCATCATCATTATGTATTACATTATAAATAATGCCATATTATATGTTACGTGAATAATTTATTTTTAATTTACAATACATTTTGCATGTACAACTGTTGTAAATTTCTTAACAGCACTTGGCACATAGCACCAAAACGTTAGTTATTAAATATCTACAAAAATAATTCAGGAGTATTTGCTTACTATAATTATAATCTAAACTAAGCTTTTAAGTTATCAAATGTTGCATAAACCTGATCCAAGCAGCTCCTAAGGTATGGTAGTTATTTTTAAGTAAGGCTTATTAAAAATTTTAGCATTGGTGAACTTTTAATAAATAAAATTGGGGTTTTTATTGTCTTTTCTTTAGGGCCAGTTCACAATGAGCTTGCATTCCAGCCTCCCATTTCTAATCATCCTGGTAAGTGTATTTCCAAATTGAGTCCCTGTTTAGATTTTCTTTATGGTAGTAGAAACACATACACAGGCTATAATATAATTATGAAGTAACTTAATGTTTAGATAAGTACAGTTCTCATTATGGCATTAATTAGTAACCAATGTAATCACACATAAACGGTTTATATTTGATTCTTTTTAACTGTCTCTGAAAGAAAAGACAAGAACTATCTTCAGTTAAGATATAAAGTACCAAAATGCTGATTTTAGCAAAGAATACGTAAATATGCAGCAAAAGAAAACTAGGTTTCAAAACAGAACTGATGTAAAGTTGTAGCTTAAAAAGCTAGGGAAGGATCTGAAGTAGATGCTGAAAAGAAAAATAATTCACTATATCTGTCTTAGATGATAGGTCCAGGAATCTTTGGCTAATTGTAATTTAGAGACTGATTAAATTACGCCCAAAAGAGTAAATAGCTAAGTAGATTTTCTCAATTCATGGTTTGAATATAACTTCTTAAAATATAGAAGTAATAAAACAAAGTTTAGAAATAAAGTACCAAAGGCTTCTTAACATAAACATAGGATTTTGATTTGTTTTCCTTTCTTTCCCTTCATATCTTTTCTCTTATAAAAAGATATAAATAATTTCAACTCATCACCTTTTTACCCTAATTCAAAAAATGTTTTATCATAAAGAATTTTAAGCGTATACCAAATGCCATTTTAGTATGGGAGATCCCTCCCTCACTGTACTCATCCCTCAAATGTAGCTATTATCAACTAATGGCTGATCCTTTTTCATTCATACCTTTGTGTACTTCTTTTTTCCCCCTTAAATGTTCTCAATGACAAAGATCCGTTAGGTTTTTGTGTGTTTTTTTAAATCCTCACCCTAGGTAAGTTTTTTATTACTTTTAGAGAGAGAAATATCCATGCAAGAAAGAAGCATCAATTGATTGCCTCTTGTATGCACCTGGACCGGGGATAGTATGTGCCCGGACCGGGGATTGAAGCTACAACCTTTCAGTTAAGGGATGACGCTCCAACCAACTGAGCCACACCAGCCAGGGCCCCGCACCTACTTTTCAGTCATACCCTCACCTTTTATTTTGAAGGAAATTCTATATACTTATTTTATATGTAAGTATTTTAGTATATGTTTCCAATAGAGATTTTTAAAAAAGATATGACTATAGTAACTATATGATCAACTTAAAGGATACCTTAGAATTCCTCAAAGAAATCTACATAATTTTCTTAAACAGTGTTTTGTTATTTATTATTTATATTGGTTCCACTTTTTTATTCTGTCCATTAAAACATTGAGGGTGACATCTTTATGCTTTAACTCTTATACTTTAGTTTAAGAGATTGAAAGAATTTCTGGATCAGAATGCCCAATTGTTTTATAGTGGTCACATTAGAGTATAAAAACCACTTTTACTATGCTTACCAGCAGTAAATGGTGATAGTTTAATAAACTTTGTGATGACTTAGGAGACAAGTAATGCTTGTTTTGATTAGGAGAAAAATTCTGGTGGGGCAGAAGCATTTTTTAAACTGCTTATCCTTTCCATGTTATGTGCATATTTGTTTTTTTTAAACATTTTTGTGGGTCAACAGGTCTTGCCTTTTTATAAACATTTTTATAAACATTTCTATTGAGAAATGTAACATATAGAAAAGTACATAAAACATGTATACATCCAGTCTAATCTATAATGTTAAAGCCAGCACCTGTATTGAATACCACCCAGATTGAAAACTATATCATTGCCCCCCCCCCCCCCCACAGAAACCTTCCTACCTCATACATTTTGTCTCAGTCAAAAACTTTTCCTCTCCTTTCCCCAGAGATAACCACTATCCTGCTTTTTATGGACACTATTTTTCTGCCCTTTGAAAATGATGCATGCTTAATCTAGTTTTGTAGTTTGGTTTCACTTGTATTTGAAATGATATAATTGAAATACTTGTATCAGAATCTTAATTTTGTTTGTAAATAAACATATTGTGATAAGAGGGGGAAATCTAGAATCTTAAGAATGAGACTTTTTGCTGGCTTTAAGGCAGTATCATTGAGAGTCATTAGTGGCCCCTGGCAACTTGGTGGGCCAATGCGTAGTTCTCAGTCTTCGTAAGTCTTAGTGGAAGGTGATCAGCAGGAATGAGGGTAATCAGGCCTCTGAGGAAAGACCTACCCTGGATGGAATGGTGGACTCGGGTTGGGGGTGGTGGCATTTAGCTAGTTATTTGGACTCAATTTTAGATTCTGCAGTTACTTTTGGCCTTATGATAAGTTTACTTCATCCTTCTTGGGATAGAACTGATGTCAAGGCCTAATAGCTTCTGGTAGTTAGGGAATAGCATAAACTAGTTATGAGGATATGCATCTGTAGCACCCTGCATGGGCATTCAACCTTCTGTCTTTGAGCAGAATAGGAAGTAACTTAATGGTGAGGATGGTCTGGAAAGGTTTCTTTCCAAGTGGTTGTGGGAGGGGATCCACCTGCACGTACACCTTAAATATAGTCAGCTAGTTGGAACCCAGATGTCTGTGAACTCTTTGGCTGTGAATACTAACGGGCTCGAGAGCAGTTATTTTACCTCACTACCATTAATTTTTCCTCTCATACTGTTAAAAGAATATTTTAACTGATCTCCCTATTGAGAGAGCTTCCAGTCACATTGTCTTCCTTTCTACCATTTAATCTCTACTATACTCAGTATTTCTTTTCTTTTCTTTTTTTAAAGATTTTATTTATTTATTTTTAGAGAGGGGAAAGGAGGGAGAAAGAAAGATAGAGTAACATCAGTGTGTGGTTGCCTCTCACACGCCCCCTGCTGGGGACCTGGCCTGCAACCCAGGCATGTGCCCTGACTGGGAATCGAACCAGCCACCCTTTGGTTCATAGACTGGCACTCAATCCACTGAGCCACATCAGCCAGGGCAGTATTTGTTTTAAAATTGTGATCTAGTTGTTATTTCTCTGCTAAAAAGATCTTGCATTGATTTTCCTGCTTGGCCATAGGATCAAGCCCAAATTCTTTACCTAGGCAAAAAAGACAAAGAAAAAAAGAGTCTCTGATCCTGGTCTCTGCCTACTTCGCTAGCCCCATCTCTTTGTGCTTTAACCACCCTGAGCCTTGTATCCAGGCTTGCTCAGCTGTATCATCCCTCTGTGCTTTTTTTTCTTTTGCACATGCTGTTGTCCTCTTATATTTCTTGTACTGTACATATGCATAAAATTAAATCTGTTATTCTGCAACAAATTACTCCTCAGATTTAACAGATTGAAACAGCAATGACAATTTACCTTACTACATTTCTGTGGGCCTGGGAGTGGCTTAGCTGGTTTGCTCTGGCGCAGGCTCATGAAGTTGCAGTCAAGTTGTTGGCTTGGGTTGCTATCATCTGAAGGCTTTTCTGAAGCTGGAGGATTCACTCTCAGGGTGACTTACCAACATACCTGGCAAGTTAGTGTTATGGTTGGCAGGAAACTGCAGTTCCTCTCTGTGTAGACCTCTCTGTAGAGCTTCTTGAGTGTTTTCGCACAACAGCTAGCTTCTGCCAGGGTGAGTGACCAAGAGAAAGTGAGATAGCCTTGGTGTCTTTAAGACTTAGCCTCAAAAGTTACATCATTTCCATCAAATTCTATGTTGTAGGGAGGGGACTACACAAGATGTGAGTAGCAGGAAGTGAGAATCCCTGGGGACAGCTTGATGCCCTTATCGAGCTTCCCTGATCTACTGAACATGGTGAATACTTAAGATCCAGCTTAAGTGAGCCACAGTTGGGAAGCCTTTCCTGATCCTGTGTGTCCCCTACTCTAGTACTGGCTAACCCTCCTAAATTACAGTTATTAGTTTACATAGCTGCTGTTGTGTTTCATGAATAAATAGAAAAGAAACCAAAGTGAAATATTTGTGTTAGATATATGGTTAATACAGCCCTTTAAAGTCTAATTAAGAAATGCTAAAATATTCTACTGCAGACTGAGGACCATTTAGACAGGAAATATGCATAGACCTCTCAATATGTAAAATATTTTAAATAATTAATAATCATCAATAATACGTAGTAAATCTATTTTGGGAAATTATTTTTGAAGATTGTTGCATAAATGTTTTAGGAAAATAGGTAATATAAATTGTAGAAGATGCAAATAATTAGTATTGGTTGCTACCTTGGTATTAAAGATTTTGGACAGGCTCCATACTTGGTGATTTCTGTGCTTTGACTTTGATAACTAGTTGAAAAATAGTTTTAGAAAAGGTTGCCATTTCATTTCTTTTTTTATGGATTCTGTTTTTGCTTTTTTAAAAAATTTAATCTTACTTATTTTTTTCTATTACCATTTAGTCCCCTCAGACCCCTCTCTTACCAGCAATCACTGCACTGTTGTCCGTGTCCATGAGTCCTCTTTCCTTGTTGTTCAGTCCCTCTATCTCCTCACCTTCCCCTTGCCCCACAGCTGTTATCCTGCTCTCCATCTGTGAGTCTGTCCCCATTTTCCATGTTAATTCCGTTTGTTCATTAGATTCCCCCTATGAGTGAAGTCACATGGTATTTGTCTTTCTCTGACTGGCTTATTTCACTTAGCATAATGTTCTCCAGGTCCATACACACTACCGCAAAGGGTAAAATTTTCTTCTTTCTTTATGGCCGAGTAGTATTACATTGTGTAAATATTTCATAGTTGTTTTATCCACTCATCTACTGATGGACACTTGGGCTGCTTTCATATCTTGACGATTGTAAATAACACTGCAATGAACATAGGGGTGCTTATGTTCTTTCACATTAGTGTTTTGGTTTCTTCGGATATATTCCCATAAGTGGGATCACTGGGTCAAAAGGCAGATCCATTTTAATTTTTTGAGGTATCTCCATACTGCTTTCCACTGTGGCTGCACCAATCTGCGTTCCCACCAACAGTGCAAAAGGATTCCTTCTCCTTTCTCTTCATCCTCACCAGCACTTGTTGATTTATTGATGATGGCCATTCTGACAGGTGTGAGGTAGTATCTCATTGTGGTTTTAATTTGCGTTTCTCTGATGATCAGTGATGTTGAGCATCTTTTCATGTGTCTGTTGGCCATAGTCCTCATCGTTCATGTGTCTGTATGTCCTCTTTGAAGAAATATCTGTTCAGGTCCTTTGCCCATTTTTTAATTGGGCTGTGTTTTTGGTGTTGAATTTTGTAAGTTCTTTCTAAATTTTGGGTATTGACCCCTTATCAAATGTATTGATGAGTATGTTCTCTGATCCTGTAGGTTTTTTTAATTTTGTTGATGATTTACCTTGCTATGCAAAAACTTTTTAGCTTGATGTAGTCCCATTTATTTATTTTTTCTTTTGTTTTCCTTGCCTGTGGAGATAGATCCGATAAGATATTGCTATGAGCAAGGTCTGAGATTTTGCTGCCTATGTTTTCTTCTGGGATTTTTATGGTTTGGGGTCTAACATTTAAGTCTTTGATCCATTTTGAATTTATTCTTGTGTGTGGTATTAGAAGGTGGTCTAGTTTCGGTTTTTTGAACATAACTGTCTAATTTTCCCAACACCATATATGCTTGTTTCCTTTGTTGAATATTAATTGACCATAAAGGTGTGGGTTTATCTCTGGTCTGTCTATTCTGTTCCATCCATCTATGTGTCGGTTTTTATGTCAGTACCGTGCTGTTTTGATTACTGTGGCCATATAGGATGGTTTGATATTAGGCAGCATGATTCCTTCAACTTTATTCTTTTTTCGCAGGATCACTGTTGTTATGTGGGGCCTTTTGTGGTTCCATGTAAATTTTTGAAATATTTGTTCTAGTTCTGTGAAATACATCACTGCAGTCTTGTTAGGAATTGTGTTGAATCTATAGATTGCTTTGGATAGTATGGACATTTTAATGATGTTAACTCTTCCTGTCCATGAACATGGTATGTGTGCTTCTGCTTATTTATATATTCTATTTCTTTCTTCAGTGTCTTATCATTTTCTGAGTACAGGTGTTTTTATATCCTTAGGTTTATTCCCAGGAAGTTTTTTCTTTTTGTAGCAATTGTGAATGGGGTTGTTTTCTTAATTTCTCTTTCTGTTAGTTTGTTATTGAGATATAAAAATGCAACTGATTTCTGGATATTAATTTTGTATCCTGCTACTAAATTAATTCTGGTAGTTGCTTGGTGGAATCTTTGGGTTTCTCTATGTATAGTATCATGTCATCTGCAGATAATGACAGTTTTACTTCTTCCTTTCCAATTTGGATGCCTTTCCAACTTGGCTGCCTGTAAGTGGCTTAAATGTACCAACCAAAGAGGCATAGAGTAGCTGAATGGATAAGAAAACAAGACCCATATATACGCTGCCTCCAAGAGACCCATATCAGATAGAAGGATGCACACAGTCTAAAAGTAAAGGGATGGAAAACGGCATTTTATGCAAATGGAAAGGGAAAAAAAAAGCTGGCGTAGCAGTACTTATATCCAACAAAATTGACTTTAAAATCAAGGCTATAGGAAGAGACAATGAAGGACACTACATAATGATAACGTGAACAGTCCAACAAGAGGATATAACCCTAGTAAACATTTACATACCCTGAATAGGAGCACCTAAATATGTGAAGCACATCTTGATGGACATAAAGGGAGAGACTGACAGATACAATTATAGTTGGGGATATTAACACCCCATTGACGTCCATGGATAGATCTTCCAGGCAGAAAATGAACAGCAGCCTTAAACAACACAGTGGATCAAATGGATTTAATTGATATCTTCAGAGCATTTCATACCAAACGAGCAGAATATACATACATTTCCAGTGCACATGGAACATTTTCTATGGTAGACCACATGTTAGGACACAAAACAAGTCTTAGCAAATTTAAGATTGAAATCATACCAAGCATATTCTCTGACCAGAATGCTATGAAACTAGAAATCAATCACAAGAACACTGAAAAACAACAAAGACTTAGAAGCTAAATAACATGTTATTAAACAGTGAATGAGTCAAGAACGAGATCAAGAAATAAATCAAAAGATATCTTGAAACAAATATAAATGGGGACACAACACAATCCAAAACCTGTGGGACACAGGGAAAGCAGTCCTCAGAGGGAAATTCATAGCACTCCAGGCCTATTGAAAAATAAGGAAAAGCTCAAATTAAATAATGTAATTTCACACTTAAAGGAACTTGAAAAAGCACAACAAAAAAAGCCCAAAGTGAGTAGAAGGAAGGAAATAATAAAGACCAGAGCAGAAAAGAATCTAAAAAACGATAGAAAAGATCAATGAATCCAAGAGCTGGTTCTTTGAAAAGATAAACAAGATTGGCAAACCTTTGACCAGGCTCATAAAGAAAAAAAGAGAGAGAACCCAAATAAATAAAATAAGAAATAAAAGAGGAGAAATAACAACTGACACCAAAGAAATACAAAAGATTGTAAGTAAATATAATGAACAACTAACTGTTTTTTGCCATGTATCATGCGCACTTTTTTACCCAAATTTTAGAGGGAAAAATAAGGATGTGCATTATACCTGGGTAGTACCTGAAATACCTCGTATCTGTTCTTATGTTTTGTAATAATTTGTTACGTAAAATTTCTTATACCATAATATGTTCAAAAATGAATGCTAAAATTCCTTGCCCTGACCAGTGTGGCTCAGAGGATTGAGTGCTGGCCTGTGAAGCAAAGAGTTGCTGGTTCGATTCCTAGTCAGGTCACATGCATGGGTTATAGGCCAGGTCCCCAGTGAGGGGCATGCAAGAGGCAACCACACATTGGTGTTTCTCTCCCTCCCTTTTCCCTCTAAAGATAAATAAGTAAAATTTAAAAATATCAAATAAAATAAAATTCCTTTATAATATTTAAAAAGTACATACATATAAATAAATAACTGAATTAAAAATAAAAATGAAAGATTTTTTTCCCTAAAAGTTTGGGCCGAAAACGTGGGTGTGCATTGCACATGGCAAAATATGTTATATGCCAGCAAACTGGACGAAATGAATAAAGTCCTAGAAACATACAATCTTCCAAAACTAAATCAGGAAGACTCAGAGAGTCTGAATAGACAGATTACACCTAGTGAAATTGAAACAATAATCAAAAAACTCCCAATAAACAAAAGCTCTGGACTGGCTTCAAAGGTGAATTTTACCAAACATTTAGAGAAGAACTAACACCTCTCCTCAAACTATTTCATAAAATTCAAGAGGAAGGAAGGCCCCCAATCTCATTTTACAAGGTCTGCGTTCTCCTAATTCCAAAACTAGATAAAGACTCCAAAGAAAGGAAGTTATAGGCCAATATCCCTGAAGAACATAGACACTAAAATCCTCAACAAAATATTAGCAAACCGAATACAGCAATGCATCTAAAAAGATCATACACCATGATCAAGTGGTATTTATTCCAGGAATGCAAGGTTGGTACAGCATGCACAAATCACTCAATGTGATTCAACCACATAAACAGAATGAAGGATAAAAACCACATGATCAGTCCTGGCTGGTGTGGCTCAGTGGATTGAGGGCGGCCTGTGAACCAAAAGGGTCTAGGGCACATGCCTGGGTTGTAGGCCAGGTCCCCAGTAGGGGGCTTGTGAGAGGCAACCACGCATTGATGTTTCTCTCCCTGTCTTTCTCCTTCCCTTCCTCTCTAAAAATAAATAAATAAAATCTCTTAAAAAATAAATTTAAAAAACCACATGATCATATCAATAGATTCAGGAAAAGCATTTGATAAAATCCAGCACCCGTTTATGATCAAAACTCTCAGCAAAGTGGGGATAGAGGAACATACCTAAACATAATAAAGCCATATATGACAAACCCACTGCCAGCGTCATTCTCAACAGGCAAAAACTACAAGCATTCCCCTTAAGATTGGGAACAAGACAGAGATGTCTGCTTTCACCATTCTTATTCAACATAGAACTGGAAGTCCTAGCCACAGCAATCAGGAAGAAATACAAGGCATCCAAATTGTATTTGCTTCTTAAAACCAAGACATATTCATCAAATTAAATGTTGATTTCAAATTAAAGTGAAGAGTTCCCTCAGTGCCTTCGAGGTTGTTTTGGTAATTGAAAAATGAATTCAAAATATACAAATTTCCAAATTCAGATTGTGTTCTAGTACATTGGAGCTATTCATCATTTAAGAGAGTTCCTTTATATATTCATAAAAGATTCTCACAGTGCATCTCATTGAAATCTAAATAATAAAAAGGATAATTTATAATGAGTTTCTTGCTCTTTTTCTAAGGTTTTATTTATTTATTTTTAGAGACAAGAGAAGGGAGGGAGGAAGAGGGAAACATCGGTGAGTGGTTGCCTCTCACACCCCCCTATTGGGGTGTCCTGGCCTGCAACCCAAGCGTGTGCTCTGACTGGGAATCGAACCAGTGACTCTTTCATTCGAAGGCCGGCACTCAATCCACTGAGCCACACCAACCAGGGCTATAATGAGTCTCTTAGGTGCTTTATGCAAATTTTTAATTTTTAAAGAAGTTAAGCAAAATAAATTTTTTTTTCTTAAATAACTTTTACTTCAGCAATTAAAGATAATGTCTTGGTGGAGTCTTTCATTTTTCATTATAATTAAACAAAATTTATTTGATAAAACTATGCTTTATATTATGGTTCCCCATTACAAAACATTTAGCTACATACTTACATTGTAAAAAAAAAATTTTTTTCATGTCTTTTATACCTTTTAAACTAAGGTCCTTAAACTTAGTCTTTTAAGCCTTTTCTCTGGCTAGTGATGAGCATCCAGTATAGGCTCCATGAGACTAGCTCAACTTCACTAATTTAGGAACGAGAAACTAAAAATATCAACTGTCAGCAAGGACATTAACAATCCCACTTCCTTTAAAATGAATTAAGGCATTAAAACTCTCTGAACTGAGTAATTTCATCCTGCTGTCGATGTTAGTTTTGAGAAGCTGCAGGCTTGTCACTTACATGGTATTTGGTTCTTAGAGTAAAAGAGCAAAGGGAGATCCAGAAAGGCTACATGAACTTAATGAATTTGTATTACCTGCACTCGTTTTAGAAATAAGACTGTTCCCTCTTGTTTGGCTAGCAAATTTAGAGTGCAATAGCAAAGTTCTACACGTGGTGTTTTATATCCCAACAGTGCTCAGTTCTCTAGAGACCACTTAGATTACCACTGACCCTCTCTGTCCTCACAGATAGTAGCCCTCTTCCGCTTACTAAGATTAATAACCTCTTAATAGATGGTCATTTTGCATCCCTGGTTTGTGGCACAACTCTGATACCAGCTTTTTTTAATCCTCAAGTGTCTTAAAACTCTTCTTTTTAGTGCTAGCAGGTCAGCTCATTCTAAACCTATTCAGAGATGTAGCTTTATGTAACCATCACTGTTGCATGGTGTCTGAAATATTACAGAAAGAAACAAAAAATCCCTTGGTGGCTGGAAAATAAAAAAATAAGGTTTAGATGCAGGTTGTAGTTGATGATGACAAACGTATTATTTTTGTTTAAACAAGATTATACAACTCCTCCACCCCTCCACCCTCCAGCTGACCCTCAGGGAAAAAAGGTTGCTCGCCATGAAACTACTTCTGGACGGTGTTCTTCAGTGTGAACTAGGAAATGCATATACATGCACCTCATTTTTTAACTCAGCATTGTAGACATTCACGACTTCAGGGGCATTGTTTGTAACAAAATTTACTTTTTGGACTGATTGTTGAAAGGCCTCTTTTAAGTGCTATTACTGTTTTTTGTTGCCAAAACATTGGATAATTGATATCTTGTGTTAGACCACCTCTTTAGTTTAGCTTCAAACACCGTACCTGCCCAATGTTTGCTGGAGCTTCTTGTTCATAGTATAATGTGATGTCTTTAATACAGAATTTTGTTAAAAGGAATAGCTTCATAAATATTTCAGAACTGGCTTTTTCATAAGGCACTTTAGTATAGCACTAGTTTTCATGTTCTTCTGATAATTTAAGTATATTTAAAGTAATGTTTGTATTCATGATTGGTTGATCTGTGCGATAAAACATGTGAAATTTTGTTTTTGCATCACCCAGACTTCATGGTCTGTTTTATTAATTCTTTATTGGAAAGTACTTTCTACCTTGATGACCATTTTGAAAATCAATTAGATACAAAGACTATACAAGGTTTTTAAAAAATGTATTTTAAGCATGAATTATACTGCATTTTAAGGTTTTGGGAGGTGTTTGAAAAGATATATTTTTTTGGTTATTCTAACTATTCAGATTGTTTGAAAGTTTTTTTGTTTTTTTTTTTTTTGAAAAGAAGAAAAAAATATATTGTATATAAAAGAAAAAAGCAAAATATTCAAAAAAGAGAAAAACAGTTCTCTATAAAATTTAGTGCCTTTTTCAATTTCCCTTTGAGTACACTATTTTTTTTTAATTTTAATTTTTTATTGTTACTCAATTACAGTTGTGTGCCTTTTCTCCCCATCCCTCCACCCCACCGCAGCCGAACCCCCCTCCTTCCCCCACCTGCACCCTCCCTCTTGATTTTGTCCATGTGTCCTTTATAGTAGTTCCTGTAATCCCCTGTCCTCACTGTCCCCTCCTCCCCCTGTCCATTGTTAGATTGTTCTTAACTTCAATGTCTCTGGTTATATTTTGTTTCCTTTTTTCTTCTATTTATTACGTTCCAGTTAAAGGTGAGATCATATGGTATTTGTCCCTCACCGTCTGGCTTATTTCACTTAGCATAATGCTCTCTAGTTCCATTCATGCTGTTGCAAAAGGTATCAGCTCCTTCTTTCTCTCTGCTGCGTAGAATTCCATTGTGTAAATATACCACAGTTTTTGGATCCACTTGTTTGCTGATGGGCACTTAGGTTGCTTCCAGTACTTGGCTATTGTAAATTGTGCTGCTATGAACTTTGGGGTGCACAGGTTCTTTTGGATTGGTGTTTCAGGGTTCTTAGGGTATAATCCCAGCAACGGAATTGCTGGGTCAAAGGGCAGTTCCATTTTTAGTTTTCTGAGGAAATTCCATACTGTTTTCCACAGTGGCCTCACCAGTCTGCATTCCCACCAACAGTGCACTAGGGTTCCCTTTTCTCTGCATCCTCTCCAACATTTGTTTGTGGATTTGTTTATGTTGGCCACTCTGACTGGTGTGAGATGGTACCTCATTGTGGTTTTAATTTGCATCTCTCTGATGGCTAGTGATGCTGAGCATCTTTTCATATGTCTCTGGGCCCTCTGTATGTCTTCCTTGGAGAAGTGTCTGTTCAAGTCCTTTGCCCATTTTTTAATTGGGTTGTTTGTTTTCCTGGAGTGCAGTCGTGTGAGTTCTTTATATATTTTGGAGATCAGGCCCTTGTCTGAGGTATCATTGGCAAATATGTTTTCCCATACTGTTGGTTCTCTTTGTATTTTAGTGCTGTTTTCTTTAGCCATGCAGAAGCTTTTTATTTCGATGAGGTCCCATTTGTTTATTCTTTCCTTTATGTCCCTTGCTTTAGGGGACATGTCTGTGAGGATGTTGCTGTGTGGAATGTCTGAGATTTTCCTGCCAATGTTTTCCTCTAGGACTTTTATGGTGTTACGACTTATATTTAAGTCTTTTATCCATCTTGAGTTTATTTTCGTGTATGGCGTAAGTTGGTGATCGAGTTTCATTTTTTTGCATGTAGCTGTCCAGATCTCCCAACACCATCTGTTGAAGAGGCTGTTTTTGCTCCATTTTATGCTCCTGCCTCCTTTGTCAAATATTAATTGACCGTAAAGACTTGAGTTTATTTCTGGGCTCTCTGTTCTGTTCCATTGGTCTATGTGCCCGTTTTTATGCCAGTACCAGGCTGTTTTGATTACAGTGGCCTTGGAATACAGTTTGATATCAAGTATTGTGATCCCTCCTGCTTTGTTCTTCTTTCTCAAAATTGCTGCAGCTATTCGGGGTCGTTTATGGTTCCATATAAATTTCTGAAATGTTTGTTCTATATCTGTGAAATATGTCATGGGTACTCTAATAGGGATTGCATTGAATCTATAAATTGCTTTGGGTAGTATGGCTATTTTGATGATGTTAATTCTTCCAATCCATGAGCATGGTACATGCTTCCATTTGTTTGTGTCTTCCTTAATTTCTTTCTTCAGTGTTATGTAGTTTTCTGAGTACAGGTCTTTTACCTCCTTGGTTAGGTTTATTCCTAGGTACTTTATTTTTCTTGTTGCTATATCAAATGGGGTTTTTTTTCCTGATTTCTGTTTCTGCAGTTTCGTTGTTGGTATACAGGAATGCCTTTGATTTCTGAGTATTGACTTTGTATCCAGCTGTTTTGCCAAATTCATTTATTAGGTCGAGTAGTTTTTTGGTGGAGTCTATAGGATTTTCCATGTACACTATCATGTCATCTGCAAACAGTGACAGTTTAATTTCCTCCTTTCCAATTTGGATGCCTTTTAATTGCTTTTTCTTGTCTGATTGCTGTGGCTAGGACTTCCAATACTATGTTGAATAGGAGTGGTGAGAGAGGGCATCCTTGTCTTGTTCCTGATCTTAGTGGGAAAGCTCTAAGTTTTTGTCCATTGAGTATGATGTTGGCTGTAGGTCTCTCATATATGGCCTTTATTATGTTGAGGAATGCTCCCTCTATTCCCACTTTGCCGAGTGTTTTTATCAGAAATGGGTGCTGTATCTTATCAAATGCTTTTTCTGCATCTATTGATATGATCATGTGATTTTTGTCTTTGCTGTTGTTGATGTGATGTATTATGTTTATTGATTTGCAAATATTGTACCATCCTTGCATCCCTGGGATGAATCCCACTTGGTCGTGGTGGATTATCTTTTTAATGTATTGCTGGATGTGGTTTGCCAATATTTTGTTGAGAATTTTAGCGTCTATGTTCATCAGCGATATTGGCCTGAAGTTTTCTTTCTTCGTTGTGTGTTTATCTGGTTTTGGGATTAGGATGATGCTGGCTTCATAAAAAGAGTTTGGGAGTCTTCCATCAGTTTGGATTTTTTCAAATAGTCTGTGAAGGATAGGGGTTAGCTCTTCCTTAAATGCTTTGTAGAATTCTCCTGTGAAACCATATGGTCCAGGGCTTTTGTGTGATGGGAGTTTTTTGATGACTGCTTCAATTTCATCTGCTGTTATTGGTCTGTTCAGGTTTTCTGCTTCTTCTTCATTCAGTTTTGGAAGATTATATTTTTCTAGAAATGTGTCCATTTCACCTAGGTTTTCAAATTTCTTAGCATACAGTTCTTCGTAGTAATTTCTTACAATCCTTTGTATTTCTGTGGTGTCAGTTGTAATCTCTCCTCTTTCATTTCTAATTGTGTTTATTTGGATCCTCTCTCTTTTTTTCTTGATGAGCCTAGTTAAAGGCTTGTCGATGTTGTTTATCTTTTCAAAGAACCAGCTCCTGGATTCATTGATCCTTAGAATTGTGCTTTTAGTCTCTATGTCATTTAACTCTGCTCTAATCTTGGTTATTTGCTTCCTTCTGCTTGCTCTGGGCTGTCTTTGTTGTTGTTCCTCCAGTTCTTGTAGGCGTAGGATTAGGTTGTTTGTTTGAAATGTTTCTATCTTTTTAAGGTAGGCCTGTATTGCTATGAACTTCCCTCTCAGGACTGCCTTTGCTGTGTCCCATAGGTTTTGGGTTGTTGTGAGTTCATTTTCATTTGTTTCCAGAAAGTTTTTGATTTCTTCCCTAATCTCGTTCTTGACCCATTCATTGTTTAATAGCATGCTATTGAGTCTCCATGATTTTGAGTGTTTGGGTTTTTTTCCTTTTGAGGTTGGTTTCTAGTTTCAGTCCCTTGTAGTCAGAGAAAATGCTTGATATGACTTCAGTTTTCTTGAATTTGTTAAGGCTTGCTTGGTGTCCTATCATGTGGTCTATCTTTGAAAATGTTCCATGTACACTTGAAAAGAATGTGTATTTTTCTTCTTTGGGATGAAAAGCTCTATATATATCAGTTAAGTCCATTTCATCTAGGGTATTGTTAAGTGACACAATATCCTTCCTGATATTTTGTTTGGAAGACCTGTCCATTTTTGACAATGGGGTGTTAAAGTCCCCTACTATAATTGTGTTGCTGTCCATATCTTTCTTGAAGTTCTCCAAGATTTTCTTTTATGTATTTGGGTGCTCCTATGTTGGGTGCATATATATTTACAATGTTTATGTCTTCTTGGTGGATTCTTCCTTTGAGTATTATGAAATGACCTTCTGGGTCTCTCTTTATGGCCCTTCTTTGGAAGTCTGTTTTGCCTGATATGAGTATTGCTACCCCTGCTTTTTTTTCCTGTCCGTTTGCTTGGAAAATTTGTTTCCAGTTCTTCACTTTCAGTCTGTGTAGGTCTTTTGTCCTGAGATGGGTCTCTTGTAAGCAGCATATGTGTGGGTCATGTTTTCTTATCCATTCAGCTATTCTATGTCTTTTGATTGGAGCATTTAATCCATTTACGTTTAAGGTTATTATCGATAGGTAGTTATGCATTGCCATTTTTTCCTACCTGTGTTCCTCTCTTTCTCTTTTCCTTCCTTTCCTTAAAGCAGTCCCTTTAGCATCTCTTGCAGAGCTGGTTTGGTGGAAGTGTATTCTTTTAAACTTCTTTTGTCTGCAAAACTCTTTATTTGGCCTTCTATCTTGATTGAGAGCTTTGCTGGGTAAAGTAGTCTTGGTTGCAGGCCTCTGGTTCTCATTACTTAGAATATTTTTTGCCATTCTCTTCTGGCTTGGAGCGTTTCCATTGAGAAGTCAGTTGCTAACCTTATTGGGGCTCCCTTGTATGTTACTTCCTGTTTCTCCCTTGCTGCCTTTAAGATCCTCTCTTTGTCTTGGAATTTTGCCATTTTAACTATGATGTGTCTTGCAGTGGGCCTCTTTGGGTTTCTCTTGTTTGGGACTCTCTGTGTTTCCTGGATTTGGGTGACTTTTTCTCTCCTCAGATTAGGGAAATTTTCCATCATTACTTTTTCAAACAGGTTTTCTATCCCTTGCTCTTCTTCTCCTTCTGGTATTCGTATTATACGGATATCGTTACGTTTCATGTTGTCCTGCATTTCCCTTAATCCCTCTTCATTCTTTCTGAGCCTCTTTTCCTTTCCTTGCCCTTTCTGGGTGTTTTTTTCTACTTTGTCCTCCAGCTCGCTGATCCAATCCTCTGCTTCATCAAGTCTGCTTTTGATTCCTGCTACTGTGTTCTTCAATTCAGAAATTGTATTCTTCATTTCCTCTTGGCCCTTGTTGATAGTTTCTATTTCCTTTTTCATGTTGATATAGTTTGCAGTGAGTTCATTGTAGTTTTCCCTGTAGTTTCTGGTAGTTCTCTGTGAGCTCAGTGAGCTTCCTGATGACCATTGCTTTGAACTCAGTATCTGATAGTTGACTTGCCTCTTTTTCAGTTAGCATTCTTTCTGAGGCTTCCTCCTTTCCTTTCATTTGGGAGTTGTTTCTTTGTCTTCCCATTGTTTGTGAGACTCTTCTTGTTAGCCTCTGCTTCTTAAATTGATCTATTGTGACTCCCTGGGTTTATGGCATGAACTTCTATGGTAGAATGCCAAAGGGATTCAGTGGTGCTGTCTCCTTAATCTCCTGTGCTTACTGGTCTTGAGCTGACATTTATGGGTCTAGCACTGTCTAACTCTGGTCTTTTCAGCACTCCAGGTTTTGTTGTCTCCCCGTCAGATCTTTCAATGTCCTCTATCTTTGGTCTCCGATCTTCATATATGCTCTGTTTGAAAGTTTTATTGCTTCAAATTCTACTCCAGTCAGGGTTCATAAAGGGTACATTGAGATGCAGATAAACAATTTGTTTATAAGCAGAAAACTTTACAAACCAAATCATCTAGTGCCTCATTTTTTTCCAATCATTTAAAATTATTTTAAACCATTTACTGTTGTTCAAATGAATGTACTAAATATATCCTCAAAGATAAAATTGTAGTAGTTAACATGAATTGACTTCACTAAGAGATGGAACAATGACCTTTCACCCAAGAGACAATTGAGAATTCATACTCAAGGCAACTATGTATTTGTAGTGTAATTAACCTTGACTGTGGTCTGAATGAATGGCATAATAGTTTATGCCCTTAATCTCAATTAGGGAACTAGAAAAATACAATATGGATTGATGTTTTCAAGAATATTTACCTGGAATGTCTTGAGACAGTATGTTTAAAAAAAAAATTTCAGACTACCTAGAAAATATGTGCCGTCAAATGAAATATTATGGTAAAATAATTTATTTTAGTTTCTTACTACTCCCATTCTTTAAATTCTTAGTTGATTGGGTCCTTTGATGTAAGAACCAAATTCTTACTTCAAAGAGTTTAAAAGTGACTCCTAGAGTTTCAAGAATGCTAGAGACTGAGCTGAAAAAATAGAAGACATGAAAATGCCTACTTTTTAAATGTGTTGTCATTTTAATCATATTCTTTTGGGTGCTTTTCAGATGCCTCTCTGTCCCTTCACCTTTCCTTCTAGGAAAAGTTTTGTCTTACTGAGTGATGTTCGCTCTCACTTATTTCCTGTAGCTCCTGAGTATTGGTGTTCCATCGCATACTTTGAAATGGATGTTCAAGTAGGAGAGACATTTAAGGTTCCTTCAAGCTGCCCTATTGTTACTGTTGATGGATATGTGGACCCTTCTGGAGGAGATCGCTTTTGCTTGGGTCAACTCTCCAATGTCCACAGGACAGAAGCCATTGAGAGAGCAAGGTATGGATTGTATAGTTATTTTAAAAGTTGAACATAGCACACTGTCTTTTATTCAAAGTTATATTTCTCAGTGTAGATTATATAAGTGTTCAAATAGGGAAAAAACAAAGGTCATCTTGCAAATTCAGAGTCAGTAAGCATTCCACTTGAATTGTAGCTGTTTGCCATTTAAAATATGATAAAAGGTGGTCTTTTTGAAGTTTATTTTTTTATTTACATATAGTTGGCATACAATCTTATATTGGTTATATTAGTTTCAGATGTACAATACAGTGATTTGACATTTTTATACCATACAATGTGATCACCCTAATTCTAGAATCAATCATCTGTCACTGTGTACACTTACTACAATGTTACTAACTAAATTCCCCTTCCCCAGTTTACCTGTCCCCCTACTCCCTCCCTCCTGATAACTATCACTTTGGTCTCTATTTCTATGAATGAGTCTGTTTGGTTTGGTTTGTGTTTTGGTTCCACATATAAGTGAAACCACATGGTATTTGTCTTTCTGCCTGACTTACTTCACTTGGCATAATACCCATGTTGTTGCAAATGGCAAGATTTTATTTTTTTATTGCTACATAATATTCCATCGTGTGTATATGCCACATCTTGAAGATTTTTTCTGTGTGTGTGTAAATGAAGTTTGTATGTTTGAATAGTAACAAGACCTTTTGGTCTAACCTAATTTAAAAACTAATTTTTATTTCTTCTGATCATATATTATTTCTACACATATTTAAAGGAAATGACTGAAGACATGTTGCTACAAATTTTATTTATAATGTTGGAAAATAATAAAAGAGAATGGTTAAGTAAATTTTGATAAACTTTTTGTAGTCATTAAAACATTAATAAAAATATATAATCAAATGTAAATGCTGAAGATGAAATTATGGGAAAACATACACAATTTTGTAATCTCAGCTCTTTAAGAAAACGTGTATGTAAATACATCATCTTGGCTCTATCAAAGCTGCGTCTTTGGCAAATTACCTACTCTCTAAGGCAGTGCTGTCTAATGGAATTTTCTGTGATGAAGGAAATGGTTTATATCTGTGTTGTCCAGTACTGTATCTACTAGCCACATACAGCTATTGAGTACTTAAAATTTGGACATGTGGTTAACTAAATTTTTAAATTATTTTTAATTAATTTAAGTAGCCACTTTTATCTAGTGGCTATCAATTTGGACAGTGTACCTGTAAGCCTTAATTTCATTATTTATATAATGGAAATAATAATACTTATCTCATTGAATTGTGAGGGTCAGTAAGAATTTATATTGAACATTCCTGACACATAGTAAGCACAGGAGGGGGACCCAAAAAAACCTGGAATTATCTTCTGGAGGGTGGGTCCCTTGTAGTACAGGCTTCACCTGCTAGGCGAGTGTTCTAGGAACCCATCTGTATCAGTGTAACTAGCTGGTGGTGTTGTGAGAGGCTGCGTTTAGCTTCAGTGAAATTTTTTTTGAGGACTTGAATGTGTTTGCCCATTTCATGATGGGTGATTTACAAGTGCACCTGCCCACACTGTGCTGACTGTTCAGCAGTTGTTGACCAAAAACAGCATGACTTCCACATCCCACCCTCCCTATTCACCCCATCTCTCCCCAAGCAACTTTTTTTTATTTCCCTGGGTGAAAAAAATCCTCAAAGGGAAAAGTTTTGTCGATGTGGAAGAGGAAACAAAAAGCAGAAGCACGGAAAGGCGTCCAAATCGACGAGTTCAAAATCTGCTTTGAGCAGTGGAAAAAAACATCTCGATAGGTGTATTACGTGAAATGGAGAGTGTACTTTGAAGGTGACTGAAGTTTAAACATGTAAGAATAAATACACAATTTTTTATAAATAAATTCCGGTGTTTTTGGGTCCTTCCTTTCTATAACCTGAACTAATACATTTTTAAAAATACTTATCAAAATAAAATATAATTTCCCTTTTTTCCCTAAGGTTGCACATAGGCAAAGGTGTGCAGTTGGAATGTAAAGGTGAAGGTGATGTTTGGGTCAGGTGCCTTAGTGACCACGCAGTCTTTGTACAGAGTTACTACTTAGACAGAGAAGCTGGGCGTGCGCCTGGAGATGCTGTTCATAAGATCTACCCAAGTGCATATATAAAGGTTAGTGGGAGTTTTACTTAAATGTTTTAGACTTGGAAAACTATTTGTTGTTTAAAGAATTGAGATGGAGGTCGGAAGAGTAGAAAAATGTCTCTTTATGCATTAAATCTCAGAAATTGTTTATTTATAAAACATATTTCCTTGGGGCATTTGTTGACATGACTAGTTACTTAGTTTTGTGGTCACATTCATGTCCAGTTATTCTATTAGCAAGTTTGTTACCTGTTTTAGAGTAATACATAGCTTTTTGAAAATACTGAATGAACCCACCAAACATTCCTTTGTTATTAAATTGTGTAGAATTTTGGAGTTCCATCTTAGCCAGTGTTTAGGATTTTATGAAAAGGAATTCTAAAATTAATGGCTTTTTGAATTAGGAACCTGAGAAATAAAAAATTCAACACAAGTTTTTTTTTGGTTTGGTTATTTTGTGCATTAAATGGGTTCTATTTACTCTATCATTTTTCTGATTAAGTGTAAGGTATTTTGTATTAATATGCAAATTCAACTCATGAATATTACACATTCAACTCATTTTAATTTTATCACACTGTTTGAAAGAGAAATATAGTAATTAGGTAGCCTAAACATTTTTAATTTCAGAGTTTTCACAGTCTTCCTAAGCATCTTTATTATTGGCTATTGTAAATTAGTGGGATAAACTATTTCATACTCACTTATTCCCAGGAAATTGTTCAGCATACAGATAGTATAGCAAAACAGTATCTACAAAAATGGAATTACTTGATTGCTTCACAACAGTATCTCATTTTCAGTCACTACAGGTCAGTTAAAGGATATACGGATCTTGTTAAAGATTTTATTTATTTTATTTTTAGAGAGAGGGGAAGGGAAGGAGAAAGAGAGGGAGAGAAACATCGATTGGTTGCTTTCTTGTGCCCTGATCGGGGATTGAACTGGCAATCCATGCATGTGCCCTGACTGGAAGTTAAGCTGGCGACCTTTTGCTTTGTAGGATGATGCCCAACTAACTGAGCCACATCAGTCAGGGCAGGGATCTTTTTAAAAATGAAACTTACAAATATATCAACTCTAAAGAACATACTAATAAACTCCCATGTACCCATCATCCAGCTTTTAATGATTGTCATCATTTTACCACTCCTTTAATGTATTTCTTTCTCTCTTTCTTTTTTTTCCCATAGTAATTAAAGGCAATTCCAAACATTATATTAGTTCTCTCATTAAAATATACTGAAGTATGAATCACCAATTTATAAATATTTCTAAAAAGCAATTACAGTGTTATTTATCTCACCTAACAAATTAACAGTAATTCCCTAATAAAAGTTTTGGCAATAGAGGACCATTTATAGTTTTGAACTGTTGGAACAGTGACATAGAATAATACTAAAATATTAAATTACATTTATTGGTAGGTTATCATGGTGTGGAAAAATTGGTTATAAACAGTACAGAATATGATCCCATTTTTGTTAAAGAAGATGTGGGTATTTGTATATTTTTTTATCATTTTTAATTTTCATTTACAGCTGACATACATTACTAGTTTTGTGTGTACACTCCAGTGATCAGACATTACATAACTTAATAAGTGATCATCCTGATAAATCTTGCACCCATCTGATACCATACATAGTTATTGGACTTTTACTGACTGTATTCTCTGTGCTGTACTTCACATCCCAATGACTATTCTGCAACTGCCAATTTGTACTTCTTAATCTCTTCACTTTTTCCATTTATTCCCCCAATGCCCCTCCCATCTGGCAACCATCAAAACATTCTCTGTATCTATGATTCTATTTCTGTTCTGATTACTTATTTTGTTTTTTAGATTTAATTGTTGATAGATACGTATTTATTGCCATTTTATTGTTCATAGTTTCGATCTCTTTCTTAAATAAGTTCCTTTAACATTTCATATAATAATGATTTGGTGGTAATGAACTTCAGGGTTTTTTTTTTTAATCTGGGAATCTCTTTATCTCTCCTTTGATTCTAAATGGTAGCTTTGCTGGGTAGAGCAATCTTGGCTGTAGGTCCTGCTTTCATCACTTTGAATACTTCTTGCCATTCCTTCTGGCCTGCAAAGTTTCTTTTGAGAAATCAGCTGAATCTTAATGGGAGTTCCCTTGTAGGTAAATAACTGCTTTTCTTTCATTACTTTTAAGATTCTCTCTTTGTCTTTAACCTTTGGCATTTTATTTATGATGTGTCTTGGTGTGGGCCTCTTTGGGTTTATCTTGTTTGGGACTCTGGCTTCCTGGACTTGTATGTCTCTTTCCTCCACCATGTTAGGGAAGTTTTCAGTCATTATTTCTTCAATTAGGTTTACGATTTCTTGCTTTCTCTCTTCTTCTGGCATCCCCTTGATGCAAATGTTGGTATGCTTGAAGTTTTCCCAGAGGCTGCTAACACTGTCCTCATTTCTTTGGATTCTTTTTTCTTGCTGTTCTAATAGGGTGTTTTTTGCTTCCTTATATTCCAAATTGCTGATTTGATTCTTGGCTTTATCCACCCTACTGCTACTGTTGAGTCCCTGTAAATTATCCTTTATTTCAATTATTATATCCTTCATTTCTGACTGGCTCTTTTTTATGCTCTTGAAGTTCTCACTAAATTCAGTGAACATCTTTATAACCAGTGTTTTGAACTCTGCAACTAGTAGATTGCTTGCCTCCATTTTGTTTCGTTCTTTTTCTTTCATTTGGGGCATGTTTTTTTGTCTCCTCAATTTGGCAGCCTCCCTGTGTTTGTTTCTGTGTGTTAAGTAGACCTGCTACATATGTCTTCCAGGCTTGGTAGAGCGGCCTAATTTAGTAGGTGTCCTGTAGGGTCCAGTGACACAGCCTGCCTGTCCCCCAAGCTGGGTATGCAAGGTGCACCCATCGTGTAGGCTACATACACCCTCCTCTTGTAGTTGAGCCTTAATTACTGTTGGCACGTCAATGGGAGGGATTTGCCCAGGCCAGTCAGCTTCAAGGACTGGTTGTGACTACTGACCACCAACCTCTAGCCACCATGGAGTGTCAGCTGTGCAGGGGCCCACTCCACAGAGCAGGACTTACTCCAGTGGGGCTCTGTGCCCACAGAGTCTGCCCCTTGAGTGTGTTGCTTGAGGAGGTGGTTGGGTAGTGGTGCTGGTCTGATATGGTCTAAAGCTGTCCACTGGGTATGCTGGCTCTGGGGCCTCCTGGGAGGTGCAGGTCAAGGTCATCTACCCCCCGTGTTCTGCCTGGGGCCACCCAGCATAGCAGAGCAATCTGCAGATGGCTGTTACTCGTGCTGGGTTGGAGGTCCCCAGGCACGGCCATACTGTGTGAACCATTGCTGACTGCTGCTAGTGCCAGGCCTGAGGCCACTTAGTCAGAGGTTCAGGGCTTGCTGAGGCTAGATGCTGCTTGTTTGAGAGAATTTAGGAAAATCTGAAGCATGAGTCAAAACAGGCCATTTATATAGAAAAGCCACTGGAAACAGCTTGGTTGAGCCAAAAAGTTGGGTGGTGTGGGAATCACCAGGGTGGGGCATACAGTGTGAGCCAGGCTGATGGGGTCTTAGATGCGGTGCCTGCCTGCCAGCTCTGTGGGGGTAGAGCTCATCAAAGGAACAATGGCGTCTGCTAGCACTTCTGTCTGGGAGAAAGCTGCTCCCCAGCTCTCACCCTGAAGCCAATACTTCAGTTCCGCCCATTACATCTCTGGTGCCTTTCTGGCTGTTGCTGCCCCTGCACTTGACCTCAGGGAGAGTGAATTTGAATAAGTCCTTGCATGGGCCCTTCAAGAGGAACTGCCTAGAACTCTAGAAGTTTCTGTCTTCCTCAGCCTAAATCCCCACTGGTTTTTACAGCCAGAAATTATGGGGACTTCTCTTTCTGGCACTGTGGGGCTGGGACCCCTTGCTCTCGAAATATCCCTCCCAATGTTTATCTACCACATGTGGGTGTGGGACCACCCTGTTCAGCATCTCTGCCCCTCCTACCAGTCTTGATGTGATTTCTTCCTTAATTCTGTAGTTGTAGGACTTCTATTCAGCTGTTTCTGGAGGTTCTTAATGATGGTGGTTCTGTACCTTAGCTGTAATTTTGATGTGGTTGTGTGAGGAGGTGAGCACCATGTGTACCTGTGTCGCCATCCTGACCAGAAGTCCTGCATTTTATATACACACAAGTCTAGAATGGTGTGGAATTACTATTTTTTGTGTGTTTTCCAGTTTTTCCATAAGGAATTTTAGTTCTTTGTGCTTTGTAATTATTTTTCAGTGATGTTGGATTTTCTCATATGCTTTGTAATCTATTTTGTATTTGTTGGCAAGTTTGTCTTGAGATAATTCATTTTATTTTATTTTATTTTTTAATCACTGTCACTGTGTCTCCTTAGTCTGGCACTTAGGGATTCACATCTTAGCCAATTCTTATATTTGGAAGTTAGAGGAGGAATTTCGTCCCTCAAGGAAGTTGGGTTCCAATCCACAGGCATACTGAGGGCTTAATTCCTGTTGCATAGGTTTTTCTGATGCTTACCTCTAACACAGTCAAGAATTTTATGCCTAGGTACATTTCTGAATTGGTTGTCAAGGTATTTTACCAGCACTTAATTCATGAGCGGGTGGCCTGTTGTAGCCCTTAGGGAGCCTGGCTTTTGTCTCTTTTCATATTATTCCAAGAAGTTGAATTTCTGTCCTCCACACCTTCTGTTTTTGGTCCTTGTGTGCCAGCTATTTCCTCTCTTTAGTCCTTGCTCTCCACTGTGGATTTTGTTTATCCATCATCAGTTGATGGGCATAAAGGTTGTTTTCACTTTTTGTCTATTAGTAATACTGTGGTGGACGTTCACATAGAAGTTTTTAGGTGGAGGTGTGTTTTCATTTTCCTGGTTATGTAACTAGGAGCAGAGTTGCTGGATCACAAGTAACTCTATGCTAACTTTTTGAGGGACTGCCAGACTATTTTTCAAAGTGGTAATACCATTTTACATTTTCACCAGCAGTGTATACATGAGGGTTTCAATTTCTCTATTGCTCATTAACACTTGTTATTATCTGTATTTTTTATTTTGTCTTCCTTGTGGATGTGCAGTGGTATCTCATTGTGATTTTGATTTGCATTTCCCTGATGGCTGATAACATTGAACATCTTCCCCTGTGCTTATTGGCCATTTGCGTACCCTTGGAGAAATGTTCATTCAGATTTTTTGCCCATTTTAAAAATTACGTTGTCGTTTTATTATTTTTCTTAATTTTTATTTTAACATTTTATTTATTTATTTTTAGAGAGAGGGGAAGGAGGAGGGGGAGGGAGAAACATCGATGCTCAAGAGAAACATTGATGGGTTGCCTCTCACACAACCCCAACTGAGGACCTGGCCCGTGACCCAGGCATGGACCCTGACTGGGAATTGACCTTTAGATTTGCAGGATGGTGCTCAATCCACGGAGCCACACCAGCCAGGGTTTTTATTTTATTATCTCTTTAAAATATTTTGTAAATTGATTTTAGAGAAAGGGGAAAGGAGGGAGAAAAAGGGAGAGAAACATTGATGTGAGAGAAAAACACTGATTGGTTACCGTGAGTACACACCCCTACCAGGACTGAACCCCCAACCTAGGCATGTACCCTGACTGGGAATCTGACCCACGATCTTTTGGTTTATGGGACAACACTTCAACCAACTGAGCAATGCCAGCCAGGGCAACTGGGTTGTTTTTTATTATTGAGTTGTATGAGTTCTTTATATATTCTGGGTATCAGTCCCTTTTCAGATACATAACTTACAAATATTTTCATCCGTTCCTTGGCTTGTCTTTCACTTTCTTGATATGATTTGCAGTACAAAAGTTGTTAATATTGATGTTGTCCAGTTTAGCTGTTCTTTGAATGCTTGTGCTTTTGATGTCATGTGTAAGAAACCATTGCCTAACCAAGATCATGAAGAGTTACTCCTGTATTTTTTCCTAATGGTTTTATATTTTTAGCTTTTACATTTATGATGGCTTTTTAATTTATGTGTATAGTTTAAGGTGGTTGATCCAGCTTGCATGAGAATATTCAATTGTTCCAGCAACCATTTGTTGAAAAGATTCTTCTTTCCTTTATCAAGTTATCTTGACACCCGTGTTGAAATTCAGTTGACCTTAAATGTAGAGGTTTATTTTTGGGTTATGAATTCTCTTTCATTGATCTATATTTCTATGTTTATGGCAGTACTACTCTGCCTTTGTTACTGTAGCTTTATAGTAAGTTTTGAAATTGGGAAGTGTGAGTCCTCCAACTTTGTTCTTTTTTAGGATTGTTTTGGCTATCGCCGCCCCTTTGTATTTCCATATGAGTTAATTGATTGGCTTGGAGGCTATCCATTTTTAATAGTTTTTCTGTCTTTTGCATGTATTTGAAGCAGAGAGAGAAGGTGGTTATGCATACCTACTCATTGATCTTGAGTGGAAGTCTCTGGGTCGCTTGTATAATTGGAAGTGACTAAAGAGAGCACTATGGTGTTGAGTATATACTGTGTGCCAGATAGTAGTTATGAACCTACCAGATATGGGTTAGTATTTAAAACATAAGTGTATTATCTCTACTTTGGTAGAAATGACCCTTGAAAAGCCCCCAAGGTATGAGACATGTCATTACTTAATAAACTGTTATGGATAGATTGTTAGGTAATCTTAGGCCTTTGCTAGGAAAAATAAAGGACTATCTTGTGGGATATTTTAGTGGAGTAAAAAAAAAAAAATCTCATTTTTGTCATAGTAACTGTCTAAGATAAAAAAAATTATTTCTGTTTGCCAAATATATTACTGTTCTTCAGAAGAGTCTTCTTGTTAGCCACAAAGTAAGAGATGCAGGTATATGCTAAATCTAACGTTGGCATTTTCTTCATTTGCTAATTTTTGGGGCAGCTGTAACTAAACAATCTGTTTATGTTGTCAGATCTCTTCTCACTGGAGATGATACTACTGAGGTGAATTGTATGCAGATAGTACGAACCCCCGGAAGGAACGCCCACAACATTAGAAATATAATCCCCAACCCCAATATATACACAAATACATTTTTCCCTTTTTAATTAAACTGAGAAAAGCATGGATTTGGAAAGCAATTCTCATTTTGTAAACCTAGAAGCTAGAACTGAATTGTGGATATTTTCCTCTAAGATGTTGATTCTTTTCCCTCCTTCTCTCATGACAGAGTAGTCATCTCATATTTATGAAAGTCTGATTTAATGAAATGGCATTGTACAAGTTTTAAATGAAGCAAATGTATGAAGTCCTTTTTAGTGGCCTTGCTCTGTTGCTTTCAAAAGTAGCTAAGACCTATTTTGTTTAGTGTTGTTTAGTACTGGGCACTCGGGTTGTTTAACAGCTTTATTGAGATAGTGAGATGAATTTTATATACCATATTATTCATCCATTTAAAGTGTACAATTCAGTGATCTTTAGTATATTCACAGAGCTGTGCAGCCATTGCCACAGTCACTTTTAGGACATTTCCATCACCTCAGAAAGAAACCCTGCACCCCCGAGTCCCCCAGCCCTAGACCACCACTGATGTACTTTCCATGTAGATTTGCCTATTCAGAATATTTCAGTAAATGCAGTGCTAACGTGGCCTTCTGTGACTTCTTTCACTAAGCATGTTTTCAAGCTTCATCCATGTAGCATATATGTGTACTTCATTCCTTTTTATGGTTCAGTACTTCATATACCACATTTTGTTTATCCATTCATCAAGTAATGGGCATAGGGGTTTACACTTTTTTGATTATATTGTGAACAACACTGCTGTGAACATTAAAGTACAAGTTTTTGTGTGAATGTATGTCTTCAAATTCTAAAGGTAACATAGGAGAAAGCACAGATTACCTTGGGTATGGTGATGACTTTTTAGGTATAACCCCAAAGGCACGATCCATGAAAGAAATGATTGATAGGCTGGACTTCGTTAAAATGTAAAACTTCTTCCCTGGCTGATGTGGCTCAGTTGTTTGGGTGTCATCCCATGAGTCGAGGGGTCACCAGTTCACTCCCCAGTCGGGGTGCGTGCCTGGGTTGTATGGTAAGTCCTCGGTCGGGTGCAAGCGAGAGGCAGTTGATTGATGTTTCTCTTTCACATTGATGTGTGTCTCCCTTTCTTTTTCCCTTCTTTCCCCTCTCTCTGAAGATGAATAAATAAAATCTTTTTTAAAAATGTAAAAGTTTTGCTCTGTGAAAGTGTCAAGAAAGTGAGAAAATAAGCCACAGACTGGGAGAAAATATTTACAAAAGACACATCTGATGAAGGACTGTTATCTGAAATAGAGAAAACTCTTAAACTGGGCAATAAGAAAACAACCAACCTGATTAAAAAATGGCAAAAACCCTAAACACACACTTCACTGAAAAGATATACAGATAGCAAGTAAGCATGTGAAAAGAAGTTCAACATCATATGTCATTAGGGAATTGCAAATTACAACAACAATGAGATACCACTACATACCTGGTAGAATGGCCAAAATCCAGAACACTGATAAAACCAAATGCTGACAAGGATGTGTAGCAACAGGAACTCTCCTCATTGCTGGTGGGAAGGCAAAATGATACAGCCAGTTGGAAGGGACAGTTTGGTAGTTTCTTAAATAGCTAAACATACTCGTACCATATAATCCATCAGTTGTGCTCCTTGGTATTTACCCAAATGAATTGAAAACCTAAGTCCACACAAACTCCTGCACATGGATGTTTATAGAGCTGTATTTATAATTGCTAACATTTGGGAGCAACCAAGATGTCCTTCAGTAGGTGAGTGGATGAATAACCTGTAGCATGTTGACACAGTGGAATATTAACAGCACTAAAAAGAAATGAGCTACGAAGCCATTGAAAGACATGGAGGAACCATATCCCACATTACCAAGTGTCTGACTCTAATTCTGTAACATTTTGGAGAAGGCAAAACTATGGAGATAGTTAAAAGATCAGTGGGATGAGGGGGAGGAAAGGGTGCATGGCAGACTTGGCAGAGTACGGAGGGATTTTAGGGCAGTGAGACTACTCTGCACGGTACTTCAGCGTTGGATACATGTCATTAAACATTTGCCCAAACTCATGGAATGTACCAAAACCTAGAGTGAACTCTTAACATCCACAATGACTTTGGGTGATAATGGCATGTCAGTGTAGGTTCCCTGATTGTAACAAATGTATCCTTGTGGTGTGGGTTATCAGTAGTGGGGGCAATTGTAGTTGAGTGGGGAGATTATACTTTCTGCTCAATTTTACTGTGAACCTAAAACTGCTATAAAAAGATAAAGTTTATTAATTTTCTTGTTTAAAAAAGTGGTCATAGAGCCGTTCAGCTTTTCAGATATTTGAGACCCTTTGTGTTTATGCCACATAATGCCTTCCAAGAGGCCATCGCCCAATGGAAAGGTTCAGAATCTGACAGACTCTGGGGGAATCTTGAAAAAACAGTGGTTTCTGTTGTAGGCATTGTGGAATTTCTGATTTCCAGATCTGACTCTGTCATGTTTTCTGCCCTGAAGTCTTTTAGGTGTAATAATTTGGCTAGGTAATACATACATACATAAATATTTGGTAAATTCCTGTCTTAAAGAAAATGAGATAGTCTAAATTTTGTCCTTCATTGATGCTAGAAGACAAACATTGAGTAGAGACATAAGCGAGTAGGAATGTGATTTGCTAATTGGAAAAGGCCATTTTCTTTATTGTTGTATGCTCTTATGGTTTGTGTGAATATCATGGATAAAGACAAGTTTTGAGGCATCTGAAAACTAATAGTTTGGATTTCAAACCTGTTGTGTAGCTGGTAAAGTAGTATTCATTCTTTGAATTCTGTTATTGTCAGGGATAAGCATGCTTGCTTATATTTGGGTTTTATGCATACTAGAAGAGGGTTTTAAAAAAATTAATTTACTATTTGAATAAGGAATATGGTCACATGGTTCAGAAATTAAAATGACATAAAAAGTTTGCCTTGAGCAGCCTTCCTTCTGCTCTGCCCTAGCCGTTCTTTCCTGCAGGTCTCACAGGTGACCACTCTGCCTGTGCAGGGCTTTGTTTAGTGCAAACACGAGTGAGCACATTATCTTAGGAAGTTGGCTTTGTCCTAGAAAAGGGTGGTGTGATTTATCATCCATAACTTCAATTGCTTACAAAAGAACATTCCACTACTTTCATGAGGCTAAGGATGTAAGTGGCAACCCCTTTCTTACTATGCCAGCCCTTGGCATGGCTGATAAAGAACACTGAAATTGTTTACGAATTCCTTAACTGATCCTGAACGGTAAATGGCTACAGGGGAGTCCAAAAACAAAATAAGTAACATTTATTGACAATTCGCTATATTATAGTATGCCAAGTTTACAACAACTCCATGAAAAATCATGTACATGTAGCATTCCTATTTTATAGATAAGAAAACTGAGGTTCCAGAGAGGTTAATAAGGAACCCATGTAATCAGCAGATATCAGTGATAGTATTCAAAGCTCAGCTTTTAAAAAATGATTAGCATTTCTAAACATATGGAAAACGAGAGAGAACCTAGTTTAATGAAATTCCATTATGCATCACTGAGATTCATTAGTTAAGGTTTTACATTTGCTTGATCTGTCCTTTTTTCTTAGTATTTTTTTCTTTTTAAAATTGAGTTTAAATGCATTTTCTTCATTTCTTACATATTTTAAAACAAGTCCTAGGTTGCATGTTATTTTGCTTCTGTGCAGTGAAATTTGCATCTCTTAAAAATGCAGATGTTTTCTTGTATAGTGACAATGGCATTTATTACACTCCTCCAAATAGCTAGAATGATAAAGAAAAGAAGTTGGTCATATGACCAAAGTCGTCATCAGTTCATCCTAAAGAAAACTCAAAGCAATTTGTTTTGAAAGGGTGGGGGGTGATTGCTTCACCGTTTATTGTACACAAACTGGTTGGTATTCACAGGGACAGTAACGCTGACCCACACTGAATTAGATAAAGGATATAGGCCTGTGGCCACCACAGCTGTCCTTATGGGGAAATGTGCCTCTTGGCCACCTTTCCTAGCTCCCAATTACAGTATACGTAAAAACTCAGGATTTTTAATTTTTTTGAGAGCTAAATGAAGCTGTGAGTTATCAAGAAATGGTACATGGATTACTGATATATGGGTTCTTTTCCGATGGCCTCACAGCATTAAACTTACACTTTTTTTAAAAGGTCTTTGATTTGCGTCAGTGTCATCGTCAGATGCAGCAGCAGGCGGCCACTGCACAGGCTGCAGCAGCTGCCCAGGCTGCGGCCGTGGCAGGAAACATCCCTGGCCCAGGATCAGTGGGTGGGATAGCTCCAGCGATCAGTAAGTACGCTTTTGGTTTTGCTGTTGTTTTATTTTGATTCACTCATTTGAGTAGCTACTTTAAGCAATAATACAAATTAAAGTTCTCTTTACTGGGATAGTAACATTTTTGAATTTGTAAAAAAAAAAAAAACAAACCCAAAACTTCTTTGGTAATATTTGCCCTTTGTCTAGGACCCCGTTTTCATTCTTTTTGTGTCAAAAAGGGAGTGTGGGGTAAAGAAGAAAAGGGGTTAGGGTTGTATTATTGGTCATCTCCCCTTTTTGGTTGATGCTTTTAATTCCTGCCTCACCAGCCAGGGTGGGTTGTTATCACTGATATGCTTGGCTTTATTTTACAAGGAAAGCATATTTCAATTTCAGAATTAGGCACCTCCAGTTTTTTTTTCTTAAGTATGCTAAGTATGCAGAGAAAATTAAGTGAGGGTGGTATTTTGATAACTTGTAGACTTTTTTTCAATTTTAGGGTAAAATTGAACTGTGTGCCAGGTTTCACACTGATGGGGAATTTTTTACTGCAGAGTTAAACTCCTGACTATAGACTTTTATGATGGAAACACGTGGCACCCATCTTCCACGTCTGAAGGCATAACTAGTGATTCATTCAACCCCTGTTCTTAACCTCTTCAGTGTGGTAAGCAAATCACACTGGCTAAGAAAACTGCAGTGGCCCTGCAGGTTTCTCTACAGTACATGCAAATTCCTCCCGTTAGTTTCATTGTAATATTGATGAATGCAGGTTGACAAATGACTGTATGCTCTTACTGGAAAATTAGATGTAGAGTCTCCATTGTGACTGATGTTCAGGAGTTTACGATTTAAAGGTAGATAAGGCATATTCATTTGAAGAATCTGATTTTTTAAAAAAATTCGGGCATCTAAACCGTTAATTTGCTAGTTTTGATGTTATAAACACATTTTTACTAAAGAATCCAGAAATACTAAATTTCTCATTCTCACCTACTGCCCTTATTGAGTAATTGCATATTATCTGTTACATTATGAAATTGAGAGACATTGTTGGGTCCTCCAAGAAGTTTTTATGGAACCAGGACTATTCCTGTCTCATTTTACCCATGTCTTACTCTAACTAGGCTATTTAGACAGACAGGAAGGTTCTAAGAACCATTCTGTGGACATAGACTACCTCTTAAAAACAAGTTGTTTCTTATCCCTTCACCTCCACTTCTAAAGAGAAAAATTGGTGGGGTGTTGGTAGATTATAGTTATTTATGTTATAATTGGTGGTAGCTAGACGACCCATGTGGAATGTAAATTGTCTTAATCAAAAGTTTTCAGTCCCTGTTGATAAAGTTTAGAACTGTACTTAACTTCTTGGCACTTTGACAAAGAATTATATTCTGGGGAGAGTGAAGTAAAGAAAGCTGTTCACATTATTAAAGTAAGATGTAGGGAGAATGGGAAGAGATCAACCTGCCCCCCTGATGTCTTTCAAATCTTTTCCGTTAGGTTTGTCAGCTGCTGCTGGAATTGGTGTTGATGACCTTCGTCGCTTATGCATACTCCGGATGAGTTTTGTGAAAGGCTGGGGACCGGATTACCCAAGACAGAGCATCAAAGAAACGCCTTGCTGGATTGAGATTCACTTACACCGGGCCCTCCAGCTCCTAGATGAAGTACTCCACACCATGCCTATTGCCGACCCACAGCCTCTAGACTGAGGTCTTTTACTGTTGGGGCCTGTAGCCTTCATTATCAGGATGGTGGACTATAAAATACAGTCCTGTTTATAATCTGAAGATACATTTCACTTTTGTTCTGCTTTATCTTTTCATAAGGGGGTGAAAATACATGTTTGCTGCCTTGCTCCTAGCAGACAGAAACTGGATTAAAACAATTTTTTTTTTTTCCTATTTAGAACTTTTCAGGCATGGCTCAGAGCTTGAAGATCAGGAAAACACATTCTTACTATCTCTTCCCCAGTTATGTATGAAGGAGTCATTCCAGTGCTGGAAAATTTAGCCCTTTAAAATGTCCTAGACCCTTTTATATGCAGAACATTGGTACGTGTGTTACTCTACAGAATAAATTCAATATTGCTGATTTTAAAGGCAGAGAAGTTCTCAAAGGTAATTCACCTGTTATTTTGTGTGTGAGTTGTTATTGTTGAGCATCCTTTACTCCAAAATATCGTGCCATGTGGGTGAGTTAATTTTACCAAGAGCAACTTCACTCTGTGTTTAAAAGAAGATAGTAATGTATTATAATCTTTCATCCAAAATAGTTTTTGCAAGTTAAACTAGTGAAGATGATTTCAATTCAGATTGTCTTGTGACTTCACTTTTATTTTCACCAAGGCAAAACACTAATCTCTGTGTATACTGAGAATTCCTTAAAATTAGCAAAGAGATATCATTTAAAATGATACTTGTTGTCCCTGTTGGATAACTATTTATTGAGTAGTGTAACTTTGGCCCTGTTAAACAGTAGATCTAATCTTCTAGATTTCTAGGCAGAGGGTTGGTTACTAAGAAGCCTAGAAGGGGAATTTCTTTCCTTCATTAATTCATAGGGAAAGGTTTTGTATTTTTAAAAACACTAAAGCAGCGTCACTCCACCTAACATCTCACCGTCTGCAAAGGTGGCGGTGCGTAAACTAAACGAGCATTTTGGAAACTGCTAAATTCTGTGTTAGATACTGTGCAGAATAACGGACATGTTACAGTTCATGATAGGGAGTTTGGGTATTTTCGTATTTGATTTGATGTGTGACTTTTTTCCATATACTGTTAAATCATGTATGTTATAATATTGTTTAAAATTCAGTTTTTGTATCTTGGGGCAAGACTGCAAACTTTTTATACCTTTTGGTTATTCTAAGCCCTTTGCCCATCAATGATCATATCGGTTGGCAGTGACTTTGTATAGAGAATTTAAGTAGAAAAGTTGAAAATGTAATGACTGTACCACAGACACAATATGTATGCTTTTTTCGTAGCTGGTAGCATAAATAAAACCGAATCTCAACATACCAAGTTGAATTCTAGGTTTGATTTTTAAGTTTTTTCTTTTGCACTTTTGAGTCCAACCCATGGTGAGACACCTTCTAGTAGATGACAGGCGACAGCCAGGACTGCAGCTTTGGTTCTTCCCTCCCGCTCTGCCGGGACTCCCCGTGTGCGCTGTGCGCCAAGTGTAGAGTTCTTACTTGTTGAACTTTTACTTTACTGCAGTAAAAACAGGCCTGGTGGTCTATAAGATAAATAGATTGTCTGCAGGATAAATGGTGTGAAGTAAAATCGAGGATTATCTTTCAGATGCTTTTACTTTGTGCTTGGAGGGCCTTTATAAGCATATAAGATTCTTAGGTGTGTTATGTTTGAGAAGCACTTATGCATGATAGTCATCCTCGTATTGACCTGGGTGGGCAAGTCCTCACCTTCTTGCTCAGAGGGTCTTCCTACAGCCACCCCAGAAACCACTAAGTCTGTTTATTGCTGTGATTTCAACATAGATCTTGATCGAAGCTACATGGCTTTTGTTTTTAAAATAACTTCTCTGCCAACTTATTTGTACTCTTAAGTACTTACAGATACTTTTGTTAAAGACCTCATTTCAATCTGTAAAAGTTTGATGATTTAAGTTTTATTGGCAGGTTTTTAAAAAGATATCTTTATTCTGTAGAAATTATTGACTTTAGTCCATTTTACTGTGAATGAAGAGTAGGAGTGAGAGGAGTTTTAGAATGACAGATTTTTTCAAATGACATTTTTAAAATCCAGATTATTTGATTAAAACCATAAGCATGCTATGATATAATCTATTGCCTCCTTTTCTGCTTTAAGAAAGGTTTTCATGTTTAATGAAACATGAGCTCTGAGTAATCGTCTGGGGAAAATATGTGGAAAATATTTGCTAAGAAGTCTATCTTTGAGGCCAAACCACCTGTCTTGGCTGCTTTCTGCTAAGAGCCATAGAAATACATAGAAGTGCTTCTAGTTATTGATTGCTTTACATTTGTACCTAGATGCAGTCCCATGGTTTTGAGAAGACATCTGGCTTGTTATGATCAGTTATTCCTGAGAGCTTAGTTGTTAAATGGTAATTCCATTTCTTAAATGCCGTCATCTTTAATGAGCAAGACTGAAGAATCACTAGGTTTAAAATTTTACGGCTACTTTCAGGGTAGAATAGTTTCTGCAGTTCTCAGAATCTGATTATTACGAGGCTCTGGTTCTGGGTGAGTTTTCTCAGCTAGTTCATATCTCAGAGACTTCCAAAACGTTGAATTTCAGTGAAAGCTGAGTGAGAGATGCACCAAGTACGTACCTTTGTAATCCATCACGAGGCCTCTTCCACGTTTGTCCAGTGCCTTTCAGTGCGCGATCAAAGGGAGTCCTTCACGGTGTTGCCTTGATCTCCCAGGAAGTAGATTCTTTTGTAGGATATAGTCTGTCTCATTTTTTACAGTATACTACACCTGGTATACAAAGATAATGACAATAAATCACTGCCATACAACCTTGTGTTTCCAGGAGCGTGGCTCACTTGTATTGACTTAACCACTAAATAGGTCGCCTGTCCCATTCCTCCTAAGAACATGGTAGGTTTACAGGTTGGGTGGTCTGGCTTAAGGATAACCGTGCTTGAAACATTTGAGTAAACTGAACATATATTAGCTGTGTTAAAAATCCATTTTTGTGGGGAATGGTGTGATGTAAGGGGGAGGTATATGTAACAGAAATTTTGAAGGCAAAATACATGTCCTGTCTTCCAGATGATAGATATCTTATTTTAAGAGTTTATTCAGCTATCTTTTTGGTTGTGCCCATGTGGAGAAGGGAAGTTTTACCTTTTTCCAAGGTTCTCCTTCACTGTCTGTGGAGGTTAAAGAGCATACAGTGAAGCGTACCTACCTGTTCCTGGGTTGGTGGGAACCGGTTAATGCTTGTCACTCGTTATCTATTATGCAGAATCAGATTAGCTCAGAGCGCTTTTGAGAGTCTTTTGGAAGAAGCTATTTTATTTTGAGTAGGGCAGGATCCTTCTTGTTCATAGTTTTTACAGTTCGCTCCTTTTATCCTTAAGTCGTTCACTGGCATTTTGTTTAATGACAGCAAATGGGGAACTGGCACATTTAGATCACTGAGGTAAAAGAGTAAATGAAAACATCTCCCTGGGAAGTCAGTTGACAGCTCTCGTAGATGGGGCTTGGCAAAGACGGGCACATAATAGAATGAAGAAGTGCATTCTTCCTTTTTTCCCCCCTTTTCACTAAATTTGTTGGGGTGACGCTGGTTAGACAGAGTACCCAGGTGCCAGGTGCACAGTTTTACACCATGTCATCTGTGCACTGTGCTGCGCATGTTCACCCCAAGTCGGGTCTCGTTCGGCTTTTTCTTCGAAAGGCAGAACCCATCTTGCAGATGGCTGGCTGTAAATAATCGCCTAATCCTCCTTTGCAAGATTATAGAAAATGGACTATGAGAATCTTTTGTGTAAGCCTTTCCCTTTTTTTTCCTGACAGCTAGATAATTTCTGTAAAGCTGTATCAGTAAGGATGTACAAAGTCAGTGGCCTTATTCATAGCATCCTCAGGCCCAGCCTTGCCCCCAGCACTCACTCCAGTGTTACCAGGTTGTTTACCTTGTATCACTGTGGGTTGGGATTCTTTACCTGATCCAGACATGCCTTATTTAAGCAGTAAGACTTTTTTATTTTAGCCACTTCTTTGATGGAATTATGTAGTGTGTATGTCAGAACGTACTGGATATGATATTTTGTGTGTGCGCCTGGCTTTCTTCCTCGACTTCAGGGGTGACTTAGACAGGTGGGACTGTTTGCCTTTACTAAATAGTTGCAGACTGCTGTGGTTCTGGGTGTTTAGCTGCTTCACCCTTCCAGCCCCCCATCTTCTCCCTTTCTGGCAGTGACCACTTCCTGTGTGGTGTTAGTGTACCTCCCATTAGTCGGTTCTTCTTCCCTTTCTGATTCATTTTTTCCAGCTGCTTGGGCAAGGAAACCAGATAACCAAACTTATTAATACTTTCTTTGAATAGGAGGGCAAACTGGGACAGGACCCAGGAAACTTTCCTGTAATGTATTGAAAGGGACTTCAGTGCTTTGGCATTTGACTGCTTAGAGTGCTTCCTGAACCTTGTCGGTTTCAGGTAGTTGCGGTAGAGAGAAGTGAGTCATATTCATATTTTCCCCCTTTGCAAGATCTTGAAACGTTTCATTGCTTCCACTTGCCTGCTGCTCACATAAAAATTGGGGTTACAGGGATTATTAAATTAGGTATCAATAGCCAGAAGCAATACTCTTGTCTAGAGGACACCAGCAAAAAAAAAACAAAGCAACCACAAAAACAAATCTTGAGAAATGAAAAGATCATTTTTTTTTTCCATCTTCACCTAAGGATATGTTTAAGGATAGAGAGAGAGGAAGAGGGAGAGAGAAACATCAGTGTGAGGTGAAACATCGATTAGTTGCCTCACAGATGTGCCTCAACTGGGGATCGAACCCACAATCTAGGTTTGTGCCCTGACCAGGGATCAAACCTGCAAACTTTCGGTGTAAGGAACGATGCTCCAACCAACTGAGCCACCCGGCCAGGGCAAGAGGATCACTTTTGGGTGTCCCCTTTTGAGCCCTGTGTGCTGGCCTTTCTCTACAGATATTTTTGACTTATAGGTGCCTTTATGATAATTGAGGGTTTGATATCCTGCCCCAAGGAGTAGCTAAAGTAATTGCTGATGTTGTCAGGGATTTTAACATCAGACTTGAGTGAAAGAATGAACCTTTTCTTTTTTTTTTTTTAACTATGAAGGACTGAGGAGAAAACTCTGGTGAAGACAATCATTTCTCTCTATTGATGTGTGCATAGTTTTCCGTTTATTTAAGATGCGTTCTCAGTAGGTCTCAGAGCCAGTGTTCTTGTTCAACCTGAATCTAGTGGCTTGGGTCTGGGACCAGACATTTGTACTCTCTAGTTTGTGCTCTGCCACTAATTGGATGTATGACCTTGGGCAAGTCATTGTAAACGCCTACTTTCTCTGGGCCTCAGTTGCCTCATCTGTAAAATGAGGGAGTTGGACTAGATGAGTTCCTCCAGCTCTGAAATTTAAGTGACCTTGCCTACCTTGCAGCAGTTTTTGATTTCTTCCTTATCTTTGCTCTGCTGTTTGAGGGGGCTTTTTTACTTATTTCCACATTATTCGAATGAGACTAGGCTTGAGATTTTATTACTATTCTCCTATGGACAAGAAGTTACATAATATGTTCTTAAGACTTAAATTCAACCAAAGGCCTAGCACCACCTTGGGGGCTGCAATAAATACTTTTAAAAAATGAGAGGAGGGAAAAGCCTTCATTTTATTTTCCCATCATCTCTATTGAAGGTTTTTTAAGGCTTTTTTGAGTCATGACCTTCTGACTTTTGGGTTGGCATGTGTGTGACACCGTCCCCTTAAGTGCTGTGTGCTGACAATTTGTTTTGTTCAACTGAAATGGATTGAAAACTTAATTGTAAATGCCTGATAATATTAGAGGTCATTACTTTGGGTCTTTGGTTTCTTAACTCTTTGCTCAACACAGGGAAATTCCTTTGAGCTATATCAATGAAAATGGTTTATACAACTCAAGAAAATACATAGTGAGTGACCATTCACTTTATTCTTGGCTCTTTTTAGTCCATTTGATTAGAAGACTTTTGGCTGGAGCATTTTTTCAGAGTTCTCTTCCAGCCTATCTTTGGATGAACTTGGCTTTTATAAGGACCTTGAGAGCCTTTATGGGGGTTGGGTCGAGAGGGTGGGGTTTGGGGGAGTCCTGGTAGAGGCCAGCTCTGGTAGCTGGGGAGGAAGGGATGTAACCAGCTGCTGTTGCTATGGCTGCTTGTCATTGATAGAAGGACTCGTGGGCTTGGATTGGTTAAAAGGCTAAACATGGAGTTAGCAAGCAAACTTCCTCCAGATCTTGGGTTCTGGCAAATGCTTCAGACGTGATTTACGGGAAACATGGGAATGCTTGTTAATGATGAAAATTTGGTGGGCTGCAGAACCATTTGGAGGAAGGGATGGGGGTTGGGACAGATTTGGTGGTGTATTTCCCAACTCTGTCTCCTCCCCTGAACTCAGAGGAGCGCAGCTACACTAACACTCAGAGAAGAGCCACTCTTAGCTTCTGCTTTTGGGGAAACTGGGCAGCTAAAGTTCCGGTAGTTCCTTTGTGGCTTTCTGTATACTTTTTCCTGGTTGAAGTCTGTGGCTAAAAAATAATTGAACCTTTCCTGAGAACTCTGTAATGAACTATGTTTTTGATTAAAAGAGAAAGCCAATTAAATCACTATGTGCTCATTCTTTTTCTTAAGCTTGTGGATGTTTTGGGTCTGGAAAGAGCCCCTAACCACTTAGAGAATTCTCAAGACTTGAGAAGAGCATTTCCCTTTGTTGCTCTGTGACCACTGAAATGGGAAATAGGGCGTTTCAAAGTGTGACCCTGGAAGAAGGGTCCCCACTCCTTTCTCATTTCCAAATGGGGGGAGTGGGGTTGTGGTGGTTGGAGGAAATGGAGGTGCTAGGGGATGATGAGAACCAAGCTGCTTAAAGGAGAGAGCAGTTGGAAATTGGAGACCCTGTCATTGCCCATCTAAGGGTTAAGGAAGGTCATGTCCCCCCAGCTGCCGCCCGTATGACATGGGCGTGAGCGTGGAAAGCTGTGTGCCAGGTAAGGTAATCTATGGCAGTGGCTACAAAAAGCACAACCAAATCAATGCCTTCTTTCTCATCTTGCAGGCATGGCTTCCAGAGATGTTTATAAGGCCAAGAGACCCGTTCTCACCTAAAGTTTATAGTATTTTCAGGCTAAAACTTGAAGAGGGGAGCAGATTGGCATTGTATTGGGGAAAAGCCATTACTTTGTGCGGCACTTCCGCCAACAGGGCAGTTGTGTGTGTGCTTCTGTGTGCTCTCTCTCTGCCCTCTGCTTTGACGCTTGATTCCTTGTGCTTTATTCCCCCGCCCGCCTCATCACGCCTGCCACAAATGGCAGCCTCAGACGGTAGGACGTTCCCACCTCCCCTTCAAACTTCCCACCCCCATCTTCTCCCCATGATAGGTTGCAGTGCCCTTCACTCTTCGCCCTCTTTGTTGTAAACGAGTAACTCTTTCAGTTCTGGCCCTGCTTTGGGGGCGGCATCCATTGCTATATTTTGATGTCGTATTGGTGGGCCACCACTTGGTTTCAGATAGACAAGACGGGTTCCGGGAGACCAGAGACCTTGTCGTCATCAGACCTACCCTAAAAAAGGTTAAAGGAAGTCCTCTACATAGCAAGGAAATGATAAAAGAAGAAAAGTTGGTCCATCAGAAGAAATTTAAAGCATGATAAGCAAAGATATGGGTATGTTCCATAGACTTCCCTTCCCATCTTGAGCTTTCTAAATTGTGTTTTGATAGTGGAAGCAAAAATTGTAACACTGCCTAGGGTGGTTCTAAATATACGGAGAAAATATTTAAAGCTACTGAAAAAGATATACAAAGAAATAAACTCAAATATTATAGATAAATCAATATGGAATTTAAAAAATATTCAAGTGACACATAATAAAGCATGAGAAAAACCAAGCAAAAAACGAAATAAAATGACAGATTTAAGCTCTAACATGTCGATAATTAACATTAAATGTAAATGGCCTAAATATACCAATTAAAAGACAGATATTGGCAGAATGGATTAAAAAACATAACTGTATACTCTTCAGGAAACTCACTTCAAACAATATAGGCAAGCTGAAAGGAAAAATGGGAAAATATGTATCAGATGAACAAAGAAAAGCAGGAGTGGATATATTAATATTAGATAAAGTAGATTTCAGGTCAAAGAAAATTACCAGAGACAGAGAGGGACATAATATAATGATAGAAAGTTCAGTGCACCAAGGAGGTACAATAATTCTAAATGTGTATACACCAGACAACAGAGCAAAAATGATAGAACTGAGTGGAGAAGACACAATTGTAGTTGGGGACTTTATACCTTTCTAAAGTCGACACCACCATCAACCAGTACATCTAATTGACATTTATAGAACAAGACATCCAACAGCCGCAAAATACATACACTTCTCAAGTTCAAACACATCATATATTTCAAGATAGACTTTACCTCAAATTGACCTAAAACTCAATAAATTTCAAAGAATAGAAATCATACAGAATATTCTCCACAATAGAATGAAACCAGAAATCAATAGTGTAACAGTAAAATCTCCACTCAGAAACGAAACAACATGTTTGTGAATAATTCATGAGTCAAAAAAGAAGTCTCAATGGAAATTTTTAAAAATATGCTAGAATGAATGAGAAATGAAAATAAAATTCACCAACATCTGTGGGATTCAGCTAATGCAGTGCTGAAAGGGAAATTGACAGCATTCATTGTAAACATTTGAATAAAAGAAAAATCTCAAACCAGTACCTAAGTTTTCACTTCAAACACCTAGAGAAACCCAAAGCCAGAGGAGGGAAGGAAAGCAAGTTGGAGCCGGGTATCCATAAAACTAAAACAGAAACAAGAGAAAATCAGTGAAACAAAGAGCTGGTTCTTTGGGAAGATCGGTAAAATTGACCAACTTCAAACAAAAACAGAGAAGACAAATCACCAATATGGAGAATGAGATAGGATCACTACAGACGGCAGCCATCAAAAGGGAATGCTGCAACAAATACACGTGAATTCGATGAATTACATAAAATTGACTGGTTGTTGAAAGAATACCACAATTCATCCAGTATGAAGTAGAGGATTTGAATAGCACTATAGCTATGAAGGAAATTGAATTAATTTTAAAATTCCACAAAAGAAATCTTCAGTCCCAGGTGGTTTCACTGGAGATTCTACCACAGTGAAGAAGAATTAATACCAACTACCACAATCTTATCCAGGAAATAGAAGAGAATACTTCCCAATTTATTTTATGAAGCTACTCAACCCGATAAAAACCAGACAAAGGCAATACCAAAAAAAGCAAAAAGACCAATATCTCTCATAAATATACACACAAAATTCTTTAAAATAGTAGACCAAACAGAGTTCAGTGACATATAAAACCATACACAATGAGCAAGTAGGGTTTATTCTAGGAATGCCAAGCTGGTTCGATGCTTGAAAATTCACCTAATTATTTTAGCAGACTAAAGAAGAAATGTCAAATCATAGCAATTGACACAGACAAAGCATGCGACAAAATCCAACACCCACTTATCATAAAAACTCAGAAAAATAGGAAAAGAGCCCTACAGCTAGCAGCATACTTAATGGTGAAAAACTGAATGCTTTCCACTTAAGATTGGGAACAAGTCAAGGATGTCTGCTCTATTTTTTTTTAAGATTTTATTTATTTTTAGAGAGAGGAAGGGTGAGAGAACGAGAGGGAGAGGGTCATCAATGTGTGAGAGAGACATTGACTGACTGCCTCTTGCACGCCACCAAGTGGGGACCCGTCCTGCAACTCAGGCATGTGCCCTGACTGGAATCAAACTGGTGGCCCTTTGGTTCGCAGGCCTGCACTCAATCCACTGAGCCACACCAGCCAGGGCTGCTCTCGCTGTTCTTACTCAACACAGTAGCTCTGGAAATTCCAGCCTGTGTAATAATTCATGAAAAGGAAACAAAAGGAATGCAGATTGGAATGGAAGAAATAAGAGTATGTGCAGATGACATGTTTGTCTACATAGAAAGTCCCAAGGGATGTATTTTTAAAAACTTCTAGAACTAATAGTTCAGTGAGATCATTGAATACAAGATTTACATACAAAGTGAGTTGCAGTTTTTTTATAAGCAATGGACATGTGGACACTGACATTAAAGTGCAATACTACTTACAGTCAAAGAAGACAAGTACAAATCTAACAAAACAAGTATAGGGCTTGTATGCTTTAACCCACAAATACGAAATAAAGATCTAAATGAATGGGGAAACATGCCATGTGCTTACGGATTGGAACACTCCGCGTGGAGCTGTCAATTCTGATGGAAACATAGGTTTAATGCAATTCCTCTCAAAATCTTAGGAAGGTGTTCACTGCTCTGTGCTGGGCACAGGTTGTGTGTGTGTGTATGTGTGTGTGTGTGTGTAAAGGACCTCAAAGAAGCCCAGGTATAGTTCCCACAAGGGGCTTATAGTCTGGTAGACTCTTACTGGTTGAAAGAAGCATGGGGCACATAACTCCCTGGAAGTCTTCTCTTTCCAAGTAAACATCTTCAGCAACCTCAGCTGCTGCTTACATGAACAGGCCTCTAGACTTCGCTCCATTACTGCTTCTCAGGAATAGGGGAAAGACATACATTTACTCCAGAACAAAGCAGCATGTGGTCAGTGCCTTAAGTGAAGGCCAATCAGGGCCACTAGCCTTGTGAAGAGGAAGTTGGAAGACTTCCTGGAGGAGGTGGCCTTTGAACTTGGCCTTGAAAATCGGGGAGAATTTCAACAGGAAGAACTGACTACCAGAAGGGAGTCCCAGGAATGTCATGGCAAAGGCATGGATGTGGAAGTCCGTCGGGCATTTCTGGGAAGGGCAAGCAGCGGGGGCCATGGAGCTCCACGAGTATGTGAATGAAGGAGCAGCAGCAGGAAAGGAGGGTTGGGACTGGACTGTAATGAGGCTTAAGGACCACACAGAGGACTTTGGACTTCAGTAACAAGGTGAGGTCAGTTTGACTTATGTTGAAGTTAGAATGTTTCTCGTCATTGCCCAGGAGGGAGAGACTATATTCTAAGTTAACGTTGCATTTTAATACCCACCAAGGAAGAGAGAGAGAAATAACACAAGCACTTATGCCTGGAGTAAACAGTCATTACTCTGACCACAGAAGCAGCCCCCACGGACTAATTAAAAGGGAGAGGAGTCAAGGGTGAAACCAGCACATCCCTGCGGTGTACGAGGCAACACCGCCTCCTAAAGGCTGCCGACCTTTTGCTTGCAGTGACAAACCAAGCCCCGAGAGCCGTAGTTGAACTGAAAGTAAGGCCATCAGCAAATTGGCCTTGACCATTGTTATGGGTAGAATTGTGTCCTTCAAACAAGGTATGTTAAAATCCTACCCCCGATACCTGTGGGCCTAATGTAATGACAAGACGGGTGTCCTCATAAGAAGAGAAGAGGCACAGGCTGACACGCAGGGGGAGGGGCCTGTGAAGACTGAGGCAGAGGCTGCAGATGCACCTGCAGGCTGCGGCACGCCAAGATTGCCAGCTACGGGCAAAACCGCGAAGGGGCAAGGAACGGTCCGCCCCTGCAGGTTTCAGGGGGTGCGTGGCCCTAGGACACCTTGCTTTTGGACTTCTGGCCTCCAAAACGTGAGAGAGGTCGCTGTTTCCAGTCACGTGGTCTGTGGGGCTTTGCTAGGGCAGCTCTAGGAAATCAACCCAACATTCATTTGCTCTTTCATTCATTCGCTATTTAACTGTGTGTGCACTGCACGGGGTGGTGGCAGCACAGGAGGGGTGCAAGGGGGTGGCTACGGGCCCTGGCAGGCTGGGTTCACTAAGTTCATTTTGGGCCAGGCCACACCGCAGTGTTCCTATGGGAGCAAACCTTGCGAGAACGGGAGCCTCAGTGTGGAAGGACGCTGGCGGAGGGGCATGCACGGCCGGTTGAAAGTGAGCGGGAGAAATCTCCCAGAACAGGCAGAGAGCTAGGGCAGCAGGATTTGCCGGTCACCTCCTGGGCTCCTGGAGACGCCTTTCCATGGCACATGAAGGAGCATCAAACAGGACTAGTCAGACAGGAAGAGGGTAACCTGAAATCTTCCTTCGAGGGTGAAAACACGAGTAACCTGTATGGTATCTAGTAGCTGGCAGCACCTGGAGGCCTGTATGTCAGCGCTGGAGAGTCTCGGCATTCTAAGACAGGAAGTTTCTCGCTGTTGGTTGCACCTTCGACAACTTCTAGAACTTCTTTAAGCTTCGGTTTCTTTATCTGTAAAACTTTGGCAAGCACCCAACATGTTAGGTTTGACGTGGGGATAAACTGAGAAAAATGTATATGAAGTACTTACAATGCACCTGGTGTACCAGAAGGGATTAATAAAGCTTAGCTATCATCATCATCATCATCAGACCATTAATGGAAAACCAGTGTTTGGGGGATGCCCCTGACCTTTGAAATGCACCGGCCAGGCTGTCAATGTGCTGAGGGGGGGGGGGGGCGGGGGCGGGGGGCAGCCTTTCATCCTTATGTGGGCGCTGGTGACCTTCTTTCCTCATTCATGAACGACCCTCCATGGCCCCCTTCCCCGGCGTGTCTGGGGCATCCGCAGCCGGATTTCAGGTACAGGGTAAGCAAACCCTTTGCCAGGTGACAGCATGGGGCAGAGGATATCTCGGTCCCCTGGGGAGGCTCTTTTTCAGAACCGGCTCTGAATTCCCGCAGAACCGCCATAAGCAGCCGGTGCGAGGAGGCTGGCAGGAGTGGGCTTTGCTGGGAAACGTACAGGCGGCCAGGGGACAAGTGTCCTGCGGGGAGACTGGCGTCAAAGTGGTGTGTTTGGGGCATTCAATTGTCTGGTGGCCTGGGCCGCGATTGTCCCTAGAAGAGTCGGAAGCGCCTGGATGCGCTGCGCTGTGGGCGAGCTGGAGGAGGACAGAGCCGCGCACACCTGAGCGGCCGGATTAGGGTTAGGGAGAGAGGGGACAGAAGAAGGAAGGAGGCGGCGAGGGAACCGGGAGAAGAGCCAGGAGGCGCCGCGGCCGGTTGTCCACTTCCCGCGATGACCACCAGGGGTCGCTGTGGTCCCGCGAAGGTCCCTGGAGCGACCGCCCCTCGCGGCACCACCTTCCTTCCTCCCCTCCGCCGCCACACCGCCGGGGTCAGACGTCGTCCTGCGAAGAAGGGCCACGCCGAATCCCCGCCTGAGTCTCTCTCCCAGAGGAAACAAAGCCCGATGGCGGGCGAAGGTCTGCGCAGAGTGTACTGGCCGCCGCCTACAGACGCGGGGCAGCCCACCTGCTGCCACCCGGGGCCGGGAACCAAACTAGCACGGATGCTCCTTACACCTAGGCTTCGCTCTGTTAAGGATCTTTAATTCGATGTTGCAAGGACTCCTGGGAGGTAGACAACTGTCATTTTAGTCCACAAGAACCTGGGTCTTGCAGTGACGTTAAGCCAGGCCCTCGCTTGCCAGGAATCAGGAAGGTGGCCGGGTCTGAGCCAGAGCCCCGTCGTCTGGGCACGGTCCAACCTGGAAGTCTGAGGGCCTCCTGAGCCCCTTGTCCTCGTGGGGTCCAGGTGGGCTCAGAGGGGCCAGAGGCCTCCTGTTGGTGCTGGCGGCTGGGCTTTCAGAGCATCTGGTAGGAAAGTTGTTAACCACCCCCAACCTCATGCCCCAGTCTCAGCGCTCCTAAGCGCCTGTTCCTAAAAGGTGGAGGGGCGGGGCCGCGTGGGGAAAGGAGCGGAGCCCCTCCCAGCAGGGGGCGCTCCAGGACAAAGAAGAAATTCTAGAGCCAGGACCAGGAGGCACGAAAATGACCACCCTCATTTAGTGAGCACTTACTGTATGACAGGCAGGCATCTAACCCTCTAGAAAACTTTATAAGGGAACATTATCACTGTTCTGCAGGTGAGGGAAGTGAGGCACAGAGATTTTGTCTCTCTGGGACTCAGATGCCTGAAAATTCAACAGTTTGGGAGGAAAATGCCTCGTGAATGGACTTAAGAATCAGGAAGGAAGATCGCCACCCCCCTCCCCCGCCCCCGCCATTCTGTTACTTATAAATTATTTCACTGAAATAAGCATGACATTTCATGGTGAGTAAGTATCTAGAGTGTAGGGGTGACACCAGGAAAATTTATTTATTTTTTTGACTATGTTGCAATGGGACTAGAGCGTTAGAAAAACTGCTGGACAAACTAGAGGAAATGGCTTCTAATGAGGTGAAGTTTTGATGAAGAAGTCTGGGAAAGAACATGCTTACTGCGCCCCCTGATGGGGAGGGCTGGCAATGCCACCTCCCTGGGAGAAATGTGTCCCCACCGGGATGATGGAAACACCAGCTTCGTCCTCAGAGTGAGAGAGCCCCGTGATATGGGCCAGGGGCATCTAGACACGAAACTGCAGGGGACCTTTGTGGGCTACTGTCCTGTCCGGAGGCCCATGAGGGCTCCCGCAATACAGGACTGTGCTGGCAGCTGTGGTGTGTGAACCACGTGCTGAAGGCAGATTAGGAGGGGCTGGTAAGGTAAGCAGTGGTTTTGCCCTGCTCCGAATTTAGAAAATTCTTCCAGGGAAGCTCTCCCCCTCCCCCAGTACCTTCCTTCCAGGCTCAGAGCCCTGGTTCCACAGAGTGGGCATCTAATGGCCGCAGTTGCGTGGGTGGGGAGGATCCCAGGGGCAGCCGGAGGAGTGTGGGCGGTGGTGTCCACCCAGTTTAAGAGCCACGTTGGTAGTCAGAGCTCAAACTGCCACCAACTGCTGCCTCTGGCGTGGCAATGGCCTTGGAGCACTGCCACAAGAGCCCTGGCACTGCCCTTCGGGGTCAGCAGATGGCTGTTGGGGACACTTCTGCTTGAGGATGCAGGGGGCAAGGACCTTCAAGGCTTTAGTAACAGGAGAGTCGGGGCCCCCCACTGGATGGCCAACTCCTGGTTATAGGTACCTGTCCCAGGCCACTGTTCTGGTAGCTGCATGCTGCCTGGCATGGTCCTTACCCCCATGTTGACTTCCACTTCTTTCCGAAGAAAGAAGCTGCCAGTCCCCATGCTCCATGACAGCCACTAACAATGCAGTGATGTGCACTGGGAGGTGTTTAAGAAACTCTTTTTAATGATGTAAAAGAAAGAACATGAGCTTTGAAGTCAGACCTGACTTCAGGTTGGGTAAAGTTTTCTCATCTGTAAAGCAGGGGTGGCAGCGATGGTGGGGAGGGACAAGTACATTATGGGATGTTGGGAAGTTGAAAAGAATGGCCCATCACATTTCACAAACATGGGACAGACCCCTGAATCTTCCGTGAGAAGTGTCCGCAGCAGGGTTCGGCTTCGGGCCCCTCCCTGGTCCCCAAGCCCTTTTGCTTGGCACTCGGAAGCACTGTGTATAAGGTGCCACAGGCCTTTGTCTCACTTGGGGCCCAGAACAAAGGCCCCCTGCCCCCTGCTGCTTGCCCAGTTTGGAATTTTCAATACATGAAGGGGAATGTGGGAGGGAATTTAGAAAGAAAGGAAAGTTTAAAATACAGAACTAATACTTTTGAGGAAAGTCTGGGAAAGAAAAAAACAGTAGAAAGGAAGGAAGAAAAAGAATGAGGATTCAGGTTAGACAACTTACAGATGGGCCGTTCGCAGGTGGAGGCAAGGGTCTCAGCAGTGGTCATCAGCGAGAACCCTGATCCCAGCTCTTCCACCTTCGCAGCTCTGTGCCTTGTGCTCCTCCCCCAGAGAATGGGGCTAGTGCACACTCACAGGGCTGTTAAGAGGATTAAGTGATTAATGTATGTGAATCCGTCAGCAAAGTGCCTGACTTGCAGTGGAAGCTCCGTGAATTGAGGGAGACAAACAGGGAGGGCCTGTGGATACATCCCACGTGACCAATCTTTTATTTTTTTTAATTCTCACCAGAGAAACATCGGTCAGTTGCCTCTAGCTTGCCTGCTCCCCGACCAGGGATCGAACCCACAAACTAGGCATGTGCCCTGATCAGGAGTGGAATGGTTTATAGTATAACACTCCAACCAACTAAGCCACACCAGCCAGGGCCTGGCTAACCATTCTATTACAGGTGGAGCCCAGAGAGGCGCTGTGCCTGCCAGCACTGAGCAGATGCTCCAGCCTGGGCCTCGTGCCCACCACCTGACGATTTCTTTCTTTGCCAGGTTGCAGCAAAGGAAGGACTATTTCCGCAGAATTCCTGGAAGTCTGGGTCTGACCGCAGCACAGCGCCTGGTAAGGGCGCCGTGGCCTGTCTGCACCAGTCAGGGTGCCAGGGACGGACAATCCAACCTCAAATGGGCCAAGCAAGGGAAAAAAACAGGTAATTGCTTATATAACAAGGAAGACAGAAAGTCAGGAAGCCAGAAAGTCTGGGTGCTTTGCAGACACAGGTGGATTCAGGGCCTGAAATGATTCCATCAGGATGCTCTGTCTCTCCGTCGTGTTTCTTTAGATGCACTTCACTCTCAGGGAGGCTCTCCTCAAGGGGGGTAAGGGTGGCCACCGGCCACTACAAGCATACGTTATGCTAGTATTTTGAGAGGTAGGTTTTATTATTATTCAGGTATGGCAAAGCCAGCAGGTCAGGAGGCGATAGCCCGTGAAAAGATAGTATGGTACTCACAGGTCTCAAGAGGTGGGGACTCGCTGTGCAGGGCCACACAGGGAAGCACCCGGCTTGGTGGGGAGGCGGAGTGCGCAGGGTGGAAACGTGGGCCAGAGGCTTTAGTATGGATTTTGTGGGAAGGAACGGGCCAACAGGGTGAGCAGGCTTAGGACTGCTAGGTTGGAATTTTTCAGAGAGCTCTGAGTCTGCACCTGGGTGTCTGTTATCTGGCCCTGGGGTGGCGAGGGCAGGGAGACAGTGGTCTGGAGTCTCAGAGGGGACAGAAGAGGTAGGGGGGAGGTACAGGCTCTGGACAGGTTAGTTTGCAAATGAAGGACCTGCTTGCAGTAGAATTATTTGCTACCTCCAGCAATTGGCTCGCTCTGTGAGGGGCAGTCCTTCCAGAGCTGGCAAAGGCCTCAGATGTCAAAGTGTCAGAAATGCAGAAATTAAAAAAAAATTAATATACCTCACAACTAGCCATCCCAGACAAGAATTTGCCTCTCAGCATCGTCAGCCAACGTCCAGGAGAAGCTCTGATTGGCCCACTTGTGTGATCTCACCCCCAAATGCCAGAGAGGATGTGGAGAAACTGAACCTCATAGGCTGTTGATAGGAATGTAGAATGGGACAGACAGTCAGAAAACAGGCGATTTCTTAAAAAACTAAGCAGACACCCCGTGACTCAGCCATGGCACATTTATCCCAGGGAAAATGGAAGCTTATGTCCACCCACAAATCTGTACACGATGTTCATAACAGTTTATTTGGAATAGTCGCCCAAAAGCCGATTTCAAAATGTCACATACTGTGTGATTCCATTTATACAACATTCTTGAAATGAGGAAGTTGGAGAGCTGGAGAAGAGATTCCTGGTTGCCAGGGCTGGGGATGGGGCTGGCGGAAGTGGTGCCAGGAGGGCGACTTTGCAGGGCTGGAGTAGTTCCCTCCCTGGAGCGGGGAGATGGTTACAGGGCTCTGCGCGAAGGATGAAATGACGTAGCTCTACACGCGTTGTGTCAATGTTGATTTTCTGGCTCTGACACCGCACTGCAGTTATGGGAGACGTAATCAAGGGGGAACCGGGTGAAGGGTGCATGGGACCTCTCTGCCCTGTTTTTGCGACTCCCTGTGAGTCTATAATTATTTACAAGTAAAAAGTAAACAGATATTGAAGGACTCTTAGCTCAGAGGGGAGATAAATCCCTTTGTGGGAGCTCTGGCTGTGTTAGGTCAGTGAAGGATCACACGTGCATTGGGGGAAAGGCTGGGTCTTGGCTCTGTTCTGCTTGTGTACCAAACCGCTTTGCTCCTCCCTGCGCTCCAGCGGCAGCCAGGACGGCTGGGTGATGAGCCTTAGAGCTGATCGACCTAGTTACCTTCAGAAGTGAAGAAATGAAGACCGCGGATCTTTGGAAGCAAGGTTGGTGGCATTTTATGTCTTCAACCTGGTAACCTGGGGAACACTTATGATGTTCAATGAACCAATCAGGAGACAATTTTATGAGCCCTGTGACTGTATTCATATGTAAAATATCAAACACATGGATAATACAGTAATGTATGTCAATTACTTCTCAGTAAAACAGGGAAAGCACGTGGGTAAAACAGGAGGACGACAAGCACGAGGGAATATACCCATGTTTTTACAGTGAGGTCAGGGCGGGTCATCCACCTCTGCTTTTTAAACTGCTTATGAAGTCGTTTGTGGTGTTTTTACTTATGGAGAATTTTGTTTTTAAAATGTGTACTTTGAGATACATTCCTTCTGCTTTGTCCCTCAGAAACCACTTCATTAGCTTCATGTGTACCCTCCTTTCATATTTTCCTGATGCAAATTCAAGCAAGCCTGAGTGATATTCTTACTTTTCCTCCTTCCACCACTGAAGGTAGCATTCTAAAGGCATGGTTTCCCTTCCTTTTTTCCCACTCTTTCCATATCCCTGCATGGGCTCCCTGCCCTCCCCCCCGCCCAAATGAACAAACAAAGGGAAATAAACAAACAAGTAGAAGTGTGAATGACCCAGTTGCCAAAGGAGTAATCAATGAGCAGTCTGTGTTTAGGACGCACCTGGTTGGTCAGAGCAGCCAGGCCACCTCCCTCCACGCCAGACCTTCCTCTCTCCTTACTTCCCGGTGAACACAGGACTCACATCCTCTGCCATTTACCCAGCAAGCATTGCATCCCAGTCCAGGCAACTGGGCAAGTGTCTGTCTCCATGTTGGTTCATTGGTTTGGGAACAGATGTGAATGGGCTTCTGCAGCTGCTGGGCACCACCTGCTGCACACTTGTCACTTATGATCTTGCCCACACCCCTAACCCAGTGGACTAATTTTTAATAACGTGAAACAACCCTGTTTATAACTAAAGCCCAGTTCTCTCCCCTTCCCTCCCCAGGCAGCCTGCCCTCTCCCACCTGCTCATTTGGCTGCAAGAAACATCCCATAGGTCTCCTGGGACAGGTAAGAGCTTCCAAGCCCTTCAGTGGGGGAGCTGAGAGGCCCCCTGGCTCAGGGGCTGCCCCCTTCCAGTTGGGGTGCCAGCCCAGCAGGCAGGCCTTGTCTGGGGCTTCACTTCTGAAAGCGCGAGGTGCCTGGGTCTGGCAGGCTCCACACATCCTGGGGGGCAAGGCTGGGTTCCGGAGCCCTGAGGGCAGGAGGCTGTCAGGGACAGAGGATGGCCTGATAGCTGGGATAGTAGCAGAAATGACAAGTCAACCATCTTACCAGCGGTGACTGCCCTCTTGGTGGCTTCCTGCCCTCAGTACAGCCTAATTTGGGTTTCCTTCCTGTGCCTGGATGTGGCCCCTGGGAGAAGCCAGACAGCCTCCCCAGGTCTGTATCAGATGGTGCCCCCAGAGACATACGATCTGCCCTTGGGGTGGAAGCACCCTGGGTCCTGGCCCACAGGTCCTGGTGACTTATGTTGGAGAGCTAGACAGAAGCCCCAGGCCCCAGGGCCCCCACTCCAGAGCCACCTCCTTGTATTCAGTGGATGGTGGCCTCTCAGAGCCTCCGTTTCCTCATGGAAGTGGGCAAAATGCCCACCTTCCTTGTCACAGGATGCACAAGAAACAAATTAGATCAAATGGCAAACTCAAGAGCTCGTGGTGAGTAGGCAGGTGATGTGAATGGGTGGAGCAGCTGTTTTTTCCTCTGGAACCTGAAGCCCTCTTGGCTTAGCTTTCATTTCCTTGCCTTTTGATGGAGACAGGAGTAACGGGAACCCCTGCACTTTGCTCTTACCTCCAGAGATCAAGCAGTCTACCTCCCCCGGGCTCCCCCCCAACCCCCCACAGAGGCAGACGATGGCAGGGTGAGGCTGGGGGGACCCAGGGGTCTGATGCCACATGGGAAGGGGCCCAGCTGTGGGGTGGCAGTAGGCTGTTGCCAGGCAGGAAAACAAGCCCATGGGGCCAGATATAATTTTTCAGAAGTTGGAACCTGTATCTTTATTGCCATTTCCTAATGTTGAAATGTTGGCAAATGATTCAAAAAATTGTAAAACATCACGGGCCAATCAAAACAGATGTGAGGGCCAGATCTCGGCGTCGGGCTGCCAGTGTACTGACCTCAGGGCCAGGCCTCTTCAGGGCATGTGCTGTCTGCTGGTGCCTGCCCAGCCCTTGTGCCTGCGGCGGGGGCCCCCCCACCCCCACCCCCCGTGCACTTGCCCTCCTCACTCCCAGCTGTCGTTCGGCGAGCAGGCACAGAGAGGCTTCATTCTGCACTGTTTCATAGGAGCAACTGAAATAGCTTCCGTGCTCGGTGACCCCAGGCCAAGCCAGTTACTTCTCTCTGGGCCTTAGTTTCATCCTCCATGAAATGAAGGGGTCCCACTAGACACTCATCCCAGTCAACCCTCACTGGCTCTGGGCCAACTAGCTTCAGACGTCACTTAAAGTGTTCTAGTAGCCACATGAAAAAAAAAAAGAAATAGGTAAAATTAATTTTAATAATACACTTGATTTAATGCAAAAATAAAAACATCAGTTCAACAGATTATCGACATAAAAACTATTGAGGTATTTTACATTCTTGGAGGAAACCCAGTGTGTATTTCACACTTATTGCACATCTCACGTGCTCAGTAGCCACACGTGGCTCGTGGCTACCCTACCGGACAGCGCAGCCCCAAGGCAAGAAGTGACCACAATCCCCTCATTCCCAAGTGAGAGGCTAGGTCACCTGCATGGGAATGCGAATCCTGCCTTTCACCCAGTGGGTGAAGGCCGTGCATGTGTTTTCCACCCCCGCTAAATTTTTCTTTCCACTAAAATAATGTCTTCACGGTGAGGAGCAGCCACACCATGTTCAGATTACCCAGCATGCACTGCTGCCTGACCCAGGTAATCCGAAAGGGGTCTATTTCCACTATCCATCCATCAGCTCTGGGGACAGTTCTGAGTAGGCAAGACCTGCAAGGTAGAGATGAGGAGCCCACTTGGGACTTGAAGCTGAGCCTTGCCTATGGCCTGCGAGAGCCAGGGGGAACATCTCACCTGTCCTTTACCCCAGCCCTGAAGGAGCCAGAGGCAGCTGTGAGGGGGAGAAGGAGGAACTCAGGCAGGAACACAGAAGACACCCATCCCCACCCTACGCCCTATCAAATACAAGCTCCCCACCTGCAGCAGCCCAGGTGGGAGTGGGGGGAGGGAGAGCAAGCTTTAACTGGAAGTTTGGAAGTCCTGGATTCTCTCACTGGGCTGGGCTTCTTCACCACCAAGGCTGTTTTTGTTTCTCGAAGTAATCAGAGGATTTGCTTTAAAGTGTCCCAGCAAAAACAAAGAGTATGTGTTTGGGGAGAGGTGGGACCTGAGAAAACAAGCATGATGGCTGATAACAGTTGAAGCCGGGTGACTGGTCACACAGGTTTGTTACACCGTTTTCTTTAGTTTCGGTTCTGTGTAAAAATTTCCATCCTACAAGTTTAAACAGTGACGGAGAGGGCTTTTTAAAATTGGGAATGAACAAGAAAGCCATGTGGGTAGGCTCAGAGCTGCCCCCAGAGCATATTTCCGTGGGCAAGTCATGGGCAAAAATTGTAAAATAAAATTGTTTTCCGAGCACACCGCATGAGACCCACCTGCCTAGTTACTTTTTCTGGGTGGTCGGATTTCCATGGTCCCTCCGCGATCACCGTCTTCTCCATCTCAGGGGGCGTGCCTTTGGGCTGAAGTTCCCGGTGTTCACCCCAGCAGGCTCTGGGCTCCTCGACTTCTTTGGTTGATTGGGTGACATCCAGATGGGTATTCCCGGAATGCAGACAACCTCAGGGCGCAGGACAACCCCTGTGAAGACACTGAACACAGCAGGGCCATTAGTCCCCTGGGGTCATTTGACATTTTGAGATGAACTCTTGGTCTCTCATAAATAAGCTCGAACACTGAATCACGCCTGGGGCAGGGTGGCTGGGGGTGGGGGTGGGGTCCCCCACTTCCCCACCAAGTGCTGTGGGACGCTTGGTATAATAGCTAAACCTGAGTTAGGTGAATAGCTTGTGTGTGAAAGGGACCTCGCTGGCCTGCTCGAGGGCAGCTCCAGCCGTGTGGGTGGATGAACTTGCCCCTCCAGCCTGAGTCCTGGGCCAGTGGGCGTCGGCCCTTTCTCAGGAGAGAAAAGCCACCATCTGTGTTGAGTCCATATCTGGGCACTGACGCCCAAGAAGGAGGCCTCCGCGGGTGGCTCCACCTTTCTGAGAAACACGCCTTTCACTTACAGTTTTGACTTTTCAGTTCTGAGTGAGTTAGCTAATATGTTTTGAAGACTTCTGCTGGCTAGGTATTGTTCAATGCTCTGTGTGAACTATTTAATCCTCAAGGCAGGCCCTACCAGGAGGGACTATCAGTTCCCTGCTGCAAAGACGGGAACCCGAGGCTTGCGGAGGTGGCTGCTAAGGGACTTGCTCAAGGACACACAGCCAGCGGGTTGTGACCAGACACAGCCCAGCAACCACTGTGTGATCGGGCTTCCAGCCAACCAGGCTTGCTGAGGACACAAATCAGAAAATGCCCAAAGCATGGAGGGCTTGGGGGTGGGGCTCCCAGCTGAGGTCCTGCAGAGGTCCAGGAGCTGTCACATTTCTCAAGCTGTGCAGCTGTGGGACACTCCAACAGGTGCATGGTGAAGTGTGGCCCTTGCCCAGCAGGGCTTCTTGGGTGACCTGGGAGAATAATTAAGAATATTCTGTGAGGAGGTCAGATGTTTCTTTCGAAGTGTGGGAGAGGAGTTTTCAGGGCGCGACCACTACACAGGTGTGCCCCCCACTTTATTTGATTAGCAAACCCTTCCTTCGGGGGTCCTGCAGGGACTCTCTAAAGGAATGGACCGATAATGTCAAACACTTTTGTATTTACAAGGTGCTTTCCTTACACGACTTTGCTCCTCTCTCTCCATAACACAGTAGCAGGCATTTGGGGCCCGTGATGGAGATTAGGAAGCAGAAGTTTATGGTGGCCTGAGCCATTGCTTCCCAGCTCAGCCAGGACTCAAACCATAAATTCACCCTGGCCAGGCAGCTCAGCTGGTTAGAGCATTGTCTCAATGCACCAAGGTTGCAGGTTCGATCCCCGGTCTGGGCACATACAGGAATCAACCAATGAATGCATAAGTAAGTGGAACAATAAATCGATGTTTTCCTCTGTCTTTTTCCCCCTTCCTCTCTCTCTCAAATCAATCAATAAAAAAAAATCTATAAATTCAAAATCGAATTTCCCAATTTAAAAAACATGGAATGGGAAAAGATGCCAAGCTGATGGGATTTTAGAACGACCGCCCCGTGTGATTAAGGATGTCTCTGCAGCCAAGTTCTTGTCGTTCCTCGTCACACACATACTCTTCCCTCCATTCTCCCAGGCCTTCTTGCTGATGAGTCAACAAGATCCTTTATAGTCACTCACCTTGGAATACGAGGGCAGCATCATAGCTGGGTTCACCAGGCCGTGCGGACGGAAGTCTGGGTCAGCAGGCTTCTGGTACAGATTTCAGTGTGGAGACCCCGCCAGGTGAGGGGGTGAGTTAGGGTTAAGTAAACTTGAACTGTCATTGGAGTACTTAGATCCAGCACGTGGACGTAGGATCCACTGCATCCTCCTTACCGAAGGCTGACAGGGAAGGCCGAGTGGGCAGACAGGTGGGGTGGAGCGCGGGCCCGATTTGTCAGGCACAGGGTCACCTTGGCCCCATTCTGCTGGCCAGTGGGAGCCCAGGCAGTTAGAAAGCCCCTTCTGAGAGGGAGGAAACCCTGCCTGCCCCTGTTTGACTTCTCAGAGCTCTTCTGTGAGTTCTTTGGCTTTTTGCCTCCCCCTTTGCTGTGTCTCCTTGGCCTCTGTCCCCTCCCCTGCCACCACCGGCCTGCATGGAAACCGGGCTGCCCCAACCAACGGGCCTATAAGCCTTTTCTGTTGACAGAGAGCACCAGTACGAGCCTTCGAGGCTTTTGACAAGGACTCAACAAGCTGGAATGGACCTCCCCAGGGTCACGCAGAGCCAAGATGTAACCCCAAATTTTGTGTTACGAGCCCAAAGTCTTTCTGCTCCGGCTCTGAGAAAGAGCAACGCTCCATCCTCAACTGCGAATGCCCGTGATGCCTTTAAGATTGGCCTGTCAGTGAGTGCATTCATTTGCCAGGAATTCTTGAATTCTTATTTATAAATACATCTCTCCCCCAACTGGATTCTAAGTCCTTTGAATCAACTCAATATATTATAAAACAAACAAACAAACAAAAACACTGCGAGTGGAAAAATAAAAGTTATCTGGGGTCTGGGGTAGTTTCTGTTTGAGTCCCCCAGGTCTGGGGAGTACTCATTTGTTTGCTTGTGTGAGGATAAAAAATAGAAAAAATTACATATATATAACTCATGCACAGAAAAGAGAATCCGGTTGCTGTGTTGGATCATCCATTTTCATAATCGTCCTTGCTGCTTAAATTGTCCCATATTTGGCCAACTGAAGTTCCGCTGGGCTCCTGTGCCTTCGATAGCTTCTTTTCCATCCCCTATGACAAGATACTCCATCCTGTACCATTCTCGTCCCAGACATTTCTCCGTGAAGCACTGGCTCCTTTTAGTGGGAAATGGTGCACGAGGCACACACACACACACAGAGTGGTCAGTTGGGTTCTCTAAGCTCTATTCCCTACTAGTTTCCCAAGCCAGGGCTATAGAACCAATATTCCCTGAATTTCACATGTTGTCGTCTGTAACATTTAGATTCAAAAGTCAGTTTGGCTAGAAACTCCTTGGGTCTTATTTTCTGCGTGTCTTAAATATCTTACTCATTTTCTTCCAGCATAAAAATGTTGCTATCAAGATGTTTTTCAGGAATTGAATTTTCTCTTCCTTATAAGTTACTTGGTCTTTTCATCTGGATGTCCAAAGGATTTTTCTCCTTTTTATTTCTGAGTTCAGTATGTTACTAGAATGTGTCTTGGTATCGGTCATTGTGGTCAATTTCTCCAGTTAAGTGGTGTGTCCTTTCAATTCCTTTCAGAATTTTTGTTGGTTTTCCCCAAATTTTCTGGAAGAAATGTGATACTATCTTCCAACCATAGTTACAGATTTGCTTTTTTTTGTGGTTGTCAACATTTTCCTTTCTACACATTTGAGGCTATTTTATTATGCACATACAAATTTAGATTTGCTAGATCTTTTTGGCCAATTACACCTCTTATTATTATAAAATACCTCTTTACCTCTAATAATGCTTCTTCCTTTCAATTCTATTTTTCTGATATTAATATGGTTACCTCAACTTTCTTAAGGTTTTTGGTTGTTACATCTTTTTCCATACTTTAACGTTTAACCTTTCTGTATCTTTTTCTTTTAGGTGTGCTTCCTGTAAGCAGCTTATATATAATTGGGTTTTATTTTTATCATCAGAGAATCTTTATCTTTTTAATTGGACCATTTAGTCCATTTACATTTAATACAATTACTGATTCACTTGGGCTTAAATGTTATTATTTGCTCTTTTGTCCCCATTAGCCTGTTTCATTTTCTTTTCTTCTTTATCTTTTTAAACTGCTCTTTAAATTATTTCATCTTTTCCTTTCTTAGTTTGGCAATGATATTTTTACAAATATATAATCTTGGTGGTCAAGCATGGCTATTACAATACCTCCTTGAGGTATAAAATCCTAAAAGAAATGAGTACTCTCACCTCTCCTTAGACAATACGAGCACCTTAGGAAAGCCCTGGTTCCGTTCACTCCACTTGCAACGTCCCTGCTGCTGCTGTGCACCTTGCCCAGCAGCCCGCCAAGCTTTCACGAGCAGTGTCAAGTCTCCCACCTGCTCTGTGGAATCAGCAAATGCACCCAGGCTCTCTGCACACCTGCCTGACGCACCCGAGTTTCTGCTCTCTGTGAGATCTTGGCCCAGTAATTTTCACTCTTATGTTAGCTCTCTGTTGCCTTCAGTGCTTTTTATATTTGGCCCAGCTTTTCCAACTGTGTTTGGTAAAAAACAATTGGTCTGATTTCCCTGTTCTGCCATAAATGGAAGTGGAAGTCAGGTACTATTAATTATACTCTACGAGATGAAGACCCATTGAGCAGGTGTGGGAGCAGGCAGTGCTGCTAATAACGTCTAAAGTCCATGGCTCCTCAGCATCTTGCGTGTCTGGGAAAGCTGACTCTCAGGCCCGGCACGCGACGTCGTGCCGGAGGAGGACATGTGGCAGCCAGGCCTGGGAGCTGCACATATTGCTTAGCTGTCTGAGTAAACATAACCCAAAAGGACACCTGAGGTGACCTGTGCTGTCCCGAGCAGATACTGGATCAGTGACCCCAGGGTCCCTGGGGCCTACCTGGCCTCTATAGTCAATATGAAAATGGCCTCTTTGTTCCACCTTCACAGAGATGAATATGACAAGTGCTCAGTGCTGGTTCAACAGCCTGTAGTTCGAAGACAAGAGTCTGGGCCAGCGGTCAGAGTCAGCCCATCCTGCCTGCGGCTGAAGCAAAGGTGAGGGACGGGCCATGCTTGGAGTGACCGCACAGCCCTGTGCATATGAAGGAAGCTGCCCTGGCAGGCGGGGGCTCTGCCTGACCTTCGCCAGCAAGGATACAGCTTGGGTCTGGAACGCCCACGCCTTGCACCGTGCTGTGTGCTTGGTGTTGGGGACTGAACTGTGTTCCCCTAAAATTCGTATGTTGGCGTCCTAATCCCTAACATCCCCTCAGAGTGTGGCTGCATTTGAAGACAGGCTCTTTAAAGAAGTAGTTAAGGGTAAGCGAGGTCATGGGGCTGGTCCCTAATCTAACAGGCCTGGTGCCCTTATAAGAGGAGAGAGAGGCCAGAGGCCCGCATGGCTAGAGAAGAGGCGATGTGCAGACACAACAAGAAGACAGCTGCCTGCAAGTCAAGAAGAGAGGTCTCAGGAGAGACAGGCCACCTTGACCTTGGACCTTTAGCTTCCAGAACTGTGAGAAACTAAATGCCTGTTGGTTAAGCCCCCGGGTCTGCAGTACTTTACGTTTGCCAGCCTAGCGAACGTATTCACTTGGGCTGGGGTCACACCCTGCCCCGTGACAGGGAGGTGATGGTGAGACGCTCTGTCTTTCCTGGAAACAGCACCCCTCCCCCATCTCCACCTGGTCCTGAGGCATCCGGCTTTGGAAAGTGACTCCCCAGTGCTCCATTTGTGGCCCGTTAACCACCCTTATTTCATCTCCCTCTAACAAACAACGCCTTCCAAAGGAGAGGGTTCTAGCAGGTTTCGGTCTCCGAAGACAGCCCAGGTCTCTGGGGTTTCTGTCCCAAGAGGGCTGGCACTGGAGTTGCCAGCTCTGCTGGGCACCAGAGGGCTGTTGGGCTGCTCCCAGGTGGGGCCCCCACCCTGCAGAGAGTGGGGGACACCTTGCCGCACCCCGGGCTTGCCCATGCCTTGCATGAACTCCCCGTTCCCGGCTCTAAACCTCTTGTTCTGCTGCGTTTCTTGTTTCACCCCTGCGGACAGTGGAGCTCCCAGGAAGTCTGAGAGACAACACAAACCCAGCTGTGGCGCTTGTCCCCCTGTCAAGACAACCCTGCCAGTGAGAGAGGTCAGTGAGTGCTCTGAGCTTCAGGCACCCAGAGAGGAGGTGGGAGGAGCGAGGTGCCAGCTTCCCCCCACCCCCTGCACCGTGGTGATGCCCCCACCTGCCTGCAGCTGCTCCTGGGAGACTGTGTGTATGTTCCAGTCACGTTTCACTCCGTTCATTCGGCAACAGCACATATATGAAGTTCGCTTTTTACTTACTGACCAAAAAGTGCGAGAAACTAACGTTTCAGGCACAAGTAAGGATGTTGGTAACAAACAGTCTGTTTAAACTTAGCTCCTAGTAAGTGTCAAGTGATAAATACCTTCTCTTTTTGGCCCTAAACCCTGAAAGACTGTTCCATAATTCTTCCAGCAGAAACCTTCATTCTAGATAATTCTAGATATCTGAGTCAAACACCGAAGTGATGATTTTTAGAAAGGAAACCAAAAGTTTTATGATCCCCCCCAGGGTTGACTTAAATTATTTTGCTTATCATATTACTTAAATAAGTAGCAACACAAAATTATGTAAACTGTGGGTTCTTGGTAGTGTTTACCTAGGTCTAAAACTGAAACCAGTGTACAAATAAAATATGAAAAGTCCCTGAAAAGCCACTGAAACTCAAGTTAGCACATTTAACAGTGATTTTAAAAAGTTGAGGTGATTGACATATAACCTTGCGTAAGTTTGTTTTTTTTAAACAGTGACTTTAAACAAAATCACACTTACTTTACTGTGAACTGCCACGCTGTTCTCCTGAACCCACACTCGGAGCAGTGACTCAGTGACACTGGCCCCTGAGGTGCGATGACACGCTTCTTCCACGTCCGTTCTCCGCTGGCAAAACGGCACCCATTTCACACGCGCAGAACACCGTGATGCCCAGGAATGAGAGCTGCTCCTCCATTTGGTCCAAAAATTAACACTATTTAGTGCTGAATCTCTAGAAACAGTTAAGAACTCCTATGTGAGATGGAGCATGTTTTAATAAACTTTTGAGATTTTCGTTCATGTGAAGATTAAAAGTCTCATAGAGGGTCATGGAGCCCCTGACTTTGGCTGGCGCTTCTCAGGGTGTGTGGGTGGAGCCGGGTTGTAGGGTTCCTGGGTTTGAGGGTCTGCTTTTCACATAAGACTCTGGCCTGAACTGACCTCGAGTTCCTCTCTACCCTGTGGGCGGAGGTCTCCCTGATGGCGCAGGGACCTGCCTTGTTCTGTTTGCTTTTCCCTCGTGGGGCCAGGTGCACTTTACTTGTGCAATGGAACCAAAACAAAGAGGGCTGTTTAACTGCCCAAGAGAATGCTGCCCGCTCTGCCTTAGGGCCCCAGCTGTCTGTGGAGTGTCCCCAGGTCTCTGGGCTGGGCTGGCAGTGGGAGGGGCCACTTGCCACCCAACTGATCCCAGCTGGGGTGGACTGGCAGCTAACTGTGCCTCCACCAGGGGAAAAAATAGTTCAGTCCTTGGAAAACTAGCGACTCACACGACCGGAATAGCAACGGCAGACATTTAAAAACAGAAACACCTGCCTCTCGGAGTGAGACAGGAAATGAGATTTCAGAAATGCCACCATGAAGCTGGTGAAGCAGCAGCCTCCCTTGTCTGTCCCCTGCTTTTGGCGGCCCGCTGGGGCCGGCCCCCAAGGAAAGCCCCAGCCCCAGGGCCTGCCCTGGGACGCTGGGACTGGGGGCTGGCTCCGGGTCAGGTGGGTCCGGGCTGAGTAAGGCCTGGCTGGGGCTGTCCAGCTGCTGGTCCTATCAGACCGGCCTCTGAGAGGCTCTGCGAACCTAGTGGAGGGAAGGGGGCCTGGCCGGCCCCTGTGACCCATCCACGCTGTCTTCCTTTCATCGGCCCCACGGCTATTGGCAGACCCTCTTGACGGATGAGGTCTCGTTAGGGCTCTCCACGGAGCTTTCAGGAAGAGGGGGACGCTGTGTTCGGTCTGGGGCAGGGGTCTCCAAAGTGGGGTACGCACATCCCAGAGGGTGTGGCTGATACGTGGGGCCGCGGGAAAAAAATGATAGTCCATCTATTTAATGTCTTACTTTAAACATGAGAGAGAAAGCCCCACACCGTTATTCATGGTGAATGCTGGCCACTCTGGCACCCTGGATTGTCGCGTGCGAGGGCGGCCTGAGTGGGGGGTGCCCATGGAAAGGAACTGACAGATTCTATTTTCTTTCTTTTTTTTTTTTTAAGTAAACTGTCACAAAAACAACAAGTGGCTTTAAAACACTGCAGAGAAGGACGCTGGGGGCGGCGGCAGCGCTAACAAGGACAACGCTGGCCACTGGACTCTGCTCCGTGCCTGTGTGAGCTCGCTGTCAGCCACGCTGCGTGGTAGAAACAACAGTGCTTTAAAAAGTAATCCGACCAAGAGTGGCCAAAATTGAAATTATCCGGAAGAGGAAATAAAATACGACTCTACAGCTGTCGTCATCCGTGCTGAAGGGTATTCTGTGTTACAGAGGAGCAACAAGACATTAAAAAATAGTGTTAACCTCATCCTTTTAAATCTTTTTTGGGTGTTTTACATTGCACATAGCATAATAATAGCACGAGGACATAATTTATAAATTAAGATAATCAGAACGTGTGTGGCGGTGTGAACAGCCCGGTCGGGGTGGGTGGCACGGGAACCGGTGGTGGCGTTCGGGGGCCAGTGGCTCTCACACCTAGATGTCTCGGGGCCACAGGGATGGCCGTGTTAAAACACAGGTCGCTGGGCCCAGTCCCAGGGTTTCAGTTTCAGAAGGGCTCGGCACTTCTCACAGGTTCCCGGGTGACCTGCTGGCGGGGGGGGACCAGACTGCCGGTCTATAGAAATGACCGCAGCACAAGGGGAAGCAGGCTGCTGTCTCTACCTGCATCTCAGTGAAGACGAGGGCCCCCTGAGGACCAACGACTCCCCCGACCCTGCCTGCCACACTGCCGGGCCTGCAGTTGCCCTTGGAGATGGATCCCTGAGCCTTAGGCCTGGCTTTGTGATCACTTCCAGAAAGGGAGGAACTAGAATGAGTGCTAAGGAATGGTCCAGGGGTGGGCCCAGAGCAGGGGTGGGAGGAGGAGGGGTTTGGGGTCCCTATACTGGCTCCCCCAAGGGCACAGGGCTGGGAAGGCTCAGGCTTTGGTGGCAAAGACCCTGTGCAGCCACTCACCAGCCGTAGACCTCAAATCTTCAATACCACATGTGTGGTAGGAAATCGCATGTTACAGGAAAGAAAACGTGTGTTTCTTATTGTCTTGTGGCCTTCTCAGAAGGCCGATCTCAGCAGCTGGGCTCAGGGAGGTGGCGGGTATGTAAGCCTGGAGGAGCTGGACTGTCCTGTGAGCGGGGAGCTGTGAATAGTGGGGAATGGGTCACACACTGCTCTTCTGTCCCCTACACATCATCATCCAGGGCAGAGACGGGAGGCTGAGGCCAGCATCTCCCATGCGGTGGCAAAGGCTAATACAGAGGTCTCGGGCCAGCACGGGTGGGGCCTGCTGCTCTGCAGCTCCCTCCCACACATATTCACACCCAGTTTTCTCCTCCTTTTAAATGCATGATTACGGGAGACACTTGAAAGCCAGAAGTTGTGGTACCAGAAGGGATGTAGGTTTCAATGGGATTTCCAGCCCAGGCTGGGCAGTAGAAAGTCAGTGTACCTTATATGGGGCCCCGATCACATCCCTGTACATGCAGGCCGCTTACTTCTGAGGAAAGTCCTACTGTGGTCTCAGTTTTCTGCACCTGCCTCCTTTGGCAACCAATGGCAAATAGAATTCCAGTCCCAGGCGCTCAGCTCAGCCGGTGGGAGAGGGGAGGGAGCTGTGAGCAGTCCCTGCCTGGCCCCCAGCACAGCCTGTGCCTGGGACTGACAGGGTAAGGCAGGCGTGGGGGCCCTGGGCTGGCTCCCCCCTTCCTCAGCACTCCTTGTATTGGGCTCAAGCTTTGTCTTTAGGGTTATGGTGCTTCCTTTGCCACCACAACTAAGAGCCCAGAAAGGGCTGTGGAGTCTCGGAGATGGGTCCAAATCCTCACCCCACCTCTTAGCCTCAGTTCCTTGTTCTGGAAAACGGGGTGATGAGGGAGCCGACTGTGCATGGTCACGAGAGGGAAGCATGTGTGTGCAAAGTGCCAGCTGCATGCTCCCTCGTATCCTTACGGTGTGCTGATCCGACCTGACAACATTCCCGAAGTGCCTATGAAGGCTAAACTTGGAGAATCTTATCCAGGCCTCCCTGGGGCATCTGAAGGTAAGAGAATTAACTCACTCATTCATCCATGCAACAAATAGATATTGAGTGCTGACTGCACCTCAGACAATAAACTAACAAATATCTATGAGCGAATAGAGATAAAAGCCAGGAGGGCTATTCATTCACGCAGAAGGGCCTTGGGGCTCTGGTGGGTGTCCCTGGGGACTGCTGCTAGGCAAGGTGAGAGGGGGCAGGCAGCTGGCACTGCCAGTGGATTGAAGCCCATTTCCACCCCAGACAAAGCAGCAGAAGAACCAGAGTTGCTGCCAGGTCTAAGGGCCCACAGTGAGACAGAGGGGAGGCTGAGGCTGGAGGGGCTGGCCCGCCCCTCCTTCTCACTCTGGGTGGGTGCCAGCCTGCTTGGTCCCTGTAGAAGCCCTTTCTTCTGTGCACACCTATCCCCTTAAGTCTTCCTGGTGCACTGAAAGCTTCAGAGTCAGGTCTTTGGAGACAGAACTGGATACAAATGCTGCTGCCTTTCTGTGCCCTGGGAAAGTCATTTTAGTTCTCTGGCCTCAGTTTTTCCACCTGCAAAATGGTGATAATTACATCTCCTTATTCACTCCACTCAGGAAACCCAAATGAGCTAATAAGAGGAAGTGCTTTCAGGTCCACAGCGTCTTATACCCCATGTCTGTCATGTCGCAGATCAAAGTGGCGGTCTACAGGGTGGCAACCTCCTCCTCAAAGGGCTTTCTCGTCTTACAAACAAGGGAGCAGTAATGTACCCCCGCAAACGTAGGAGCAGCATGGCGCTGTCTGCCCTGCCAGCCTCATTATGCAGAGGCTGGGTCCTCGCAGCTGGATGTGGGGACAGGAAAAGGAGCTGATTATTGGTGCAGCTGTGAGCTGGATGGGGCACATCTGGCTCCCGCTCCGCCAGTGGACGCCAGGGTTAGAGCCACAGCTCTTGTGAGGTCTGAACAGCCCAAGTGGGTGCTGCAGATGCAGTGGCTGCACTAACAATCGGGTGGCATCTGCCCCCTTCTAGGTGGGCTGAGGGGACTGTGCTGTGACAGCAATGGCCACACTGCAGATGGCCATGACCTGTCTGCATCCCCCACGTCCCTGCTTGGGGCCTCGGTGGTCTCCTGCTCACTCAGGTCCCCACCCAATCCTTTCGTCAGAGCCATCACCCCCAAAGCACAGCCCCTGACTGAGGACCCCTTACAGCAGAGTCTGGCCCTTTGTTTCTGCATGAAGTAAGCTGAGAATGGCTTTCATGTTTTCTTTTTAAATATATGTAATTATGTTATTACAGTTGTCCCATTGTTTTCTCCCCTTTACTCCCCCCTGCTTTGTACCCCCTTCTCACCATCATTCCCTGACCTTAGTTCATGTCCATGGGTCACACATACAAGTTTTTTGGCTTCTCCATTTCCCATACTATTCTTACCCTCCCCTTGTCTATTTTGTACCTTCCATTTATGCTTCTTATTCCCTGTACCTTCCCCCCCCATTCTTCCTGCTTCCCCTCCCCCCTGCTGATAACCCTCCATGTGATCTCCATTTCTGTGATTCTGTTCCTGTTCTAGTTGTTTGCTTAGTTCGTTTTTGTTTTTGTTTTTTTAGCTTTGGTTGTTGACAGTTGTTTGTTGTCATTTTACTGTTCATATTTTTTATCTTCTTTTTCTTAGATAAGTCCCTTTAACATTTTGTATAATAAGGGCGTGGTGAGGATGAACTCCTTTAACTTGACCTTATCTGGGAAGCAGTTTATCTGCCCTTTAATTCCAAATGAGAGCTTGGCTGGGTAGAGTAATCTTGGATGTAGGTCCTTACCTTTCATAACTTTGAATACTTCTTTCCAGCCCCTTCTTGTCTGCAAGGTTTCTTTTGAGAAATCAGCTGATAGTCTAATGGAAACTCCTTTGTAGGTAACTGACTCCTTTTGCTGCTTTTAATATTCTCTCCTTCTCTTTAATCTTGGGTAATGTAATTATGATGGGCCTTTGTGTGTGCTTACTTGGGTCCAACTTCTTTGGGACTCCCTGAGCTCCCTGGATTTCCTGGAAGTCTATTTCCTTTGCCATATTGGGGAAGTTCTCCTTCATTATGTTTTCAAATAAGTTTTCAGTTTCTTACTCTTCCTCTTCTTCTGGCACCCCTATGATTCAGATAGAATGTTTAAAGTTGTCCCAGAGGTTCCTAAGCCTCTCCTCATTTTTTTGAATTCTTGTTTCTTCATTCTGTTCTGCTTGAATGTTTATTTCTTCCTTCTGCTCCAAACCGTTGAGTCCTGATTTCCTTCATGTCACTGTTGGTTCCCTGTACATTTTCCTTTATTTCACTTAGCATAGCCTTCACTTTTCCCTCTATTTTGAGACCACACTCAACCATTCCTGTGAGCTTCCTGATTACCAGTGTTTTGAACTCCGCACCTGATAGGTTGTTATCTCTTTGTTGCTTAGTTGTATTTTTTCTGGAGCTTTGATCAGTTCTTTCATTTGGGCCATTTCTTTTGTCTGGGCACACCTGTTACGTAGTAAGGGGTGGAGTCTTAGGTATTCACCAGGGCGGGACAACACACGGCGTTGCGCTGTGACGCTGTATGTGGGGGAGGGGTCTGAGAGGGAACAGTGCCACTTGCTCCGCTCTCTGCCCATTTTCAGTCACTTCCCCCGCTACCCACAATCAAATTGGACCCTTCTGGTGCTGATTCCCGGGTGGGTGCGTTTGTGTACGTTCTAGGACCCTGTGGGTCCCTCCAACAAACTCTCCTGTGAGGCTGGGAGTTTCTCCCACTGCTGCAACCCCCCACAGGTGTTTTCCATCAGAGGTTTGAGGCTTTATTTCCCAGCTCTGGAACTCTGGGTTGTGTGGTCTGTCTCATTCCCCAGTTGTTCCTCCCAGTTTATCTGCATGCAAATGTGGGACCGGCCCTCCACCAGCCTCCACCTTGCTGTGAGTCCTCTCCACCCGGCTGACCGGCTCCATCCCTCCTACCGGTCTGTATGAATGTTTCTTCTTTAACTCCTTGGTTGTTGGACTTCCATGCAGTTTGATTTTCTGTCAGTTCTGGCTGTTTTTTGTTTTTAAATTTGTTGTTGTCCTTCTTTTGGTTGTGTGAGGAGGCAAAGTGTGTCTACCTACGCCTCCATCCTGGCTGGAAGTCTGGTTTTCACGTTTTAAATGGTGTGAAATTCCTCTCAAAAGAAGCATAATTTGTGGCATGTGAAAATCACATGAAATTTAAATGCCAGCACCATAAATAGTGGCTTGTTCATTTGTTATGTGGTCTACAGCTGCTGCTGTGCTACATCGGCAGAGTTGTGTGGTTGCGACACAGGTCGTATGCCCTGCGAAACCCTGGGATATTGTCTGGCCCTGTGCAGAAAGCTTGCTGATCCCTGACTTAGGGAAACCTGCCTTCTAGGAGCATTTGCTCCTAGAAGCAATTAATTCACACTCGTGCCTTAAGCAAAAGAGAGGAAGCTCTAATGCTGGAATTTCGGCATCTATCGGTGGCAGATGGCTTCCTCTGGCCGAACTTTCCAGGGGAGGGTGAGGGGAAAATTAGAGCCAGGTAACAAAGAGTGGCAGGATGCAAAATAGAAGATTGGAGTTTCGAGTGCCAGCTCCAACTAACTAATAATTATGTGATTTTGAACAACAACAAAAAAAGCTTTTTAAGTCCTAGTGCTTTGTCAGCCATCCAAGATCTGCCCTCTGGACCTCAAACAGGAAGACAGCAGTGTGAAATGCCTTAAGACCTAAAGGGTTTCAGATGCAAAAATGAGCCAATTCCAGAGCATCCGATACAGTCCATTCTTCCTTTCAAGGCAAGGAAGACAAAGGTGGCTGTGGGGGCAGTGACCCTATTCTCACCCAAGTCAAGATCCTCGGCATTTGTGCAAGTGACATTTTAGTCATTCCCAAGTCACCCAGAAGGTCCCTGGGCAGCCCGTCATTTTGCTGAGGCACAAAGCTGAGTTACTTACAGGCTACTGAGTAAAACTAGTAGACGGCCCAGCATCCTTGTCCCAGGACCCCTAGCTATTCTTTGTTATAACAGGCGTAGGAACTAATACAGTGATTAAAAGCTTCCTTTGTAAATACATGCTCCCTGTTCACAATGTTGGCTCTCTCAAAAGTGGCAGTATTTATTTGCAATCGGGAGACTGGCCTGTGGCAGCCATTCCTAGACACTAACATACATGCCTTTCAGAGCAACCCCAACAAGTGGCTTCCTTTTATTGCAGTCTCCATTTCCCGTTCCTAGAAAGAGCTGATTTCAGCAGCACCTGACGACCACAAATTACCTGAGGTCCATGGATGGACGACAACCACATTTTGGACATGAAAGCACATTGCTGTTTGAATTGCAACCGAACATTCACTTGATGTTTATTTCCATTCCACTAACCGAACACGTGCTCCTAGAAATGCAAAGCCACACCCCCAAGCATGCCAAAGACATTCGCAACAAATTGCGTCACCTGGACTTTTTGTTTATAATAGCTGGCCCTGTCGGCGGTGCGCATTGGCCAGCTGTGCGCTATTTTTAACCTGTCCTGCTCCTTTTCTCACTGGTGCCAAGGGCATGCGAAGCTGCCCAAATGGGAGGGATTCAATCAGCATCGGAAGAATGCACCCAAGTCCCGCTTCCTAAACCTCAGGGGAGATCTGAGTGGGAAGGAGCACCACCCCTCTAGCTGGGGACAGAATCCTTTTTATGTGTCTGCTTCCGCAGGCTGAATACAGGGCCCAGCTGACACATGCTGGTGGGAAAGAACAAAAAAGGGTGGCTGGGCTTAGGGAGAGGCCTGGGAACAGTGGGGGCTGCCAGCGCCTCCAGAGGATGCATCTTGGCTCAGTTTTCAGCAGCTACCTCCAGAGCCCCATCCCTCTGCCTGGCCAGGTCCAATTGTCCCTGACAGAAAGGGCTGCAGGTGGGACTGATCATTCACCCTGTCCTTACCAGAACCCCCATCCTGGACCAGAAATCTAAAGGAGCCAGGCCACTCTCTTTATTGGTCTTCTAGTCAAGGATCTAGCCTGCTGGGCAGAAGGTCACCTTGATCTCTGCTGTCTCCCCTGGTCAGTCTCAGAATTTGTACATTTGTTCCTCTCCTAGTCTTCTCCCCTTTCTGAAATGGCATGTGGGTCCCACTCTGAACTCTGGCTGGATGCTCTGTATGTGGACGCCTCCACGTGACCAGCCCCCTGCATGGCTTCCTTTTGGAAGCTGGCTACACCACCAGCCTGCATTTCAACTCTGAGTGATGCCATTCTTCAGAATCACACTGGTGTGTCAGTCAGGACAAGGCTTCTCTCTAAGCCGGAGTCCCTCAGAAGGCCTCTAGGGTGTGTCGTGGGGGTGGGGGGAGGGGAGGCAGAGATGCGGAGTCAGGCCCACCCTCAGAGAGGCCCCACGCAGCTCTGTACCCGGCTACGTGGGCCAGGCTGGCCTTGCTGATAGTAGGACAGTGTGTAGAAAACAGACTCTGATTACTGTGCACACCGCAGAATAGACACATAGTATTCATGAATGAAATATTTCACACCCAGGGACTTTTCTTTACCACAGGTAACATAAGCTGTGAGCTCAGAGCTTTAAGCAGGTTGGCACTGGGCAAGGTTGTTGCAACCAAGTGGCCAGTACAGGCTCAGCGCCCCAGTCCTTATCCTGCCACCAGAGCCTCCGGGTGCCCAGCCAGGCAAACTCATTTCCCTCCTCATCTGCAGAACTGGGTAACTGCCCTGTGCCCCAGGATTGCTCACACACAATAATGTAAGGAGCCCTTTCGGGGATGAAGGAACAAGAAAGTGAGGCACTCAGTGAGAGCACCAGAGGCCGCCCAAATCTGAGGACTCTGGAGGTGGAGGAGGGGATTCTCTCCCTGGCTTGGGCCTCAGTATCCCCTAATGTACTCTGTCAAGATCTCCCCCTCCTCCCCCAGCCCATCTGTGCCTTCTTTCCTGGTCAAAATAGAATGCTACTCAAGCACAGAGCTTTTTGTTCCTCTTTTACTTGTGTTCAGAAGCAAATGTAACTATGCAGCCTATAGAGAAGCCCTTGAGCCTGACCCTGGGGAAATCCAGGCACCAATTCAAATGAGAAAGGGGTTCCCAGAAGCCCAGGGAAAACCATCAACTGTCCTGAAGCCGGAGGATTTCCTCTATGACAAAGCTTCACACGTGGTGAGAGCCACGAAAGGTTTCTCAAGGTCTGGATCCCACCTGCCCGAGACAAGAGCAATCACACCAGAGGTGCGGGACGTGTGATAAGCGCCTTCCAGGAGCATTGGTTTTACTCTTAGCAGGTTATGTGGGGACTTCAGTCGTTTAAGGTATTTCAGTATCAGACACGGATGTTGTTCAGGAAATGCAAACTGTTCACCGGTCAAAGTGAAACACAGGCTTTAAAGAAATTCCAGGCGTGCAGCTTAGTCCACACGCCTGGCTTTGGAGAGCTTGACACCCTCACCCGCACCTCCTCTCAACAGTCGCCGTCAGCACCGGGTCCAAATTGCTCCCAAGTGACTCTAATGTTCAGGGGAGATTAAGCAGCTCTGGCTCAAGGGTGTGTTTGTGAAACTCACAGGAGGGGGTGGAAAGGTCTGAAGGGGGTGTGGTTCCCTAGTAGACGGGCCAGTGATTCCTCAAGATCTGAGTGGCAGAGTGACAAATCCACCTGGAGCTTTGCTGGACCACGTCAGTGTTAATATCAAGCCCTGGAGGATGAAGTCCACCAGGGTTAGCCCCCAGTGGCTTTGGCACTGCGCAGTGGGGGACACTGGGTACAGATCTGGAAGAGGACCAAGGACTCACACTTAGGTGGCCTTTTCTACCCTGCCCCTTCCCCCCCATCTTTTGATAATGCAGAGTAAACGATATAAGGAGGTCTCTCAAAGCCCCATAAAGTAAGACACTCCCCAACACATCCCAAAGCCTGGGGCGATGCTTCTGAAGACCTCCGGTTCCTTCAGGGAACCAGGGTCAAATGGCAAAACCACTGGAAATGAGACTTTCCAGAAAGGTGCCATCCTCAGATACCACCTTGGCACCCAGAACACGGGTCCTTAGGCAGCTTAGTTCTTTATTGTTCCACAAACACAGTACCTTTCACCAAATACATTCCGGGGTGGCAAGTGTAGAAGCCAGAGGGCCTGGTGAGCTATGAAACCAGCCCCTGGGCACAGTGGTCTGGGGCCTGGCAGCAGAGAGATCTCTAGAGTCCCTGGGCAGTGTAAGAGACAGCGTTGTGAAGAAGGGGCCCTGAGACTCAGGGATCGGGAGTGGCATCTCAATTAGAATGTAAATGCTCACGGGCAAGTGAGAAGTAGCAAGCAGGGGTGATGAACCTGGGCATCCAATGCCTAAGTGTTAAGTGACAAAGGTGTTTTGTTATGTTAATGATGTGACTCTTGGACCTCATCTAAGGATGGGCACTGGAGGTGGAATCAATCTCTAATGGCCCGGTGTTTAATGAACCATGACCATGTAATGAAGCCTTCATAAATCCCAAGAGGACAGGGTTTGGAGCTTCTGGGCTGGTGGACACAGGGAGATTTGGAGTGATGTCATGGAGAGGGGACAAATGCTGTGTGCCCTCCCCTGCCCCATCTTGACCTATGCATCTCTTCCATTTGGCTGTTCCTGTTATATCCTTTTGTTATAAAGCATTGTTCTACTAAGTAAAATGTTTGCTAAGTTCTGTGAGCCTCTCCAGCAAATTTATCCAACCCGAGGGGGGCGTAGGAACCTGACTCACAGGTGGGAGAGGGGGCTGTAGGACTGAGCCCTTACCCTGTGGGATCTGATGCTGTCACCAGGCAGAATGACAAAATTCCTGAGATGCTGTAAATTGGTGGGCTGGAGTGTAAGCCTATCAATAATTTGCTGTGGGCCAACTGACAAGGCTGCTCATGTTGGAACTTTGAATTAATTTCCAGGTGGCTATTTCTGCAACTATCTAATAGCTAGGCACCACCCAACTCCAGGAACTCCCACTTCTTGCTTATACACGAGTTTTCCAGATTGCTGTCTACAACCAATCCAAAAGAGCAAAGGCTTCTCTTCCTTTGGGACTCTGCTCCTTCCCCAGAACTACTAGCCCCGCTTCACCTTCTCCTACTCCCTTTCTCTACAGAAGTGTAAATGTATGCAGAGCACCTTACATCTTTCTCCCCCCAGCTGATGTATAAAAATGCCTGCCAACTCCAGGGCAGAGGGCTTGTTGACTTTTCCACTGGGCACTGTGATTGGTGGTTTAGACTCCAAGCCCAGGACCCAGTCTCCCAACCCTCCAACCTCCAGCCCCCAGCAATGGTTCAATAAACCCTTTAAGACTTTCAGCCTTGGAATTTAAATTTTTTTATTTAACAAGTGTCAGAATTGAGTTGAATTCTTAGACACCCTGCTTAAGTCTGAGAGTTGGTGGTGTGGGAACCCCTCACCCCCAACACAGTACACATTGAGACTGTGACCTCAGAATGCCGAGAAACTCATAGGTCAGCACAGATTGAAACAGCTCTTGGGCAAAGATGTGAAAATGCAGTCGAAATTAGAGGGTCATAATAGCAAACCTGTCCCCCCGCCTCAGCAAAATGGACACAATAGTCCCTACACCCCCAAGGCTGTGGTAAAGATTAAATGAGATCATGCACCTGAGTTAACTGGGTCGCCCAACTAGGGGTAGTGTTCTAGAACCCAAAGTCTTCTTACTTTACACTGCTCTTCAGCAGTAAGTACTTCATTGTTTTTTAGGGTCATGCTGGGTTTTTTAAAAGAACCAGAACAAGAGGGATGCTACCTAGGAAAAGTAGTTATTTATTTCACAACATCTCAAGGTCTCAATCTGAGCTGAATTTTGTGCAGTCTTCATAGGTTATTTCCATTTCCCAGATAAGGAAAATAAGACCAAAAGTACACAATCTGCAAAATATAGGATTAGATGCCCTCTACTGAAGCTGGAAATTAAAGGAACTTGTATTGAAATAGAATCCAAAGCTGAAAAATAAATTTTGTAGGCCTAGCCCAGGAGCGCTTTGCAAAACTAAACGACAGGGAAATGCCCCGGGTCGTGACCGACACATCAGATATACTGTAAGAGATGACACACTCGGTTCCCCTTCCGCGCTCTACCTGGGATTATAGACCTCAGGGACACAGATCTGGAGTCCGCCTGGTTCCATCTTTTACTGGGAAGGGTTTACTTACCTAAGGTGGTGATGGAAGGGATAGCAGAACACTATTCCTGGGGAAAGTTACAAAAAGAGGGGGCAAGTTCACGAACAAGGTTGAGGAACTGGAATAGGTCAAGATAAGGCTTGCCCACTAGTAATGAAAGTAAAAGGACCATTTCTGTTAACTTTGACCACAAACACAATCTTTGAAGGGAGGATTCTTGAAAAAACTACTAGGAATTACCTGCTTGGAAAGAGAAACATGAGATGACAGCTTTTCAGAATGTGAATACTGAGAACCTCCATTCACGTACAGAAAAGGCATGCCTAAGACATGTCTGGCCTGGAGAAAACTGCAACTTCTAGAATCAAAAAGAAACATCCTGAACGATACCACTGGTTGACTTTAAGAATGTGCAAAGTTCCCAGGTAAAAATTCTGCAATACACAGAACAAAGGAAAATTGCCATTTAATCCAAACACAACCAAGAGCCCCCTCATTGTCAGTCTGTTCTTGGTTTTCATCACTAGCCAGATGTGGGGGTGGGGGTCCTTCCCTGAGGTAGTACTGTTTTAAGTAGCTTTAAGAGTTGCTTTTAGATACTCACACAATTATTTTCACACACACACAATTCTTAAAACTATTTCCAATAAGTACTTGTAGATTCCAGCAATGAGGAAGAAATCAACTAGCTAATCCCTCGTTTTCCTCTGCGGTTTAGGTCCTCCTTTCAGAAAACTTTGCTTCACCAACGGGACTCAGTAATTTCTTAATAGTAGGCATGGTTATTTGTTAACTCTACTATCATATTCTTTTAAATGCCACCTAATAGTGAACCTCAAAGACTTGAAGTCTATGTAATTTACAAATGGTTAGCATTAGTGAAACCCACAGGCTATCAAGCATTCCCTCAGTCCTTTTTGAAGTCCTAGCTCTCTAGTTTTAGATTTATCTCTAAAGTACAATGTCTAGTTTCCACAGCTCGGTAGTTTACATCTATGACTCAAGTAGGCATGAAACCACTACCCCATTCAAGTCGCTTACAACGCCTTGGTGAGTCCCCTTAAACTGCAGGAAGATTATGTCAAAACTTCCATTGTTTGCTTTTGCTCTTGGGAACTGTCGTGGAATACATAGAGCCTTGTGCTTTCAAACAGAAATACCTACAATTTGTTTTTCAGTTTAAAATAATACATTCTTGTAGTTCTAGGATCACATTAAAAAAAAACCCCAAATTTTCATTTTGAATAGAGGCTAACTGTTGTTAACCTGTTGCTGAACTTTCTAATTTAGCAGAACCTCCATCTCTCTCTGGGGCACACGTAGGTTGTCTCTATACTTTTGAGGTTTTTTTTGTACAGCCCTTGAGATGGTGACACTAACTTTTCCCATTTTGATGCTCAATATTAACATGTGCAGTAAATGATACATTGGATGTTGCTGATAGGCTCTGAACAAGATTTGTAACACGTCGGTCCTGTCTTCTGAAACCAGCAAGCTTACTACTAAGCCAGTTCTTTTCAGTTTGTTGTGTACATCATAGCTCCTCTTTAAGACGTAAGGCACTTAAGTGCACTCCCACTAAGACTGCAAATTTAAAAGGTACTTAAACACTCTTACAAAGACTGCAAATTTATAATTTTAAATACAGAAGCAGCAGGAACTCATTTGGGAATCAGGTTACAAACTTCTCCATCTTCCCAGAGACCTCTAAAAAAATACCTGGAGGGCCAGGTTTCTCTTTAGCCATTTCCCTCTTTCCAATCCCCCAGCAATGAATTGGCCAATGAACTGTTTACTAGCTAAAGTATCTACCCTCGCCTCCTCCAGATGGAAGTTCTCTTGCACAGGTGTAAAAATGCTACCTTTAAAATGTAAAAGCAGATACACACTAATACAGAGGCAGCACAGAATATCCCAAATGGCAGGAAAATTGAACTTTTTTTTCATAATTTTCAATTACTTCACATGGTCAACTGAAGACACTTAATGGGAAATAATTACTCTAAGACATCCAAGTAGGAAGGTATAACAGTTTAAAGAGAATAGCTACTCCTAATCTTTATTAAACAGAATCTCATTAGGTTTCTCGATGTCCCTCCCTATTTCATCAATGCTAGTGGAGCCCAGTACCTTAAATCACTAACAGAAAATGGCTAAGGTATGAAATAGCTATACAACAGTATTATCGCAACCACTAAATTATGTTATGGAAGTATACTAACATGAAAAAATGTTCATGATGTATCATAAACATCCCTAGCCCTATTTATAAAAAATTTTGAAATGAAACAAGTAGAAATTTGAGGGGGGGGATAGGTAGCAGATTGAGAACCAGTGTGTTTTATAGATTCACTAATAATAATTTGAAGTGTAATAACATACCTACACCAATTTCCTAAACCTAAGTATTCTATGTAGCCTTTTTTACTCTTGCTAAAAACGTATTTGCAAGGGGATTCCTTTGTTAAAACCCTTTACAGAAAGAATTACATATTATTACATATCATAATTAAACTGCTAGCCAAACGAAATGTTTTCAGGTTAGCATCTATTCTCCAAAGTTGTAAAAATGGAATATTGTGGTGTCCTTCTCAATAGGTTTGCCTTACCTTTGGTTTTTCACATTGCAGATTTTCCAGTGTGGGGCTTTGATTCCCTGGAAATGCATGTCCACAGGGTTCCTAGAGCCCCTCCCCCCAATACTTCCATGAGCAAGAAAATTAACTCAGGCACTAAGGGAAAGGCAGACCGAGACTTAGAAGAATTTGCTAAGTGTTTATCTTGGCTAACATTAGTTTCAGACAAAGTTTTGGCTTCTTTTGCCAAAGAAAGCCTTCCAAGTAGATTATTTCCAAGGTCCTCTGAAAGATCTTGACCTTATATTGGGTAAAAGTTAAAAAATTCCTATTTATTGGTCATTCATTTATGCTGGAATTATATAAATACTGTAGCACACCCAATTAATTTACCTTGCATACTCTTGGAGGCTAACCCTAAGTTAGTGGAGTAACTCTAGGGCAGTAATCTCGCCCACCATCGAATCTATGTTCTCTGGTCTCCCAGCACGGCCTAAGAATCTACCCAAAACGAACAATAAAAAGACTTATTCTGGGTGTGGAATAAATACCTCTAAGTATTAAGAATGGATAGAATTTCTGTTTCTTTAGAACAATCTTAGAAATATCTTTTTTCTTGCTCGTTAACAAAAGCAATAGTTTACTCCAACCAGCTTCATCAAATCAATTTCATCAATGGAGTAGTATTTTTGCCAACAAAACCTTTTAGAAGGTGTTTAGCAAATTAAACACAGGAATGGCAAAAGTAGGTTTGAAGTTGTGCGGATGCGAAACTGCGCTTCTTGTTTTACACCGGGGGGAGCAACAGTCGTTTACAGCCGGGAGCACGGGGAACAGTTCACACAGCCGCCGCTGCAATCATAACCTGCGTGTCTCTTCTTCCAGACAAACAACTATAAACCCACTTTTGCTCACCCCTGCATTTTGCCATATTAACAACTATAAGCCTACCCTGCCCCATCCTGTACATGTACCTACATAATAGAAAAAAAAGTTTTTATATATTTGGTGATTAAAAACAAAAAATTTCAACAAAAGATAGAGACTACAGTCTAAGTTGGATTCAGGGTTTTAGTTAACATACCTATACAAAGTCATCTTCTATTTTATTTATAATTAACTTAATAGTGATTATTTGTGGTCAACTACACAAATGTGCAACTAAAAAATCTGAAACTAGCTACATCTCTAACTTTACTATAATGTAACACCATTTAAAGAAAAGGGTAAATGTGCATAGCAACACAAGCGACACATTCGACACAAGCGACACATTCGACACTAACGCCACACTAAACTCACAAGAGGGAACACAGGTGGCTGGAGGGGGAACTTTGTAAAAGAAAATACAAGGAAATACTCAGCTTTGGATCCAGGTATCTTCCAGTCTAAACTAATGATTACATGAAAAACACCAATGAGAATACATTTAAGTTAATGGAAACAAGTCTTTATTAAGTAACTTTTAATATCAGAAAAATAAAACTCTTATAATTCTCTTTACAGCAAATATATAATATCAGTGCTTTGGCCATCTTAAGTTAAAGGCCCTTTATCATAAAATATATGGTTTTAAACTTTACTCAAATTGAATTTATAATCCCTATGACTTCCCTACATATACATAACAAAAGAGTGTAGTAAAATTAGCAAATACTAAACTATATTGATAATTTATCATTCTTAGTTTGTGGGTTTAGAAACAGTACACGCACCTAATATATACGTCAATCCCTTGGCTTATTAGTTGCAGTGTACAATGCAACAGAATACAAAATACATGCTTGGTGAACATTCGTTCCTATCTACAAGACGGCAGCTAAAGATTAGGTTTCAATACTGACATTTAACTATCCTACAAGCAATTAGCATTACATCATAATATGCCATCAAGGCAATTTTTTTATACTGAAAAAAATCAAAATAAAAACCGTTATTTGTAAACTTTTATACGAAATGTAACTCTTCAAGTGGAAATAAAAAATAAAATTTGTCTATTTACTATTCAATACACATAGGATTTCAATTTTTGTTATACTGAGAAAAAAAAGCTCTTTTGTGTTGGGAAAATAACGCTTCAAAAAAATAATTAGTAGAAAAACCCACCAGTATAATGTTTTGTCCTGTCGATGCCAGCATAGATTTGGGAACATACTGAGGATGACGTCATAGACATCCGCAGGTGAAATGTAAAAGTGTATCTTAAATCTTTCCTTGTGATTGGAAATAGTTTTGAAATGAAGTAAACTGATTAGAGGTCATCACAGCTGCTTTTGTGAATTATGCTAAGGGCATGATCATCCCTCTCTCCCCGCCCCTTCCCTAAATTACTAAAAAATAAAAATATATTTATCATGTGCAAGACAAATATGGATTGAACATAAAATGTTTCACATTTTGATCTAGAGTCTAAAAATTAATCAATAGCTTGATCAGACTAATGAATGGAATGTTCACATCCTCAATTATTAGCCAATACAGGTGAACCCCAAAGCCCTTCCTGAAATGGGAAAACCCAGGTGGCCATTTCCACATTCACCGAGGGAGGCAATGGGTAGGAATTCACCATCGACACAATTGCATTCCTGATCCACTGATCATACCAGCTGGGCGAGATGAAGGTCAATGTAGCAGTTTTTTGCCCCAAATTATAACCAGTGATTGAGTAAACTGCCATCAGCCCTATTATTACCAGTAATTCACAATGCATTAAAAAGTTACTTGTAATCCTGCAGAATTAGGCTAAGTTGTTGTAAAATAAAAAAACAAACAAACCTGTTTTGTCAAAACTGGCAGTGTAAAAGAAGGCAGCCCTGGAAGTGTCTTGAATCACCTGTAATGCCAAGTACCCTCCATAAACTCTTAATGTGGTTAGGCTTTGGGACCCATTGTTTTGTAATCTTAGACGTATATACTTTTCTCATAGGCTCACACAACCTATGATCTTCACTCCATAGAGTTGAACTTCAGCTTTAGCAATTCTTATACAAGCTATGTCTCTGGGTCTACAGGATAATATTAATAATTCAAACCAAACTAATAGACAAGAGACCACTTAGGTTTAGTGTTACCATAGCAGCCTTTTATAAGTTTACTAACAACTTTAGCCTAATCCCAATAAAGCCTGATAACAGTCATAAGAATTCATTAGGAAGTTTACTGGGGGTACCATTATACCCATGCCTTTACGAGTCCATATAGAGATATAGTATTTATGTATATATATATAGTTAAGAGTGAATCTGGATTGCCTGAGTAACAGCTGTCTGGCAAACTGGACATGATGGCGTTCTCTTTTCACAGATCTTGTTGGCACATTCCATGCAGAAGAGGTTGTGGCCACATGGAACTAGGGCAGCAATAACTTCATTCTCAAAACAAATCACACAGTCATGCTTTCGTCTTGATTCTGGAGGTGAGCTAGAGGTGGAACCACCATTGGAAGAGGAGTAACTATTGGTACCATTAGAAAAAGCAGGGATGTATATTGGAAGGCCAACATGGTTGCCTGTACTAGGTGGGTCGCTCCTAACCCTCCGAGCAAGTGGGTGTTCAATGCTCTCGGGAAATGTAGGAGACAGACGAGGAGTAGATGGCTGACTTCCTCTACGCTGAGTCTTCATGTTACCAGAAGGATCACTCCCAAAGCCAGAGAGTGGGTTTACTGGTTCAAATGGAGTCCAGATAGTTTGCGCGGATGTTGGTAAAGAGTCAAAGGCAGGAGAGTCAACTGCAAGATCTTCTGAGCCTACAGATGGTAGTGTATCTCCAAACCAAAAGTTTCCTGTGCTGAATGGGCTTGTTGGACTAAAGTCAGCCAGCCTATTGCTTCCGAAGTAGGAATCTGTGGAACCACTTCCCAGAGAACTGGAACTATCATTTCGATAATTGGATATCATTCTTGCACGGCTAGGAGGAACTGGGTTGGAGGAGAGCCAGGCAGAGCCAAGAGTGCCACTTTCAAAGCTTACATCGGTACCGTTGTAATGGAAATCATTCTCTTCATTGAGCTCAATGTAGTTTCCTGTGCGCATGGCGATATGCATTTCTATTTCTTCTCGGGCTCGGTCAACATTTTCAGGCATCCCGGTCACTTCAAAGACGGGCTCCTTATCTCGGCTCGGAGTTACTATGTATGTGTGGGTCTGCTGCTGAATTCTTTTAATGGTTGCTCCTTTGGGCCCAACCACTAACCCTACCACACGATACGGGACCCTCACTTGAACGGTGGTTTGGCCGGGCAGATTAGGACTTGACAACCCGCCCAGGGCAGGGCCATTTTTGTTTCGAGATGCACGAATCATGGAGAAGTGCTCTGCAGCTGAGAGGATTTCTCTTTTGGCCATGGCAACATCTTCTTTCCGCCCGGTGACAACAAAAATGGGCTCTTCACCACGAACAGGTGTCTTGATGTACGTGTTTGTCTTGGCTCTCAGTGCTTTAATTTTGCAGCCTGTTAGAAAGAAAATATGTCACAAGAATCAACATCTACTTCAACAATATTGATAAAGACAAATCACAAAGCGCTCCTTTCAATCTAGACTCTGCTTCTGGGCAGCCACACTGCTCTATATAGGCAAGCTGTACCCTGACTGGTCTGACCTTCAAAACCTGAGTAGTTTCCTACCCTGCAGGGTACTGGTGGCAAAGAAAAGCCATCGGTGTATATGTCAGAAATTCAACATTGATTTAACCTAAACAATGACCTTAAGAACTAGACTATTATACTCCTTTTACTGCAAAGGAAATGAAGTGCAGAAAAATTGTATCACTCGTCCAGGTTCACACAGATAGTAAGTGGCAAAGTCAAGGTTAAACCTATTGACTTGAAAATCTACCATCTTTTTGTTAGTCCAATAACCTCAAATTTCACACAACTATACCATATGACCGATGTTCTTTAACTAATTCCCACTTAATTGTCTTATCATTTTAACACGACTCTTTCTCATAAAACTCAATCGATGACAACAGCAAAGTGCTCATGACTAGTAGGTCATTTCACTTTTGCTCACATCAGCTGAATTTTAAGCTTACTAAGAATCAGTTGTGTTTCTCCTCATCTGTTTATGCTAATTGTATTCATGAATGAACTAAATGAACTATTACATAAACCAGTGAAATATGAATAAAAACATATTTGTATGAGAACTAAGTTGATTATTTTTGAAAATTTCAACACAGATGAGTACCTTAAAGAGAAAAAAAGGTGTTGTTGAACTATGTATGGGTGAGACAACTGTGAAAGCCTAGGATAAAAAAATAACACAGGATGACTTTGCACTCACTGTGAAATTCTGGCTAAATTCAAAAGAAACACTGGAAGTTGTACGGAATGTGGGCATTGGGTGTGATCTTATTGAAGGACAACTCCTAAGTATATTTAAGTTAAAATAAAACATTTAAGACAGCATGTATAACTACATGTGATTATATAATAACTTTTTGGAATAATCACTCATACCAGTGCCAACTGGGTAAGATTAGAAGGCTTCAAAGTGTAACCTAAAATGTAAAATATACCACCACAGCATGCAGTTTTCAAAGATCTCAACATGAAGGTTACTAGAACAGATTTATTCTCCTGAGTGTGTCATGGTATTCCCAGTTCCTCCAAATAAAGAAGGCTGTTGAAGATACTCATCACTATCTGGGCAGGTCTTTTTCTTAAACTTTCCCTTCTTCTTTTTGTCCCGCGCCACCCCCCTCCCCCCAACTATCTGGACTGTGGTTGGATCTAACAAATAGGTGTTTAACATATGGCTCATGTAGGCAGACAGAAAACGAACGTTTTGAGCATGAACTGCTTTGGAGATGGGGGAGTGAGATAGGCCTTACACACTACCCAAAAGTCGTGTGCTCAGGCTTTGCACACCAGGGAAGGTGGTAACAGGAAGATAGCAAACCCAACTCCTTTTACGCTGCCAGCAAAAGCAGAAGCATGTCTTCTCTCCCCTAAAGTTTATAGGACAGTTTTAACACGGTGCAAGAAAACTCCATCAATCATGATATTGTTTCTAGAGGAACACAGATTTTCTAGAATATGCACATTCTAAAGTTGGGGACAATTTGAATAGGCAGAGTTCTAATTAAGTGACATAAATGAAAGGAGAAAAAGTTTGTTTTATTAATATTCAGGTGGAGATAAAAAGCTTTTGAGTACTTTAGACTGAGTTTGTGTTTGAAAATTCAGAGATACTGAAAAAATCATAAAATATATAATCTCACAGCGGCACAGAGCTATAGAAGTAGTGATAAATTAGACTGCACTAAAAAAAACTTCTGCATGCCAAAAGCCACCCAAAACAAGGTTAAAACATTTACAACTCACATCACAAATAGCTGATTTTTCTCTCTTACACACATACTCCGTCCTACATATGAAAACACCAAAGCCCAACAGAAAAACAGGTAAAAGAAATGCTCACAGAAGAAATACATCAATGGCTCTGAACACACAAATTCCCATTTTCATGTGAATCGAGGCATTATTTTTCCCCTGTAAGATTGGCAAGTATCAAAAACAGCGCTAGGAAGGAAAGGGTGAGAAACCCTCGTATTTAGCTGCCCTATCACAATTACCACTGCAGGTGTCCTTTTGCCCCTACACTGCCACCCGCAGAATGGGCTCTGCAGAAATACTTGCAGGGGTACAAAATGACCTCGGCACTATGCTCTCACTTGTGGTTTACATTAGTGTGAGGGCTGTACAGCTACATAGTGGAATACTATGCAGTCACAGAACTGGCTGACTTAGGGGGACAGGCACGAGAGAGAAAATTTTCCTTGCACGCCACTTTTAGAAAAACTTTGAGCCATACAAATGCATCAACTTTGCAAAGAAGTATGGTTAAATTAGAACAATTAAAAAATGATAATTTTATTAGACTTAGCTTCTCAGTAAGACTTTTGGCTGGTACTGAGATTATTTTTCTTCTTTTTCTTTTTAAAGTATATTTTATTGATTATGCTATTACAGTTTCCCATTTTTTCTCTCCCCTTTATTCCCCTCTACCCTGCATACCTCTCTCACCAACATCCCCTCCCTTAGTTCATGTCCATGGGTTGTTCATGTAAGTTCTTTGGCTTCTCCATTTCCTATACTATTCTTACCCTCCCCCTATTTTGTACCTACCATTTATGCTTCTTATTCCCTTTATCTTTTCTCCCATTCTCCTCCTCCCACTTCCTACTGATAAACCTCCATGTGATCTCCATTTCTGTGATTCTGTTCCTGTTCCAGTTGTTTGTTTTTGTTTTTTAGGTTCAGTTGTTGATAGTTGTGAGTTTGTTGTCATTTTACTGTTCCTATCAGGACAATGCTCTAACCAACTGAGCTACCCAGCCAGGGCAATATCAAAGTTACTTTATTTCTAGGGCAATAACTAGTTTTTTTTTTTTTTAACTTTTTAAAAAAGCTTTTTAAAAGAAGATTTTATTTATTTATTTTTAGAGAGGGGAAGGGAAGGAGAAAGAGAGGGAGAGAAACATCAGTGTGTGGTTGCTTTTCACGCGCATCCTACGGGGACCTGGCCTGCAACCCAGGCATGCGCCCCAACCAGGAATCAAACTGGCGACCCTTTGGTTTTGGTTTGCAGGTCGGTGCTCAATCCACTGAGCCATCCCAGCAAGGGCCAAGGCTTTTTATTTCTAAGATGTAAGGACTAACAATTATTTTCTTACAACTACAAACAAAAACCCCAAACATATGACAAGATGTATACCAGCCTGTGTAGAGGTTAAGAACTAGAACAGCAGCAGCTTTCAGAACTGTAATTTTATTTTGATTTGGAAGTAAATTCCTCAAATACAGAGTCTCCAACTTAGCTCCCTAGTATAGGAGGAACCCCTTTCTCCTTTCTATACCACTCTGGCTGGGGCTGTTTCACCTTGAAGCCCTTTAGCTCCAGCCAGAATTCTGGTCCTCTCACTCCCAGCACAGCAAAGGTCCTGCCTTGCCTCTGCAGGGTCAAGAGAGCCTCTCCCACCAGCTGCCTCAGCAATTAAGAGGAGAGGTCCTCTTGCTGCGAGAGGAGCTGAAAGGAAGAATTCAAAGGATGGTCTCTGCATCTTCATTGTTTCTCAAACTACAGTGGGTTTGCAATGTCACCTTAACGAGTTGAAATCAGCATTAAAAAAAAAAACAAGAACAAAAACTCTAGGTGTTACAGATATTTCAGTAAAATATGTGTAGATGGGCTTCACTGTAAAATGTTCTTTTGCTTGGGGGGTGGGGTCACAATCAGAAAAGTGTAAAATTCTGCACTGGATCATCTTTAAGGCCACTTTGTGAATCCTTTCAACATGTGGAATGATGTACATATAACCCAAGAACCAGCTATAGAATTGCAGTCTGCAGTGTAGATGTAATTATGGTCCAAACCAATTCACCTAAAAATAAGAAGATTATCCAGATCACCTCGGCGGCCCGATCTAACTCTGAGTCCTTTCAGGTTTCTCCAGCTGGTTCTCAGTAGTCAGAGAGAGGTGCTGAGAGCCAGATGGAAAATGGAGACTTCAATCCAGAAATCTTTTTCTCTTCTTTAATTTTGTTTATTACCTGCTTTTGTTTTCTGTTTTCTAGTGCTGCCAAACAAGTTACCATGTGGCTATTTTACAATTCTGTAGGTTAGAAGTGTGACACGGGGCTCAACAAGGCTAAAAATCAAGCTGCTGGCAGGACTGTGTTCCTTTTTTGCTGGAAGCTTCAGGGGACCTGTTTCCCTGCTCCTCAGGTTATAGGCAGAATTTAGTTCAGTTACAGGACTGAGTTCCCCACCTTCCTTGCTGTCAACAGAGGGCCATTTTCAGCTTCTAGAGGCCACCCCCATTCCTTGGCTTGTGCTCCCCCTCCCCCAGTCTTTGGAGACAGCAGCAGAGGTTCTCATGCCCAAATCTCTCCTCTTCTCACATCTCTGACTCAGTTGGGAAAGGGTTTCTGCTTTTAAGGACTCATGTAATTACACAGGACCCACCCAGATAGATGATCTCAAACATCCTCCGTACCCCAGGTCCATATTCTACAAACATACTCTGTTTCTGGAGGATTAGGGTGTCGGCATCTTTGGGAGAAGAGAATTTATTCTGCCTACTACATCACCATTTTCCTTTCCTCCAGTTATTTTCCCTTTCTTCCAAGTCACAGCTTTGGAACCTAGGAAAGTATCTATCTGGCCCATGAAAAATTTAAACCCTAACCCAAGGCAGTGGCTACACATAGGAGGTCAGAAGTATGGGAATCACAGACATTAGAATAGAGTGATGGGACTGAGCTAAAAACCAAGATATAGGTAAAGAAGAAATACTTAAGTCACTGTGTTGACAAAGACAGTATACAGCAAGAGCTAAGGAAAAATTTGGTGGCAAACTGGCCTCCACTTGTTCTAAGGGCTTTGCCTAGGTGTTCCTAACTAAACCACTCCTCCTCCAGTCCAAAAACATCCACCAATTGTGAGAAAAGGGATCAGTCCCAGGAAGGGCACATGCCTGGGTTGCAGGCTGTGTCCCCACTAGGGGTGTGCAAGAGGCAGCCTAATGCTTAAACTTACCTGTTCAAATATTAAATTCCCTAGAGAGGTGCAGGTGCTAATTCAAAGTGGTTTGAATTATGTAAGCTCATAATCAGGAGAGGAAACAGTCATGTAAGCAATACTGATATAACTGCTTTAAAGAAAATAGACAGAGTGGGAGCACAGAAAAGGAGATGACTTTATTGCTTACAGTAAATGACAGACGGCTACAAAAGCATCTGAACTTAGGCTTAAAGAAAGGTGGGAGGAAACAGCGGAGGTTCAAGTGCCAAAGCAGGGGCTCAAGAGTCCAAGATGGCGGTCAGGACGCTACACCTGGCTCGCTCTTGTGGGAGCTTCAAGGGACTGGAGGGGAGAAGGCTCAATGGGGAGGCAAACATCCTCAAGGTCAGACAAGGTTAAATTCTATCTTGCAGAGAATTTGTTTTATTTTTTTAAAGAACCCCCCAACGTTTTATGAAGTGTTGCTAACTTTTGACAAAGAAAATACTGTTTTCCCGAAGTTAAATTCATTGTATTTTTCACTTATTTCATAAATTAGCTACATATTATATTACATGATGGGGCAAAGTAGGTTTACAGTTGTTTGTATGGAAAATACATTAATAACCAATATGAGAATACACTGTTTTGTGTACTCACAACTATAAACCCCACTTTTGCCACACCCAGTATATAAGGGATTGAAGAAAGCTAAAACTCTTACAAACACCAAAACCGCATCTTCTATTTTCACGTTGAGTCAGCCTCTGGGTATACCTTTCTTCAGAAAGTCCCGCCCCCGCCCCAAGCAGTTTTGTTTTGAAGGGGAAAGAGTCCTATTAGGAAATCAGTGTACACACATATATGTACATACACTCTTTAATAAAAATGAGGAAGGGCAGTGAAACTCAAGAAATTCTTTTTACGTTCAAGATAATAACTCCTTGGTCTAATATTAACTCCCACCTCCCTTCTCCCCATTCAGTGGCCACAACCTACCTTCTCCCAGACCCCATCGTCTCCCACACATGCCTTGTTCCTCTTCTATCTCTGCTCAGGTATTTCCCTACATCACCAGGAACACCCTCCTAGCACCCTCGCTGCCTCACATCTTCTGAGTAACAAACACAGCCATTTGGAAAAGATGACATTGTACGTGCGAACTCGAGTGATACAAACATAGGTATAACTCTTATTACCACACTACCACCAGCCAATCTTCCAAGGTCCGTTTTAAAGGAAACAATGTAAGGATCACAAAACTGATTATCTGCAGGACTGGGTTCAAATCTGTCGCCAGTTACTCATGGTTTCACTATATTAGGCCATTCAACCTCAAGGCCCTTTCCAATGCTTGTATGTTTCAACCAAGGCACCTCTTCGTTAAGATACTACCATTTTTCACATACACGTATCTATTCTTTCTTTCCTTAAGAAAAGGGATGTTGAGTAGTGGTTGGCAACACCAGATTTTGGATAGACTATCACTAACCAGCTTCGTGAACTTTAACAGGTCACTAAACCTCTATCTCTTTCATGGGAGAGGAATTATGATTAAAGACACTCTCACTTGGTTGTTGCAAGGACTGAATAATATAATGTATTAAAAACGCTTATTACTCTACAATGCCTGTTCCTCAAGTAGGTGCTCAGTGAAGGGGAGCTTTTTAGACTATCTAGCCAACCCCATCACTTCAAGTATTTCACGAGAGAACTGAGACAATATGCTTAACTTGCAACTAATAAAAATTTGTAGCATTACTTTTCAGTTTTCACTCTCCCGTTTATATTCTCATTTAATTGTAATAGCGTGCTTTAGGGAGAGCAGAAAAGAGCTTAACTGAATTGCTCAAGACCTCCCAGTTGGAAAGTCAGATCTGAAACCCAAGCTGCCTTAATTCCATACTCCTCTCATTAGGCATACTATTTTTCTCTAACAGTAATGAAGACACATTATTTCATTTTTCCTGATATAGTAGAATCAATGAAGGTGGGGTCATATTACTTAATGATTTTATATAAAATGAGGTCCTCTATATCCTAGAATAGTATAGACAAGACTATCCTGAAGTTCCTTTAACTTTACAGGGGACTCAAGTTCAATATTATTAATCCAACATTTAAATAAATTATTTAGATTAGCAATGCAGTATATTCCTAAATCACAATATAGAAATAACAGCTTTTCTTTCTGGGGTTCAAGTGTGCATCTTGTAGCTCTCCTAGTCAAACTTTTCTGATTTTTTTTGTTGTTGTTGTTAAGAACACTGACTCACTTTAAGGTATCCTATAAAAGCACTCAAACAGCTTCATTTAAGTGATTTTAGTTTTGATTATTACCAGTATTCATCTAATACCTCAAATTGATTAGCACCCACTGCCCTTAAAACAAGTTCCAAACAACTTGAGGTTGATGGGCTCTTTAGGCAAAGGGTTAGAGATAAAGCAAGAGAGAGGAAAACCCCAATGACCACAATATGGAAATTAAATAATAAAATGGTAAATTTCTAATCCAACAATTCAGTTCAATAAAACAAACAGAAAGCATCTATTTTGTTTTAGGTACTTTGACATTAAGGATGTAAAAATGACCAAGGTCCAGTTCTGCCCTCACTGACTTGTATCAACTATAAACATCGTAAGGATTTGGTGTCTGCACATGTTCAGCAGATACTGGTCTGTCCCTTTTTTATACTGTTGGTTGGTGATGTTGTTAAACTTTTCTATATCCTTGCTGACTTTGTGTCTACTTGTCCCACCACTTACTGAAGACAGGAGTGTTGAAGCCTCCAGTTCTATTAGTCTGAGACTCGGAGCAACTGTTTCCTCATCCGTACTGTGGAAGTAATAGATCAAATAAGATGACACACTGCCTGACACACTTAAACATTTGTTGTTATTAAAAAAATAAAGTGAAATCAATTTTCTGGATAGGAAGTTAAAAACATGTGAAGAATATAGCTCCTAAAGATAAAACTTAGTGATACTATGAAAAGCATGTTAAGATACTATAAACATTACAGAATTGGGAGGAGATATGTTGAAGTCAGTTAATTGGTAATTTGAAACCTGATACTTTTACATGATTTTAGGAACTCTTTGTGGACAAAAATAAGAACTACATGAGATAATCTAGTTTAATCTCATTTTATAGATGAGAGAAAACTGAAACTCAGAACAAAGTTATTGACTAATGACTCCTAAATACACCGCTCTCTCAACCTGCTTATTTTCCTAGTTGATTGTGAGAGTACAGAATTCCCTGCATGTTCAAGATATTTTTAAAAATAGAGGTTAAACTAAATCTAAAACCCCCTCTTTATTTTACCTTTTTAGTTTAACAAGAGCACTGAGTAATTTTTAAAAGGTTCATATTTTGCCTGTTGAGGGATGAAAGGCAGAACAATCTTCCTACCTGGGGATTTTTAAATTAGGTTTATGCCCTTTGGATGATGTTAGTAGAAACCTTAGAAATACCTGTTTGAGTACCATATAATGAATCTAATTCATTTGTAAAGTAACTCTCTTCCCGGCTAGCCTAGCTCTTTACCATTTACATTTCAAAAGTTTATTAAAAAAAATTTGAAGATATTGTAAACTTGAATATAATGTAGATAATTTAGTTAGTGGTATACCAGGGGAAAAAACTTAGTGACTGACAATTTTTTGGTTTCAACTAGTTACCTGCTCAGAGTATAAATCTAGTAGAAAAACAAATTACAGACCTTACCTTACACCTCATATACAATTTATTATTTCTACACTTTCAACTGTATAGTGATCACAACTTCTTCTCAAACTTGATCCTCGCGCCAAATGCGGGGCAAAGGAGGGACCAGGGAAAGCAAGCAGATGAAACAGGTTTTTTTTTCCCACAAGAGGAAAAACAGACTCAGTAAGGTTAAGTGATTTGTTCAAGGTCATAAGCAACAAAAGGTGAAACCAGGTCTCCCAGTTTTCTAACTGCAAGTTCAGTGTCCTTCCCTGCAGTATACTACAAGGTACAGGAGAGGCAGAAACAAGCTAAAGGGAAGGAAGAGTGGTATAGAAAGGGGAACAGAAATAAGGTCAGTCCAAAGTACAAACATTTATACTGCTAATCTTTTGGGGACATTTTCTAATGGTTTGCACAATTCCCTCCACGCTCTCCTCTAACTAACCATGCTCAATACTAACCACTTTCTGCTTACCTTCAACTACAGCAGCAGTTTTCATTAGAGAATTTTATCATTTTAAGGCCTAGTCTTATCACTTCATGATACAACTTTACGTATGGTCAAATCAGGCTTCCCTGCACCCAATAAATGGTAGCTTTTGCTGAACAAAGGCAACCAAACCATGCCTACACGAACTGTTCTTAAATCCCAAACATTGGTATGAAAGATGTGCTATAGTTATGGCGTGTATCTTAAAATTCTCAAAATTAGTCATGAAATAAAGACTTGAACTTGAATGCTATTCAAACAGCATTGGTCTGTGCATAAATCAATTTTACAGTTGAGTTTGGTAATACAGCATTAGAAAGTTATTGTAAAGGCTTAATATTAAGACTTAATTTTTACAAATGTCTATATGGTACCTAATGGTAACATGGGAAAAAGTTAAAAGTAAACCCACAAATTATGCTGTATAAACCATCTGGGAAGCAGTAAGATGCAGTTTAATAAAAACATCACTTTAGGGTACCTAAACATCAATGGCGTTCTAAAACGGATTATCCATAATTTAGTTTCCTAAAGGAGTTTTTAAACTGCAAAGTTTTTAAGCTTTCCTATTTAGTATCTGATGAACATTATCTGTTTTTTCTATTGAGTTTATTTTTTTTTAAATAATCTTACTTATTGATTGGGGGAGGGTGGGTAGAGGGAAGGGAGAGAGAGACAGACAGACAGACACTTGTCGCCCCATCCATTTATGCAGTAATTGGTCAATTCTTGTGTGAGCCCTGACCGGAGACGGAACCTGCAACCTTGGCGTATCAGGACGACGCTTCAACCAACTGAAGTTACCTGGCCAGGGCCATTTTGAGTTTAACTTCAAATTACAAATTCTATGTGGCATAAATTACATTTCAAAATATCCTGTAACAATCCCACAGATTAAAAAATAATACTGTGGCCCTGGCCGGTATAGCTCAGTGGATTAAGTGTGGGCCTGCAAAGCAAAGGGTCACTGGTTCGATTCCCAGTCAGGGCACATGTGTATGTTGTGGGCCAGGTTCCCTCTGGGGGGCACAGGAGAGGCAACCAAACATTGATGTTTCTCTTCCTCTCTCCCTTCCCCTCTCTCTAAAAATAAATAAATTTTTTAAAAGATTAAAAAATACTGTGATAGTTATCATAGCCATTCACTAACATTCTGGCTCTCTCTTGTGGGCCACGGTTGTAACGCACTTTCTTGACCACTTGATATTAGGTGTAGCCAGATGACTCGCTCTGATTAATGAAATATGAACAGATTTGGTAATTATTACTGCCAGGGCTAACATTTAAAGACCAGCACATGCTATGCTACTGTCTCTTACCCCTCTGGCACAGGGGCAGACCAGCCAACGTTTGAAATGGTGGTTGCCTCACCGGCATGGGTCCCTGAATGATTAAAATGAGCAGAGCCCTTGTGAATAAGAAATAAACCTTTGCTGCCCTGACAGGTGTGGCTCAGTGGGTTGGGTGTCGTTTGCAAACCGGAAATGTCACTGGCTCAATTCCAGGCCTTGGGTTGTGGTCCAGGTCCCTAGCCTGGGGCAAGGGAGAGGCAAGTGATGGGTGTTTCTCCCCCTCTCTTCCCCTCTCTCTAAAAATAAATAAAATCTTTTTTTTTTTTAAAGTAATCCTTTGTTGTTACAATACTGAGATGTCGGGGTTCTTTGTCACCACAGTGTAATTTAAGCCTACCCGGACAGATGCACAATCTACCTAACAAGCATTCAGACATCAGATGGTTCTAGTTCTGTCTCCTGAGAAGAATAAAATGGGTGAAACTGCTAAGCAAGCCACGAAAGGGTGAACAGGATTAAACAGAGAGACTCAAATTAATTTCAGGTTTAACTTAACAAAAGTAGTATGTGCTTATCACTTCTATGTATTAACAGATTTGTGTGTCACTCAGAATCTCTTGATTACACCCAGCTAAGAGAAAGGAATCTCAAGCCTGCAGAGTTTAAGTGACTTCTCCCAGATCACAAAGTGAGTTATTGGCATAGAGTATCAGAATTTAGGAATTTTAATTTCTGGTTTCTGGCTCCTTCCAAAATTCCACAGATGAGCAGACTTGTTAAGGGCAATTTGGAGTAGTTTACACAATATGAATTTTTACATTGAAACATACATTTTAAAACATTTTTACATTCAGTTTAAGGCAAAGTTTTTATATTCTTTAATTTGTACCAAACCCACAAAATATGAAGTACCATGCTACAACTAATGCCACCTTTCTCTGAAAACTTAAGATGTAAAAAGAGCTACCTAGAATTCCAACCTATAAACATTGTTGAAAATTTTTCTAAATAAAAATCTCTAACAGTAAGATGTCTCAAACACTTGACTCCCTGGATCATTTAGGTTGTTGGTAACTGGAGGTAAGAAACACACCCTTCATTTTACCTCTTTATTTTCCGCTTCCTCCCTAGTGAATCAAAATAGTTCATTAGCAGAGTAAGGCAGGAAGAGAAGGCAATAGACTCCCCACCAGTCTGCAAAACAATTATAACTGAACCTTTCCAAATGGTCCCAGAGCTAATACAATTATCAACTAAATTTAAAATTTAAAGCCTAGGAAATCTGCAATATTTAATTTTCTAAAGCTAGTGTGTATATACACACAATTAACTTTCTGAACTGAAAATGACTGAATTTTTACTTAAGACTCAGATCCTGAATATTAGAATGACAACTCTGCCTTCTGAGTAGTAGAGGTATCAAAATTTTATTAAGTTAATTTGGATAGTAATATTTTAGGTTATGCATACTAAAAATATGGTATCCCTACTCGTGATTACGTCAGAAATCGACCCAACCTATTACTGACCTTCCGGAGCAGGATGCCTCAGCACTGAGGCAACAATCTAGAGTGAGACCTTTATCTCAGGTCAAACATGCCAGTCAAATCCAAGCAGCATTGTTTGAGCAGGTTACCTTTCAGAACTTCAGTTCCTACATCTGCAAAATGGGGGACATGGCCCAGCAGGGTTAAATGACACCAGTAAAGCATCTAACATACCTGCACAGGGAGAAAGAAGGCCAACAATCCCCCCCTCCACCTCCACAAAAGAAAGACACACTGTGCTTTAGTGTTATTCTTTTTTAAAATTATTTTTTTCTTTTATTGATTCCAGAAAGAGGGGAAGAAAGGGAAAAAGAGAGGGAAAGAAACATCAGCGGGCTAACTCCTGCACACACGGGACTGGGACTGAACGCACACAGCCCAGGCAGGCGCCCTGAATCGTGACCTTTCCCTGGCAGAATGAGGCCCAGACATGGCCAGGGGACTCGAGTATTCCGAAACTCTCTCCTCATGAAATGTGTATTTCTTCTTGAATAGAGTGTATGTGTATAGCGAGACTAAACTTTTTCATTTTCTCCTGGACAAACATGCATATACTTTCCGTTGTGTTAGAACTTGGTTCCACCCTGTGAAACTGGAGACAGTAGCTTAATAAAGAAAATTATTTCCAAAAGGGTGTAGCTCAGCAACAGCCAAAGCAGGGTGCAAGGAAATCCATTGGAGTGCAGGAAAAAAATAGAACTCCAATTTCCACTGCTACCTCATTCTTCAAAAATTGTTTTATGTTTTATAATGTATAATATATCAGCATATGTAACAGTCATACATAAATACCAGACAATGGGAGTACAAGTTTAAATTCTTTTGACAAGGTGTACAATAAAAAAAGCTAGAGATGACTTTTCTAGACTATGAAGCTAGAAAACACACACATACAAAGTCACTAGTGAAAGTAGTTGGAGACACTATTTTCTTAAACAGTGATATTAATTAAACTGTGGGTTGTGAGTCTTAAAGCAACTGAATTCATGATACCAATATTTATGTATAATGTGGTAAAACATTGGTATATGAGGCCTGTCAGGAAAAAGTCCAGCCATTGTTAACATAACAATAAGTTTTTGTGACATCGATGTAACCTGGCGGCCAAGGAGAGTGGACTGGAAGGCGCATGTGTGAACAATGATGACTTCACTGTACTAGTCAGTGGGGGTGGTAGATGCTGTTGAGTGAGCATGTGTACTGTGTGGCCATTCCATTCAAAATGACTGAGCAAGTAGAGCAGCGAATCTGCACCAAATTTTGTGTAAAGCTTGAACATTCCATTCCTCCACTGGAACTATTTGGATGATTCAGAAAGCCGCAGCTATGGGCAACTGGTGATTGGCAGCTTCATCAGGACAACATGCCTGCTCATGCATCATGTCTCATGCAGAGTTTTTTTGTGAAACATCAAATCACCCAGGTGACTCAGCCCCGCTACAGCCCAGACTTGGTGCCCTGTGACTTCTGCCTTTTCCCCAAACTAAAATCACCTTAGAAAGGGAAGAAATTTCTGACCTTTGATGAGATTCAGGAAAATACTACGGGGCAGCTGACTATGACTAGGAGAACTGTGTGAGGTCTCAAGGTGCCTACTTTGAAGGGGACTGAGGTGTCCTTGTCCTATGTACAATGTTTCATTTATCTTCTTCAATAAATGTCTCCATTTTTCAGATTATATGGCTGGATACTTTCTGGACAGGCCGTGTGGTATTGTTCTACTTTAATTCACTTTTTAGTCTAACTGGCTGGATACCACTGACTGCGAGTTGGAACCAAGTCCCTTGACTTAAATCTGTTAACCACTGTGAATCTGTCTTGCAAATACCATATATTTTTAAAAAGTCTAAATCTGTTAGGTTTACTTTTGATGCCTATATTCTAAAACTTCTTTGATTACCAACAAGCCTCTTTAGTTTCTGGCTTTCTTTCACAGTACTGTTGGTTTAAAAATGAAATGTAAAGTTTAAAAAACTGGACCAATTCAACATGTGTGAACAACCATAGTACGGGGAGTATAAATATGAGGTCAACACCGCCAACTTTCATCACTAGCAGATGCAGTGGCTTGTTTTCTTGAAAGACTGAAACCAGAGGCCATCTAAATGAGTTGCTGGTCTATATGACTCAGAATTCCATTTGTCCTACTCTTTGCTTTAGAACTGAAGTCATAAATGTCTCCATCTGTGACATTATTATTTCCAAAACCAATTAAGAGGATGTCAAACAGAAAATATGACTTCAGGTAATGAATAAAATGGCAGGAATAGAAAATTCTTAAGAATGAAAATGTAGTTCATCTAAGGCAAACAAATTAAATGATCTGCCCTGTTTATTCACTTAGGGGGAAAGAGAAATTACCACACTATAAAAGGATGCAAATATTGGAAGTTGCTCAGTTCTCCTGTAGGAGTGGGAAAGTACTTTACGGGCTTTATTATGGTGCTGCTGAGGAATGGGGGGGCAGAGGGGTCAATGATCCACTAGTTAAATGGTCCAGAACAGCCAAGGGCAAGACTCTCTCTGCTCTTAAGATAAGGTAGGATGATGACATACTTTTAACAATACTGTGAATTCCGGGAAAATAGCACAAAAGGAACAGTCAGCAACTTGTCTCCATGTCCTAAGACACAGATTCACGTTTCCTTATTAATTAATAACCAATAGAAAGAAAAACTAAAGACTTTATCTGCAATTTAATAGATAGTATAAAATAAAAACTCAGAATGAATTTAGTTTACTTTCAAGTAATGGATTTGTATAAAGGTAAAAGTTTGTGCAATTAACAACCATCTTATAGTGCTTTAAAGGGTCTAGTAAAGAAAAGGAAAAATTTGTATTAAACCAAATATACAAAAGATGTCACTCTCATGTCCCTTAGTCCAACTGGCATGTAAATGTTCTCCTTTGTTACCCTAAACTGTGGCCATAAGCACACTGTTGTAGCTTGTGCTAAGGAAGTGGCATCCCAGTATGGTCATAAGGGTTTTTTCTGCCTTACACACACCTTCCCAACCCCTTTCACCACTCCCCTTTATAGATCCTAAGTATCAACCCCCCCGCCCTGCAAAATATGCAACTTTCCAATTATACCTAGAGACTATTCCTCCACACCTTTCTTTCCTCATTGTTCCTCAGGCTTCCTTCCACCTCCATTTGACAAAGTCCTGTCCATTCCCTAAGGCCTCCCAGGGTTGATGTTCTGAGATGCATGACTTGTTTGTCCCACATTACAGTTAGTGCCATTCCACTGTTTATTAGACTACTAGCTTTCAAAAGCAGCAACTCTGAACCAACCTTACATCCTCATCTGCCATAAACTCAATGCCTGGCAAAATTCAAGCTTGATACACAGCAATTCCTCGACGTTCTTAACTCAGTGGCCAACTCATTCTGGATCCATAAATTGAGATGTTATAATTTTATTCTACGTAAGATGAAACAGTTCTCTACTGGATTAGTATCTAAAGTATTGCAAAAACTCAAGCAAGCCATGCAAAAGTTATTTACCAAACTATAATGCCTTTTAGTACCAATCAAGAGGTCTGAAATAAGCTATCTCCTCTATCCAGATTTCAGATAGGTTTTTCTTGTTAAAATCCAGGAGGTAAGAAATGAGCCAGCTCTGATACCTGAAACCACCATGTCAACAGACCTCTTATTTATGTGTACTTTAGACCACTTGGGAAAGATGAGATCATTTAAGCAGCAGCGCCATCATTTCTCTTTATTTGACCCCAACACTGCTCTCAACCTAACAGCACAGAGACATGCATCAACCAGTCCAACCCGTATTGAAATAAGGCAGCTGCAAGTAATATTTAATAAAGGGGAAAAGCTGCACTCTACAGAGCACCGGACCTTCCCTAAAAATGTCGGATACAGAGGTACTCTGGGCATCCCCTTCCCCCACCGTCACAAATCTACTGGAATCTGAGACATAGGTCCTTTGTCTGAACAATGTGGGAGGAGTCTGTCTGCAGTACTGGTGCGCTGGCAAGTGTGGAAAAGAATTTACAAAAGCGGTGTAAATGCATAAAGTTCCTTAACTCAATTACCTTACTGGTCAGTTTTTCTACATCGTGTATACTGAAGTGAACTAAAAGGTAGCTAACGTGTCTTTTCGAGAGTTAAAATGCATCAAAGAAATACAGCAAGATCAACAGAGAGGCTGCACTTCAAAAGCTAAGTTTCTGAATAGCGGATGGCGGGGGTGGTGGTGGTGAAACCCACCACGACAACATTCCCTATCCTCTCGAACGAACTCTTTCTTCCACAAGCCTCCATTTCTGTCAATTTCTTCATTTGAACAAGCTATTGTAAAGTGAACTGAGCGCTTTTACAGGCACTGTGGGTTAACTTGCAATCTCGGTCCTTTCCGTGCACAACACCGAATGCACAATCGACCTGACCTTTTACCACCTCACTGAGGTTTTTGGTGCCACGCCAGTCTGGTGTTCCACGAATACAGCCTGAGTAAAGTGAATACTGTAGGATTGGGTGGCTGGAGAAACTTAAAACCTTTTATCATGCAAAACGAGCGGAACACCGAGGGTTTTCGAAAGGTGACCGTCTCCTCTCGTTGACCCTCGGCTCCTCCCCGACCCCTTCACGCAGACTTGGGGAACTCTCCAGGGTCGCCTTTTCTGTTCCAAGCTCTTTTGCGTCTCCACCCACGCCCGGGGCCATGCCCAGATAAAGCCCTCTCCCCGCACTCACCCTGGCGACCGACAATCTCAGCGACGTGCTCGGAGCTGGGCACTGGGACGCACTCGGTGGTGTTGACGCTCTTCCTCCGCAGCAGGGCCGTCTGCTCCCCATTCAGGCCGGCTGCCGCCGCCCCGCAGCCGCCGGGGCCGTAGGCGTGGGACAGCATCGCCGCCATCATGCCCTGGGCATCGTCCCCTCCGTAGAGCACCCCCGCCGCCGCCGCGGCCGCCTCCCGGGCCTCGAAGCCGGCGGCGGGCAAGAGAACCGACCCTAAGGACCCGCCCGGGATCGGCTGAGTTTGGGAGGTGGCGGCCGCGGGCGGCGACAGCAAGAGCAGCGACGGTCGATCCTCCTCCTCTGCCTCCTCCAGCTCCTCCTCCTCCAGCAGGTCTCCGTCCAGCTCCGCTTCCTCCCCCTCCTCGTCCTCCTCTATCTCCAGCTCAGCCGTCTCAGGAGCCCCAGGGCGGCCGGGCGGAGTCCGCTCCTCCGAAGACAGCCCCGCCGCCCGCCGGGCCTGGCCCTGCGCCGCCGCGGCCCTCAGTGCTGGAGCGCTGGGCTCCGCCGGGCTGGGGTCGTCGAGGCCTAGCGCGGCCAGGTGCTCCCTTAGCAGAAGCCCGTCCCCCTCGAGTTCCGGGCCGCCCGCGGGCGGCGGCAGGGGCGGCGGCGGAGGCGGCTGCGGCAGGGGGGCCGGGGCCGCCGCCAGGGCCAGGGCCGCGGAGCTGCCGCTCGGCATCGCGGCGGCGCGCTGTCAATGGCGGCGGCGGCGGCGGCCGGGTCAGGCGAGGCGGGCGGCGAGCCCCATGGCGGACAGGGCCCGGGCCCTGTTCAGCGCGCAAACACCTTTCCTCTGGGGAGGTGGCAGGGCTGGCGACCCGGGCTGGGGAGCGCCAGGTCCGCCCGGAGACCGGAGAGGGCGGGGTGGAGGGGCTGGGGTAGGAGGTAGAGGTAGGTAACTAGGGTGGGTGGGTGGGGACGGCAGCGGGGCGGGCTGCTGGAGGTGGCCGCGGCTCCCCTCTCAGGGTTTCTTTTGTTTCATGGCCTTAACCAGCCCCCGGCGCGCGGCGGCGGCAGCGGTGACGCCCCACGCTGCTCTCAGAATGAAGCCCGCGCGTCTGATTGGGCGCTTTTAATCTCTGGGAGTCCGCCCTCTCTTCCCCGCAGCCTTCTAAGTCCTTTCCCTAGCCCCCACCCCCCAACCCTCTTCTCGGGCCCCTCCCCGCTCCTCCCCGGAGCTCTCTGATTGGGTGACTGGGACGAGCTAGCCCCTAAGGCTTCTCCTTAAGTCCTCTCCCCTCCCCCCTCTCCTCCCGCCCCTTTCTTTCATGGCTCACGAGAGGGACTGTGATTGTTCGATTTATACGTCACTCTTTGTGACGCCCCCCAGGTGGGGGCGGGGAAAAGGAGGCTGGACGAAGGAACGTAATAGCGAGGCTGAAACTAGAGACTAAGTAAGGGATTTTTGCGCAGGCGCGTACAGTACAAGCGGAGATCTAGGTTTCTTCCTTTGGTCCCTCTCCCTCCCCAACAGCCTCTTGCCCACCTGAGTGTGGTTTCTTTAGCGTACTGAGGGAGCTGCCTTGGAGTGGAGCGTAGACATGGCCTGAGGGCGTTGTTTTCCCAGTTTAAGGAAGAGATTTCTTTTTTTCATCTTAAGGGCCTAAGGGCGAGGAAGGGAGGGCCAGTGAGGTGTCCTCCTAGTGAATCGCGGGGGGTGGTTTTTCTGAGCCGCGTGGCTCCTGGGCCTTCCCAGCACAACCCGTGAACGCTCCTCCCTTGGGCCAGGGCCCCGCCCCCACATCCAGCTGGCTAGGCTTCCAATGTGAAGGTGGCTGGTTACATCGGGAGCCTTAAATGCTTAACTTCAGTTTTTAGGGGCTTTTCAAAAAAAAAAATTAAACTGTTTCCTCCTTCAAGATGCCCTTCCCACGGTACTGCCCAGGGAGGAGTCTCCCCAGGTTAGTGTTGACCACTAGTGTTATCCTGTAGACATAATATGACCAAATAGTGTAATGTTAAGGTTTCCAGGGGCCTCATTGAAAAAAGGAAAAACAGTTTTAATAAATACTGCAATAATTCAAAATATGATTTTAACATTCAATCAATATAAAATTATTAGTGACATAGTTTTCTTCAAGCTAAGTCTTTGAAAATTGTATTTTACACTTACATACACTCAAAACACATCTCAATTCAGTTTGGTTCACTTTAGCCATAGTATCAAGTACTGAATAACTTCTAGCAGCTCCAAGCCTCTTGGTTTTTGATTTGTAATTTGGGAGTTTTTCTGCCTTGGATTTATTGTGTTTTACTGCCTCAAAATAGTTTCTTAAGAGTGAACCTGAGACGAGCACCAATGTCCTGAATTGTCTAGGATGTCCAAGAGAAGACTTAATTATGTCTTGTGTGTGTGTGTGTATGTGCGCCTTCATGACCATATTCCCAACCCTACAACTTATGCTACTCCCCCAATTAGAGGCCTAGAGAAATTTAGCTAACACTGAAATCTTTCCTGTTGTTAAGTGTCCTGGTCCTCATAAAATTCTGTATGTTGCTTCTGTAACAACTCATTTGTAGCAGTAGGCTCTGGAACAGTGATTTCAATCCTAACTGTACATCAGGATGAAGAAGGGCTGTTAAAAAAGGTAAATGCAGAGCCGGGAGAAGGAAACTCTGGATTCTCTGGATTTAGTAGATGTGGAGTGAGGTCCTGTACGGTCTTTACAAAGCCACACAGGTTCTGAAAATTCAGTCAGGGTTGAGAACACTGATCCAGAGTAAGAGTTAGGGGATTACAAAGGAATCTTGCTATGAATTCTACTGCAAAGTGTTCTCTCCACCCCCTTCCCAATTAGGCACATTTTTTACTAATTTTGCTACAATATTTCTGCTCCAAGAACATGATATTTCATGGTGTCTTACAAAGGTACTGAATCTTTTTTAATGTGCCAGCGACTAGCTTATATAATTAGGCATTTACTTATAGAATATACAAATACTCTTGCTGTCTGATATTTCAGTTTAAACAATAACCATTCTTTGACTGGTAGATCTAGCAAAGCAAATCAGGGAGAAAGTCAAATAAAAGGTGCAGTGACCACTTGTAGAATATGTTGGTCATCGGGAGGAAATGGGTAATAGAATTACAAATGAAATCTCAGATGGTCCTTCATCTCTTTTCATGAGACTTGTCAATTAATGTTCCCTCTTTGGTCTTCAGCTCTCTTTGCAAGGACCCAAAACAAAAGCTATGGTGGAGTGATAGTTCACCATACATTTTTCTTTTGAGAGGGGGAGATGTGAAGAATAGATCCATGTGGGTAAGATTCAGTCAGCTAAGATTTTTAAAAATGCTAAATGGTTTGATTTAGATGTTCATAATGTAAAAATTGCTTCCTGCTTCATTCTCACATAGTAAATGAGGTTGCATAAGTTTCCATATACAAATGTATACACTCATGCATTAACATATATTTGATCAATATTGTGATTTATGTACAAGTCAGGAGATATTGAAGCTCATACACCTTTCCCTTTGGGTCTATATCTACTGTCTGGTATTAAATCTTGTTTATGAAACAAATTTAAGATTTGCTTTTGCTCTAAATATGTGACTGGGGTTCTTTCATTTAAATCCATTAAACAACACCATCCCTTCTGCCCTCCTCCAGCCACACATGTAATTTGCACCTGAGTGGGATTTCTCTTTCATTCTTATTTTGCTGTTTATGGCTTAGGTTGTTACACTGAGGCAGGAGGGTTGCTTTAAGTATGTTAAAACAGAAAACTACAGAATTAGCTACATTTTTATCAACTACTAGGCTAACTGCAGAACTAGCCTTTTAAAACTGATTGTAATGATATTAAGGTTGGAACAATTGCAAACTAAATGAAGCTTAACAAATGTTTGTCCTAGTAAGAAAACAGATAATTAGACAACAAGGTTGAAGCAAAGCCATAAAGATTGCCACAAAAGCGTGGTGAAAGCTTCCGCTGACAGCCTCACCTAGAACCCAAAGCTGAACATCTGCTTCATTTTCAGGCAGGATTAAGTTTCTTTAGGGTAGGATGTCCCCTGAGATCAGCAGTACCCAGCTCCAAGATAAGTCTTCCTACAGCACGACAATAAACATGTCATTCTACTTGAAATGGCTCCCAATTGCATAAGAAAAAAAGTCTGCCTAGAATCTTAGGCTTTCCACATTCTGGTATCATTTTTCCAAGTGCTCAAAATTGTTATATAAACGTACTTAAATCTCTCCTCTATTAACAAACAGGAACTCTTCCTTGATGGCACATATCCCCCCATCACCACTATTTCTTCTGTGCTCCAAATCGTCTGTTCCAATAGTCATCTGCTGTCCTTACTGCGCTTGTCAGTGCACTGGGCTCTTGCTGCTTCACTGGAATTATCCTCATGTTGTTCTGAACCCAGTGAGCACTTTTTATCCTTATCCACCTTAACTGATTGCTCCTAAAAGCGCTCTCTTCCTTTGACTTCCCTCTGCTTTTCTTCCCACTTCTACAGTTGTGCCTCAGTCCCCTTGACAAACTTAGTGTCTCTCTCTCTTTGCATACTTATCAGGGATCTGTCTTGGTTCTGCTTTCTGTTTACTCCATACTCTGGGCCTAAAAATCTTATCTATTTTCAAGATTTCTGTTACTTTGTTAACAACTCCCAGATCTGTATTGTCATTCCTGATCTCTCTATTGACATTCAGACCCACAAATCCCAGTGTTTTATGAATGTCTCCACTTGGCAATTCAAATAAAACCTCAATATAAGCTCAGCGCCCCAAACTGAAATGTCAGTTAAAATTTGCTTTCTAGCTCAGTATTAGCCAGCACTACTATATATTCAGTTCCTTTAACCAAATGCCTGGTAGACATTCTTGACTTCTTTAACCTCTATATCCTGTAAAGACTAAATCCTGTGGGTCCTACCTCTCAAATCTACCTCTCTGCTTCTTTACCACCATTACCATAGTCTAGACCACATCATTCAGACCAGGAACTATTTATTGCAATAGCCCATGGAACAGTATTCTTACATCTAGTCTTGCTCTCCTCCAATTTATTTTCCATTCTGCAGCTGGAATGATTTTAATTCAAGTTTACTCCTTCCACTTCCCTGCTTAAAACCCTTTTTGTTGACCTTAGGTGATATCTCAATTTCTTAACATAACTTATAAAAGGTCTTCTGAATCTGGGCCCCGTCTACCTCTTGTTTCTTAACATAACTTATAAAAGGTCTTCTGCATCTGGGCCCCGTCTACCTCTTTGGCCTTATTTTATGGCATTCTTCCTCTTGCATTCCCGGCCTCGGCCCTAGAGGCCTTCTGGCAGCCATTCATATTCTATGTACAATTTTTATGCCTCAAGGCCTGCAATATGGCTCTCCTCTGCCCATCCCGTTGCATTGTACATGTCCTGAGAAACACTCTTCATACCTCTATCCCCACCCAGACCGTCTCTACCAATTTTAAAGCCTCAGTTTAAATGTGACTTCAGCCACCATACTACTTTCCTAATCAATACAACAATCAGGGCTAGTCTTTCTCTCTCCCCAGGAAAACACACATGAAGGCAACATTGTACATATATCTTCTGAATGCCTAATCAACCCACTAAAGTCTATCCATCGATCCCTTTGGCTCCGTAGACCTGTGACACAGACTGGCTGTATGTTCACCTACCCATTTCATCTACTTCCTGAGCACAGAGCTAGACTACATTTCCTGGCCTTCATTGCAATTGGGAATAGCCATGACACTGAGCTTTACCAACTGCACACCAATTCCTGACCCTTAAAAATCCCTTACACATTTTCTTCCACATTCCTTTCCTGTCTGTGATGTGGATGAATACGATGACCATAGCAACCACATGTTAAAGATGGCAAAGCGACAAGGTGAAAGGAGCTTGAATGACCACATGGATATACCTGTTCTAGACTTTTTGTAGGACAAAAAATATTTTTATCAAGGTGAAGTATTACATATTTTTTAGTACATTTATTACAGCAGTTAACCTATCCTAACTAATATAAAATGCTTGGTTACAAATAGCTAGTTTTCTTCTGGTCAAGATGGAGGCATAGGTAAACACGCTTTGCCTCTTTGCACAACTACAGAAAAATTACAACTAGACTACAAAACAAATATCACCTAGAAATGTCAGAAAATTGAGCTGTGTGAAAGTCTGGCAACCAACGACTTAAAGAAGCCACATTCATCTAGATGGGTGGAGGGGTGGAGACCTATGGAGAGGCATGGAGAGATGAAGAGGCGTGGAAATGCAGAATGGGTGGTCCCACATCCACATGTGGTAGATAAAAATCAGGAGGGATACCTCAGGAGCAAGGGATCCCAGCCCTAGACCAGACCACCCAGCCTAGTGTTCCAGTGCCAGGAAGTTAAGTCCCCATAACTCCTGGCTGTAAAAACCAGTGGAGGTTGGGGTGGCAGAAGAAACTGCGGGACTCACAGGAGACTCCTATTAAAGGGCCTGCAATGAACTTAACACTTACACAGACCCACTCCCTCTGGGATTCAGCACCAGGGCAACAGCTGGAAAGGCATTAGTGGCATAGGGGGAGAAAGTGAAGTGACTGGCATCAGTGCTGGGAGATAGCTTCCTCCTGGGCAAAACTGCAGAGGCCAGACAGTGGCATTGGCCCCTTTCCAAGCCCTCCCCCACACAGAGCCACAGAACAGTGACATGGGTTGTACCACCCTGGTGATTACCTAAGGCTTCACTCCATACAACTTGCAGGTGCGCTTTTCTACAATAGGCCAAGCTACTAAGCCAGGGAGTCAAAGCAGCTCTATCTAATGTGTTACATGTGTTACACAGAAACTAACACATGGAGGCTGCCAAAATGAGGAGACAAAGAAATATGGCCCAAGTGAAAGAACAGAACAAAACTCCAAAATAAGAACTAAACAAAAGTGGAGAGAAGCAACTTATCAGATGCAGACTTCAAAACACTGGTTATCGGTATGCTCCAGGAACTCATTGGGTACTTCAACAGCATAAAAAAGACCCAGGTAGAAATGAAGGTTACATTAAGTGAAATAAAGAAAAATCAACAGGGAACCAACAGTGGAGGGGATGAAGCTGAGAATCAAATCAATGATTTAGAACATAAAGAAGAAAAAAGTATTCAATCAGAACAGCAAGAAGAAAAAAGAATTTAAAAAAATGAGTATAGCATAAGGAGCCTCTGGGACATCTCCAAATGCACCAATATCCAAATCATAGGGGTGCCAGACAGGGAAGAGGAAGAGCAAGAAATTGAAAACTTATTTGAAAAAATAATGAAAGAAAACTTCCCTAATTTGGCAAAGGAAATAGACCAGGAAGCCCAGGAAGTCCAGAGAGCCCCAAACAAGATGGATGCAAAGAGGACCACACCAAGACACATCATCATTAAAATGCCAAAGTTTTAAAGATAAAGAGAGAATCTTAAAAGCAGCAAGAGAAAAGCAGGCAGTTACCTATAAAGGAGTTCCCATAAGACTGTCAGCTGATTTCTCAAAAGAAAATTTGCAGGCCAGAAGGGACTGACAAGAAGTATTGGAAGTGATGAAAAGCAAGGAGCTACAACCTAGATTATTAACCTAGATTATTCATTAAAGCTATCATTTAGAATGGAAGGGCAGATAAAAAGCTTCCCAGAAGATAAAACTAAAGGAGTTCATCATCACTAAGCCATTATTATATGAAATGTTAAAGGGAATTACATAAGAAAAAGAAGATCAAAACTATGAACATTAAAAGGGCAAAAAAATTCACAACTATCAACAGCTGAATCTAGAAAACAAACTAAGCAAACAAGCAGAACAGAAACAGAATCATAGATATGGAGATCATTTGGAAGGTTATCAGTTGGGAGGAGGAAGGAGGAGAATGGGAAAAAAGGTGCCATGATTAAGAAGTATAAATTGGTAGGTACAAAATAGATGGGATGTTAAAAACAGTATAGGAAATGGAGAAGCCAAAGAACTTATATGCATGACTCATGGACATGAACTAACGGGGGGTATTGCTGGAGGGAATGGGGGTATTGTGTGGTAGGGGGCAAAGGGGGAAAATTGGGACATTAATGGCATAATCAATAAAATATATTTTTAAAAAAGTCTCTGGTTTGTAAGGAAGCAATAAAATGATCAGCAGTTGCCAGGGATTAAGGGGGAGGGAAGGATAAACAGGTGGATCAAAGAGGATTTTTAGGGCAGTGAAACCATTCTGTATATAACGGTAATAGTAGATACATGTCATATATATTTGTCCACTCATAAAATATACAGTATGAAGAGTGAACCCTGCTATAAACTATAGGCTTTGGATGATAATGATGTGTTAACTTAGCCTCATAGATTGCAACAATTGTACCTCCCTATGGTAAGATGCTGGTAGTGGGGGAGGCTGTGTATGTGTGGAGTCAAGGCATATACAGGCGCTCTCTGTACTTTCTGCTGTTTTGCTGTGAACCTAAAACTGATTTTTAAAAAGTCTACTTAAAAAAACTCAGGAAAACCTCTTTTACAAATTTATAATGTTTAGTTAGAATTACTGGTATGTTCTGGTCACAGACTGCCTGGGACTCTCACACTTTGTAGCACAGAGCCTGATAATGTTTATTTACATGAGGAACAGTCTGCGAAAATGATACAGCAATCCTAAATGTGTATGTACTAAACGGCGGAGCTTCTAAACACATGGAAAACAAAACAAAAAACAAAAAACTGATGAAGCTGATAGAAGAAATAAATAAACGTACAATTATACTTGGGGCCTCCCACATCCCTTTCTCAGTAATTGATGGAACCATTAGACAGAAAATCAGCAAAAATATAGACCTTAATAATACCATCAGCCAACAGAATCTAATGGGTACTCGTAGACTGCTCCATAGAACAGCAGAATAGATATTCTTTTCAAGTTGTCCATGGAATAGTCACATACATAGACCATATCCTGAGCTGTAAAACAAATTTAGAATAATTGAAATCATATGCAGTATGCTCTCTGACCATTATAGAATCAAACTGGAAATCAATAATAGAAAGAGAACACAAAATCTCTAATTACCTGGAAATTAAACAACACAATTCTAAGCAATTTATAGGTAAATGAGAAAGTCTCGAGGGAAAATAAAATACATCAAGCTGAATAAAAATGAAAATGCAACATCAAAATTGGTGGGACACAGCTAAAGCAGAGTAGAGAGAGTAATTTATGGCACTAAATGTGCATGTTAGAAAGGAAGAAAGGTCTTCTTTATACACAATACAATATACAAATGATGTATTATAGAATTATTTACCTGAAGCTATGTAATTTTATTAACCAATGTCACCTCAATAAATTTAGTAAAATAAAGAAGTCTCAAATCAATGATGTAATTTCCTATCTCAAAAAGAAAAGAAAAAGAAGAGCAAAATAAATCCTAACAAGCAGAAAAAGGAACTAATATATAGCAGAAATAAATGACATTGAAAATAGGAAAGTGTTAGAGAAGAAAATCAAAGCAAGAAACTGTTTTTTTCAAAAAGAATAAAAATGATAAACCTTTAGAGGAAATTTTTATTTATTTATTTATTTTTAGAGACAGGGGTAGAGAGTGAGAAAGAGAGGGAGAGCAACATGGATGTGCAAGAGATACATCCATCAGTTGCCTCTTGCATGTCCCCAGCTGGGGACCTGGCCCACAACCCAGACATGTGCTCTAACTGGGAATCAAACCAATGACCTTTTGGTTCACAGGCCAGTACTTAGTCCACTGAGCCACACCAGCCACCACAAAATGATAAATTGTTAGCAAGACTGAGAACACAGAAATCACCAGTATCAACAATGAAACGAGCTAGCACAGATCTTTCAGCCATTAAAAGGAGAATACTACAATTTTATGTTCATAAATACAAAAACTTGGAAGAAAAGGGTCAATTCCTTAAAAACTACAAAAATACCAAACTTCAACAAAGATGAAATAGACAACTTGAATATTTCTAAAACAATTAAGGGCATTGAACTTATAAAATAAATCTCAAGAATTTTATGATTTCACTGGAGAATTACATTAAGTAGTTAAATGGTAAGATCAATTTTATACAATGTTTTCCAGAAAAATAGAAGAGGAGGAAATACTTTGCAATCATATCATGAGGTTAGTATAGATACCAAAACCAATGACAATACAAAGGAAACAAAAAACTACAGACCAAAATCTCTGATGAACATCAACACAAAAATCTCACCAAAATACAAAAATAAAAAATAAAAAATAAAATCAAGCAACATGTAAAAAGAATCTTACATCATCAAGTGGGATTTCTTATATTTAAAGTTGGTAAAATATTTAAATGTGCATCAATAGAAAACTTATGTTCATCCTAGCATTATTCATAATGGCCAAAAAGTGGGAACAACCTAAAAAATTATCAACTGATGAATGAATAAACAAAATGTGATATATTACTACAATGAAATATTATTTAGCCATAAAAAATGATGACATACTGATATATATTACAACAAAGATGAACTTTGAAAGCATTATGCTAAGTAAAAGAAGTCAGTCATAAAAGACCCCATACTGTTTGGTTTTATTTATATAAATATCCAGAATAGGCAAATATATAAAAATCAGAAAGTAGATTAGTGGTTGCTAGGAACTAGGGAGTGAGGAAAAAGGAGGTAACTGCTGACGGGTAAGGATTTTATTTTGGGGGTGATTGATGTATGCTGGAGTAATTGGTGATGGTTCAAAACCTAGTGTATACATTAACCGTGAAATTCCACACCTTTAAAAATGTGGGCTTTTATTGTATGTTAATTACATTTCAGTATTTCAATCTATGTAATCTACCATATCAGCAGTCTAAAGAAGACAAATTATAATTTCCTATCAATTGATGCATAAAAAGCACATCACAACATCCAATATCCATTCATGGTAAAAGCTCCCAGAAAATTAGGAATGAAGGGAACTTCCACAACTTGATAAAGAATATTTACAAAAAAACTATAGCTGACATTATACTTAATGGTAAAAGACTGAATGCTTTCCCCCTAAAACTGGGAACTAGGCAAAGATGTCCATTCTTATCACTCTAAATCATCATAATACTGGGAGTTTTAACCAAAGCAATAAAGTAAGAAAAAGAAATAAAAGATACACAGATGGCTTATTCCTCTTACTTAGACCTTAATTGTAAATCTCCCTGCTAAACATGGAATAATCAAACATAAGCAGAGAGGGGAAGGTAATCTTAATTTAAAAAATTTCAGAATTCAACATAAAAGGAGAAAAATGAGCAGAATTGTCCCCCAAATTTATATGGAACTGATTTAAAATGCTTAATGTAACTTATCACAAAAAAGTACAGTCAAGAAAAGTGATATATAGGCACCAAGAAGTTGAGAAAGATAGAAAAAATTTAATTGGCTAAATAGGCAGTTAAGTCCATTGACAGAGAAGGATAAGCTATAGCACATGCTACATAAAATATATAAAATAGGAAAAATTGATTAAAAAGAAACCAGAAAAACTGAAGAAGTGCAAATTATAGTAAACAGGGAAAAAGAAAAATAATAAAATGAATCTGGAATAAGTAAATAAACGTTAGTTGGTAGAAAGCCTAAAGAAAATCTCTTTATAAGATTAAATAAGAAATTTGATAATACATTGCAAATAAACAACATGATTTGAATTCATTTTAAGCTTGTGTTTAATAATAAAGGATGTAAAGAAATTTGATTAACAGACATAAGCAATTACATTCTTTAATTTCTGTCCTTATTTACTTAAAAATATTTTATTTATTGATTTGAGAAAAAGAGAGAGAGCAAGGGAGGGAGAGAGAGAAACATTGATTGGTTGTTCCACTTACTTATGCATTCATTGGTTGCTTCTTGTAGGTGCCCTGACAGGAGGTTGAACCAACAACCTTGGAGTATTGGACAATGCTCTCACCAACTGAGCCATCCAGCCAAGGTCTATCTGCCCTTATTTTGGGTGACATGACTTGGGGTTCTTTAATCTACTGTGTTTTACTCCATTTCTAATTATCTACTTGTCTTTAAAATCGAATCATTAGGAAATGTTGGTTTTTCTAAATTTTGAGGTTCATCAGTTCAGAACTCGGCATCTCACTAAGTTCTAACCCACAGAATACGTCTTCTGGAGACAACGGGGAAACAAAGGGGAATTTGCTACTTCTCAGCTTGACAAATCACTTACCTTGTTGTGCCTCAGTTTCTTCACAGATAAATATGGGTTCATGTATTCAGCAGGTAAGTATTTTCTTTTACTCTGTCCCAGGCACTGTCTTAAGTATCTGGAATATATTAGTGAACAAAAGAAAGATTTCTGTTCCTGTGGAACTTACACATTCTATCAAGGGGACACACAAAATAAATAAATATAAATAAATTATATGGTATGTTAGAAGGTGACAGTGCTTAAAAAAAAAAGATACAAGAAGAGTAAGGAGGGTCCCGAGTGCAGAAGCCTGGGGCACGGTACAGTTTTAAGTAGGGTGATCAGGGTAAGATTAATTGAGAAGGTAGTGTCTGAGCAGAGATTGGAGATTAAGGAGTAAGTCAAGTGGAAACTTGGGGAAAGAGTGGTCCGGAAAGAGCATTATACCTGGAGCAAAGGCCTAAGTTGGGAGCTGATCATGTAGAACTTTGTAGGCCATTTTGAAGACTTTAGTTTTCACTGTGTGAAATGAGAAGCCATTGCTGGGTTTTAAGGCAAAGAAGTGATATTTTCAAAGGTGTTGAGACTTTTTACTGTAGGAAGTATGAATAGGAGCTGGGTCATAAAGAGCTGTAGGATTGGGGACATATGAGGTCTCTCCGGAAAAAGTCCAGCCATTGTTAATATAATGAGGATGGTTTGTGCGACATCAGTTTTACCCAGAAGCTAAGGTGAGTGGACTAGTATGCACATGCGTGAACAATGATGACTTCACTGTACTAGTCAGTGGGGGTGGTAGACAGCGTTAAGTGAGCATGAGTACTGTGTGGCTGTTGCATTCAAAATGACTGAACAAGTAGAGCAATGAATCTGCATCAGATTTTGTGTTACGTTTGAACATTCCTCCACAGAAACCATAAGGATGATTCAGAAGGCCGCAGCTATGGGCAACTGGTGATTGGCAGCTTCATCATGACAACATGCCCCTTCATGCATCACATCTTGTGCAGAAGTTTTGGCAAAACATCAAATCACCCGGGTGACTCAGCCCCCCTATAGCCCTGATTTGGCGCCCTGTGACTTCTGGCTTTTCCCAAAACTCAAATCACCTTAGAAAGGGAAGAGATTTCAGACTTTTGATGAGATTCAGGAAAATACTACGGGGCAGGTGACAATGACTGGGAGAACTGTGTGAGGTCCCAAGGTGCCTCTTTTGAAGGGGACTGAGGTGTCATTGTCCTCTGTACAATGTTTCTTGTATCTTGTATCTTCTTCAGTAAGTGTCTCTATTTTTCATATTACGTGGCTGGATACTTTCTAGACAGACCTCGTATTTTTGAAGACAGTGCCAGCTGACTCCAAAGTTTTGACCTGAACAACCAGGGAATGCCATCAGCAGGGAGAGCTGCCGGCAGAGCAAGTCTAGATAAATCACTGTGGGGTTTCTTAAGCTTTGGTGGCCTCTGTTGAGGCTTGAATCCAAAGTCCTCTTCTCTCATTTAGTCTTTCTCATGAGTCTTACTGCCAGTCCTCTTCTTCAGTTTTTCAATCCACTTAGTCTTAGCTTAATTTTCCAGGCATCCTATTGGCTGGTTTCTCTTACTCAGACCATCATTTGTAAATCTCTCTGCTAAATATTCTCCCTCAGGGTACTGGTCCTTGAGAGAACAGGAAGGACTCCTAGTTGAGAAAAAACCCCTAATATTTTCATTCTTCATTCTTCTTAATTTTTTTTATCAGATTAATTTTTTATTAAAATTACATTTTACAATAATTTAAATTTCAGAAGCAAATTTGATGCTTATTTTGCAATATTAGAGGGTTAATTGCTCTAGGTATAAAGAATATGGTAGCATTCCTTCTAGTATTTTGCAGAATATTTGAACGTTGTCTGGGAAAACTCTAAGGGATAAGCATGAAATATACTTTCCACATCAATCTAATGTCTGACTTCTTTATTTTGGGTCATGTGTAGGAATTGTTGAATTTACAGTGGATATAATGAGTTTTAAAATATGCCCACTGCCCGTGAGACCTGGGCTGAAACCATTATTTTATTTAGGTCCCTGTGTAACAGTGATAGAGGAACTGGTCGATCCCTACGGTCAGGTTTGCACTAAAATGATTGCACCGCAAAACTTCCCCAAGGCTACATTTTTTTTTAATGTTTCATTTTCAGACTGTTGGTGCCACAGGAGCAATTAAAATTTGTGAATAATGTCTGTTTCCCCCTTGATAAATAATGTGAAAGGCCTGCAGTCTGTTAATATTCACAGCAAGGGATTTAACAGGCTATTGTGTTAGTAACAATGTGGATGCAAATCGTAAACATTTATCATCTTCAAAGTTTTGGGCAATTTTCAAGGCAATGTCAGTTGAAACAGATACTCTCAACTCACCAAATAAAACAATCTTCAGATGATTTTTCCACATTCTCTGAAAACAATTTGCCTCTTAGTAACTTCTATTTATTATGTCAAATAATATTGTAAAATCTACTAGAAAGGGAACAATAATGCTAAAAAGGTTAATGTAATGTCTTCTAAAATTGATTTTCTGTTTCTTTGGATGCTATGAACTGTTCTTAAAGCATATCAGTAGTGACACCTCCCATGTCTGGAATATTGTACTAAGTTCCCTCTGCATGACTATTAGAAGGGAGGCTACATATATGCTAGTGAAAATTTCCCAATATATCTCTGAATTTTGCGATTCATATTATCTTCACTTATGAAAATCCCTGATCCTAATAGGAAAGTCCAAAGATTTGAAAGTCTTAAAATTGAACTAATATTTTACCAAGAGGTGGGGACATCTCTTCAAGTATTATGTCTCCTAGTTCCGCAGATTGGAGACGATGTGCATAAATCAACAAGTATTGACTAATTTCTTCTTATAAAGCCTTGGACTAAGCATGTGAGAATACAAGGAAATATAAATCATGGACTAGACTTCAAGATGTTTACAATCTAGTTGGCAAGATGGTCAAAAGTGAAAGCACATGTGGGCCTGGAAAACAATAATCTAATAATCAAATGGATATCAGAGAAACATACTTTCTGCATTTTGAAAGGAAATATTTTTGTGAGGTAATCAGGGGAGACTTTAGAGGAAGTGAAATTAGGCAAAGATAGGGGAGGCGAACTCTAAATAGGGAAAAGAAGGGGGAAGGCAATGTATTGGTGAGAAATACCCCAAGGAATGAAGGCAAAAGAGAAGCTTGCAGGCTTGGAGTAGCGCTGGTAGGATTGGGAGGTGAGCAGATAAATTTCATGAAAGTGAGAGCTAGATACACAGCAATGAGAGGAAGCAAAGCTTGGAAGTTTGAAAAAGGATAAGGCATTTAGACTCTATTTTGAGGCTGGTTTCTTGTATAAGAAACCTGTATATTCAGGCCGGATAGGGATTAAATCCCAGCTCCACGACCTATGAAGAATATGTTATATACTAGTGATTTAATTTCTTAGAACCTCAGTTTCCCTTCTATCCAATGGAGATTATACCTACAAAGCACAGTTTTGAGGGCTGCTTGAAATAACATTGTCACATTAGCTGTCATTTCCTCTCCAGTAAATGGGCGGGGCCCAGAAGCTACAGTAAGGGCTTGTGAGGAGGAAGAGGACGTTGTTAAGGAGATGGATGTGGTGTTTTGGGAATATTAATTTTCTGCTAGTGTGCAGGATGAGTCCATAAAGGGTAGCATGTGTGTTGGAGGTGAGCAAAACCAGGGAAATGAGCATATCCGATCACACACAAAGACGGGGAATCCATCTGGTTATGTCCAAGCCAGCCGAAGTGATGAAGTGAATTCAGGAGGAAGAGATGAAGGGATTTAGCGACCATGGAGCCAAATGTAGACAATAAAATCTGGAAGAAAAGAGTATGGATTTCAGGGTGAAGAAAGAAGCATCACACTAGTAGAAGAGAGTACTAAGAAAAAAACCTCTAACGGAATTTGTTTTTTGTTTCTGTATTGTTTTGTCTTGTCTGCCCAGTGCCCTGACCCACTGTTTCCTTTGGCTTAACTGTGCTCTTCTCTCTGATGACGTGTCTTTTATCTGGCTCGGTGATATGGTCTCAATTATTATTTGTGTGTGTATGTATTAGAATGTGAAATGGGATTTTTTTCTATTGTCTTGAAGTTTTGGCCAAAGCCCAAAGCTGAGAATAATTGATAATGAGTATCTTTACATTCACTTAATATTTACTATAAATTGATGGGGGAGGAACAAAAATAGAAAAGAAGCCTACTAATCACTACCTCCCCCCCACATCCCTCAGAAAGGATTATTTAAAGCGAGTGTGTGTTTTGGCGCAGCCCCGATGCCTGGTGCTGGAGCAGTCCGCAGAGGTGCGGCAGAGAGAAGGCAACAGGCAGACACGGGCTCCACGTTCACCCTTGGGTGGCAGTAAGTGGGTTTTCCGTGGAGTGATTGGGGTGAGGCAAGGAGAATGAAAGCCCAGACCATTGTCACCTCCTTCTCTCCAAGCCCCTAAGTCATAGAAAGGTCTGGGCTTGGGGAAAAGAGAAGTGTTGCTTTGCTCTCCATTGAACTGGACTTTTTGATTCCTGCCCATGAAATGGCTCACTCTCCGCAAGTGACAGGAAAGCTGTGGGCTCCGCTGGGATCATGGCTAAGGGCAGAGAACGGAGGACCGAATCAGCAAGCTTGAAGGCAGTAGGAGAGGGAAAACCAAGCTGCCTCATCTTCCCATGCCATCTAATCCATCCTGTTTAATAAGCTCGCCTAAATGCATCAGTCAAGGCTGGGAAAATGTATCATTTGTTATCTGGAATCACCTCTGAGGGGTGAGAGTATAGTGCCTTCTTGATGTTTTTCTGTTATCTTTCCAATTTTTCCAAAATAAAATTTAAAATAAGACAATAAAAAAAAAGATGGAGAGGAAATGGCTCTAGAGAAAAAGAGAAGAATCAAGATCAAACTTTAAAAGAGAAATGAATCATCCCCTCCTTAGTCTACTGAGCTGCACATTGCCTCTGCATTTCTGTCGAAATGCCTGTATATCTTTCTGTTCGTTTTCATGGCACCATACTACCTCCGACCCTACCACCTCCCCCTTGGAAGACTGCAGTGAACTCATAATCGGCACATTTTTCTCCCATGAACCACCACACCACAGACAGGGTTATCTTCCCCAAATCTGCCCTCTCTGGACCCTTTCATCGCTGCCGGATTGTCACAAACAAACCCCCAGCTTCCATCAGGCCAGTTACTTCCTTCTTGAAAGGGCTGAGTTCAGCCTTCCTTGGGCTCTTGCTAATTTCCAACATCCAAAGTGACCTTTCAGTCTATTCAAATCATAAGCATTTCCTGGAGCTCACCTTGGTTCCTACCCCTTCACTCATTTCAGCAGCAAGAGACAAGTGGTTTGAGAGTTGGTTACGTGTCAGAGTTCTCTCCTTTTTTCATACATGTAGACTGAGTAAAGACTTGTAAACTACACAAGTGATGTGGCCGCTCAGGGTACTGTTGTATGTATGCCCTCATGCTGCGTTGTTCAGCACAGAAGAGTTTTAGGAAGTATTGTTGAATCTAAGTAGTTACCATGAAACTGTTTAATCTGCTAATTCATTACCTAAACTGCCAGGATTCTGGCACTTAAAATAGTCCACTGGTTCCTTTCCTGAATCTGGTAAACTTTCTAAATCATCTTTTCTCTCTTTTCCCTTATGGTATATGGACACGTGGAAGTAAGTAGACACCACAAAATCTGAAATGTAGATTAAGAGAGGGGATTTAGATGAAAGAAAACAACCCTTATTTAAATCCAATCACACATGCAACGAAAAGAAACACTTTCACATTACTACTGTCACTTAAAAATTATTTTTGAGCCTCTAAACAAGGGTTAATAAAAAGAAACAGAACTTGTCACCCTTCTCCCTACTCCACCACCTAGGAAAACATTTTTTTCTTGACCTTTCTGAACAGACCCCAGGGAATAAAAGAGGCTCATACTTGTTTTTGCCACATTTAAATTTTTTTATTTGTAAGTAAATTTACCCTGACTCCACACTAGCCAATAATTAAAATACAAGTAAGAGAGATTGGACATAGACAAAGGTCAAGCGTTCTCTCAAGCCTACAAAAGGACCACGCCCAGTGGGACTAACTATTTCTGTGAGCTGTTTTTCAGAAGGCCGTGATATAGTGCATTAAATTTGAGTTGACCTCATTAACAAAAACAGTACTGATCACACTACTGATCTAGGTTTAGTTTTTAATGTTTTTTTTTTTTTTAACTCCTTACTTCACATCACATAGAAACCTACCAACACGATTTCCTTAGTCCCCACCCCCTCTTCCACTGGAACCCCTAACTCTCTTGTTCTCTGCAGCAGCAAAGTTGTAGCATAGACCAGGCCTGTCTGCTGGATTGAAGCTCAGGGAAGAAGCCTGAGTCTCTGGAAGACACTAAAACCCAGAAGGCAGCTGGGCTCCTCTAGCCCCAACCCCTCTGAGCTCTTCAGCCTGGTTTCCTCTCCTAGAATCACACCCTTCCCCCTCCCACACCCCTTTCTTAAAAATATAACTTTAGGCCTGGGCGGTTCCCTACCGTCGGGTTGGTAGGCTGCAGAAAGTGAAAGTGGGCTGTTCCTGCTGATGGCAGAGGCAGGGGTATGTTCTCAGTTGGAACTCAGAGCTCATTTTCCCATAGACACCATAGAAGCCAGGGTGTATTGTTAGGTAGGTTCTAGAGTGCATTTAGAACTTCAGACAAAGTATGTGAGTTAACCCGATTTCTGTGAGTTCTTTTGGGCACCTGCCTACTCACTTTAAGTTGTTTCCTTGGGAATATAGCTCTGAGTTGCAATCAGTTGACCATAAATTCCTTGTGGAGAGGGAGCCTCAGGGGCGTAGGCCTAAATTCTTTTCTGCTGAGAATCCAAGCAGGTGTGGGCCCCTTTGAAAGGCCCAGCCAACTCTACCCCAACTTCAGGCCCAAGACTTCTGAGCTGTTAGAGAAACCAGAACCCCCCTCAGAGTGAGCACCCAAGAGGGAAAGAACAGATGTGAGTGGGGAGAGGGTGCACATGAACTTGGTGTGAGGACCACGGCCGGGGCAGAAAGAGGGGCTCAGAGATGGTAGGGTTGAAGGTTTCCAGAAGGTCTTTTGGCCCAGCCCCTAGAGGTTTTAACAGTATTACATTAAGGTGGTTTCTATAGACTCGTGCCAGAGTCGTTGGCAGAAGGGTTGTAATGAAAAGCAAGTGGAACAAAGAACTGTATATTTAGAGTTCTCTACAAAACGGGGGCCAGGGGTAGAGTTATTTTGTGGCCTAGAAATAGAGTACATTGTGTGTGTGTGTGTGTGTGTGTGTGTGTGTGTGTGTGAGAGAGAGAGAGAGAGAGAGAGAGAGAGAGAGAGAGAGAGAGAGAGAGAGAGAGAGATTCGACTGTTCAGTTGGAACAAAACAGATGTGTAGCTATAGCCAAGGCCACATCAACCTGGTGATAGATAACAGGAGGTGTGACAGTAGCAGCAGAGAGAGCAAGATCCTTTGTGAAGTGATGAGCAAGTGAAAACGGCCGCAGAGTAGGACGGAGAATGATCATAGCCATTTATGAATCTGTGCAGGGTCCTCTAAGTTCAGACAGAGGTTCTGGGGCACAGGGCTGCAGAGATTGCAATGCAGGGGTCTGATCCAGCTTTATTATATAATGATTGCTCTTGTCACTCTGTTTATTGTGCTTTGGGTAAACTTTGCTGCTTTCATACACCGCTTGGTGTTTACTACAGCACCATGCATAATAGAGCAGTTCTGAGTAAATGTTACCGACAGCCTAAGCAAATGAAGTTAAATAAAATAGAATAAAACCATTCTAGAGGTTTAGACAAAAGGCAAATAGTATCATGTGCTGCATTACTGAAGACACACTGTGTAAGGTTTGGAAGCTGAGCTTAGCCTTTGTTATTTATTGTTATAACTCTCGTGGGTGCCCATTCTGTCTTTGCCTTCAGAGGAACTTAATAGAATTATGAAGAAAAACTAGCCTTTACTATGATAGTTTAAAGTTTGTTTTGTGGTCTTTAGAAGTGGTCTGCTAGGGATCAGGGCCTTCTCTCCTAACTGAGGGTGTGGTGGGTAATAATGTGGAGGGTGAGTTGCTGGCAAAATCTCCATGGTGACAACGGTGGTGGTGGTGGCGGTGGTGATCGTGGGTAGGAAGGAAGACACTTGGCTCCTATAGCCAGAAGGAGCTCTTCCAGGCATTGGGAGTGGAGTATGGCTGCAGAAATTGGCCCTTCTCTTTCTCAACAAAACAAAATTCAGCCTGTGTTGGGGGTGGGGGGGAGGGTGGAGGACTGCCTTGCTGTAGTCTACATAATAGGCAAATGCGTATACAACCAAATGATCTAACTCATGTAAAGTGTCCATTAATTACTCCTTGATTTAATAAACATTTACTGAACTCCTATTATACGCCTGGGCTGTGGTCAGCCCTCTGGAGGTCCTGGAGAGAGCCTCAAGTTTCTCTGCTTTTATAACAGCAGGGCCTTAGACTATCTCCTTCTGTTTTTTATCCCGTGGGGCCTCTTTCTTGGAATTTTTCAAAGTGGCACTGGAATGTGTAGCTCTTCTTAGATTCCAGTACTGTGGGCAGACATGTCCCTTGCCTCTTGGAGTGCCTTGAGAGAATGAATCCTAACCATAGGCAGAAGCCAAGTGGAAAGGGAGAGCATGAAGAGGGAAAGAGGCGAAACCAGACAGAAAGGAAAGTCCTGATGATTTTAGAGTGTAGTCCTGAAGTCTTTGCTACCCACCTCGACCTTTCCATCACCTGACTCTATGAACGCATGACGTCATCTGCAGTAGTTTGACATGAGTTGCCATGACTTACACCCAAAGGGTCTCAGTTTACACAGAGTTCAACACTGAACCCATCATCTTCCTCTCTCAAGGTGCACTTCCTGCATCCTGGTTAATGGTTCTGCTCACCCAGAAACCTGGGAGTCATTCTAGAATCCTCCTTTCCTATTACCCCTGACAATCAATGATAATCACCAAGTCCTCATGACGTTGCCCTAAATATTTCTTGAACCTATTCCCTTCTCCCTGTTTCTGTCATCATTATCATCAAAAGGCTCACTTGAGCTTTTGCCTGGGGTTTTGCAATGGCTTTCTCCCTGGGTTCCTTCCAGTTTCATCTTTATTAAATCCATCCTCCACATAGCAGCCATAGTAAGATATCTAAAATGCAAACCTAGCTCAATAAAGTGAAAAGGCCTCGGTTTCCCATGACCCAGTCCCACCCTCTCCAGCATCTATACACTACACCTTTCATTTGACACTGCATTCATCAACAAAAAGCTTATTATTTCACACACAAACCAAGTCTAGTTCCTTGTATCAGTAGCTATGATAGCTTTGATATTAGGAAGAGAGGTGGTCTATTTCCATTGCCTGGATCTTCAACAGTCTTCAGTATTTCATATCCTGCAAGATAAAGTCTAAATTTTGAAGATCATCATTTCACGTCCTCCCTACATTTTCATCATCCCCCAAGCATATAAGAATCATTGCTTCAGCCAGACTATCCCATAGTAGTTACCTACAGACGTCTTTCCCCCTCTGATCTTTTGTTTACACAGATCTCTCTGCCCACAGAGCTCTTCACTTCTTCTGCTCACTCATTGTACCTACCCTGAAGGCATTCCACCCCACACTGAATTCTTGCTCTTCTAGTACTTAAACCCTTACCATTTGCACAACTTTTTAAATCCCTTATTCCATATTGCTTCATATTGACATTTAACTCTTCGTGGGTTTGTCCTATCTCTGCCACAAGTTCCGAGGTCTGTGAGAACAAGAGCTATGCCTCATGCCTCTGAGTGTGCCTAGCATGTTGTCTTGTATATGGCTACTCAGTGCACATTTCTGGGTTTTCTTTTATTGGACCTGTTCTTCTCTCTTGAGTCAAAACCCACATTTTGGTGAGTTTTTAACAAATGGGTTCAGAGAAGACAAGGCCAGTAAGTTTTGACTTCTGAATATAAGTTATTTAAGGTCAGATTCCTCAGTTCCCACAAAGGGGATAATCACTTTTGTGAGGTGCATAGCAACGATTCTATTGAGCAAATCCCAGGAGCCTGTAACTTTTGTGTCAAGGAAAATTATAATTACTGAGTACATTTACAATGCTGTGGAAATCATGAATATTATAATTCATGCATCTGTAAAATTGCCATTTCAAGGCTCATGAAAGATACAAACTTAAGACAAAGGAGAACAAGATAACCTTGGAACCAGATTTCTGGTCACAATAAAGAAGTTACTTTAAAACAGTCTAGGACTATAATTTTTAATTCTCTTTACATCTATTCCTATTTATTTCTTAGTGTTTCACCTTAAATTGAAGCTCATGAACATAGAAACCCTTCTGATATTTCTATTTTATTTTTCTGCTCTCAAGATTCTCTTACCTGTGTTCATAAACTCTCTGATTACAATGAGAATTTTAGTTAACACCCTGATCATCTTGATATATAAGTTATTTTTCTTCTAAAGATCTTAGACATGGGTTTCATTTCATTTATCCTCCCATAGAATTTAGTATCATTTCCATTGTAAGTGACATTTGCACTTATTTGGCTTATTCAAATAGGGAATTTATTGGCTCATCTAGGTTAAAAGTGTACGGGTGGCTAGACCAACCTTCAGCGCAACTGGAGTTGGGGTTAAAAAGATCCCAGAAATATTTTTTTCTCACCATCTTTCTCTTTTGCCAACCACTGCCTTTAGTCCTAGGTTTTATTTAGTAGGAAGATGGTGGCAAGAGTTTCAGACCCTTTATCTCCTCAGGTCTCAAGACAGCAGGAAAGATTGATACTGTCCTACGAGTCCTCGCCAAAATACAGATGAGAATCCCTACCATGGTCTGCAAAACTTTGCTGACACAGCTCCTCACATTAACTCTCCCTGTCCCTCTCTTGCCCTTTACATCCACCACAGTAGCCTCCTTTGACTCTCTTGGCACACTGTGGTGGAAAGAATAACGCAACCCCCCCCAAAGATGTCCGTGTCCTAATCACCAAAACCACCAAATGGTACCTTGCATGGCCACAGGGACTTTGTACAATACAGAACGATGGTAGGGCAGAAGGAAAGTGATGCTGGGCTGTTTATTTCCTCTACTGCTGCCCTGCTGGACTCTGTTGGCTGGTTGTACCCCTTCAACGGAAGATTACAGTTCTTGTCAGATGGTCTTACCATACAGTTATGTGTTCCAGGTTCTAATAACCGCTTGATTTCTCTGCCTCATTCAGCTGGGACTCTAGTGGTAGAGGCGGTGGTGTTGGTTAATGTCTCCCCGCTGTTGCTAGCCTAGGGTATTGCACTATTCTGCACTATTTTCTCCATACCCTGGCCTCATCTGGTTAAATAGTCTCTTCATTAAACATTCCTAAAATTACCCAGATGGAAAGGGCCATCTGCTTCCCCACAGGATGCTGACTAATACAGACCTCATTATTTTCCCTTCTGCCTCTGGACCTTGGCACATGCTGCCGCCTTTGCCCGGAAAGCCCCTTTTCTGACCTGTGCTCTCTTTTTGTATTAATGCTCAGATTCTTAAAAAAGCACTTCCTCAAGGAAGTCTTTTCTTCCCCTAGACAAAGGCAAGTACTATACAGCCTTATAACAATATATACCTATACTCCCCGTCCCTTATGACAACTCCAGCCTCATAGTGTTTATGAGTTCATTAGATTATTGTTTATCTTGCCTTCTAGAGCTGCATTGTTCTGCATAGTAGCTACTAGCCACACATGGCCATTGAGCCCTTGAAATGTGGCTATAACTTACCTGCCTAATGAAATTTTAAATTTTATTTCATTCTAATTAATAAAGTCAGCAGAAAGCTTTTAGGCATGTTTGGAACAACTTGGGCATGTGAATCTATCAACTGTACAATTTATGAAATCTAAATACAGATAAAATCTTTCTCATCAAAATTTAGTGTCTGAATAGAAAATGGCTGTCAGTGTAAAATATGCACAGATTTCAAAGACTTAGTACAAAAAGAACATAAAATATGTCATTAATAATTTTAGGATACTGATTGCCCATTGAAATGATAATGCTTTGGATCTACTGAGTTAGATGAAATATATTATTGGAATCACTTTTGCCTGTTTCTTTTTACCTGTTGAAAATATGGCTACCAGAAAATTTAGAATTATATATGTGGCTCACATTGTTATTTCTCTTGGTAAGTTCTCCATTCAAGCGCGCATTTTTCTCACCCTTGTATCCCTTAACACACTATCTGTTGCTTCTTAGTAGGTGCCCCACAAATGTTTGATTCATGAGTGAATCAATGGAACACTGTGTACTCTAACAACAGTGCGGAGTAGCCACGGGGAGCTCTTCACCACGAGTATCCACAGATTTCTACTCTGCCTCATTATTTATCTTAAGAGTCAAACTTTTAGGGGCAACAATGATAAAAACCTATACATTTAATGAGGTTCCGGTATGTTTCTGTCTCCTGGAAGTTAAGATGCCTACAGCCTGGTAGGTGGATAGCTGTGTCTTAGCAACAGCAGACGAGGTCTTTTCTGGTGATGGGGCTGCCTTCGGCAGGAGGCAGGCATCTAGGTGGCTTCAGGAGAAGAAGGTGAGTGTTAGCTGTGCCCAAAAGTCTCCTGGCACCTCATATAAAAGAACAAACCGGGGCCACTCCCTGCCAGTCCCTTTCGCGACTCTCCCCCTTCTTTTCTCCAACAAGGTCACCCTGGGCATTTTCCTCTGCCTGATTCCACAGGAGGTCCCCCTACCCAAGACCCTGCCTCCAACTGGAGATGCTTATTTTGTGGACAGTAGGAGTTAGCATGGACTCTTCAAAGGAGATGGAACAGCTTGGCTGCGGTGACAAATCATTTGATTTTTATTGGAAGAAATTCAACCGTGTTAATAAGTCCTCTGCATCCCAGCTCACACACCTCCATCCTTTTAGCCCCAAACACCTCTTTTCAGCTTGAAAAATGGCATCCTCCCAGGGAGCTTATCTTTTGTCCTCTGTTGAACCTTCCTCTCTATGAGGAGAAACTGTGTTATATAGACACAGGCAAGATAGTGACTTCACGTCTCTGTGATTAAGGGCCCTCGGATGTTCACCGTGCCTGTCTGACTAGTAATGCTGTAAGGCCTGAGTCACAGGGAGGCTCACAGGGGGACTTCCTTTGCCGGCTCCTGCCTGTCACTCACCCATCTCCCTGCACTTTTCACAGATTTCACACAAGCCAAATACAGCCGCTTATTTTCATTCATTCCATCTTTACACTTTCTTTAGAGCAATGACCTACTTAAGTGAAAGGGAAATACAAACCCCCGAGGAAATTTGCTGACAGCTGTTTCCTTGGTAGAATTAAATTGGGCATGTGTCTGAGACAAGCTTATAAGCTCTAAGAATCATTTTGGCTGGGGGTGGAAGTGGAAGTGAAGGGACAGAAGATTTAAAAAAAGTGTCAGATGACGTGTTCCAGGGGAAGTGATTGGAGACTGATGATAAAGGGAGGGTTGGGTAAGACACAGGGACAGACCTCAGCTGGAATGCGCGTGTTCTGTTTAGTTTCCCCCCGGCAGTGTGCTGTTCAGAGTCTCTACTCCTAAGGCCGTGGGTCTAAGGCCTATCAGGGTCTGGATGGAGCAGAGAAAGCCAATCCGTTGTTCAACCCAAACACACTTGTGGCTGGCAGTACATCGCAGCACAGTTTGGAAGATAATTTAAGGACAAAAGTGACAGAAACAGCTTCAAACCAAGACTGAGAAACTTGAATTTGAATTTGTCCAGGACTCTGTGTATTTTAAGCAAATCATGTTGGCCCTTCAAAGCCTCATTTTTCTTATCTGTAAGATGTGTGGTTTAAATTCGATGACGGCTAAGATGCTTTTCAGCTATTACATTCCTTGAAACGCATAAAATGATTTACTTATTGGCTAAGATAGCTAAAATCACTATTATTTAGTCCAGTTGTTAACAAGTACACTGGTTTATGTTTTATCCTTTTATCTCTCTCTTTTTTTTTGATGGAGGTATTTTGTAGGATGTCCAAAAGGTGGTCACAGAAAACATTAAAGATCTAAATAAGCCCCCAAAGAGACAATCAGCCTTTGAATCATGGCCCGCTGATTGGCTGTGGACTGTAGAGTCCTTTTGGCCCCCCCGCCCCCATCCCCCATCCCCCATGAGTCACAGGCCTCACCATCCCAGGCATCCAACTCCATGGGGCGATCCTTTCCTTAGCTATTTGCCTGGTATGTGGGAGGACCAACCACCTCCATGACTAACAGCCCAGAAACTCCTACCTGAGCCCTAATGTGCACTTTGCATAATGTCTTTATTCAATTGCAATGGTGTGAATGCAGTGGGCACTGAATAATGTTCCATGCTAAAATTCCACAATAAACCATCTGCTGTTTATGGGGGGAACTGTCAAAACTGGGTATATAGCAGATAAAAGTACTCCTGGGTCAGTTTAGAAGCTTAAACTTACAGTGTTATAGAGTTTTAGAGTTAGAAGATACCGAAATCCACCTGATCTGCCATTAACACTTCAGAGATGAAGTGAAGAAGAAATGACTGCCCAAAGTTACTAGTTAATTAGTGCCAAATCAGGACTCAAGACACCACCAGATTCTCAGGTCTGTGGTTTTTCTACTGTAGTATACTGCTTACGTAAGAACCTGCGTACGTTTTAAATGCATTCAACTAATTTTAAATATGCAATGTATACACAACAAAATTTAAAGACAAAGTTATTTACAGTGAAAATTTCATCTCTTATATATATTACTGTCTCTAATCACTTAATATCTTCCTCTTTGATCAATCTGGACTTTATTTTGGTATAAGGTAAGAGGCAGGGATCAACTTTATTTTCTTTCCTATGGCTAGCCAGTTATTTTACTGGCTGATAAGATGTGTTTCCCTTATTTGTTCTTCTCTTTTGGAATTTTCGTGTTTATTCTTGCTTTTTTCTTCCTACATGAACTTGAGAGTGAGTTTGTACATTAAAAAAATTATGCTGGTTTTTAAACATGAGATTGTGTTAAATTGATACATTAATTTAGGGAGATTCGACAGCATTATGAAGTCTGCTATAGATGCCAGGACACGATTTCCTCCGTGATAAAAATGACAGGAGACACTATCCTTCCCCTCTTTGGATGTGGTTCTGTGAGCGTGCGGTTGTTACCCCTTCCACCCCACGCCTTACCTCACACCTTCTACTAAAATATATTCCAGCCACATTGGCCTCCTTGCTGTTTTTCAACTCAATTGGAAGGTTCTCTCTACTCAGAACACCGTCCCTACCTCCCCCCCACATATCTGCATAGCTTGCCCCCTCACCTCCTTTAAGAATTGTTTCAAATGTCACCTTCTCACTGAGTCTGCGCTGACCACGCTATTTGAAGTTGCCTTTGCCTCAACTCCCAGTTCCTAACCTTCCTTATCCTGTTCTACTTTGTTTTCCATACCACTCACCGCCTTCTCACATACCAGGTCATTTACTGAACCATTGTGCCCATCATTTATTGTCTGTCTCCACCACTAAAACGCAAGCCTCAGGAGGGCAGAGATTTTGTCTGTTTTATTCACTGCCGAATCCCAAGTGCCTGGAACCGTGCCTAGCCTATAGCAAGTGTTCCATAAATGTTTGTTTAACTGAATTAAAGGGAGTATTAATCTAGTAAGAGATTTTTATTAAGAGTAGGCATTACAGTTTTAGCAAATATATTGTCACCATTCATGGAAGTAATCATATGAGCATTTTCTCTTTTCATTACCAGGAATGGCAAGTGATATATTAAATTTCCTAATAGTGAAATACCTTTGCATTCCTGAAACAAAACCCACTGACTTATACACGGTATATTATTATTCTTTCTGAGTTGCCCAATTTTGTTTGCTATTATATTTATTATAGTTGGTTTTTTGAATTGGTCCTAACGGGGAGGTTAGTGTGAAGTTTTGCCATGAGATCTTCACTTGGCTTTGTTATCACATTGTGCTCACTTCAAGAAATAATTCAGAATTCCCACACCCATTGTTTTTGAAAGCTCTGGAATAGTCCCAGTAGTACTGACTTTATTCTTTCTTTGAAGTATAGCTACTCTGCGTTCTCGTTAGTGCAATCTCTGCATCCTCAAATTCTTTATTTTGTTATGCTAAGTATTTTATAAATGTGTGTATACTGTCTTTCATTTACATACCCAAAATTAAGCTAGAGTCAATTATTTTGGGACCTATTAAGAATTAAGAATAAATCATCTCACACTGTACCTTCTTTTAAACCAAGTTTCAATTAACTTGAAAGTTCAGATAACATCGCTATGACTCCCCTCTCTCCCTTCCTTCTTTCCTTTGAAATAATCACATTTTTGCTCCAGTCCCAGCTTTATTTTTTTGCGTTGGCACATGAAAAAACACACACAACTCCTAAACTATGCATTTTCTTTCTCGAGTGCTTATACAGCCCTGAAGCCACGAATCCCTTGTTTCGCAGATGATTAAGCAGACTCCCAGGAAGTTCAAATGTCCTGCCCACTTTCCATCTTACTGAGAGTCCGAATGAGGTCCCGGGTCTCCAGAGCCCTTTGCATCACACAACCGCTTCTCAGTTAGTTCTGCATGTGTGTGTACCTGTGTGCACGTGTGTTCCCTGTTTTGCTCTTCCTTCCAAGTCTTCTCCCTTCCACAAAGAAATGTTAAGTGCCAGATATGTGTCAGTCATGTTGAAGGCATTGGGAACTATGAAGAGGAACCAGGCAGTCTTCGTAGTCTAGACACTTATAGTTTAGTGAGAGACTCAGACCAGTAAACAGCCAGTTACAGCATGAAGATGGTGGGTATAAAATGCAAATGGACATAAAGCACAGTGGAGGGCGGCCCCTGCATGTGACCAGAGGGTTAGAAGAAACTTGACAGAGTCTTGGACTTGGCCTGAGAAGGAGGATTCTGCTCCCGTTTGCCATTCCTTGAGCTCAAATGTTCTATCAAGAACATTCCATTCCAGGGAAGCTGCTTTGGCCTGGAGAGCCCTGTGGTTAGAGGCCCTACATTCTCTGTACTATAATCTCCATAACTCTTTCTTTCTGTTGATAAATATCGGGCCCCAAACCAGTGTCAAGTTCTCTGCTCCATCCAATAGGGCTTCCACTCTCAGATGCTTTAGATAGAACTATCCCTTTGGCAAAGCTCAAAGACTTCAGCAGTTCTAGCAAGGTAGGAATTTATTCTTGAGAGGGCAGAAGATAAAGGTGGTTACTTTTATGTTTAGCACAAGAGTCCTTGGGCAGGGGTCAGATGGTGTTCCCTTAACACTCTTGATTCATTTATCCCCAGGAATTTCTCAATTTATTTATTTTTATCATCCTTCCTAAACTAGTTCTTTTATTTAACACATTGCGGGTGCATGCTATGTGCTTACCTCTGGATAAAGCGCTGTGGGGTTACAAAGAGTTAGAAGACACACTCCCCGCATTGTCTTATTCCTGACTATCGAAAGGGATTTTAGTCTAGTTGGAAAGATGAGCCACATAGAATCAAGGATGAATAATAGAGCAAGTCGCTGTAGAATACGCTTCAAATGGATGGTATAGACAATTATTTCTACTGTGTGCAGGAGAGGGAGTGAATCCTGTAGGATAGACCAGTTTTTATTTGCCCCTGGTTTGTCTGTCTTCAAGCCTGTGACAATTAACTTGATGTGTAAAATTGGCGAGGTTGTGGTGCCCAATTGTTTGGTCAAACACCAGTCTAGATGTTGCTGTGAAGGTATTTTTTTTAGATGTGATTAATATTAAAATTCATAGACTTTGGGTAAAGCAGATTACTCTCCATAATGTGGATGAGTATCATCTAATCAGCTGAAGGCCTTAACAGAAAAGACTGAATTTTCTGAGGAGGAAGAAATCCTATCCTCAGACAGCCTTCTTCAGACTCAAGACTGCAACATCAACTCTCCCTGGGTCTCTAGCCTGCTGGCTTGGTCTGCAAATTTTGGACTTGCCAGCCTGCACAACTGCATGAGTCAATTCCTTAAAATGAACCCATCTTTCCCTATATATGTCTCCCATTCAGCTTGTTTCCCTGGAGACTCTGACTAATAAAAAGCCCAAAGATTCTTGTCCTTTTTCAACCTGGCCCCTAAGGTAGGAAGACCTGGTACATTAGCTGTCTCCATTGAGATGCAATGTCATTTATTTCTTTATTCATTCAAGAAAACCTTTTATTAGATCTCTATTAGTATGGTGGATTAAGAGTGTAGGCTTTACACCTACGTAATTTCTGTTTATTTTCTAGTAGGACCCTCGGTTTCTTACCTGTAAAATGCAGGTAATAGTGGTACCTACCTTTTATGGTTGTTTTGAATAATTGTGTTAATAAAAATTTGCTAAGCACTTTGAACAGTTCCTGGCACGTAGGAAGCACTCAGTACATGTTCTCTATTTTTATTATGACTGTACAGTAGGGTTCCATATCTGGCTCTGTGGGACAGTGGTAAATATTACATAGAGTTAGCTCTTTAGTTGCTCACGACCTATTTGGGGAGTCAGAAAAATAAATGTACAGTTCCAATAGAGAGTGCTAGGGATATTTTTAAAATTTTATTTTTCAATTGCAGTTTACACTCAATATTATTTTGTATTCATTTCAGGCATACAGCATAGTGGTTAGACAGTCATACACTTTACAAAGTGGAAGACTTCCTGCCACCTTAGGCTGAGTGGGAGCCCCTCAGGTGCGCTCCTATGTGTCAGTGCTTCTGGCTTTGAAGGATTATTCATGTTTAGTCTATGTCTGTTTTTATGTTTCTCTTTCTACACAGAGATAACAGTTTTATCTCTATGTACTACAAGTCTTTTAGTCTTGACCCACAGCAACTCCCGAATAACTATCTGTTGACCCAATTAATAAGAAAATTTAGCAGACCCATCAGAATGTCCTGGGTAGAAGTTTCAAAATACACATTGCCAGATCCACACCTAGACCTACAGATTTCTCTTGGTCTGGACTGGGGTTCGTGGATCTGCCCTTTGAAAAAGCCCCATTTGAGTTTTGAGGCTCACCCACGGTTAGGGACCACTGATAGAACTCAATCTATTCCCCTGTCCACTCTGACGCTCACTCAGGGGCAGTGATTGACTGAATATCAGACGGAATTGAACTACGTCCCCGCATATCCCTCAACGGTGTCTTTTCTTTTACATTCTAAAGAATAACAAAGATGTGTTGGGAAAAAAGGTTTGATATGAAGCGTGCAACAAAGTATCAGCATGCGCTGAAAGTTCTCCAGTTCTTCAATAACAATGATGATCATTAATGACAATAAGTCGCATTGTATTTGGAAGCATAAACATCACTAATGATGGTGCAGATGTTTGGGAGAAAAGACGTAGCGCAGCTCCGCTGGTGGCGGTGCTGATCAGCCCTGCTCCCTTGCTTGTGAGGCGCACGGACAGCATCTGCCTAAGCAAACATCCGTACAAAGAGCCATTCTTGGACTTTAGGTAGGGGGAGGGGTGAAGAGAGCATTTAGTCCATTTTAGAGATGGGGAAATTGAGGCTTAGGGAAACTGAGGTAGTGACCTTCCTGGGTGCTGTGGCCAGTTAACGGGAAGGCTGGGTCCGCAGTCTAGTTTCTCAACTCTTTCTAAGTATGTGCACACTGGTTATTGCAATCTAGTTAAAGGTCCCCAAGTTGAGGGATAGCGTACTGCTTCACTCAGGAGTCCCCCACATGTCCTACTCAACCCACCTCACCTGCCATTCTGACCTCCTCGCACCTTTGCCTCCAGTTCTGTCTCCAGGACTGGGCCCAGGTCACCACAGAGGTTTGTGCTGCTCTCTCCTGCAGTGAAACAAGTTTGAACTCCTTAGCAAAGCACTGAAGGGCCTCATTGTTCACTCAAGCCTGTCCCTGCCATTTCCTCGCACCCCTCCTCTGCCAGGGCCCGGCCAGGCACTGCTGCTGGCCTGCCCATGCTCATTCCAGATACTCCTTTTCCGTGGGGCAGAGCCCGCCTCCAGCCAGAGAGGGTGGGAGTCCCAGGGACTCTTTCTCTGCACCCTGGCACCCAGGGCCTACGCTGTGAGTGAGGGCTGGACAAAGGGGTGAAGCCTGTGGGAGTCTGCAGGGAAGGGGAAAGGGTCACGTCTGGTAAAGTTTTCTCCTTCTAAACAGACAGACAAAAAGCAGCCCTTCCATATTCTGTCCTGTTTTAGAGGATGTAGTGTGAGCACCTGGTAACTGAAGCTGTTGCGGCCGCTTTGCAATCCGAGGGAGCAGTCCAAAAGAATCACAAAGAAGCTGACCCTCAGTCCCTGGACATCACTGAGCCCATTCAACCAGCTCTGAATTCCCACATTTGGATTTGCTGCAATAGAAGATATAAAGGTATTATGTAATAACAGATCTGTGAATAAATCTCTCTTTAAAAAGCTCAGTACTCTAGTCTTACCATTATTTGCACCCTAATAAAATAGCTGCTGTTTAATCAAACCAGGCATGGGGGTAACAACAGTTCCCTCCCTTGGCTGACTCCTCAGGAAAATGAGGCAGGAGTTAAAACTACAGAGAAGCTCAAGTCTTCCCGCCCTCGCTTCTGACTTGCTCCCCAGGCCTGATGTTTGTAAGCTCCAGTCGTAGTCATTCCTGCTTCCAGTAAAGGAGAAACTCGGTGCTCGTGACTTGTTCACGGGACTCATACCCACAACTCATTCTGTCCAGGTCTAGACTCTTCTAGCCAATGACTTCACTCCTTGTTTTCCTGTTGTCTTTTTAACCTAGCAATTCAGATTTGATGGAGCCCGTCACCCCAGGAAACACTTCAGCTTCCTCTTGGAGATACCCTGCCTCTCCACTCAACGGCCTCCTTGCCCACATGAGGGGAAGGGCTCCCAAATTTCGCCCTATTGAGGGATTCTTGAGTTTTGACAGTGGTCTTCATGGTTGGAAGTGACCGTTACCACTTCCCACCTCTCTCTGAGCCTGGAGGACCAAGCCCGGTTCCTTGTATGCTTCAAAAGATCCCCTAAGTCTGCCATCTCACCGGTTTTTTCCACCTCTGATGCGATCACTGGACCACAGTGTCCCAGGCATTGTGGCTGAGAGGAGACAAACTCACGTGGACTACTACATCCTGTGGAGGAAAAGGGACAGCTCTCAAGGGGAGAGTGCCCCAACCCTTTCCTTGACAGGCTTTTATTTTTTTCTGGGCACATTACATTGAGGATGGTCCTCATTTACTATGCACAGGTTTGCTTTAGGCATTTCCTTTTACAGAGAACAAAGGAGAGGGTGTTGCTAAATACATCAAAAAAGAAGGATATTTGCAAATGTAAAGGGAAAAGTGGTTGAACTGGTTACACTTGTCCTTGGGAGATTTAGCATAGATTTTAGGAAGTTACTTTAAAGATAAGCAGTGAACATTTGCTGCCTCAATTCAGGGTGAGGGAGTTTTAGCAAAAAGCAAGTCTCAAAGCGGCCTAGGTACAATGAGGGCCTGATTCCCCATGGGAGAGCCTATCCGTGGGCGTGGGTCCTATGTGCCAGGCCTCGCTCCCCACTGGCCTTTCCGAGTGGGAGCTGGGCCCATGCCATGCAGAACGGTCTCCTATACACCTCGAATACTCCTTGTCGACATTCACACCTCTTGAAATCCTTGTCACCCTTGAAACCCTCACCCACATACATGTCCCCTGCGAGGTCACCCTTGCTCATTGCAGTCACAGGAGCTCTCCTTCCTTTCAGCCCTTGCAGGGCATGCACGCACGGTCTGCGCCCGTCAGTTGGTGTGCGTCACACTGCTTAGCGCTGGGGTTGCGAACTAGTGTCCCCTGCTGCTAGAAGAACCCCGGGGACCGCAGTTTATGAATGTTTTTAATCCTCTGTGGAGTGGGTGCTGCAGGGCTATTCAAGTCAACACACATTATTGTGCTTTGTGGTGCTGTCTCGGGACTGCTTGTCCCTGGGAAGAATAAATGTATTTATCGTTCAGAGCTACTTTTATTTGAGTTTGTGCTTTCTTGTAGCCAAAAGCACCATCACTAATGCACATAACTAAGTAAGTAGATGTGGGGGTCAAAACAGGAGTTTTCTATGGTTTATTTCAACTGGGAGTGTGTGTGCAGGGGAATGACTGAGAGAGAGGCGAAGCCAAGAGTCAGTGTGTGTGTGTGTGTAAAAGCACGAACCTCAAGGAACAACAGGAAGTGAGTGTGTACAGGCAGGAGAATGGGGTGAGGGGTGCGAGGAGGACATTTATTTAGAAGTAAGATTGAAATAATGAACTTCATGTGCCGTGTTATCCCAATGTGAATTAGTAAAATCTAGGTATTCTTTTCAACAACACACATTTCTTGAGTGTTCCAGGTAGGGCAGGGATGGCTCCTAATACCTCGGTTCCCTAAAGTTTTATCTTACCTCATTCAAACCAACGCTTCTGAACAAGAAATTTGCTTTTACTCTCAATAGATAAAGAACATAGTTTTTATTCTCCATTTAGGTCAAAAGCAATTTTGGCAGCAAGCCAAACACTCCTCGGGCACCAAGAATAACTAGAAGCTTATCTTTGTGAATGTCTCTTTTGGGCCTGATTCTCATTCTCTGGTATTTTTCTCCTACAGTCCTTTGAATTATCTTTCTTCTTTTTTTAAAAAAAATTGCAGTTTTCATTTATTTTTCATCACATGTCTTTTTTTTTTATTTGACACCTTCTCACAGTTTCCTTATCGAGGTCCCCTTTCATTCCTCTCTGGGAGAATGGTGATGTTTCAATAACTCATATTAATGGAAGCGGGGGATTTGGGGTCCTTGGAGTAGCAGGAATGAGGTCTGGTAAAGTAAAGGGAGACTCAGCCAGGGCTTCCCGAGACCTGCCTTTTCAGGCGGGACTTTATCGTTAACTAGCTGCATGACCTTGGGTGAAATAACAACTTAGAATCTTAGGGCCTTTATCTCTGAGAAGGATTTGACAAATATGGTCTCTAGGCATTAACATTCTGTGATTTTTAAAAAAAAAACTTAAAAAAAAAGAATTTAAAAAGTGACATTTGTACTTGTATTTGAAAATATGCTTCTTTGGTGATAATTAACACTGGATTTAAGAGTCTTTTTTTATTCTGCAACTTTGTGGTGCCTTGAGCTTTGTAAGTGATGGCTGGGATTTGGGACCAGCATTTCCCAGGTCTTAGGCAATCAAACATTGGGAACTTTTCCAGACAGGAGCTCACTCTGAAGGAAATAAGGAGATAGAATAGTAACAGTCCTTGACTAGTGTTCTTTTTTTGTTTGTTTGTTTTAATTGTGGTAAAGACATATAACATAAACTCTACCCTCTTCACAAATGTTTAAGGTCCCTGCAGTAGCGTTGCCTATTGCACGGAGGGTCTCTAGAACATTTTCGTCTTGCACGATGGCAACTTATCCTCACTGCTCTGCGACTCCCCATTCCCCGCTTGGCCTCCGGCCCCTGGCATCTACCACTCTACTTTCTGATTTTATGAGTGTGACTGCTTTGGAAACTTTACATAAGGGGAATCATGTAGAATTTGTCCTGGGAGGGGCTCACTTCACTTAGCATGATGTCTACAAGCTTCATCCATGTTGCAGCTGTGACAGACTTCCCTTCTTTCTAAAGGCTGTGTAATATTCCTTGGCTTGTGTACTACTCTGAAATTTTTTCTGAGTTTCATACAAATAAAATTAATATTCGCATATTTTGTCCAACACCTTTTCTTGCTACTGCTGGTAATTCATGGTGCCTTCACCAACGCAAGAAGTCTTGGGGCACATTGGCCTAGTCCCCACTCACATCCAAGGATGGCTCTCTTTACCTTTTGATGTATTGCCAATATTGCATAAAGATCCTTTTATTGTTTTTCATTAGAGTTAGGTTTATACAAAACAGAAGCCTCTGTCTCCAAACATGGCCTTTTTGATCAAATGATCGGACTTTTGGGGGATATCCAGATTCATATTCTGACTTTGAGCAGTCCCCAGGGCAAGTTCTTCCCACCATGGGCCTCAGTTTCCTCATCTGTAAAATGGAGAGGTTAGATTAGTTCCACAATCCCTAATGAAGGCAATTTTGCCCTTCCATGGACATTTGGTAGTGTCTGAAGATGTTTTTGGTCATCATACCTGGCCTGTCACTGGGGAGGCCAGGGATTCTGCTACGTATCCTGCAATGCACAGGACAGGCACCCTCCCGTCTCCCCCACGAAGAATTATGCAGCCCCCAAGTGTCAATAGTGCTGAGGTTGTGGAATCCTGGACTAGCAAATGCCTAAGTCCCCCAGCGTCTATAAAATGCCATGACTCCTTCTATCACTTCAATTTCCCCCTCACTCTGTCTTTGGCTTGGGGCTTAGATTAAAGTGTGAAGCAGGAGGGTTTATCTAACTTCTTCCTTCTCCTTTCGTAGTCTGCCCTTCCCGAGCTTCCATTCTCTTTCCCCTTCCTTCAGTGCTTCCTCACTATCTGGGGCAGGTCTAAGAGGCAGATGCTTTCGAACAGGGTTTAAACTCTGGGTGGCATAGGGCTGGCTTGAGGAAGAAAGACAGGATCCGCCGGGGCCTTTGTTGTCACATCTCTTCCTTCTCATGTTCCAAGTTAACATGTGACACCCCCACCCTCCAGTTATGTAAGCTGGGGGAGGGGGCAGTACAGTTTGGTATTAAAATAAGATGATCTTTAGCTTCTAGTTTTAATTTTAGCTACTGTTGGGTTTTGTTCCTTATGCTTTCCTATCCTGACAGTTGTCGTCTTGTGCAGAACTCTAATGTGTGAAAAAATAATAACAGGCGTACCTGCCTGTGTAGGTTTGGTCCCGAGAACCAAGGAAATAACATCCCTTGTATCTACCTTGCCTTTAAGATAAAATCTTTAATAATCTATTCCTAGCATGTCTTTATGCTAGAAATATAGTAACTATTCAAACATAAAAGCCAGAACCTAGGTGCTGTCTTTGATGCTTCCCCTTCTCTCAGCTTCAGACTTAATTCATCTCCAAGTCATGTCCACTTTGCCTCCTAAATATCCTCCAGATCCACTACTTAAGCCCAGCCCTGTCAGTAACTTCAGTCCAGGTTCCTATTACCGCCTCCTGGACCACAGCAATCTACTCTAAACTCTCTAAGCACATCTACCCGGTCCCCTCCAGTTTTGTTTACATTGAAACAAGAGCCACCATTTCAAAATACAAGTTGGAGTACTTCAGTCCCCATGGTAAAACCCTGCAATGGCTTTTTACCTTGCTGAGGACAAAGGCAAAACTCCTTTACAGGCCTCTATTCTCCACTCCTCCTCCTGCTCCTCCTGATCATCTGCACCCTGCCCCCACCCCCACCACTTTTTACTCATTTTTTAAATTCCAGTAACAGGAGTCATTTTTCAATTCCTTGAACTCTCCATGTGCCTTCAGAGCCTTCGCACAAGTTTTTTCTCCAGTCTGGAATGTTCTCTCCATCTTTACTTCTACCCTTTTGTCTTAGGTTGGATTCTCCCCCAAGCAGACCCTGACAATTGGGACTTGTGTCTATATACAATAAGCCCCCTTATCCATGGTTTATGTCACCTGTGGTCAACTGCAGCCTGAAACTATTAAATAGAAAATTCCAGAAATAAACAGTTTATAAGTTTTAAATTGAACACCGTTCTGAAGAGTGGGACAAACTCTCATACTGTCTGGCCTTGTCCCACCTGCAACATGAATCATCCCTTTGTCTGGCATCCGAGTGCTGTAGATGCTCCCTGCTCCTCGGCCACTTTAATAGCTTCATTGGTTATCATTGCGCTCATGTTCAAGCAACCCTTACTTCATTTAATAAGGACCCCAAAGTGCAAGAGTAGCGAGGCTGGCAATTTGCATATGCCACAGAGAAGCCGTGAAGGGTTTCCTTCAAGTGAAAGGGTGGGTGATGCAGACAGTGAGTGGCCAGGAGTGTCCGTGGCGTTATGGACGAGATGAGACAAACTCACACGGAATACAGAAATCCTGTGGAGGAAAAGGGATGACGCGGCCCCTCTCTCAGTGAAAGAGAGGGCCACCCTGGCCCTTGCCTAGACAGGCTTTTATTTCTTTTCTGGGCACATTACATTGAGGATGGCCTTCATTTACTATGCAGAGGTTCGCTTTAGGTGGTTACCTTTTACAGAAAACAAAGGAGAGGGTGTTGCTAATTACATCAAAAAAGAAGGATATTTGCAAATGTAAAGGGAAAAGTGGTTGAACTGGTTACACTTGTCCTTGGGAGGTTCAGCATAGATTTTAGGAAGTTACTTTAAAGATATGCAGTAAAGTTTGCTGCCTCAATTCAGGGTGAGGGAGTTTTAGCAAAAAGCAAGTCTCAAAGTGGCCTAGGTACAATGCAGGCCTGATTCTCCACTGGAGAGCCTATCCGTGGGTGTGGGTCCTGTGTGCCAGGTCTCGCTCCCCACTGGCCTTTCCGAGTGGGGGCTGGACTACGCTTCCCACACCACAAGGAATGAATGGTTCCATATAGGTGGTGGGTACAGCTAGTCCTTGCATAGAGCTTCAACGTGGTTTCCATATAACATTGATGAGGAAAAAAGTTTCTTCCAGCTGGTGCCACCATCTGTGTGGAGTTTGCACGTTCTCCCCACGTCTGTGTAGGTTTTACTGGGTCCTCAGGCTTCCTCCCATATCCCAGAGGTGTGCATATGAGGTGAATGGCGTATCTCCATTGTCCCATCTGAGTGAGTGTGGGTGGGACTGGCCCTATAATGGAAGGGCACCCTGTCCAGGGTGAGTCCTGCCTTGTGCCCGAAGCTGCCAGGAGACACTCTGGCTACTAGGACCCTGAACTGGAATAAGCAGGTTGGAAAAGAGTTATCTGATTTGTTTCTATTAATGTTTCTTAAATGTATGGATAGCTTGCATTTATTTCAATGTTTAATATGAGAAGAGTTTTGGCTTCTATTTAGAAGTTTGATGATGGTTTTGTGCTGTAGGAACGTAACTCTTTTTGCATCAGTGAGTCTACGGTCAAACTGGTTTCGTTATCTGTCATTTTGCTTACAGTTGCAGTTTCCAAAAACCTGTTGATGATGTAAGTGAGGGCTTGTGGTACAGTACAATACTATATTTTGACACAATACTTCTGAATTTTGAGAATTAACAATTTTCTAATTTTTATGAGCTTTTAGCTTAGTTATGAGATAGTCGAACACTTTACCTCAGAGGTATGTACTTATTTATATTGTGGCAGCATTTGTTTCTTGATGAATATTGGGTTAACTCCTCAATTAAATACATTTTCTTTTTTGTTTTTCTCCTCATATTCTCCAGTAGTCAGTATAATATTACAGCATACCTAAAACATTTTTGTGTGGCTGCAATTTCTCTGACGGAATCTGGATGGAGACAAGGCAGGAATCTATCCACCCTGTGTCTTTTCTTAAACTCAGGCAATCCCCACCTCGGTGTAGACCCTCAGGCTGCTGTCTGCCTCACTGGGGCCAGGGTCAGGGCCTGAGCTCCTGGTTTTTCTGCTGCCTTCTTGGCTGGAGATTAAGCCCTGAACTTCTTCTGACTTGGGGAGTGGCTTCGGCAAATCTGGCCTTTTCAGCAATTGTCAGGCTCCTTGGGTAAGAGACTAGCAGCTTCTGGTGATCATGGGGGGAACACAGTCCTCCACAAACTGGCTAGTGGTGAGAGGTTGCAATGAAAGCAAATCTTTGACAATATCCTGCCAGATACACCAGCATAAAACCCATCATGTCACCTGCTGCTGGAAGCTCAGGGGAGGCTCCTGTCATTGACTTCAGGACAGTGTTAGCTGCAGGCGAGTGCTATGATTTCTGACGACTGGGGTCAAGATTGGCCGTCCTTGTCATCATAGATCACTGCATCCACACAAGGTGCTTGTTGGAGTCCCTGAAGTGTGGGGACAGGACTTGTCTAGAGGTTTCTCCCAAGGTCGTGGGTCCTGGGCTTATCTCATCCTTATACTTCATTCATGTTAGCATAGAAGGGGTGGATAATTTTTTTAAAATTTTGGTGAAATATATATAACATAATATTCTCACCATTTTTAGACGCAACACTTCAGCGGCATTGGGCACAACCACGCTGTTGTGCCGCCACACCACCATCCAGCTCCAGAACTTGCTCATCCTCTGAACTGAAACTCTGTCCCCGGAGATATTCCCCCCAGCCCCCCAACCTCTGGCAATCAGCATTCTACTTTCTGCCTCTAAGAATTTCCTGCTTTAGGAGTCTTATATGAGTGGAATCGCACAGTATTTGTCCTTTTTTGTCTGGTTTGTTTCAGTTAGCATTAATGTTTTCAAAGAGCCTGCATAATTTTTTTATAGCAACTATATTAGAAATAATTTATTTTTACCATCCTTTATGCTCTTTAACAAACCCATGGAGTAGTTTTCAGTACCAACGTTTAAGGGGATTCTCACTTACAGTTTTTCTTATGCTAACTAATCACCATTTGCACGTGGCATAGTTCAAACCAAAGCCTGTTTGCAGTAAATTACCGCATGGACACTGAGGCATAGTTAACATGCAAAAGCTCCTGATGGAGGAGGTGAAGGGCTGAGTGTTAATATGGAAGGAAGACTTCTCATCAAGTAGCAGGGTCACATTTTGGTTCTGTGGAGCAGTAGGGTTTTGGGGATGTCTAGATCTCTGTTCCTGGGGTAAGTTTAAGTTCTCAGCGTGGACCATGGTCTCCCTAAAAATGTCACAAACCATGTTAGAGGGTGAAATACTATTTTCTATAGTGTCTTGGAGGGAACAGATGGCAAAACCATCTGTTATATATCCATCCATATATCCAGGTGGGATGGGACAATGTGCCGAATGTTTATGTTACCCCCAAATTCAGATGTTTGGCTCCTAATCCTCAATGTGATGGTGTTAGAAGGCAGGGCCTTTGGGAGGCGTCAAGGTCATGAGGGCAGAGTTTATGAATGGGATTAGTGTCCTTATCAAAGAGACTGTGCTATTCTGTTGTAGCAGCCTGAACTAAGATAGGGGGAAATACCTGAAAGCTCGGATTTGTTGCCTCTAAATCCTGAGTCGCCCAGAGCTGAGGGTCCTGGCTGGGGGTGGCTCCCAGCAGCAGGCTGAATTGAGTAGAGCTGCTGTGTCCTCCTTGCTTACAGAGTTTTGATCCTTTTAGCTGATTACTTCCTCTAAACACGTCTCTGATACCATGTGTGTCTTCCTCCCAGAAAGTTGCCTTGGCTAATGGCTCTAATTGGTGTGTGTGTGTGTGTGTGTGTGATCCCCTAGCTGGAACTATGTCCAGGCCTTCAGCATGAGTGTCCATATTTTGTAATTCCTCTTCTCAGGGTCAGCAAATTCCTACCAGATCTGACGCCTTAACACTTTTCCCATCCATGAGGACAGCAGCTGCATCTCACAACTCTAGGGGGCACTGTTCACTTTCATTCTGTGTGCACGGCACGTCCTGGAGTTGGGCAGTGCAGCAGGCTTGTTAATGAATTATCAAGGCTTTCTCGTGGGGGCGAAGGCCACCAGAATCTTCACCGACATCTTTTCTCTCCTGGCCAATTTACTCCTTCATATACATGTTTAGCAGGGGGTGTGGACGAGATTAAAGAAGAATCAAGATGAGGACACTTGCATCTGTCTTCCAAATTAGCAAGGTGATTCTTGGTATTTTGAAAAGATTTTCACAGTGATCAGCTAATGAGGGAGCAGGGAGATGAGTAACATCAGGAAGCTTTCAAGGCAAACACCGCCTCAATTTTACAGGCTGTACACTGCTGTAGCCTTTCTTTCCTATACTTCTCAATGATAGGCCGATTTAGCAAGCTGACATAAACCATTCCCTCCTACCTGGGATGCTCTTCTCACTCTGCCTGTTTAGTTTTTCTACATTCTCGGATCCCAGCTCAAGTCCCACCTTTTCCAGGAAGTCTTCCCTGACCACTTCTGCCCACAGTCCCTGTTCCCTTATCTGAATTCAGTACCGCTCAGAGCGTGCACCGCGCCGTTAGCATTTACCACATATTGCTATGCACTGTTAGTTTTATGTGCGTGTGTGATAGGATGACATTTGGAAGTGTTACCTGGTATGATTGTCATTGTGAAACCGGAAAAGACACCGGCTTTCGGGCTGCCTGTCACTACCAAACCCAGTAAGCAATGACAGTGATGAGTCTTTATGGGTGCTGTATTCAGATGGCGGTGATCTGAGAAGATGGTGGGTTCATACGTTAACAGACCATCTTCTTTTTTCTTTCCAGGCCAAGGTTTTTACAGCAGGGAATAAACAAGGTAGGTGAGGGGTTTTGAAATTCAGGGAGGGTCAGGTAGAAGAAATTGCAACATTCCTGTCCTGGGTGGTTGTCATTTGCCCCTCCCTGAAATACAATGGCCTGGATGCCTCCACTTGTCCCCAGGCGTAACCTTTAGCAGTGCCCCAGGAGGTCAGCTGTTTTCCCAGGAGCCAGGACAAGCCTTATCTATAGTTTCTGAAACAAGTGCTTTAACATATACATTACCTGCTAGACTTACAACTTTTTACCTTAAGCTAAAATTTTGCAACCCTTGAGTCCCCTATCAATTGCTGGTAATTTTTGTGGCTCTGCAGTCCTCCCGTCCCATTGAAGGGGAGGTATCTACCGAATCAGGGGTTGCAGACCTAGAGGGACAGTTTCCAAGACAGCCCTCACTTCTGACACCAGTTGCAAGTTCAAGGGGTTTTGAAGAGTGTTCTCAGGTTTGATAATTCACTGGAAGGACTCACAGAACACACTGAAAGCTGTTACACTCATGGTTATGGTTTGTTACAGGGGAACGATACAGACTAGCCATGGGAAGAGACACGGGGCAGAGTCTAGGGAAGTGCCAAGTGTGGAGCTTTCTGTCGTCCTCTGCCATTGTGATGGATAGTGTTGCTCTTTCAGCAAGGACGTGTGATAATGTGTAGGGAGTACTGCCAACCAGAACCTCAGTGTCCAGAGTTTTTATTGGGATCCTAAGACCGACAGCTTCATCAGAGGTTGAACTGATACTATATGACTCCGAGCCCTCACCATAAATCATCCTGAAAGGCTTTCTAGTGTGGTCCAAATCCCCCAGGAAAGCAGGGGCATTCTTATCAGGTAGGACATTCTAAGGGCTTAGAGATGACTTCCCTAGGGACCAAGACAAAGGTTAGACTTCTTTGGGCAAAGTTAAATTCTTTGCTATATAGGCTTTTTTTTTTTTTTTTTTTCCTTTCCAGAATCTAACTGAATAGTAGAGACCAATTTCTTTTCCTGACTTCCAAGATAAATTCTCAAGGTGTGCTTCAGAGACACAACTGTGATTTTCATTTGCAAGATTTTTATGTGTAGAGCCAGCTTCTTGGGGAGAGGTAGGGTTTGTGGGTTCTATGGGAGTCAACACTGAAGGACTAGAGTTTCGAGTTTATACAGGTGAACAATAGAAGAGAGAGCTAGGGAAGCTGTGATATAATGGTGGTTTTCCACACACAGCGAGGAAATAAGCTGTGGGCTGGGAGGAAGAGCTTGGGAGATCAAGAGAGGAGACCATGGAGGGGCTTTAGCTTGACCCACCTATGGAGTTGAAGCCAGGGGGTAGATGTGGGGGTAGAAATTCCCCAGATTCATTTGAGGATCTGCGTGCAGAAAGGACACCTGCCCTTCCTTCTGCCTGGAAATTTTGGAGGCGACCAGCTCACACCAGTAAACTGTGAAGATAAAGCACACAAAAAGTTTTCTGGGTTGTAAGCAAGCCCCATATCAAGATGGCATGTGTGGGACCACGTGCATATCCATTATTACGCTGCATGATGGTACATAAACACAGAAGACTGCCCACATCAATGGCAAGAATTAGTGTTATTTTTTTCAAGCACAATAGGCAATTTACAGTTTTCTTATCTTAGTTGTCTACTCTCTGAATAAGCAGATTCATAAGCAGATAGTTGTGGGCAATTTATAGCTGATTGCACTGGGCTATATCTTTCTTGCTCAGATGCTAGTGATAAAATTCCCTGTTCTTTGGCCTGGTGTTTGGGCCTCCAGAGTCTGGCCTCAGCTCTCCTTCCCAACGTTAGCTTCTATTCCTCCTGCTTAACAGGACCGAGCAGCTCCTGAATGTGCTTTCCCTCTTTGTGCCTTTACTCAGGCTGGCATTTCTTCCTGGCCTGCCTTTCTCCTTCTCCACTGGGCTTGAATTCTACTTCCTCCAAGAAGCACTCCTCAGTGTTTCAGACCTGATGTTCACCTCCCATGGCACACTGGCCTTACCTCTGTTATAGGATCTACAAAATGTTGCATTTGCCATTATTATCTATTATCTGAATACAGGTTGTCTCCTGTGTGAGACTGCCAATTCCTTGAAGGCAAGGACCACACCTTTTCTTACCTAATCTCCATTTCTGTAATAGCACCAGGCACAGGGCCCTGCATGCTTAGGTGCTGAGAGCATCTGCTGAATTCACACACACACACACACACACACACACACACACCCCTTCAGTCTCAGTCTCCCAGGATTGGGGAATATGGGAGCAGAAGGAGTAAAATGATTTGGAGGGAGGGCATTTAGGGGTTGCTGAGGTTCAACTCCAACATGAAGGGCAGGGGAGGGAGCTAGCATGAGGCTGGGATGGGGTTTGGGATTTGTGTAGACTTGTCATCAGGTGGGGTGACTTCAAAGTCCTAGAGCAGGAAACTAAAAGAGCAGGTACTTTTTCATCAGCGCAGACCCATGCTTCTGTGCCTCTACGCATTTGGGTAGCAGGCTAGGGGCATGGGCTAGGGTAGGGGTGGGCCCCGTGAGAAATGGAGAACTTCTCTTCCGACTCTTACGAAGCTGTGAGAGTAGAGAAAAAACAGGCTTCCTTAATATCATCCCAAAGTGTCTTTGTGGCGGGGTGTCCAGGGGTCCAGGAGTAAAGGTCAAGAATCACCATTCAAAAAACAAAGAGATAAAAACAACCTACAGCTATTTTCAGAAATGGTCATTCTCACTAGTAGTCCAAGAACTGTGAATTAAGATGACCATGGGGTTGGTTGCCCCTCCCCATGTCTTGTTTTTGTCCAGTGGTAGTGAGGGTGAGGATGAGGTACAGGTTGTTCCGTTGGTGCATTTATTTACAACACAAGTCTAAAACTGGTACAGCTGTGGCCAATTTAAAAGCTTTAAAATTGCTTATCCTCTTTGTTTCAGCAATTCTACTATTAGAAATTTATCTTTAGGAATTATTTATGTCAATGCACAAAGACCTGGCAAACATGTTCACAGGGATTCATTAAAAACAAGTCCTAAATGTGTGATATTTGGAACTGGATAAATAAACAATAAATGAAAAAAAAAAAAAAGACGTAAATACCGATTCTCACCATAGAATACGCTGAAGTCCGTAGACATGATGTTGAAGATTTTGGGCAGCGTTCTTTGAAACTGTAGTCCTTGATTCAGGGCTGTTCTGTGTAGATGACCTGCTGTTCACACCAGGACCCTCTTCTGTGCAGTCCCTGAGAAATGAGGCTCAGATCCTGCTACCTTTGGGACTGTCCCGTGCTTGCCTGATGATGCAAACCTCACCGAGACCAGAATGAGTGGAAGGTAAGGGCGTGCCTGCATATCGAAGCTCTCAAGCCTGCATTTTAGGGGCTTGGCTTGCACATTGGCGCTAAGCTGGCCGGCTGCTCGTTTGGGGTGATATATGATCAGCCACTCCCAGGAGGGTACAGGTCAGAAGGGAGTATGGTCTCATCTTCGGTGGCTTCTTTTCCTGTATCTAATGGATGGAGGAAATGGCAAGGACATTAGCCTGAATCACTGACCTGCCTGACGTTAGAAGAGTATTTCTCAATATGGAAAGATGCTCAGTATACTTCGCCAAATGAAATAAGCAGTTCATAAAACAGCAGAGTGCAGTAAGTATTATTTCGTTTTTTCCCATGGAAGCTCTATCTATTTCTGCATCTACACCTACTATCTTTATCTATACACATGTATAAGAATGTCTAGAAAGAAGGCTTATCAAAATGTTTACACCTGTCATGTCTGGGTAGTAAAAATGCGGTATTTTAAATTTGTGTTTAATTAGTATTTAAAAGTTTTGTCTTCTTTCTTTTTCTTCCATCTCGTCCTTCCTATTCTCCTTCCCTCCTTTTGTTTGTTTCTTTCTTTCTCTTTCCTGCAAATATATATGTATATATACACACACACATTACTTATGTATATATATTATATATATTACTTATGTAATAAAATTATACACATATATTATTTATATAATAAAAGTTTAAAAAGAATAATGAGCTCTGGAGAGATTCACCTCTGATTCCTCTTGTTCTGCCAACTAACCCGAAGTAAGGAACTCCTGATTCGAGGTGTAAGTGGCCTGCAGCAAGAGGCTGGCGGAAGAAGCCATTTGTTCTGACTGGGGCACCTGGAAATGTCAGGAAGAGGTGGCCTTTGAGAAGGGGGCCTTTGAGAGGGGGACCACGCTGTGTTGAGGGTGCAGAATGAGCAATGAAAAGAGCATGGCCTCATGGTGGGCGCTGGTCTTCCCTAGGCCTCTGAGGACGTGGGTGCTGGTGCAGGGTGCTCAGAGAGGCTTTGAGGGTCAGTGGGGTGTGGCAGATACTCATACTTATTGTGTTCCATCTGTACCATGTGTACCGCCTATTAGCACTCTTATACCTTTTGAGGTTCAAAGTCTTGGCGTGAAAGGAACTTCAGGTTCATGGGAGGCAGACACTTCTTACGAAATTTGCTCAGCAGGTTTTCCCAGCAGAGGGGATGCCCAGTGGATTGACAGGACTTAATGCAGCTGCAGGGAATGGCTTCCTCCCTCATGTTCCTGGGGTCTAATGAAGCCAGCCTATGGAAAGAGTTTCTTTCTCTAAGGATGTTCTTAATAGAGGCAGGAGGGGTACTCATAATAGTTAAATCGGGTTTACAAATAACTGCCTCTTTACTCCTCACAATAGTTCCATAACAGAATAACTCAAGCTCACTTGTCCTCTGACATCCTTCTTGCCAGGGAGGCTGCCAGCCTGCTGAGAATTACATCACCACTAAGATCCTCATGGCAGAGCGAACCATTTTCACTGATGTACCCTTTGTAATTAAATTACTCGCACGCTTATGAATGTTCCTCTAACTACCACGCTGGGAACAAAGAAAGCTGGCTGTACTACTTGGGGTCTTGTCAAAATCTTGGACTGACATGGACGTGCAAGAGAGGTTCCCCAGACTGGCCTCCCTTGGTGTGTCAGGGTGGACGGTGTGGCGGCTCTGAGGTCTGTGAGGTGCGAAAGCCAGAGAAGGGCCACGAAGAATGCTGGTGTGAGGGAGCTGAGAGGGGAGAGCCCGGGCGGCAGGTGTGAGGTCTGAAGCCTCTCCCCTCTGCTCTCCAGAGCATCCCTGTGGCAGCCGAGGGGAACTTGCAAGGCTGTCCACCAGGCAGCAGACTTGGAGGGGGTCATTTTTTAATAGTTGGTAAAGTTGGCTTATTGCTAAGGGATGGGGCCCAGGTCCTTGAAGGGAATAACTGAACGTGGAAACCACACGAGGAGCTGTGAGTCTGGGGTCCTGGGGTGGAGTTGGCAGTCCCTAACCCCATTCCCTCACAGATAGGACCTGTGAACATACTGTCAGCAGGAGCGTTCACTCCAGACAACCTGGGAGCTGCACTTCCTCTTTGTTCCATTCTCTGGAGGTAAAGTGAGTCCTGCTTGTTCTACAGGTGAGTCACGTTCCTGCTCTCCTGACCATATTCGCCTGCTAACCCACATATAAACCAATTCAAGACTGATTTTATCCACTGTCTCCATCATAACCTATGTCAAGTGAAGAATGCATTATTGAGGAGGCAAATCTTACCCGGACGCTCCTCACTGGACTTCTCCTTAGGATGCATAGGCCAGGGTCAGGTCATATGCTCATTCCCCAGCTACAAGGGAAGCTGGGAAACTGAGGAAATGACCCCGTGTGGTGGGCGATGGGCTGTTCAGTCAGGAAGAAGGGCCAAGGCAATGCTTGTTGCGTAGGAAACCATGAGCAGCTGCCACATGTCCCCAGTGTCTGGTTCTCCAAACATCCGATCAAGGCCATTGACAGCAATGTCCAAAAGTCCAACAAATCCAACTCAGCTACCTGAGCTTGTTCCCTCTCTAGCTTGGAGGCTGTTGCTAGAATGTGGAGGTCCTGCTTATAGCCCATGCACACCATCCCCTGCCATCACCTCTTATCACTGTGCCCTGTTGGCCAGAGCCCGAATCCCAGGTGCCAGTCTGCTGGCAGTCTAACTAGAGGCTCTGATACTTGCTCCACCCTTCTCACCATCTCCTTGGAGAGCTGCCTTCTTACTACTCTTCATCCCGCAGCTCCATCCCCTGTCAATAGTGTCAATTCTGTTTGCAGACAGGGGGGTGGCTGGGCCGACCTTAGTGGGGTCTGGCAGCACCTCATCTGTTTTTTTCCTTAGTTCCCTGTCTTAGGAACCTGAAAGACGACAATTTATAACAATGACACTAACTCAGGGGAACGCGCCCGGGGAGCGCACCGCTGCGCCTCTCCTCCCAGTGGGTTGGTTTCCAGGACAGCCCGTGTACACTAGTTCATGTGTTTCTGACTCATCAGTTACAGTTACATCTGACAGTTTATACCAGAACCCTGACTGTGAAGAACCAAATAGAAGTTTTATTTTTTATTTTTTTGTAGAAAAAGAAGTCTGGGGGAAGGCAGTCTGGAACTGATGCGAAGTGCCCACAATGTTATCAGGGACCCAGACCTGCAGCTTTCGTCTTGCTTGGCCATCTGTAGTCTGTGGCTTTTGTCATTGCAGGTTCAAATGTACCTCAGAGTCATGGGACCTTCCCATCGTCCGGGTTCCCACAAGGCAGTCAATCCACATGTGTGAAGGATGGCTTGCAAAACTCCCCCATCCCCCAGAGTACTGGTACATACCGGCATTGGAGCATTTCTGCAGGGGGCCCGGCTTTTTAAAAGGAGTTACTCACTTCCGGCTTCCATCTTATTTCCTTTCTTCCAGCATGCCTGCCTTCCTTCCTTCCTTCCTCTTTTTTTCTTCCCTCCCTCTCTCCCTCCCCTCCTTTCTTCCTTCCTTTCCTCTTCTAATACTTCTTGAGTCCCCAGTCTGTGTCAGACAATGTCCTAGGCATTTAGGGACACTGGCTGACTTCTCTGCTTCCTCTACTGAGCAAGATGCCAAGTATGGATGCCACTGGATGCCACACAAGAACCGTGGCTCTCTGGTGGGCGTCACCAGTTCGGAAGTAGCCAGGCAGGGGATGTGTGCTTGTGGCTCATGAAGAGTTAAGGGAATTTCTGGAAAATGTGTTTGAACACACTGCAACCCTTCTGAAGGATTGCTCAAAGGGGAAAGATACAGGCCCCACATCTCCCTGAAGGACTGAAGCCATCCCCAGCCCTCTGTCTGCAGACTCACACACGTGTGTGGGAAGCTTGTTTTCCCTGTTACAGATGGCTGGGCAAGTTAAATCAACTCAACAGAGCTGTGGCACGAGGCATCCCCTTGCTCCTGTTCACGTCAGTCGGGGATCTTGCTGGTGACAGATGCTGGGAGCAAGGCAGCCCAGGGGCCAGCCTTAAGGAGGCTTGTGGCAGTATAGTCATAGGTTCGTGTCTGTGCGAAGACTCCGTTTTGAAAAGCTCTCCACCTGTAGATGACAAAGATGTGTGTGACAATTCATCCCACACGGGGGGTGTCTGCTGGGGAAGGTCTTCATTAACCAGGAGCAACTATTAACATCTTATGTTCTTTATAACCACTTACATTTGTCTGGCAAGTTATACCTTTCCGAATGCTAATGCGTACCTCGTCTCATTTGATCTTTAAAAACATTTTACTGTAAAATCTGTCTCATACTAGTTCAATAGTTCCTATTGACGTATTTACAACTCTTTTTCCTACTGCCTGTTGGGCCCAAAACATGACGCCCCAAAATCTCCCACGGTGGCTTATTGATTACTTTGAATTACTTTGATTACTTTGCAACAAGCCGCTGGTGCCAGAAGGGCACCTTGACCTTTTCTTGTCTCCTTGAGCGCAGGAAATAAATCGGCCTCATGAAGCCTGCCCTCCCCGCTCTGGGACGCCTGAGAGAGACCATCTTATCACCGGAGGCAGAAGATCCAGGGCCAAAGAGCCTTTATAAACTATTGATTTGTTACCCAAGCCCCAACTTGAGGTTCCTCACTGACGAATGCCCACACCGCGCTGAGATTCCTTTCTAATGAGCACTAACTTTCTTTGTCCTGTCAATTTCTCATAAATGTATTGTTTCTTTATCTAAACAAATATAAAAAGGTACCCAGCTTGATCATTTCTCCAAGTCTCATTTTTTGATCCGAGCATCATGGTGTGATTCTCCTGTGTGCACGTATTAAATTGTTTTTTTCTCCCATTAATGTAGTCTTGTGTCAATTTTATTATTTTACTACTAAGCCAACCATAAACACTAAAAAAGGGCAGAGGTGGAGAATTCTCTGCCTCCCTCGCATACCTAACAAAGCCCATAAAACGTCCACAGTCGCTGTATTTATACGTCAGGGACGCTAACCGCGGACTGCTTTGCTCTCTCCCACTTGCCTCGTGACCCTGCTTCACAGCACACATCTGTACTTCTCATTCTCCCACGGCCTCCCCACATTCCCATTTCCCCAGTCTTTATCCCCGATGTTGTGTTCTGATGCCCCACTCTAACCCACTTTGTTGTTTGTTTTTGCTGTTAGAGTTAAAAAAAAGAGTTGATTGTATTGAGGTACAGTTGACACAAAGTGAACGGCACACACCTGAAAGTGATAACTCACAAGTTTTGACACTGGTGTAAACCCATACAGCCGTCACCACAGTCAAGACAGGGAACACACCCATTTATTTTGAGTGCCTTACGTTGGTCTTTATTAGTTGCAACCAAAAGAAACTGAACTGAGGTACCACTTCACTTACATTTTCTGGTTCTAGGCTACATTTGTGGGCAACTCTTTCTGGTTCTGGACTCCTGGGGCTGTCAGCTTACTCTGTACCTCGGTGTTAACAAGAGATCCCGTATTTCAAGTCTCGATCTCCCCAGTTTCTCAGCAGGTTCTGTCCATCCCATGGGGTAGTTGAGGAGCACAATTGTGGAGCTGGGAGACCCGAGTCCATGTCCCCGCCATGCTACTATTTATAGATGTATGACGCCGGAGGTGATGATAAGCATGTTACACAACTCACCCGATTGCTCAGGATCACGTGCGAACCTCCTTCCATAACAGGATGTTAAAATGGAAGTTTCTATACAGACACCAAGTCACGATACAGTTATATTCGGAAGCCAAATCACCACATGGACAATGTTCAAAGAAAACGTGCCCAGACTGGTTGAAGATCACTTGAACGCCGCCTGATTTGAGATCGGCACGAGAGTGCAGGAGAGGACAGAGAGTGTGAGGAGGTTTTCTTGGGAGAGAATCATTGCCGTGATGTAAATTCCTGCCCCTCTGGAGTCCAGTGGGGGCAGGTGACTCAAGGGGACCATTCAGAGAGCTGATGTGTGTCCCTGAAGTTGGGGGAAGAGCCGGCAGGGGGGTAGCTCATTCATGGCTGAGAAAGCCACAGAGGCCCAGGGGGCAGGTGGGTAGGGGGTAGAAATGGGCTGTAGTCATTTAGTACCCTTCCTGCCACTGGAGACGGTGAGTGGGAAGAGCAGAGGAGGCCCCGAGAGAGGTTGTATGGAGGGGACTGCAGAGGGCCATGGGGGACAGAGAGCAGTCCCCCGAGAGACAGGGCAGGACCCATGTTTTGGGAGTGTGGCCAGCGGAGTGGCCTCCAGTGAGGCCAAGAAAGCACCCGTGGGGGAGGGAGCGGCTGTAACGTCCACCGACTGGCCACGAGAGTGAAAGCTCTCAGTCACAAGGACAGCTCTTTGCTCCGCCTCACCCCTTCCCCTCTTCCCTCCCCATGTGCCATCCCTTGAGGGGCATCGAGCCACCTCCCAGGGGTTTGGGAGGGCAGGGGAGAAGTCTCATCTTTCAGGGTGTCTTCTAATTTCTGAAATGGAAGAAGATGTTATCTCAGAATGAGCAGAGGAGGCGTAAGACCTGACCATGTTTTCTTCTAGGGACGGGTGAAATTTACTCCTACATTTTAGAGTGAAAGATGAAGTTGTGTTTTAATTACATCACAGATTATGCTTGTTTGTCATATAAGTTACATTCAACTTGTAAATCATCACACAAATCGTGGTGACTGTGTTCAGTACGGCCTTTATCATCATCTCTCTTCATGGGTACTAAGGCTGTGGCTCTCGAATGAGCTGCGTTGAACTGGACGGCTGGTTTAAGCGCAAATCTCCGGCCCTGTTTCCAGAGCTTTATAGACTGTGTGGTACTGTGACTGATGATGAGCAGGATGTACATTTGGTCTTTGTCCTATTCCTGGCAAGGGGCCCCCCACCCCTTGGTGTTTCCCCAGTGATGAGAGCAGTAAAGGTGTCTTTTGTTATGGTAATGAGTGGAATTTTGGGATGCCTGTAAGGATGGTGGTTTTTCTCCAGTTAATCCAGTCATGTTAATTTTATTACTAGTCCAGTCATTATTTGTGCAGACTTTTGAAATGCTCTTAGGTCACCATGTGATTGGCAGGTTGGAGCTTTCAGCACCACCTCACCCCCCACCTCTGACCTCCAGGGAAGGGATGGGCTGAGAGTTGAATCCGTTGCCAGTGGCCAACGATTTAACGGGTAAGTGTGTAGTGAAGCCTCCGTAACAACCCAAAAGGATGGGATTTGGAGAGTTTCCAGGTCGGCAAACAGGTAGAGGCTTGGAGGAGAGTGGCATGCATTGGGGAGGGCAAGGAAGCTCCATGCCCTTCCCCACACCTTGCCCTGCGTATTTCTTTCATCTGTGAGTGATATCCTTTTATAATAAACTGGTGATCTAGTAAGTACAACATTTTTCTGAGTTCTATGAGCCACTCTAGCAAATTAATGGATCCCAAGGGGAGGGTCGTGGGGACATCTGATTTATGGCAGTCAGTGAGAGCACAGGTAACAGTTGTGAGTGGCATCAGAAGTGGGGCAGGGGCAGTCTTATGGGGCTGAGCTCTTACGGTGCTAACCTGTCTCTAGAGGGGTGTCCAAATTTTTGGCATCTCTGGGCCACACTGGAAGAAGAAGAGTTGTCTTGGGCTACACATTAAATACACTGTTAATGTAACCACACAAAAAAATCTCATAGTGTTTTAAGTAAACTTAAGATTTTGTGTTGGGCCGTGTTCACAGCCATCCTGGGCTGCATGTGGCCCACAGGCCACAGGTTGGACACCCCTGCTTAGAATCTGTGGCTGTCGCCTGGTAGATAGTGTCAGAATTGAGTGGAGTGGTGGGACACTCAGCTGGTGTCTTGGAATTGCTCCTTGTTAGTGTGGGGAAACTGGAAGTTAGTCTCAGAAAGTGGTCCTGGGGTGAAGGGACAACACTTTGCATTTCTAACAAGTTCCCAGGTGTCCCCGATGCTGTGGATTTGAGGCTCTCCTCCTTGGAGAACTGTGGGGGGGCTCCACCTGCAGGGCCCCCTGTCTGCCACAGATGAGAATAAGTCTACCAAGACATGATCTGCTTGGGGAGGAAAGGTGGCTAATCTCTCAAAGGAGAAGGGCCAAGAGCCTTTTCCTCAATTGGCTTTTACTGGGCTTAATTTGCATAGGAACACAGGGCGTGTATATATGTAAAGCTCAGTCATTGTCAGGCAGTAATGATCAAACAATAGATAACATTCAAAGAACTATGAGGGCTTATTTAGAGTCAGGGTCAGATAGCTAAAGGGCCTTAAAACTTTAGGGAACAAACTCACTTGTGCTTGGATCCTTATCATTTAAATTGAGGGTATTAGCAAAGCAGGTTTCACAGGATTTTATGCATTCTTTCTTAGGCCTGATCACCCCAGGGAACCCGCCCTTTCCAGCACAGGGCTGCACCCACCTCCCATTGTTTCAGGCTTAAGGCAGGCAGGGGAAGTAAGGCAGCCAAGACATTAGGAGACTTCTTGCAGACAGAATGAGGACTCAGGCTATGTCAAAGCCGAGGGGTGAGGGTCCATGGCCTCCTTTTTCTATAGCCCTCCAAGTACTTCCCTGAGGGCCTCTTCATGACCATGCCTGTCTTAGGTCATTCCTCCCTTGAGGAATCTTACCTGTCATTGGCTAACCAGTCATGCACTGGGGGCCAGGCAGGGTGAAGTAAAGGGGGCAGAGGTGGTGCCCCTGCCAGGGAGATAAGCTTTGTCTCCTTAGTGGTTTAGGGTCCCAAGGTCTCTCACTCAGCTTTAGCCATGGGGGGTTACAGCTTCTGAAACCAGGCAGGGCGGTCCCAACAGAACCACAGCTCTAAAACCCTGGTTCTCTAGTTCATGAATTAAAAGCTGTCCAAAGAATTAGAGGGGAATATTTACTTTTATTTTTAATTCCCGATTTACCAAAATGAGGGTGGGGATTTTGACTTTCTGCCTTACACATTTTGATGTTTTTTAAATTTTTAACAATGAGCATGTATCGCTTTATAAAGACCAAGCAAACTCATGACTTAATTCTTCCCATGCAACGGGTCCATTTTAAAGTGTACAATAACTCTTTGAAATCCTGATGATGTTTGGAGCTCCCCTCTCTCCACTATTCCTTTGAGCATTTAAAAATTTCTTTCTTTTGGTCAATAAAATGTACAACCCAAATTCTGCCAAATTTCTATTAAAAGATTAACTTCAGCTAATACTATGGGGTGTTGAAAATGATTTTATCTTACACCTTATGTTTCATAATCTCCTTCTTTCTCTCCTACAATCCAGAACATTCCACCAATCCACTTCTCTTGCTGGCATATGTATTCGAGGCATATACATGTAAGTAAACAATCTTTTGTGTCCTCACAAGTCAGTGAGAACACTTATTGAGGGTTTATGACGTGTCAGACACTGTGAGAATTTTTTTTCCATTTGACAGATCAGGACATAAAGGCTTAGAAAGTCTCAAAATTCATTATTACAAGATTATGTAGTTAGCATTATAGTTCTCCTTCCTGTGCAAATACTTGCTGACTGTGAACCATTAGTAAACAGACAGAAGTAATATGTTCAGTTTCTGGCTAGGTGGGTCGCCCAGTTTCTGCCAGAATGTATAAGGCAGAAAGTTATGAATTCTTCAGTCTTCCCAAACTCTGCCCAGAGATACTATTTATTATGGACTGATTTTTGGTGACTTCTAATGTGTCTACTTTTTTTTTTTTGTACACACAAATATTCTTGTGGGAAAGGAAGATTACTTTTGGGAGGCAGTTATACATTTTACTACTCCTGGGCTCCATTCATACGTAGCATTATGAATGTATATCCGGCAACTTAGAGCTTCTTTTTCTCAAACATTCTCATTTTGTATATTAAACAAAATTCTACTTCCACATGATTCCCTTTCCCTGTTATTAACTTGTGGGAAGACCCCTAAACCCATTCCCTTTATGTACACTAAAAATCTCTCTAGGTCCCTGGCCAGTGTGGCTCAGTGGATTGAGTGCCGGCCTGCGAACCAAAGGGTTGTTGGTTTGATTCCCAGTCAGGGCACATGCCTGGGTTGTGGGCCACATCCCCAGTGGGGCCCCTTGAGAGGGAACCACACATCGATGTTTCTCTCCCTCTTTCTCCCTCCCTTCCCCTCTGTAAAAATAAATAAATAAAATCTCACCAGGTTTTGTACAAGTGACTCTGGAAGTTGACATCACAGGGGGTGGCCACATGTCCCCTTTATGGCACAAAACAGAGTGGGCCAGCACCTGGCATGAGAACGAGCAGAAGAAGCCACAACTTAAGACAGACTCGGAACAAATCCAGTATTCTGCCAGGAATTCCTCGCCCACACACTAATGCTCTGGAACCCAAACTAAGTTCTGTAGAAACATGAGGTTTTCCTTCTGGACACAAAAATTTACTCCTGTTTCTATATGGTCCTGTGATCCCTCCTTCTAGTAAGCATTGAAAAATGCCACCAGATGCAGCAGAGGCTATGAAAATACCATAAGAGACGTACAAAAATCCAACCTCAAATAGCGTCTCTCTGATTGTCATACCCTCTTCCTAAACCTGAAGTCAACAGATTTTCTCTGTATTGGGCACTGCCAGTTGTCTCCTGCATGTAGCATGTGTATCAGGTACATTGCAGAATGAAGTTCATTAAAAAAAAAACAAAAACCTCTAGGTATTAAGTTTTATTTCTTGTAGTATTTCTTTGTGTGGGCTGAGTACACCCTCTTCTTGTAGTTGAGCCTTGGTTGCTGTTGGCAGGTCAATGAGAGGGATTTACCCAGGCCAGTCAGCTGCAAGGATTGGCTGTGACCACTGACCACCAACCCTTGCCCTCTGTGCAGGATCAACTGTGCAGGGGCAGGGTGGTGGTGTTCAGATTGGTCTGTAGCTGTCCACGGGGTGTGCTGGCCCTAGAGTTTCCAGGTGGTGCAGGCCAATGTCAGCCCCCACCTATGTTCTGCTGGGGGTGACCCTGCACGAGCTATAAAGCAATCTGAGATGGCTGTTACTTGTGCTGGGCTTGGAGGTTCCCAGGCAGAGCCAAGCTGTGAATCAAGGCTGGCCGCTGCTAGTTCCAGGTCTGGGGCTCACTGAGGCCAGCTGTTGCTTGTTTGAGAAGATTTACGAAGTTGTGAAGCATCAGCCAACATCAGCCATTCATGTGGAAAGGAAGGTTGGGTGGGCCCCTAAATTGGGTGGGGCGGAGTCTCTGGGGATCTCTAAGTCAGGTCAAAGAGTGTGAGCCAGGTTGATGGAGTCTCAGCTATGGCACCAGCTTGCTGGCTCTGTGGAGGGAGGGTTTAGAAAAGGGACAATGGCCTCTGCTCACTTTCATGCCAGCCACTTCAATTCCTCCCTGTATGCCACTGGTGCCTTTCAAGCTACCACCCTGGTGCTGGAGCTCAGAGGGAGAGAGTCTGAATAGGTGAGTCTGTGTGTGGGTTCTTTAAGGGGAACTGCTTGGGGATCCAACAGTTTCTACCGCCAACTCAATCCCTGCTGGTTTTTGCAGCCAGAAGTTGTGGGGACTTATCTTCCTGGCACTGGAACCTTGGCTGGGGAGCCTGGTGTGAGGCTGTGACTCCTTGGTCCCGAGATATCCCTCCCAAATTTTTATCCACCACACGTGGGTGAGAGACCAGCCCCTTCCACATCTGCGCCCCTCCTACCAGTCTGGATGGAAGTGGTTTCTTTAATTTGTAGTTGTCAGACTTCTGTTCAACTTGATTTCTGATGGTTCTGAGTGATGGTTGTTCTATATTTTAGTTGTAATTTTGATGTGGGTGTGCAAAGGGGTGAACCACGTCTGCCTACACCGGCATCTTGACTGGAAGTCCACTTGATATATTTTGACAGATACCTGCCACCTAGCATGACTCCACAGACAGGGACCATAGTTTAGGGTTCACAGTGGCTTTCCTGCCCCCTAGGCTCAGGGACTCTCTATGTTGTCTGGTCATTAGTCCGTTCCCTCCTTTAACATCAACACCATAGTCACCTCAGCTGTTCTTTCTCTGCCTTTTTTGCGTCTGCTGTTACTCTCTTTGCACGTTTCTCCACTCCTGCTCTACGTCTGCATCCCTCTTTGGGTGTGTCATGAGAGACGGTCTAATGGGTTCAGCCAGCCACCACCAATGCGAGCCATCCCTGTGAGGGGAAGCTTGCCAGATTTCAGATTTACCTGGCACTGCAAGCAAATTGTTATTTTGATTGCTTCCTCTTGAAGGAGGCTGGAACTGGCAGGCTCAGCATCGTGTCCAGGATACATAGTAGACTTAATTCTGCCCTCAGAAGCTGAAGGCTTCCTCGTCCATAAAAGAAAAAGTACCAAGCATGTGGCTAACCCGTTTCTTCCTTTGCTATAGTTTATCTCACTTTATATCCCTCGTATCGAACCTCTTTTGTGTCTTGTTACTTTGCTGGAACTGTTAGTCCACCTTAGTAAGTAACTCAAGCCTTTGAAGCTTCCTGGAGGAGGCAGACCTTAAACTGCAAGGGGCTAATCACTCTACTATGTAAAAAACTTGTGTACATCATCAAGAGAATGTACTACAAACCAATAGATAAATGGACAAAGGACATGAATAGCTGGCTCACAGAAAAATGAATTAAAAAGGCCCTAACAGGTGAAAAATTGGCTTTGACTAATAAGCAAATATACTACATGTAAATATATCATTACATATAATGTATATAATTATTAATATATACACATATAATAAAATATAAAAGTAATAATAAGGAAACTATCCATCAGCACTACAATTAGGTATTATTTCTCACCTATCAGACTAGCAAAACCCTAATCCTCTAACTTTTTAAGAGTCCAATCCAGCTTCACACGACACTCTTCTCCATGGTCAGTCAATGTTAGAAAATCCTGGAGGAATGCTCATAAAGTCCGCAGGGAAATACAAACATTTTATACCCAGTTAAACTGCACAAGGTAAACAAGTAACTGAGAAATGTTTTCAGGCACGGCAGAACTTAAATGATGTCAGACATGGCTGCGTCACGTGGCCACTCATCACGCAGAGTGTAACAGGACGGGGCTCCCGGGAAATGTGCGGTGCACAGCCCGCCCAGACGAGTGCAGCAGTCACGGACACAATCCCCACGAGACCTTGTGAGACAAAGAGGACATAACTGTCTAAAAGGTGAATGAGGAGGCTGTAGCGAGAGAACTGGCAGTGGAGATTGAATCTATCTCAGTGCAACTACAAAACTGACAGTAATGGCGATCGTTACAGAACGCAATGCAAATGCTACACAGGAAAGCAACATGCAAAAATAATTAACAACATCAGATGGTAGAGGGAGTGAGAAGGTGGGCAATCGTGTGTGTGTGTGTGTGTGTGTGTTATCTTTTCATAGCAGGTGATCAAAGATATCATTTAAATCTGCTCAAGCAATCAGATGTAAGTACATATAAAGTATAAAATATAAAATAAAAAATAGAAGAAAGGGCTGTAACAACAAAACCTGGGCCATTAAGGGGAGACAAATTTGGTATGAAGAAATACATTAATTTTGTCTTATTCATAATGTGTAGCCAATAGTTTTCCTTTAAAAATAGAGCATTAAAGTCTGATTCTTTTCCGCTACATAGTGGGAAATCAAAAACACCATGGTTAAAAGATGAGGCTTTGAAGTCAGACTGCCTGGCTTTGAATTTTGGGTCACTCACTAGCTGTGATATCTTGAGCAAATTCATGAAATTTTTTCTTTCCTTTTCTCATTTAAAGTGAGATTATAATGTAAAATCTATTTACTTTTCAAAAACGTAATCTTCTATTAAGCAATTATATCTATGGAATTGTTTCTGATGTTCTAGTTCAATTTTTAGACATACTATTAAACACATGACCATAAACAATTGGTTCACATGCCCCATAAAGTCATCTTAAGTACCCCCAGTGGTTCACATAGCACACTTCGGGAGGTTCTTCTTTTTATTCATTCGATAAATTCTTCCGAGTGCCTACTACGTAAGAGGCACTGCTCTAAGCAATGGAGATGCAGCAGTACATTCGGTCTACAGAACTTCCTGCTTCATGGAGCTCACGTTCTACCAGGAGGGACAGATAACAAACAAAATACAGAAATGTCATTTACAGTGTTTGAAATGGTGATATGTATCATGAGGAAAAACCAAGCAGGGACAGGATATAGCAGTATTGGAGGAGGTACTAATGGGTGGATTAAAATTTTAAATATACTGGTCAAGAAGTTTCCCTTTGAGCCAAGTCCTATAGGAGGTGAGTGAATACGCCCTGTGCCTCTTGGGGGAAAAGACTTCCAGGCTGATGAAAAAGCAAGTTCAAAGGCTTTGAGGTGGAAACATGCTTGGAATGTCCGAAGAACAACAGGGAGGTCAGGGTAAGGAGGGCCGACAGCACCGCAGAGACTGGCAGATGGGGGAGGTCGGAAAGGTCACTATGGGTGGCCCAGCAGGCAGGACCTGCTGCTGCGACTGCTGTTGCTGCCGCAGCAAAGTCTATTATTTCAGGGTATGAGGCAGAAGAAGAGAGAGAGGGTAAGGAGACATAATATCCACTAATCAGTTTGAGTGTAGAGCCTGATTCTTAAATTTTTGCCTGTGGGCCTCTTGGTTCTTGCAAGTCATTAAACCTGCATGCCACTTAAAAATCCATTGCACCAAATCTACCACCTGAAAATACTCCAACAAGGAATAATGGAATAAATGAGAGGAAACTTACTGGCCACTTTTGGGCCATTACTCTACTAGGCTCAGTACAGAATACAAAAGAAGTAAGACTGGACTTTTGATTTCAAGGAACCCATAGTCTTGTCGGAGTAAAACACCTTCCAGACAGATAGGAAATTCTTGGAGCATAGGACACTCTAAAGTTCTGTGTCATTGGCTCAGTGCAGGAGGTCAGGGGGAATGATGACTCTAGAAAGGATGGTTAGGGGAGTTTCCTGGACAGGGCAGGCCTGGGAGCTGCACCTTGAAAAGTGAATGGGCAGGGAGAGGGAATTCCAAGAAAGAATAAACAAACAAAAAACTCCCCCCAAACCCCCATAACAATAGCAATGAACTTAAGCTTGGGTATGGAGTGGGAGATGAGGTTAGGGAGGATCTTGACAGCTCAACGGTGAACAGACTAATGTACATTTCCACGAGTGCAAAAAGAAAACTCACTGGTATATTATAAACCTTGCAAGAGAAGAGATTGGCCAGAAGCCCACCTGGATGCGCTGCAAGCAGAAATTCGCTTGGAGAACTGCCGTGGGGAACAGTATGCTGAAAGGAGTCCCTGGATGCTTGCTGGCCCCAAATTCTTTTCCTATCTGGGGGCAGTTGGGAACCTCTCCTATCAGACCCCTGTCTCTGGCTGCCGCAAGCCAGACTGAAGCCCGCAAGTTCCAAGATTAGAGGTTGCAGAAATGTCAGGGATAAAGGCTGTTCTCCCGTTTTCAGCAGATGGAGGGGAATTCAGAGAGCAGAAAAACAAGAACATCTGTTGTTGAAGGCAGGGAGCCGGGGTAGAAATAAGGCCAGCCCCACACCCTCCTGAACCCAGAAGTCCTGCCTCAGGCAGAAACCGCACATCCACCTGCTGCAGGTGAGCTGCTGCTGCTGTTCCTGAAGCCCCACGGACCCCTTGAGTGTTTCCCTCCGACACAGGGGTCTGATTTTCCGCCTCCACACCTTCCACAGCTCAGAGGTGGGATGCCATCCCCTCAGCTTCCCATCTGCTCATTGCTCTGATCTTCTCTGATCTTGAATCTCTTAGGGAAAATGAGCCAGAGGAACAGAGAAACCATGTGGGGGAAGTTTTGAGATTATCCCATTTGCTATGGCCTGATCCACAGGCCCTACATCTGCTTCCTAAGCAGTTCTTAGAGACTCAAAGTATGTCCAAAGCATCATTAGCAGAAAGGCAGAATCTCAGCACCCGCCTTCCAGCCGGCCCCAGTGAGTTAGAATCTTCATCTTACCTAGATCCCCCAGCAGATGATTCAGATGCACATGGGCATTTGGGAAGCGCTGGCCTGGTTCCATCTGGGTATCAGAGCTTCAGGAAGAGGCCTTCACAGACTGCAGTTTGAGAAGTAGATGAGTTGGTGCTGCTGTTTGACTGGGAGAGCCTGGCTCCCTGGACTTCTTTCTGGGCTGTCCCTCTGCTTCCTCTCTTCAGCCTGTAGACATTGGATGAGTGCTTGGCTGCGTGCTAGGTACCAGCCTAGGCTCTGGGATACAAGCATGAAAGGACCAGCCCAGCCTGATAATCCAATGGGAACAAAGCATGCATATGCCAAGGGGGAATACAGGGAGATACCTGTGTCCTGTTAGGTGAGGCAGATACTTTCCCAGTGGCTCCTCCTCCTCCTGAATTCCCTGGCAAGCTTAGGTCATACTACACTGACTCTGAAAACCCTTTTTCCTGGGATGCTGGACTCTCTCTGTAACTGATTATCACTGCTCTTCAGTGTTCCCATTAGTAAAGTCCCTTCCTTCCTACATCAAGCCCTTCCTCTTTTGCCTCTGCCAATTCTGGAACCTGCCCCCTTTTCTCTAACTTCAATACGATTAGCCTGATCCAGGCCCTTTGTCTTTATTAAAAATAACTCATTACCTTTGAGACTGGTCCCCCTGTCTTGTATCTTATCCCTGTCAAATCCATTCTCCACAGCAGACAGAGGGATCTTTCCGATACACAAACTGTGTGCTCTTTAAAACTCTTCATTGCCTTCTGGTGTAGGATACGTTTGTTCTAAGGTCCCCATCAAAGCCTGTGGCACCTCTCATGACCCGTCTTCTGACTGTCTGCCTCATCTCCCAGGGCTCTGGTCTTGTATTTCAGCTCCCACCAACCCCGAGTCTTCTTGTGTTTCATCTCCCTGCAGGTGCACAGATAGTCAGCCTTCTGTTTGGAATGGTGTTCTTTCCTTCTTCACCAGGTGGATGCCTGGTCACACTGCCATGCCCAGTTTGCCTTCCCTCTTCTACAGGTTTCCCACCTAGGCTGGAAACCCCTGTTCTACAGGACCCTCTGAGGCCTCTTGGCCATTGGTCTCCCTCAGCTGCTCCCAGTTCCGCGTGCTGCCTCTGGTTTTCTGACATTTCTGATCACGATAAGGCTTCCTCCAATTCTCAACGCAGCCATCATTTTCAATGAGCTGCCTCATGAGGGGGGAAATTTCCTGTGCCTTTTTATTAAGCAAACACTGTAGCAAAAAGATAACTTCTCTTTAAAATCCTTTATGATTGGCAAAATGTCAAAGAAAGACATTTTTCAAAGAAGCAAAGGAAGGATGGTTTGTTTGCTTTAGAAAAAAACTTGTGCACCGTGTGAAGTATTTGAAGGAAACAGCAAGTACAGATGGAAAAAGAAACTGAAGAATTTCCGTAACAGCGATAGTAATAATGACAGTAGCTAACACTCCGTAAGCATTAATTATCTAAGTACAGTAGTGCCCCTTCATCTGCCATTCCACTTTCAGACCCTTGGCCAAGCAGGGTCTGAAATCGTAAATGGAAAACTTGAGAAATAAACAATTTGTGAGTTTTAAATTGCACAACATTCTGAGTTGCAGGATGAGATGTTTTGCTGTTCTGCTCCATCCCACCTGAGACGTGCATCGCCCCTTTGTCCATGAGTCACAGAGTGGCCATCTCAGGGATCCGGCTGACGGTCGCAGTGTGGCAGTGCTTGCATTCAAGTCACCTGTACTTTACTGAATCATGGCCCCACCGGCATTCACATGACTTTTATTACAGTCTATTGTTATAATTATCCTATTAGTTATGGTTGTTAATCACTTACTGTGCCTCGTTTATAAATTGAACTTTGTCACAGGAATGTGTGTGAGACAAACACGTATAGGGCCGGATACTATCTGTGGGTTCAGGCGTCCCCTGGGAGTCTTGGACCATGTCCCCCACAGACCAAGAGGGACTGCTGTACTGTCCTGAACGCCTCATGCGCGATGGCTCCATTAATCCCCAAATTCTCCCTTGGCATTGTTTCTATCAATTATCCCCATTGCACAGGTGAGGAAATGGAGACACCCAGCTGGTACACACCCTGCGGTGTGGACCAGCAAGTTGCTCAGGAGACAAGTGAGTTAACAGTAAAAAGTATGTCACGGAGCTAGAACCATGCAGAGGCGGGAGACATCACTGAACATCCGCGAAAGCAGATCACTGGAGAAATCTTCCGGGAAAGTGCCCCTTCCCCAGCACAGAGTTTACACGCTTTCAGTGGTGTTGGCCATCATCCAGTTGGCTCCGTGACTTCGAATGCAGTGAGAAAACCCTGGGAACAATGAAGAGAATGCTTACTCTGGCTTCAGGGGGCTTTACCAGGAATAGATGTTATCTGTCGTCTAAACTTTATTGCATTTTTATTTCCAGAGACATCATTCAGTCTAGACCATGCTGAAAAATTCTGCCAAAAGACCTTTTAAAGATTATTTTAATATTAAATATTTGGATTTAATATTTGCATTTAATACTTAGGAGGTTTCTAAAAAAGCTATACCAGTAGTTTCACAAAGTATACCTCACATATGGTATTTCTATGGTCTAAAGGGCTTTCCAGAAATGAAACCTACATTTTTACAACTACACCTATAGGAGATAAGCATTCCGTATGTGGGGCTTGTATGTGAGGCTTGACAACTCTCCTGCAGGCTGTTGGCCAAGCCCCAAGCAGGCTGTGGGTAGGCCTGTGTGCACGTGGGTTCCTCAATAGTTTAAGTGCATGTTTTCTCAAGGGCCAGGATGAGGTGTATTCACCTTTTTATCCAGATCCTGGCGCTGTACTCGATATGCTTATTGAACCAAACCAGTACCAATGGCTAGTGCTGTCTTCTAAGTGCTTTTCATTTACAGACTTGCTCAATTCTTACAGCAACTGTAGGAGATAGACGTTGATATTACCACTTTGTTACAGATTAGGAAAGTGAGGCAAAAACATATTAGTTACTTGCTCAAAGTAACACAGTCCCAGGAAAGCTAGCTGTTCGGTTTGCACCAAACCACGATATGAAACCGCCTTCTTTAAAGTGGAAACTCCCTGCAGTGAGGGCCCCTGCTTTCTCCTTCTTCTCTCTCCCAGATCGGTTGCTTAAACTCTCAGAGCCAAAGATTTTGCCCAGTGAGGATGGTGATGCTTCTTGGGAGGGGCAGTGTGGGGACGAAGGGCTGTCATACCTTGGGTGGCGTGGTGCCAGGCACGCGGTAGGTAATCAAATGTTTTCTGGACAAGACTTAGGGCTTCTTCTTTGGACCCCCCAGTTTTTGCTGCTGTGTTGTTAAGGAAAACTCAGCTGTTTTTGGACAGAAAAGCAAATCTCTGCTCATGTATCATTTACATCAATTAACATAGTGAGTATAAACAGATTTATTTCAAAGAAAAAATGTTGAAAAGTTAAAACCACCAATACTTGAGCTTCAACTCATCTGAAACACATAATAGGTTTAAGAAGATGGCCCTGGCTGGTGTGGTTCAGTGGATTGAGTGCTGGCCTGCAAACAAAAGGATCACCGGTTTGATTCCCGGTCAGGGCACATGCCTGGGTTGTAGGCCAGGTCCCCAGTTGGGGGTGTGTGAGAGGCAACCACACATCGATGTTTCTTTCCCTCTCTCCCTCCCTTCCCCTCTCTCTAAAAATAAATAAATAAAATCTAAAAAAAAGTTAACTTAAAAAAAAATGAAAAGAAGTTAATCTCCTAATCTGTATTGGGAGATACAGCGTAAGGCTTGGGCCTGGATAGGCAGTATGCAGATTCAAGGAGACCCAGAAACTTGGCCTTTGTTTCAGGTAATTTAGCTAAAATGACTCCTTAGCACAGTTATATAGGATAATAATCACAACAGATATGTTTTGGAATTCTTGTCCTATCCACAGCCTCCTTTTTGAAACTGCTTCTCTTCTCCACCAATAGTCTCAGTGGAAGGAGGGGTCCAGGGGGCTGTGTTTACACCAAGTGTCCTCCCCTTCCCTGATTGGACCTGTGGTGAATACCTGACCAGAGTCCAGCCAATCCACTGGCTGGCAGCACCCAATCAGATTTACTCTTTTGAGAATTGGAAACCAGGGGCCCAGAGAGTGAAGCAGTCCTGAAAGGTCTAGCAGACTTAGGCTTGTGGATATAATAATGCAGAGGAATCTTCCAAAGAGAAATGGAGAAGAGGGAGAGAGCAAGGAAACAATGTCTCGCTCCCAAGAGATGGAACAAGGTCTGTTTCCAGCATGGGAATTTCTGTGTATCCTGCAATACATTCCTTTTTTGCTGAGTGGTGAGTGGATTTGTGTTCTTCAAAATCCATTGATTCCTGAGTGGTTTTAATCATATGATCCTCTCTGGTTGTGGAGTATATATCGCCTTATACTTGGCATGTTAATTGATATACATGGAATACAATGTAAAGTTGTTTTCCTTCCCCTCTTTTTGGTCAAAATGAAGTTGTGTTTCTCTTGACAAGATAGTATGATATTTCCAGAGTAGACTCTCCAATTCTGGTCAGCAGATATTTGAGGCCTGTCTCATATCAGAGGGAATCACATAATTGGATACATCAGCACTACCTACAGACAGCTTTTCATCAGCTGTTTTTACATAGCTAAGTCCTAATTACTAGTTATCATTATCCAGCTTACTCGCTTCTCTGTCTTTCTGCTGTGATTGCACTTTCCAAGTTCACTGTGCTTAGGCACTTCTGTCTCTAGATAGAGGGAAGAGGTGCAGGGTAAAAATTTAAACCTGCCAGTCTTGCTCCATACTTTGAGTTCTAGTTCTAAGTTTGGTGGAGGACAAGGTTTATAGATCGACCAAGAAGATATTTAATTAAGAAGACTTTGCCTCTGAATTCTCACCTACATCTCCATTAGTTTTCCTAGGCTCCTCATACCATGGCGGCAGCAGACTGTGGTGGGAAAAATTCTGACCAGTAGCCTGTGTCCTTTCCAGTCCTGGCTTTGCTATCTGGGGGACCTGAGCACGGGTCACCTCCCATCTCTAGGCCTCTATTTCCCCCATCTATAAAAAGAGTGTTAATAATGCCAGTTCTGTCTAGATCAGGGTGGTTGTAGGATGATATGAGAAGATCGATGGAAGGAGATTTTGAAGCCATAAAGAGTAAAAATGTGTGTGGGATCATTAGCAAGGCCATACTGGAGAAATGACTGTGTTCAGGCAGTATAAATCTTAATTGACTCAACTCACAGCAACTCCAAGAATACAGACTTCTGGTCAACCCCCAAACCCACTAACTTCCTCAGGTTCCTTTCTCTCTTAACTCTTTTTCTTCTGGAGCTCTATTTCAGGGGGATAAAAATGCTTCCAGTAGGGCTACGGAATCCTGAAACCAGCTTTCACTTGGGAATACTTAGAAAAGTATTTGTCTTTGTTGAGGGTTCTTGAGGTAAATCATTGCCAATCTGAGTACCAGCCATTGAACTTCTTTTCCCCAACAGTCTAATTCAGAAAAAGGTGGAAAAGCACACTCATCAAAGGGCTGGAAGCTTTCCTGTGTGCATCAACCCACTGGGGGCTGCCCACCAAGACCCTGCTGCCCAGCCATTCTGTCTTAATTGGTCTGGGGTACGACCTGGACTTTGGTGCTTTCAGAAAGTTCCAGGAGGGTCTAATGCACATCCAGGACTGAGAATTTACTGATCTTGTCGAAACCTTCAGTTTATAGGTGAGGAGCTGGAGCCCTGATTTCTCTCAACCTACAGCCTTCCATTTAAATTTGTGTTGGCCTCCCCTGGAAGTTTGGCTAATACCTAACTCTCAAACATTCTAAAATGGAAAAATGTTCCTCTCAAACCAGCTTAAACTCTCAATGTCACTACCATCATCATCCTGAACGCCTACCTGAAAACCTCAGGCATCTTTAACATCCTCCTCATTCCCAAGCTGAACTCCGGAACTGGGAAGAAATATCTTTGGCAGATGTCTTGCTTTACTCCATTTCTCTCCGTTTCCACTGTCTTCATACTAGCTCGTGTCTTATTAGCTTACATTTAACGTTGTCCATCAGCCTGCAAACTGATCTCCTGCTTCTTCTCTCCTTTTTACTTTGCACCAAATACGAGGCATAACAGAGGGTGGGGTCTCAACTCCACAGCCTGGCCTTGAAAGGCTCCTGCTATTTGGTTTTGCTCTACCTTTTTACCTGCTTGGCTGAACTGGACCTCTACTTTCTGAACACATTTTTTATTAGGTTTTGCTTTTGATCTTCCACACTTTTTTTTTGCCTGTACAATTCACTTAATCCTTCAAAGTCTAACCTGAGTATGGCACTTCTGCTAAATCTTTCAGGATCTCCTCCTGCCAAAGGGATTTCTCTCTGAATTCCTGTAGCACTTTATTTGCTCTGGACTTTGGGTCCTTGGTACAACTGAGTTTCTCATGGAGACTTTGTGGGGACCAGTGCCCTGTTCTATACATCTCTGTGACTGTCTAATGCAGCAGAGCCTTCTTTGCCATGGCAGGTATGCAGCAAGTATTGCTTGTGTGAATAAATGCAGAACTGCAATACAGCCAAGTGACTTTTGAAAGATCATCCAGCTCGTTTGATGGGCTGAGTTGGAAGAGATTCCATGTCTCTGACATGTGCATTCTGTGCCACTTCAAGAAGTACAATTTGCTTAAAGATGGCTCACTTTACGTTTTTTTTTAATTAAAAATATAGTTGTCTCACCCTGGCCAGGTGGCTCAGTTGGTTGGAGCATTGTCCCACACACCAAAAAGGTTTGTGGGTTCGATTCTTGGTCACAGCATATGACTAAGTTGCGTGTTTGATCCTCGGTTGGGGTGTGTACAAGAGGCAACCAATGTTTCTCTCTGTCTCTCTCTCTCTCCCTTTGATCAATGATAAAAAATATCCTTAGGTGAGGATTAAAAAAATATGTCCTCATCAAGGATATCTGTTTGCTAACTGAGAAAGAAAACAAGTATGAAAAAAGTTGAACAATTTGGGAGAAGAAAAAACAATCTTGTGAGCAGCTCTGCCAAAACCAACCAGAAAACCAAATATTAATATTTGTGGAGAGTTACAGTTTCCTGTCATTTCTGGAGAATAGGGGAAAGCCCAAGAAGAAAGGAAGAAGGGACAAGAACAAGCTTCTTCCAGAAGATTAAGGCCCCAGGCTTTCTGAAAGCATCTGTTCTATGTGGCCACTCTGACAGCTATATGCTTTTGACAATGCAGGACAGACTGCGTACAGCCGGGTTCAGTGAGGGCTGGGCAGTTTCTTCTCCATTACCCCTCGTTAAACGTCTGAGTGCCGAACTTTGCTAGTGCACTGTATTAGGATTAATCTCTCCTGAATCCCACACATTTCATTTAAATGGCACTGTTAATTGCCTGAGGGGTCACTGAAAATGCAGCATGAAATGCGTGGTAAGTGACCTGTTATACAGACCTTAAATTCTACATTTCTGATGAACTCTGTGAGCTTAGCACCCATTAATGGCCTTCTCTTTGAGTACTAGCATTTGGTTTAGGCCAGTGAGTTAGCACTCATGCATGCTTTTAAAAATCTTACCTGCCACCTTGATCCCTCTGTTTCTCTGTCTCCCTGTCTCTCCCAGTCTCTCTCTCTCTCTCTCTCTCTCTCACACACACATCTCTCTCACACAGACACACACCCACATACACACAACTCTGTTCTATTCCTGGGATGGTGTATTTCTGAAATTATTCACTATCTTGAGAATTCTCTTTTGAAATGAACGCTAGAAAAGCAATGACTTGACCATTGGACAGTCCTGGCTTCCCATCAGGCACCTGTTCATAGAGGTGTCTCATGTGCTATGGGGAAGCCTACGGTCCCTGTCCCCGTTCCTTAGCTCTATAATGATGAGGTGTGAGGGTTCTGGCGAGGGTTCCCTGCCTCCCAGGTTAGTAAGTAACCACCAGGCTGGGCATTATATTCATGCAACCTTCTTTCCCCTGATCCAAGTGGGAAAATAAATCCTGTTGTCTCATGTGTTTTAGAAGAAAGGCCTTCCATCTGTGAGGTCTGGTTCCTAAGGGGACCCTGTGGCTGAAGAGCTGTGCCTGACTCACTGCAGAGGTGGCCTGGGTGTCCCTGCTGGCACATGCAGTTGGTCTGAGGCGGGTGAATTGGCTCATGGAGAATGGTGGATACATGATTGCAGCAAATGTTTGTTCCTAACTGATTTGCATAGGATTGTATAAAGTTGGATGCTCATGAAAACATGCAGGTGAAGTGTGCGAGGGGTGGATATAGAGGAGGAACTGAGGAGTGGAGAGCTTTGCCCTGAATTCTGACCCTGCCCTGTCACTGCATGTGTCTGGCCTTTTGGCAAGTGGCTCACTGCCTTGGACCTGCTTTCTCCATGTCTAAGAGGATCTCTTGGGCCCTTTCATCTGTGAGAGACTGTGATGTCTAGGAAGGCCCAGACGCACTACCTCCAGTGCTCAGAAACCATGTGGAAATACTTTAGCATGGACCTCTAAGGATAAGGAACCAAGCCACGGGGCGTGTATTAATAAAACCCACGCAGGTCCCAGTGCTGCCCCCATTGTCAGCATCAGCTCAACGAACTTCATGGATCTGTCACCTCATTTAGTCAGGTCCTATCCTTCCTTTGCTAACTGACCTCACTCAGCATTTGCCATTGTATATGGGCTTGTAGACTTTTCCTCCTTTCCTGTGGGCTTAACTGTCTATAGCAATTGAAATCTGTGCTTGCTGGTGATTAGGAAATACTGATTAAATTAATAGCTCTTTCCAACAAGAATATCTTTAATGGAGGTAATACAAAAATGTCTAATTACAGGCTTATCATTGTCTGCTTTGAGTCTAAATAAATTTACCGTTTAACTTGGGTGGGCTAAGAGGTTAATTGGGAAATAGGGGTTCGACTGCACCCGCATGCTCACTGGCTTTGAGCAGGGGGGGAGGATGACTCTATCCAGTGTAATCCCCTCCCAGTGGAATGCTTTTGAGGGGCACAGGCCTGGCATGGCTCATGCTGTGGCTCCTCCACCCAGCACATTCAGGCAAGTATGGAGTGAGGAGTAGATGTGTCCTGCGAATGAAGATGCCTCACAAACACAGAACTGAAGGTCTTTATCCAGTCATCTGCGATGGATACTTAGGTCATTTCCATGTCCTTTGACTCCTTTTGATAGCCAGTCATCCCCTCATTTTCAGAAGTGGGGAGTTTAATGGCAGATCTAATGCTTGGCATGAATATCTAACAATTTCTGAGTTTGTGGCACCAGCTGGAAAATTGTCTGTATCTTCCTCTTTGTCCCCCCAGAGCACATCTGCACACACTTATGACCACACATAAGCCAACTATAAGTGAAAGATGAGGGGTGAATCCAGGCTATGTGACCCCTGACTTATTTGATTCCACCTAATTTATCAAGTGTTTATTAAGTGTTTCAGCTAGCACTGTGTTCTAGGGAATTAAAAAAAAATAGTTTAGAGATAAACCTTGACATGGAAATGTGTGGGAAGACAAGTTTTACTGACCAGAAATAATCAGACAACAATCGTGGTCGGTATATAAGCAGCTGCTAAGACAACTATAATCAAGTTCTAATAGAACCAGTCAGAATAATGTGCTGGGGGCTGGGCAGAGGCAGAGCCCAATTGTCTTAGCTGAGGTGGTTCCAGAGGCCAGGAAGGAGGGGTCAGATTGGGACAGAGGAGAGGAGGTCGGAGGATATTTATGAAAGAAAGGGAGGGACACAGGTGCCGGATGGTTATTCTACTCTCTGCATGGAGTGAAGTCCATTCCACTCTTGCTTCAGAAGGAGAGAGACCCCCGCATCTGTTTATTCCCTCTATTTGGTTGACCACCTGGACTACGAATGCCCAGGGAGCACCCTGCAGTCAGCAGTTCTCTTAGAGGGCTGATGGCAAAGCATGCGTGTAGACCTCGCAATCACAGAGGCAAACTTCCCACCTTAGGATTGGCCTCACCTTGATTCAGCTTCTTCCCATAACCCATCTTTACATTTTAACATTCAGGAGTTGAATTTCTGGCCTCCTCTTTCTAGGTCAGACCTCTCCCCTGGGGACAAAAATATGAATATTATTCCAGGAATTTTTTTTCCCTAGTGATTAAGGGTGGAGTTGTCCTCTGTCCAGGGACCCTCTGTTAACGTCCAGGTCTACAAACAAAAAAGAGATTAAGATGTGGATTGCTCACTGTAGAAAAGCAATCTGTTACAGAATTAAAAGTGTTGTGGACACTCAAGTGATCTCATGGCTTGTTTTTAAAACCCAGGCTATGTTAATACTCCTCTCTGTCTTAGCAGAAAGTTCTGTAATAAAAATTTACAGCTATAAGCCCTGTGTGCTTCTCGTTGCTGTTGCCTTATAAGAAAAGAAGGTAGAGAGTAAGAGATGGAAATACTGTATCCTCTTAAGATGATATTGGTCTTCATTTTATCAATTGTTCAAAATGCACCTTTTTTTTCTTCAGGAGGTGGCAGTTTTGCTTGTAAGATTTGCTGTTGTTTTATAGAGAAGGGCTTCTCTTCATAGCAAATGGGGAAAATTTATCAGGTTGCCTGTACTCACCCACCATTTCAACTCGGCAGTTGAGTGACTCGTGTAGACCACCTGAGCAGCAAAGGTGAGGTCCCGCTAGTGCGTACTGAAGTGATCAGACCACTGTTTACTTTCTTTACTTTTAATTTCTTTGCAAATGTTTTTTTAAAGGCAGCCCAAGGTTAACAATAGAAATTTACTGCCGTTTGCCCAGAGCAACTTCTGAAGCCTGTTTTCTCAAGCTACTTGGTGGAGGCTTGATAACAATAAGGCTTTTTATCTTTGAAAGCAAACGTCCTTTTTATCAGTGGGTGTCCTAAATCCTTTCCGGGGCTAATGAATGCAGTTACAAAGTGGAAATACGGAGTGACAGCAGAGGGGAAGGGAAGGGTGGCTCCTAGTGGTAACAGATGATGCCTCTTCTAGCCTAACGTACGTCTGGCAAACCCGGTCTTCTGTAACACAGACCATGCCGGGCCTACTCATCAATTTAAATGGAAGAAGATATGTCCAGGTACCAATGTGTCAGGTCTGCTCTGGTCATACGTTACAATAGTAGTAATGATGGCAATATGGCACCATAGAGCATAGTCCACGCACCAGGCACTGGGTTAGTGTTCTGTGTTGGGGTTTCTCCACCTCGGCACCACTGACATTTGGGACTGGGTAATTCTTTGTTCTGAGAGGCTGTCCTGTATGTTATAAGATGTTCAATAGCACCTCTGTTCTCAGCTCACTAGATGCCAAGAGCACTCCACGCCCCAGTTTGTGTCAACCAAAAATATCTCCAGACCTTGCCGAATGTCCTCTGGGTGGGGGTGGGAAGGGAGCAGAGCCATTACTCTACATGGACTATTTAATTGTAGATTAACCCACTAATCCTCTTGACACTGTGAGAGACACTAGGTTATCTCCATGTTATTATTTCTCAGGGGAAACCTGAGCGGTGAAGAGGTTAGATGGCTTGCCCAAGGTCACAGCATATACAGGTGTAGGCAGTGAGTGTCTGGCCAGAAAACCAAGGGGTCTATGAGGACAAATTTGTGCATTCTTCTTGTAAATAAAAAGCCATGTCGGCAGTGACATGCTGTCCTACCACCCAACTCCTACTCACAGACAGTCGTTTATCATGCCTTCCCACTCCGGGACACAGCTACCTGAGGCATGAAGTGTCCTTGAATGTTGGCTGATTCATCCTGTCTAAAAAAATATTTCACACATATCAGGACATATAAGAATACATGACAAATGCCCAGAGACACACATGCCTGGTTAATTTAATAGGTTTAATTTAATATTTTGTCATATTTGCTTTAGATATTTTTAAATTAAAAAAAAATTTGAGGGAGTTCATCACTAGACTTGCCTTACAAAAAATGCTAAAGGAAGCTCTTCAAGTTGAAATGAAAAGACACTAATTAGTAACATGAAAACATATGAAAGTACAAAAGCCACAGGTAAAAGTAAGTATATAGTCAAATTTGGAGTAATTTAACACTGTAGGTGGTGGTATGTAAATCCCTTTTAACTCTAGCATAACAGTTAAAAGACAGAAACATCACAAATAGCTACAGCTACAGTAATTGTTAATGGACACACTATATAAAAAAGGTGTAAATTGTGACATCAATAATAGAAAATGGGAAAAGAGTAGGAAAAGTGTTGAATTTTTATATGCAAATGAAGTTGTTATCAGCTTAAAATAGGCTGTTATGAGATGTTTTATGTAAGCCTCATAGTAAAGCTTACACAAAATGTAAAGCGGAGGGAATCAGAGAATATCATTAAAAAATTAAATCACAAAAGAACAGTGAGAAGAAGAAAGGAACTACAGTCAGAAAGCAATTAGCCAATTGGTAAGAGCGAATCTTTACCTTAAACATAATCAATAATTACTTTAAATGTAAATGGATTAAATTACGCAATCAAAAGAGTGACCGAAAGGATTGAAAAAAACAACAAGGTACAACACATCTACCAGGCACTCATTTTAGCTTTAAGGCACAATTGCCAATATATGGAAACAACCTAAGTGCCCATCAGCAGATGAATAGGTTTAAAAAGTGCGACACACACGTACACACACACAGGAGTGTTATTCAGCCTTAAAAAAGAAAGTAATACTGACGTTTGTGACAATGTAGATGAACCGGGAGGACTTATGCCAAGTTGGTTCAGCCAAACACAGAAAGACAAATACTGCTTGAGCTCACTTATACGTGCAATCTAAAATGGTCAAACTCACAGAAGCAGACAATAGAGTGGTGGTTGCCAGGGGCTGGGAGGTGGGGAAATGGGGAGATGCTGGTTAAAGGGTACAAAGGGCCAGTTACACATGGGATGAGTAAGTTCTGAAGAAGCAGTGTACAGCAGAGCGACTATAGTGGAAACACCACATCATGTACTTGAAATAAGAATTGTCCCTGCAAAAAAAAATCATACCCATGTGAGGTGATGAATATACCAACTAGCTCGATTGTGGTAATGATTTTGCGGTGTATCCACATGTGAAACATCACATTGTACACCTTTAATATGTATCATTTTTATTTGTGAAATATACCCCAAAGATGAAAAACACTAATCTCGTGTAATGCTAGAGCTAATTAATTTGTGTTTGTAAAGGGCTTTGAGATCTAAAATTGAAAGTAGTTTCAAAGCACAAAATATCATGACCATGGTTTATTTGTGTCCTGTTATTTAATGTTATTTTATGGCTGAGGTTATATAATTTATTATCACAAGGTGAAGGAGAGCTCGTTGCATGCCAAGATGAAAATATATAGTAGATACAACAATATATCTATTACACATGTTTTAACAGGGAGCTACCTGCTTGCATTTATCACCTGTGTTATGTGAGGGTGAGTTATGAGACCTCACACAAAAAAGGTGTATCTCTTTTTCGCACTCATAATTTAGAAATAGTACTAAATGGATTTTGGAGAAGCCTTCGCACACGCGTACACGCACACACAAAGGAGCACCGTAGGACTCATATCAGGTCAGGGATTTGAATGACTAGAGCGATTTCTCTGCCTGGGGGTGTACTGAAGCGAAGTAATGAAAAAGTACATGCAAAGAAGAGATGGCTATGACTTTTGCTTTATTGCTGTGGCTGAGTACTATAAGCTGATGATTTTCAAACTAACAAATATTTGGAGGTGTCATGCTACTTAAATAGGGAGGTCATTTTTATTTCAAGTGGTAGAGTCATTTATTATCCCCATTTTATAGGTTGAAAAACCAAGCTAGAGGAAGATTTTTCATCTGACATCTGATGAGAAATTGCTGCAGTTTTCATCGCCTTAGCGTTAGTCACTGAGAATAATAACCAGCGCGGTTTATTGGATATTGCCCATGTGGGTTACACATGGGCACGGAGCTTGGCACATGGCAACCAGGATGCTGGTGTGTGAGACAGACGCTGTGCTGAGGGCTCCACTTGGATTACTTCATTAGGTTCTCTCATTAGCACTAAGGGGTATGAGGTATTAGCTCCCATTTTAGAGACGCAGAAACTGAGGCCCAGAGAGAGTAAGTTAGGTAGTGACGGATCAGGATGCAAATCTGTGTTCATGTGACTCTCAAGTCTCTGTCCTTGACCATGGACTCTCCAGCACTGTCCGATACAGCGGCCGCTGGCCACACACGAATAGTCAGCACTTGAAATGTGTCCAGTCAGACTCACAGTACAGAATTTGCTGGGAGAGCGACGTAACTACTGGATTTTGAAGACTTTGAACAAAAGAAGGAATATAAAATACCATTAATATTTTAAAAATATTGGTTATGTGTTGAACTGATAATATTTTGGGTATATTGGGTTAAATAACTATATAATATTAGAATTGATTTTATTTATTTCTCTTAAAAATTATGTAACGTGGATATAGGATGTAGCATGCATCACATTTCCATTGGACAACACTGCGAGAACCTGCTGACTCCGTCCCCTTGTACTTCTTTCCACGGTTTTCTGCCCACAGTAAGCCCTCCCCTGTTCTGACTCACCCGTGATTTATGTAAGCATCGTCACAAGCCAGAGAAGAGGAAAAATGATAACATAAATTGCCAACGGAATCTTCTTGGCATGAGTGAAAAACAGCTTAAAAATCTCAGAAGACAGATTATAAATTGGCAATTTTCCAGGGCTCAAGCCCCCATCATCCCTCCCCCCACCCAATCCTTCCTCCTTTCTTTGGGAAACATTCTAGTCTGACTTAGACTAGGGCAGTGACTGTGCAAGGCCCTTGAAATGACAAAGATGACTGAGACCCTTTAATCAAGGAGTTCACCCCCTAATAGAGAAAGCTGGTCTACTGCATTATGAGTATGCCAGGGCTGCAGTAACCAGGAACCACAGAGTGGGTGGCTCAAACAACAGAACCGTTTTTCCTCATGGCTCTGGGGGCTGGAAATCTATACCCACGGTCAAGGCCAAGGCTGGCAGTGCTGCTTCCTTGGCTCTCAGGCAGCCATCTTCTCCCTATGTCTTGTCTTCTCGGGGGTGAGTCTGTGTCTAAATTTCCTCTTATAAGGACACCAGTCATACTGGATTAGAGCCCACCCTAATGACCTCATGTTTACTTAATTCTCTCTGTTAAGACTCTGCCTCCAAATACGGTCCATTCTGAGGTATTTGGATTAGGACTTCAACATATCAGTTTTTGGGGAACCCAGTTAAACCCAAAACATGAGCTATGAAGCCAACGTATGGCCACATGGAGATGGAGTAGCGCACTCTGTGGCTGCACGGGGAGGGTGGTCGGGGCAGACGCTGCATACGTGAGCTGGAGGCTGGTGGGACACGGAAATCAGTGGTGGCAGCCGGAATGAATAACAGCCTCCGAAAATTCAAAGGCTTTAAAGAAAGGACTTGTGGACACTTCTGCCTAGTTTTCAACCCAAAGAGTCAAGTGCTTTTGATGGGGGCCTGGTTTAGCCCACGTGTTACTGAAATTGAAAGCCTTCCAGGACTCACTCCCTTTTGAGGATTTGAGCTTTGGGGCCAGTGGATGACTGTAGGGGTGTGGACCTGAAGAAGGTGCCCTGGAGTCCAAGTGCAGGGCCTGTGAAGGAACTTGGACCAACTGGAGCATCAGGGCAGAGTAGACAGGTGTCCATGGGGCCATGTACAGGGAACACGTGGCTGTGAGGTGTGTATAGCATGAAGAAGTGCCCAAGGTTTCCAGGGTAACACAACGGAGCAAGGAGAAGTAACCACAGAAGTGGGGACCAGACTCCAATTCTTCCTAAGCTTTGGCAGTGATTGACCATTTTGGGATAAATTAAGCACCTTTGATTTATTAAAAAAATTAAGGGAAATCTCAAGAGAAAGATGAACTTAAGCAATTTTTTGGCAGGGGGGAAGATGTGACTGGCCCCAAACCTTGAGTTGATGGAGGCCATTCCATGGGTTACAGAGTGGGTGACATATGACTTGGAATTGGAAGGATGCATTGGAGATTTGTTGGAAGGCACAGTCAAAGGGAGACATTTCTGGCAGAGAAAAGAGCAATTGCAAAGACCTAAGAGAATCTGGTCTGTTAGAGAAGTGACTGCTAGCGTGGGCCATAGAGTTTATGTGGGGGAGAGAGAAAGGGATAGAGCTTGAAAGGTGCTGCAATCTTTCACATACGTTTCTGGACTTCATCTGACAGGTAGCGGGAGGATTTGGTGATGGGAGCTGCGCTTCTCTAGGTGCAGGGTGGTTGAGAAGGGGGAGAGGTGCTGGAAGGGGATGTAGCCACCCTCATCGCTGTAATGGGGACTGCAGGGGATGGGGCTGTGGCAAATAATCCCCTAGGCTGTTAGGAAAACAGAATTTCTATTTTATGTATTTATAATTAAAAAGCATATAAAGCATTTATTGGTGTCTATGTAGGGAGCCACCCTGGACCCTCATCTCGGTCCACACAGCGTGCATCTGCATGCCTTACAGGACTTCGGGCATCTCGAAGTGGAGGCTCTACCAGGCAGAGGCGCTGACTGTGGGGACCCTACTTCTTGGCTTGTTTCTTGTGTATTTTTCTGTCCACTGCCTGATGAAGTGGATTTATAGGTTATATTTCTTAGCTGTAGCTCATTGAACATGCACAAAATGGACAAGAAGGTTGAACAGTTCTAAAATGAAACTGTGGTTTTAAGGTGACGTGAAAGTTGTAAACAACAAGCCAATCGTGGGCGGATGGCAGAGCCAACACCTCTCCTTCTGGCGCAAGTTCTCTGCAAACACAACATGAGGTAACAATGGAACCACCTAGTAAGAGGTTGGCCCAAAATATTGCAATCAAGAAAATTATTTAAAATATGAATTTTATCACTGTCATCAATGTCAAACCTTACCCTAAATGTATATTGGCCAATGATATACTCAGTAAGATATTTAGCAGAAATATTATTTACTTCTTTTTGTATCTTTTAAAAATATCTTTTTTTGGTGAATGTTTTATAATATACATATTATTAAAAACAATGGTATATGTATGTAATTCACAAATAAGTAGATATATATAATTAGGGAATGCACGTTCAAAATTTTCCCTGAAAGGGTTTATGATTACAAAATTTTGGAGTCTGCTGTTTTGGGTGATGAGAAATTGAAGTAAATGCATAGTCCGCTTGTAGATTTCCGCTCGTCCTCCGGGCGGCCTGCGAGTGTTTTCCATGCTTTACAGATAACCATGTAACGATTATTAGTCCACGCTGCTCTCCCTGCTCTGGTTACCTTAGGGTGGGTAAGGTAGGGGTAGGGTTTGGATAGGGCAAGGTTTAACATTGAAGATAGAGGTGCAAGAACTCCTTCCTAACATCCTGTGCTCCAAGAGGTATCTAGCAGTTTCCTTGGGCTGAGGCATTGTGGGAAGTATCTTCATAGCAGTCAAATTATGTAGCTTGTGAAGATCCAAGGCACTGGCAGAGCCTGGCTGCACCTCACTCACAGTGGCTTGGAAGTTGGTGAGCTCCGGGATGCAGGCGAAGTGATGCTCCCATCCACTTGTGGACAGTAACCGGTGAGTGTCGCTGACCTAAGCGGCTAGAATTAGGTCTTGGGCTCAGTCTGGCTTCAGGGTTCCTGGATAATTTCCCTTCCAGCGGTTTCTCTCCCTGACTGCCAACTGTGTCTTTCCAGAGAGCACACCTACCCACAAAGGCGAAGGCTCTAGATTTTGAACCAGAGCTTATTTGATGTGTCCTTTCCCTACTCTAGTTTGTTCCAGCCCAACCGAATTTTCTTTGTTTCCAACATGTGGATCCTTCCTTCCTTCCTCTCTTCCTTCCTTCCTTCCTCCCTTTCTCCCTCTCTCTCTCTCTCTCTCGTATCACATGATTCTTGATGCAGCATAGAGGAGCATATGTCCCAATAGACACATCTCCAAATCATCAGCAAAACAAACTTTGTTTCCTCCTCCTCAAGGGTAAGAAAGGCTCAGTGTTTGAAAATGCTATGCCAGTGTCCATGTAGAGAATGGGGGTGGAGAGAGAAAAGACACTTTCATTCTTTCCTTTGGAATTAACACCGAGACCCAGCTGGATCAAATGTCTCCCTCTAATGTGGAAAGAAAATTAAAAAGAGTAAAGTAAGGTGTATTTTATAGAAAAAAACACAATGAACAAAACCCTTTTTTCCCCCAATATACTTTTAATTTGGCCCTGACAGTGTGGCTCAGTTGGTTGGGCGTCATCCCACAAAGCAAAAGGCCGCCAGTTTGATTCCGGGTCAGAGCACATGCCTGGGTTGCGGATTCATTCCCAGGCTGGAGCTCGTATGAGAGGCAACTGGTTGATGTTTCTCTCTCACATCGATGTTTCTCCCCTTCCCCTTCTCCTTCCTTCCTTCTAAAAATAAATAAATAAAGTCTTTAAAAATACCTCAAAAATATGTATACTTTTAACTTGGCTTCTAGCAGAGAGTCCTTTCAAGTGACACCTGGCCTCTGACTATTTCCTCCTCTCCGGCTCTTGTTTGCTGTGGTGACACGTGTTGTGGACGCAGCCAAAACGCAGCTGGGCTCTGAGTCCTTCTCTGTCCTCCTCTGTGCATTCTCCATTCCAGATGGGAAAGGTCTGTCTAGATGTCCAGGCTGCCAGGTCTGTTTTGAGCTCTAACCCAGCCCAGCAACAATCTGAATTAGTTCGGGCTCTTGATAGCAAGTGACAGAAAATAATTTTGGCTGCTTTTGGCCCAAGAGGGACTTTATTGGCTCCCCTTAAGTGGAAAGTCCAAAGATTGGAGCCAGGTTCCTGTGCAGCTTGACCTTTGGGTTCATCAAGCCTGAGCTCTCCTTCTTTGGGCTGGGCTTGAACTCTCCTTGGCTTCTTGCTCACAAAGCTTTTCTCTTGGAGCTGTTCTAAGTGCATATTATAATTTCAGCTCCCAGTCTTGGGGAAAGAAGGACCTTCTCTCTCTCTCCCAGAATCCATATATCAAGCCTCATGAAGGGCATCGGATTGGCTTTTCTGTGATCACCTGCCCATTCTGGAACTCATCACTGTGGCCAGGGGAATGGGAAGGTCTCACTGGCCAGATCTGTTTTTATGGCTTCTCCATGGCTTAGGGCGGTCGTGCTGTCCTGTCCAAACCCAGTATGGGTTTCCCACAGGAAACAGAGGGTCTGTAATAAGCAAAAGGGATACTGGCTAGGCCAAAGCAAGAGCTATCTTCTAGAAATCCTAAATAGGGACCACTTGTGCTATACTTTGTCATCAGGCTACAAAGCAGTGACCCAATGGTAGTAACAACAATATCATAGAATATAAGAAGCAAGTACCAGACACCTTGCTACATGGTTTATGCATCCTCACCTTTAATTCTTAGCAATCCTAGCATGTATGTAGATCGCCATCCTGTTTTACAGGGAGACAATGGAGGCAAGGGGCTTGTCTAATATCCACACAGGTACTCACTGTCTTACAGAGATTTGAACAAAGTGGTTCCAGCTTCACTCAATCTACCTCCTCTTCTTCTTTTGCCTTCTTGTTTTTCTTCTTCTTGTTTGTTATCTTCTCTGTAGACTCAGGCATAAGGTGGAGAAAGCTGAACTTGGCTCAGAGACTAGTTCAGAGACAGACAGTATGTGATATGCTAACTCCATAGTCCCCTCTAATTCCTTCCTCAGCACCGAGACTCTCTCTTTTGTTAGGATAAGTGATTACCCATGGAGCTCCTTGGCGATTTTAGGATGAACACTGATGTGGTTCACAAGTGGACACGCTGGTCTCTCTAGCCCCTATTTCTCCAATTGACTTGCAGTACAGAGCTTTCTAGGTTCTGTCCTCCATTCTGTTACCCTTGGGCTATCATATACCCTACTTGTCACCTCCTTTTCCAGAGGAGGAACTAGCCTCCAGGGAAAGGACTTGCCTCAGGTCACATAGCTGGTTTGTTGCAGAGCTAGCGCTTCACTTTGTCTAGTCCACCGTCAGCATTGCTGTTTTCTGCAGATAGAGGATAGTCCCAGCGCTGCAGTAGGTGCTGGGAGTGAGGCCCGACCTCCTGCCTATGTGTCAAGTTGCAGCATCAAATCCTCTGGACTCAGAGTCAGAACACTCTGATTCTGGGTCTGGGTTCAGTACCACCTGCTAGGGCTGCTCAGAGCCTCAGGTTTTCCTCGCCTCAACACTGAGGTGACAACATCAGCTCTGTCTCCCTGAAGGTATTATTGAAAGGGTAAAATCAGGTGAAATACTTCAGTGGGGTTTAGAAGCTGTATTTTACTCTGTAAACATTTCCTAGTATTTTAGTGGAACTCACTATAAATCTTCAACAGATGTTTTCTTATTAAATGGTTGAGTGCAGAAGCCTTCCTCTCTGAATCAGCTCCTGAATCCTCTAGTGGTATCCAAATAGCATTTCTTCTGGCTTTTGGCTGATAATGGGGATTCACTGTCATCCTCAGATGGTAATTCCAAAGTGATATTTAAGGTTTTTTTTCCCTACAGTTCCAGGGAAGGTTACTCAGTATTTGCTCAGAACAGGCACATATAATCCATAATTGTGGGGCTAATATGCTTTATAGATTTTTCCTGATTAAAAATGTTAACACATTTGGGAATCTGTGTGAGCTGATGGGGAGCTTTGCCCTGCTGGTGGCACACCATTTAGAACAACTAAATGAGCAAAATCTAGTCTGTTCTTGGGCAGAAGGGACTAAAAACAAGTTCACCTCGTGCGTCCTCTGGGCTTTTGTGTGTCACTAAAAGCAATATGTCTTCAAGAGGCACTGTGAGAACTGAGCTCAGGTTTAAGTTCCCTCTTGTTCTGTGCTTAGCCTTGGTCAGCTCAGGTCTTTGTTGTCACCATCAGAGGTTTCAGAACCATTTCCCTGGACTGGGCACAATTACACTTCCCAACTGTGCTTCCAAATTTACACGGCGCACTTGCATCATCTTCAAATTCTGCTTTCCATCCCGCTCCCTGTTCCAGGATCTTCAGGGGTTTAAAACCAAATTAATCTAGTATTTGAGGAATTCCAGCATGTAGTTCAATTTACTTTTCTAATACTGTCTTCCATTCGTCTTCCGTAGGAATCTTTAAGTCCAGAGTCACCTAGTCTATTCTCCGAGCTGCAAACGCACCCCATGATTTCTTGGACCTTTGCTCACCCCTATCCCCCATTCTGGGGGTCAGGGAGTACGTCTTTCCTTTCCCTAGTTTCTCCTCTATCTGCCTCTTCAGCTCCTATATATCCTTCAGGATCTTCAGATTCTCCCTCCTCTCTGGAACCATCCTAACAACTGCAGCTTACAGAGATTTCTATTTATTTTGAACTCTTATTTCACCTACTGGCTATTACTTCATAATGCATCTATCTATTTATCCATCCACCTATTCAATTTGTAAGGATTTATTGAGCCAATTTTATAAAATTCTCAATGCAGGGATCATGTCTTATACTACTTATTTCCTCCAAAGCAACTTATTCATTCAGTAATTACCAACTTGTGTTAGTCAGGATTCTTTTGGTTAACAGTAACAGAGATCCAATTCAAGATAGGGAAAAAAAAAAAAGTGGAGGTGGGGATTTCATAGTGGGATTTAGGAACTCATACTATATTGCGGACAGTCTTTTTCTGCCCTTCATCTCCCATGTGTTTCTGGTAGCAGAGTGACGACTCACAGCTACAGGTTCACATGTTCTCAGCTCAGCAAACCTTTTAGATAAAGCTAGTGTGTGTGCATGGCTCCCCACATCCATAAACTAACGCAGGGAATAGCCCTGATGATTAGACCTAGAATTAAACGATTCATTCTCCTTGGTCATTCACTTTTGCCGTGGGTGTGAGATGCTGTGATTGGCTCAGCCTGGGTCATGTGCCTTACTTTGTCGCTATACATAGTCTTGAGCTAGGGCACTGTTATGTGACAACCTTACCGTAACCAGTGGAAATATGGGAGGAGCAATTCTCCCCCCAAAATAGGGAGAGTGGGAAGACAAAAACCACAGAAGTCTTCCACATATGTCAGCCCCGAACACTGCATATGGTCTATGCTTGGGAAATATTTCATGGTTAAGTGTTTGACTTTTTAGCTTCAAAATTACCTTCTAATTTGGGGAAAATCCACTCATACTTAAAAACTCACTCAACCCCAGAATTACTGGATATTACTGTTAAAACTTCTCGAAGTCCTCTCAGTTATGTCTTCCTTTTGGTATTTCCCTCCCCCTTGGGTATTATACAAACAGTTTAATCCCACAACCACAAAATAGCCCTTAACCATTAAAGAAGCTGTCTTGTGCCCTTTCAATCATACTACTTTTAGGCTGAAAATTAATTTCCCCAAACTGCTTCTTACATACATGTTTTCCAAACCCTTTGCCATGCTTATTTTTCTCCAGTGTTTCATGATCTGGCTGAAATGAGGTTCCTGGAACTGAACCAAGCAAAGTATTTTTGAGGTAATGGGATTCTGTTTCACCTCCCTAATTGTATATACTACACATTTATTGGCTTAGCCTAAGATTTCATTAGGTTTTTAAAATAAGCATGTCATGATGTATATCGATGAAGAATACAAGTTTTTAAAACAACTAATTAGCAAAGATTGGTCGACACTCCTTTCTCAGTCCTTTAGCTCTTGTGTATAGGCTGATGTACTCATTTAAGGAATCCAAATCAGGTCACTTCTGACAGCCTTGCTGATTCTCCTTGTACCCCCTCCAGCAGCCTGGCAGGTACTTACCCCAGAGAAGCTGAAGACGCAGGTTCCTGAATCACCTCAAAACATCACCCCTGTGTCGGTCCCCTGCAGACCAAGCTGATTTAATCTGCCTGCCCTTCTGAACCAGGAATGACTTTTGCATTGTATAGTCCAGTGAAGGTAAACTCATCCAGGCACACCGAAGAAAAAACCAACTTAATTAGTTTACTCTGGTTGCCATAACAAAGTCCCACAGACTGAGAGGCTGAGACAACAGACGTTTATTTTTATCACAGCTTTGGAGGTTGGAAGTCCAAGATCAAGGTGTTGGCAGAATTAGTTTCTTCTAAGGCCTCTCTCCTTGGCTTGTAGAAGGCAGTCTTCTGACGAAATCGTCACAAGTGCATATCTGTGTTCTAATCTCCTCTTCGTACAAGGACACCAGTCATACTGGCTTAGGGCCCACCCTAATAACTCCATTTTACCTCTTTGAAGACCATATCTCTAAACACAATCACATTCGTGGGCATTTGAGATTAGGATTTCCACATGGGAATTGGTGGGGGTGGGTGGGGAGGGCAGACACAATTCAGCTCATTACACCAACCAACCAACGGAAGGTGCGCCTGTGCGTGTGGACGCCTGTGTCCAGCGTTGGTTGAATGGCTGCAATCATGGGGCGGGAGAGCTGAGCTGGACGGACTAGGCATCTTGGTTGAAGCTCAGAGTTAAGAATAATCAGGTAACAAATCGAAACCGAGTAGGCAAATGTTGACCATTACAATACTGGGGAAATTTTTCGTTCCAACTAGATCAGGCCCCTGAATACGCTGCTGTGGGAATCAGGGAACTGACAATAGAAGGTTTGCACCTAAAAAGCAGCTTTTCAATATTCTGGGTCAACCCAAAGGACACATTAAATAGAAGCTCTTATTTAATACTTTTTCAGTGATGGGAATGATGGACCAGCAAGTGAGCGTCAGGTTTCCAGTGACACTGTGGACATCATTAAATAACAGGCAAGCCATTATCTAGGGGTGTAGACAGGGCGCCCAGACTTCATCATTTTTATTCCCACCCCTGGGCAAATTTGGCAGCATAAGGCCTTCATCCCTGCCCTGAGGAACTGCTCTGAAATGCAAAGTTTGACTCAGCTAGCAAAGTAAAAGAAACCGTTATGGTCTCATTTCTATCTTTTTGAGTAATGATATGCCAGTTTCCCAATAAATTGCATAAAGGTGAAAAGAAAAATAAGTCTTTGACCTTTCTTGTTTATAACTACACTTAGATATTTCTTCTCCTATCTTATGCTGGTCACAGCACTTTGCATAGTGGAGATTTAATTTCCTGCTGCTGCAGGCATTAAAATGGATAGGACCTCCCTCCCCCTTCCCTTCTCCCCTGCAACCTGAAGCCTTCTACGTGGTGACTGTCAATCACAGGACCTCAGTCTGGGGTGTTGCAGGTGAAATCCTTCCTTTCTAAGCAAACCGTTCAGACATTGCCGAGCAAATTGGTGCCCCATGGGGAAGAGTTGTGAACACACTGCGATATGGCAGGCAAACCCTCTGGGCAATGAATATCTTTTATCCAGATAAATGTGCTTCTAATTTGTTAGTTTAATTACTGTGGCCCTGCAGAGTCTTGAGCCAGTAATTCCTTTCCCAACAAATTAGAGGTCTTAAATAATTCTGTGGGAAGACTAATTCCTCATTCTAGTTTTTGGAAGTTCCTCTGAAACATATTTCCAGAACTCAGTTGGGTGCCATCGACCACTGGTGAGATGGTCCTGGTCTTGCTGTGGTGTACAAATCTCTCCTTGGAGTGGCTTCTGCATTTCTAATATTGAAGCATAAATCTCTTTTGGATAATTACCTTTCCCAGCTCCTCTTGTAGGGTATGAGGAAGATTTCATCTTTTCCAAATAACTAGCAGCCTTTGTTCTAAAGGAAGAAAGTAAGGGAGTCCTCCCCCAGCCCAATCCCAGTTCTGAGTTTGAAAGACAGGTCTGGTGAGGACACATCACTTACTGGGAACACAAGGGCTCTCCACCTCTGCCTTTTCCCAAGGTTGGGACTGGAAAATTCAAAGTTTGCTTTTGTAAAAAGTATGTGCCTACTTTCAACTGCTGCCTGCTCATTTGGCCCCCATGTATTAATTACCTGCCTGCTTAGCTTCTCTATTTTGCTAATGTTTTTCTTCTCCCCCAAGTGAGAGCCAGCTTAGCTGGCTTTCTGTCAATAGGAAATCTCTGCTAATTGGCATTTCTCTGCTTTGCAAGCAGAATGATAATTGATATTCATAATGATATTCCAGAGTCTCTGCAAGATCCTGAAGGGTCTTATGAGTTCTCAAGAAAGTGATTGACTTCTGTACAGAATAATTGTAGTATCAGGTGTATTTTATGGTTTTCTGATTGACTGTAAATTGAATGTCTGTGTATGGAATATAACTTTCTATTTACCAGAGTAGCTATTAAGTGGAACCTAGTACTCCTTTGGAAGAAATGGAAAACAGGACTTTTTCAACTTGGAAGCTCCTGGTGGCAGGACCAGGGTCAAGTCTAATGCTTCTTTTATCTTTGGAGAACTTAGTGAGTGCTCAGAGGGTGCGAATGGGATCGTTGAGCAGTGGAGAGGCACGGGTGGCTGTAGGCTTGACAAATGATCATCCCCTAAACAGGCCTGAACTGGAGGCCTGAATATTCTTGTTAAACTTGAAAGGTCAGACAGATGGGACTAGAACAGGCTGCAAAAATGTAGAAGTTAGGAAAACTCACACATGGAATGCAGGTCAGGGCAGGCAAAAAGATCTAAATCAAGGGTCTGAGACACTGAGAACATTTCCAGAAGGCGGAAGTGCCAAGGCGGACCACTTTTTCAAGATCAGGAGATGTAGCTGACCTACCTAATACATAGAAATGAACAGGTTTTTATTTTTTAACTTACCACTTTTATTTTTTTATCTGTTTTGCACAAAACAGGTCATCTCAGAGATTCATGTTGCAATTCTGTCCTTGTTAATTTCATGTTTTTGCTAACTGAGCTGTTGAACCTGAATCTAACAATGCACTATGTTCAAAACACCTCGCCTATTGGGAATTCCTGTTCCACCCAGGTCCCTTCCTCCCTCTCTAAGGCCTTGTGTGTTGAGTTCTTGGTCTGCTCTCAGGACTAATCACAAGTCCCACCTCCTCCTAGAAGCCTGTCTTGACTTCTCCAGCCTGTCATGAACTCCCTCCTCTTCGAGCTCAAGCACTCTGCCTTATCTTCCCTTCAGTGCTCTTCATCAAGTAGAGTTTGCTTTCATTGCAGGGTTTCTACAAGTGTTTATTGACCCCTACAACGCCTCTCTTCCTCTCCCTATGTCCTCCAGCCCCTGTTACTGGCCAGGGCAGCTCCATCTTACCGGTGCAGGGCTTGACATGATGGAACCAGAGCTGTACAAGTAGAAACAAGCTGATTGCACAGGAAGCGTCTTATGGGTTTTCATTTTCAAAAATATCTCTTGTTGGGAAAGTGTCCTGCCGCCTCCTCTGGTCAACGATCATACTGATTTGTGCTTACTGTTTCAGATTTCCAGGTCCTACTGGAGTGAACAAAGGAGCTTCACAAGCATATTTGTCAGAAACAAGAGCCTCTTAAATCAACATCTTGCTCTCCATTAGTAATGTCATCCATCACTCTCCTGATCCATTCACTCAAGTCGTCCCATGGGGCATTAGGCTCATCACCCCAGCAGCCCAGAAACTTCAAACTGCGCTTTGGGCTCCACTGATTTCTGAGGATGCCAAACGGGAGACTGTGTCTCCAGAGCAGGCAGCCCACTGTGCAGGAGCCAAAGCTTCCTGAGGCGCATCTCAGTGGTGCTCAGAGGCTGTCCTGGCCGAGCCCTCTGAGAAGTGGCACTTAGAAAAGGTTGATTATGGAACAAATCTAATCTGTCACTCTGCTTAAAACCCACAGCTCTGCCATATGATTTAGTTCCATTTTCTTTTTAATTCTTTAAAGTTAAATTTAAAAAGTTTTGAGGTGGTCGTAGGTGCCCATACAATTTCAAGGAATAGTGCAGTGAGAACCCCTCTACCCTTTACCTGGTTTCCCCCAATGGAAACTCTCACAAACTGAGGGTGCAGCGTCGCAAATCAGAAGGGTGGGTGCTCCTGCTTGCTGCTGGCTGGGGGTGGGAGTTCTGGCCCCCACAAAGTCTCTTTTGACACTATGGAGAGGTGCTTGTTATTTCCAGATGGACAGTGACACCCCCACCTCCACCCAGTCTCTCTGGCACCTCCCAGTGTGGGGATTGGGCTTCTGGTCACACAGCCTGGTGGGGGTGGCATCTGGGCTCCACGCCCTGCCTTTTCCCGCGTGGGTGGCGCGGGGCCCGGAGTCTGGCTGGAGTAGAGACATTGTCAGGTCAAAGTTTTCTGTCTTTCTGGCTGCCTCCTTCCTGGTCCTTTGGCTAGAGAGAGAAGCTTTTGCCGTGGTTTTTTTTTTTGTCTGCGTCTGTTGGCATTTCTGGGTTGCAGGCACATCAGCTGCAAGTCTGGGATACTTGACCCCTCCAAAAAAAAATCCAGTGAACTTATTATTGTGTCACTTTTCAGGTCCTGGGGCCCCTCTCTGGTCTGCCTTTTTCTCTCCAATTTTCAAATCTTATTAATAATGTCCCGGGTTTTTAGTCGTAGTAAGTGAGAGGAATGGAAAAAGGTACATGTAGTCCATCTTTTTGAAAGCAGAAGTTCCCAGGTATCTTTTCTTTTTCCGCTTTACATACGGAACGCCACGATCCGTCCTTGCTCACCTCTCCAGCATTCTGGTAGCACCTGGCACTGGGCAGGACGCTCGAACAGCAGCTAGGGGTGAAACAGCCCTGCTGTCGTTTCTGCGGGTCCCTTCGCCCACGCTGTTACTAATAAAAACACACTGACCCGGTGCTTATTACGCGCCAGCTAAGTACCGTACTATTATTATAGAGATGAAGAAACTGAGGCCCAGAGAGGTGAGGTCATCACTGTGGCTCACGCAGCCAGTGAGCGGCAGAGCCCGAGTTTGGACCCAGGCAGCCTGGCTCAGCAGCCGCGTCCTAACCGCTCCGCTCTGCCTCCTCCCTGCCAGTTCCGGTTGTCTGACTTGCGTGGGCAGTGCCCCGCAGGGCTCCGAGACACCGACTGCTGGGTCCACCCCCAGAAATTCTGAGTCAGGTAGGTCTGGAGTGTGGCTTAAGGACGTGCGATTCTAACGAGTTCCCAGGTGATGCTGATTTCACTTTCTGGGACCCACACTTTGCAAACCCATCACCTTCCCAGTCTCTTCCCCGCTGGTGGCTCCACAGCCTTTCGATTTGCCACGGGCGTCACCTCCCCTGATGTGACCTACTCTTCTTTCTCCCACCCTCAGATGCTCCCGCCAAGCTTCCCGCGCAGTCTCTGCCCCTCTCAATTACTCTAGTTGCCACAGTTCATGAAAAGTACCTATAAACACATCACTTTTCCATCCTCCCACTGCCTTGAGGGCAGAGAGGAGAGTGAAGAACACAGTATGTATTATTCATCTTTGCAGTCACTTGGGGTGACTGTTGAAAAGAGATTCCTGGGCCCGGCCCCTGCGTTTTGAAGTCAGTAGATGTGCGGTCGGGCCCAAGAACCTGCCCTTTAAAGAATCTACTTCCACGATTCTGACGCAGTTGGCCCACTTTTGAGACATTACCCTAGGACTCTGCCTTGTGCTGGGCACTAAGTGCTCAAGTATTATTTGTTAACTGGATTTTGTTGAACTGAACTTTGCAATGAAATGATAAGTTACTCTTTATTGCCTTTTCTGCGCTTTTTCCCTTTACCCCCACCCCCAACCCCCTGAGGGCAATTTTTTTGTAAAATCTAGTAGGTCCTCTTCCCCCAAATTCTTTCTTTTCCATTCACATGCTTCAGTGAAATTCAGGTAGCTGTTGAATAAACTTGGAAATATTTAAACAATTTTGGGAGGTATCTTTTTCATGTTGAGACATTTAACAAAGAAATGTGCGCAAGTCCTGGGTGTTCACCTTGATGCCTTTGCCCCTGTACAGCTGGGCAAGACCACCCAGGCCACGATGCCAGACATTTGCAGCACTTAGCAGGCTCTCTCGTGACCTTTTCCTTCAGCACACGTCCTCCAGGGGAACCCCGCTCTGACTTCTGTCACCAAAGATTAGTTTTCCCTGATCTTGAACGTCATATAAATAAAACTGTAAAGAAAGTACACTTTGGGATCTGGCCATTTGTGCTCAACATTATGTGCATGAGAATCATTTATGTCTTGGTGCACAGCAGCAGTTCTACATTGCTGCGCTGTGTTCCATTTTGTAAATATAAAGCAATCAACTATTCTTATATTGGGTATCTTTTTGGGTTGCCACGTAAACAATGGTGATGAAATATGCATACTATAAAATGTAACACTGTAACCATTTCTAAGCGCACAGTTCAGTGGTGGTAAGTGCATTTCCCGTCTGGCACAACCGTTACCACTCTCCCTCTTCATGGCTTCATCTTTCCGAGTAGAAGCTCTGAACTCATTAAACAATCACCCCCTGTTTCCCTTCCCCTGGCTCCTGTCAACCACCGTTCTGCTTTCTGCTTATGTGAATTCGACTATTCCAGGTACGTCATCTAAGTGAAATCCTATAGTACTAGTCTTTGGTGACTGGCTTCTTTCACTTGCACTAATGTCCTTAAGTTTATCTTTTTGTAGCGTGCTTCAGAATTTTAAAGACGGAAGTATTTCATCCTATATATGTAACACATTTTATTTATCTATTAATTTGTTGATGGACATTTGGGTTGTTTCTACCACTTGGCTACGGAGATTCTCTTTTAGTTTCAGGGAGTCCGCAGCGGGTCAGTGCTGCCCCAGAAGAGGGCACAGGTGCAGACACTCAGGCCATCTGACAGTGGAGGTGGTCAGTGGTTATCCTTCCTTGGAGATCCTGCAGCTGGAGAGAAATTTGGGAAACAAAGCAAGAGACTCAGGAGCCTGGGAAGCAGGTCGGGTGATGTGCCACCCTGGGAATGCGCAGAAGAGCCGCAGGTCTCTTTAGGACCTATCACTCAGTGGGTATCACAGTCCATTTTATATCTTTCACCATATGCTCCACCCATGCTGGTCATTTTCCACATACTCTAACACTGGACGTGACTTTGTGCCACAGTATCTCTGCATGTGCTGTTCTGTCTAAAAGTAGAACACTTACAATCCTACTCATACTTGAAGAAGCGGGTTTCCCTGCCATTCTCCTCTCACCTTTTTTCTTGGAGGAGGTAGAACTTTGTGCAGTCTGGAGTTTTTACACTGTGCTACACATCTGAGGGTCTTCACATAGTCCCCGGGGGCCACGGTGAGCGTCTGGACTTAACGGTGCCCCCTGATCTGACCCAGTGTAAGCGTCTTTGGTGGAGATGGTGAAAGGAACATATTTGAGTCTACCATCTATTTCCTAATGTTCCGACCTTTGGCACATGAGCCTCATCCATCAAACTGAGATAATATTACCTACTATGTGGGAATTTTGAACCATACATGGATAGATATTTGGGAAACCTCTTATAAGTCTACGTGCTCTAACTATTAGTTATCATTAATATATACTTCACTCTTTTACTCTTTCCTTTTTGTATTTCTCTGCTTCCTCCCTTTTCTCTTCATTTTCTACATCTTTTCTTTTCCTATATTTTTCATATATGTTTTGTTCTTTCCCTTCAGACTGATAGTCATACCAATAAGCACCTTTAGCCCTGCTCGGGGCTGCTTAGACTTGACCTCTGCACTTGCACTACCCGTGATCGTGACCAGTCTTACGTTTCCCCCATTTGTTCAAACTTCTCTTCTGGGACTTAACACCTCCTACTGGCCTGGGGAAGAGTTCTCCAACTTACACAGTTTCTTTGTTGTTGAACTTTTATTTTATTGTTTATTTATTTAATTTTTAAAATGGAATTTATTGGGGTGACATTGGTTAATAAAATTACATAGGTTTCAGGGGAACAATTCTATAATGTATCATCTGTATATTGTATTGTGTGTTCACAACCTCCCCCATTGTTGGACTTTTAAAAAAGACTTTCTGTGCAACAGTGTCAGCTGATTAACCTTTAGGCCTGCAAAAAAAAAGTGGGGGGAGGACATCAAAGCAGTAATATTTTCAGCTGTTTTTCACTGAAGGGTGCATCAATCATAGAAATGTCTTTGACTCCTGTTTGGTCACGGCACCAACAATTGGGTATAACTCTCTGAGTCAGAGGGAGTTAATGGTTTCTTGGGGTAATAAAGCTGTCAGGAGGAGGGAGATTTTCATCTCACACCATAAAAAATGTGCAAGCATTGGGTGGTGGTGCAAGGACACTGAGGAGATGGCAACATCTGGAGAATCTAGAGACCAGAGCAATCTGGGGATTTATGGCCTGAGAGAAATGCATTAGGCCAGGAGCCTGGAAGCCTGGGTTCTATTCTCACCCCCATCGCTGACTTCCAGAGTGACCTTGGGCGCGTGACCTTTCTTTGCTTCTATTCACTCGCTAGACAAGGATAGTAATACTGCTTGTATTTATCAATTTGTTACCCGAAGAGAGTTTTAATTTCCTCTCTTTTGGTAAATGAACAAGGCCCTTTCTCTCTCTCTCTCTTTCTCTCTCTCTCTCTCTCTCTCTCTCTGTATATATATTACACATATAAATTACAATTTCGTTGGAAAGAGCTTTAATTTATTTTATTAAGAATTCATCAGACCTGGGATGCTAAGAAGTTTAATATTAAGGCCATGCCAACTTTAAGGAGGAAGAAGTTGCAGCTCGGAGAAATTCACACTTGCAGAATCAGAACTTTAAGTTGCTATTAATCACAGTAGGTTTCTCCTATTTAATCATAGACCCACAGGACCAGAGAGTAACTTTGCAAATAACATCAGAGGATCTTGGATGTGTAACTATCTGTTTTAATTATTGGCAAGTGGGTTATATTCAGTGTGGAGTAGAAGTGAAGTGTCCACAGCCCAGCTGGGAGTATCACACCGCAAAGCAGAGCAGGGACAGGGTTAGGGCTCAACTCAGGTCCCTGCTTTTCCATGCAGACTTCCCAAGGCACCATGACATCCCTTAATTTACCGAGGCACAATGAGGTCACTTACCTTGGTATTCATATGTCTTATGACTCCTATCTTTCAATTATATTCTATTTTTCGAAGTTGCTTTCTTTCATTGCAATTTAGCTTTTAAGAGACGATTATTCCTGTGGTTACAAATTCATTCATTCATTCCACAGATATTATGAAGTGCTCATGAGGTGTTAGTCAAAATGCTGGCCCGAGAGACCATTAGATGTGGCTCCTACCCTCACGGATCTTGGGAATGACTGGGGAGAGAGACATCCAGGCATTGCCATGCCAACATCCGGTTGCAACGGTGATAAGCGTGAAGGAGAGAAAGCACCCAGAGCTGTTAATAGAAGTAGTGACTGACCTCCCAAAGATTTTACCTAGTGTTATTATTACAGCTCCCAAGCCCCCTTTCCATCCTCCTTGAGGCCACTCCATCAGCCCTACCAATATCCCTTCCTCCCTGGGGTGTAGATTTTTGTTTTTTATTTTAAATTGTAAAACACACGTGACAAAATTCATCATCTTAATCATTTTTAAGTGCACAGCTCGGCGGTGTTAAGCACCTTCACGTTGCTGGGCAGCTACAACCTCCGTCCGTTGCCAGAGCTGCTTCTGTCTTGCAGAAGTGAAACTCTAAACAACTCCCCACTCTCCTCCCCTCTAGTCCCTGGTAACCACCGTTCTATTTTCAGTCTCCATGAATTTGACTCCAACGAGTCCCACATACAAGGGGGATCATGCAGTATTTGTCCTTTTGTGACTGGCTTATTTCACTCAGCATGACGTCCTCAAATTTCAGCCACATGTGTCAGCATTTTCTTCCTTTTTGAGGCCGAGTACTATTATTCCATTATATGTATATACCACATTTTGTTTATTTATCTATCAGTTGAGGGACACTTGGGGTGCTTCCGCTTTTTTGGCTATTGTAAGTAGTGCTGCTGTGAACATGAGTGTATGAATAACTGATAGGGACTCTGCTTTCAATTCTTTGCAGTAAATACCCCCAAAGTGGAATTGCTGGGTCAGGTGGTAATTCCATGTTTAGTGTTTTTGAGGAATGTGTGTGCATTTTGTACTGCGTTTCTGGTCTGACTGTAACCACACTGTGTCTCGTCAGTAACACATGGTGGCCGCCGGTGCAGAGCACGTCTGATCCACATTTGTTTCTTATTTTTCCCCTTCACTCGGGAGGATTGTGCCAAGACTGTGGTGTGCTTCCACTTTCCTCTCCTTTCCTAACGCACGCAGAACTTGGCTAAGACCCCCTAAGGCAATCTCTTTAACTGAGGCATATACACATTTTCTCTTATGGTTCTCAATTCATTGAATCCTAATATCTAATTAGGGCAGATAAGTGAATAGCAGATAATCAGTGATACTGTCCAGGGAGTATAATGGCTCCCCCTTATCTGTGGTTTGGCTTTCTGGGGTTTCAGTTACCTGTGGCCAACCAGGATCTGAAAATATTACATGTACAATACCAGAAATGAACAATATGTTTCAATTGTGTGCTGTTCTGAGTAGTGTACTGAAATCGTGGGACCTGGGACGCGACTCTCCCCTTATTCCAGCGTCTCCATCTGTATCCGCTCTGTGCCCCTTAGCCCCTTACTCTTCTGGATTGTCAGCTCTGTTGCGGTGGTATCACAGGGCTTACGTTCAGGGGACCCGTACAGTAGCCTGACGCTAGTCACAGTGCCTGCGTTGTTCACCTCCCTTCATCTCATCACACAGGCGTTCCGTGATCTCACAGCGTCACTAGATGAGGAAGGGTGAGTACAGTGTAGCAGGTCCTCCAATTCCGTTGTTTCACTCGGTGTTGTTTGCGATAACACTGATGAGAAAAGAAAATTCAATTTCCAGCTGGGACCACAGTCTGTCTAGAGTCTGTACATTCTCCCCATGCCTGTGTAGGTTTTCTCTGGGTCCTCCGGTTTCCTCTCACATTCCAAGGATGTGCATGTGAGGTGAATGGCGTGTCTCTATTGTCCCATCTGAGTGAGTGTGGGTGGGACTGGCCCTGTGACGGAAGGGCGCCCTGTCCAGCTCAGTCCCAAGCTGCCAGGAGAGGCTCTGAACAGGAATAAGCAGGTTGGAAAATAATTATGTTGTTTGATTAATTTTTCCTATATGTTTGTATAGGTCACATTTACTTCAATGTTTAATAATAGAAATGTTTTGGGTTTTTATTTAGAAGTTTGGTGATGATTTTGTGACCAACAATATGCTGTAGGAACTTAACTCTTATTTATATCATTTAGCCTAAGGTAAAATTGGTTTCATCAAATGTTGTTTTGCTTATGAAGGATGTTAAGGTAAGACTTACTATACGGTACAATAAGATATTTTGAGAGAGAAAGAGAGAGAGAGGTCACATTCACTTAACTTTCATTACGGTATGTTATTACAATTATTCTATTTTATTTTTAGCATTGTTATTAGTCTCTTACTGTTTCTAATTTATAAATTACACTTTATCATAGGTGTGTATGTATAGGAAAAAACATTAAGTATACATGGGGTTTGGTGCCAGATGTGGTTTCAGGCATTCCCTGGGGGTCTTGGAATGTATCCCACGTGGATAAGGAGGGGGCTCTACTGCAGAGGCTCTTTGTTTGAAGGTGAACGTAGAAATTATAAATAAGAAAATCAGTGCCATCAACCTCCGAAGCCCTTGAAATGCCCACAACTCCTCCCTCCCAGGTTTTACAGGCTTCCCTTGCTCTCCAATCTGCCTTTAATTTGTTCTTCTTTTCCTCAAACTTCAGCAGTGAAGATAATGAAAAAAGCAATTTCTTATTCAACTCTATTGTTTTTCTGTGCTGTTTCATTACAAGTTTTGAAATATGTTGTTTTCTACTGTTTTTCATTGCAGATGTGCGAATTTCAATTACATTAAGATCCCTTGCAACCCTGGAATTTATTATAGAACAAATAGGCCTGTTGAGGGCTCACTTAAGAACTTAACCACAGTTGATAACATTTTTTCTCCTCCCTGGTGAAAGCTTTCTTGAGGCTTGAATTCTAAGCAACATACTTATAAATATTTAGAATATAATTCTTTTGCAAGACCATCCAGATTATTAAACTCTCTTTTGTATTGGAATGTTTGTATGCAATCATTTCTTCTAAACTGCCCATTGCAATGCCTTACACATATGAGGCATTTCCTGGATGTTCGTTCAAAGTCTGAAAGAGGGACATTCCTTATTCTCTCTCCAGGTAATTCAGGTTTCGTGTGACATAGCTTCTTTTGTCTTTGACGGTGTAGCTGAAATCAATTTCTGTTTGCTTTGTCCTTTGCCAAGGTAGAAGCAGCTGATTTTAAATGTAACTGAGTTTTTAAAAATTATAAAATGTCAACCATACGGAGTATTGAGAATTATACACCATATACCCATCATTTACACTTAACAGATAATAACACTTTGCAGTATTAGCTTCAGATAGCTTTTTCTTTAAGAAATAAAATGGTGCAGTTAAACTCTCTCTACATTGACCTCCATCCGTGTGTCTTCTTCTTTCCTTCACCAGAGATAACCAACATCTTTCAGTTGGCTTACTTTATTCTCATCCATTTTACTACATATATATGATGCTTTAATATTTTGCTACATACATATGATGCCATAAATAATATAGGTATTGTTCTGTGCATTAAAGCACATAATAATAAAATACTGTATGTCTCCTTTGCAATTTGATATTTTTACTTAACGTGAATTTTGAAATCTATCGTGTGCGCACATGTCCATTTGGTTCATATATATTAATTGTCATATGCAGTTCCATACTGTGAGTAAACCATAGTTTGTGTTTCCATTCCCTCTCGATGGACAGGGCTTCCCAGAAAGCAGAATGTAAGACCGAAGCTTCTTAAGGAGTGTGGTCCCAGGGAGGCAGGCATAAAGGAGAAGTACAGTGAGTCAGGAAAGGGGTGGGAGCTGATGTGCGGATTCTGGCTGCTGCCTGCTGCCCACGGCTGCCAATTGCTTGATTTTGTGGGACTATTTGATGCCTACCGATCTTGTGGGATGCTTCATACTTAATGAACTGTTATGTCTCAGGACAGTCCTAGGGAAGTAAGAAGAATTTAATCACCACCTGTCTGCCCTTTAGCAAAGATTTGGCATTGCCAGATTTAGGAAATAAAAATATAGGATACCAGTTAAATTTGAATTTCAGATAAGCAACAAATAATTTTTCAGTGTAAGTATGGGCATGCAGTATTCAGGGCATACTTATACTAAAAGGTTATTTGTTGTTTATCTGAAATTTAAGTTGAACTGGTATCCTGTATTTCATCTGGTGAACACAGCTTTACCAGGTGTTAATACCCTGCTTTTCTAGAGAAAGCCTGTGGGGAGGCTGCTGGGTCCTAGTGTAACACCTTGCACATCAGAGAATTACAGGTCTGAAGTTGGAAATCACCTTACTGGCCCTATAGGAAAGTAGTTCTCAATCTTTTTTCACTTCCACTTTCTGAAGTTCATAACACACTCCTATTCATAATAATGGCTAGTAATATTGAATGGCGTCTAAACCGGGGCATTTGTAAGCACCAAATGAGAATTCGGTGGTGGTGGTGGTGGTGTGTGTTTGTGTGTGCGTGTGTGAGAGAGAGAGGTGGTAGGCCACAGTTCAGAGGCACATATGTTTTCAAAACATGTTTTGAAAAATTCTGCAGTTGATTCCAATACATCCCCTCATCCCCTCATCAAATCGCTGACCAGCTTCAGGGATCGCGGAACACTTTCTAAGGAGGTGCAGTCTGAGCTAAAATTTGGGGCTTGACTAGGAATTAACTGCCTGAAGAAAAGTGGGATTGAGGAAAGCATTTCAAATTGGGAATAGCATTTTCCAGGACCTCTGCAGGGGAGGGAGCACGGCATGGGGAGGAAAACCGGCGATGGAAAGACGAACTGAGAGAAAGAAGGGGAAGAATGATGGGATACGTGGCTGGAGAGACAGGCAGTCCCCACACATCCTGTAGGACTCAGTGTGCCATGCTAGGGTTTTGGACTTGACCCTAACAACAACGGAAAGCCATAACATGATTTGAGTAAAGGAGAGACATGAATTAATCTCATTTTTAGAGGAACAACATTAGGCTCCAGTGTGTAGAGCAAATCTGGGGGGGTATCATTTAGACAGTGAATGTCTAGCTCGGACATGATGTTGGATCGGGCTAAGAAACGGCCGTGTAGATTCAGAGAGGTAGATGGATGTAAAAAATCATCAGTGGGTAAAATCGACAGGACTTAGTGCTTTGGAAGTAAAGGAGAGGTATTAACAGATGTCTGAGATCTCTGGCTTGCATGGTTTGATGGTTAATGGTGCCAATCATTGAGATAAGGAATCTTGAAGCAAGACGGGTGTGGAATTAGTGTGGATCTGATCATTATGAAGTGCTTTTAAGACATCTGAATGAAAATGCTGAAGGCCATTGGCTGTCTGGGTGTGAGGTTTGGCGTAATGACTTGGGCTGGAGGTAGAGGTTAGTGGTGCGTGCCCTGGGCGTGAACGAGAATGCCAAAGTGCCTTAGACAGAGGTCAGGCAACAAGCACTTCTTCTGAATAGTAACTAGTTAACCTGATGAGCTAATTCTTGAGCAAATCTCTTGAAAGAAGAGACTGCTTTCCACTCTCCCAGGCAACCAAAGGGGTAGCTTTAATGGAAAAAATTCAAGTTGTGTAGCAAGCCTGGGGGAGAGCATATTTGAGCAGGCAGGGCCTTGTGGTGTCTCATAAGCCACACTGGGCTGGAAGTTGCCTTCTGGTTGGTTCTACACCTATAAGAGCTTTCTGTTTCTCCACATATAATGTGTCCTAGACAGATGGTAAGCCGAGAGACAATGAAGACATTTAAATTCATGAATTTGTGAGACCCAAGGAGTCTCTCTCTTTTCTGGTTGTGTATGTGAGTGTGTGTGTGTATGTTTAGAAAGAGGCATATACGAGAAAAATAGGGGAATATTGGATAATATTTTTTTGTAAAGAAATTCCTAGAGGATCTCCAGGCATCAACACTGCTTCAGCACCATCCCCTGCACCTTCTCTGTCTTCCACACCCGCAAACAGCAAGCCCTAAACAATGATGCTGCCATTACTGAGGTCCTACATACATGTATCAGACACATGGATTCTCTATGGGACACGTACAATGTAGATATTATTACCCCATTTCACAAGTAAAAAAGGGAGGCTCAGAGAGGTTAAATAATTTGGGTAATGTCACTGAGCTAGTAAGTGACATACTGGTGATTTGAAGCGAAGTCTGACTGACCACCGGTGCCATCTCCCATTTACTGTACTTCTCTAAGTGTTCAGAGTGAAGCCAGCCCCAAATTTGAATAAGACTGGACCCTAAAACAAAGGTTCCATTCTGTCTGCTAGAATCCATTTTGTAATGTAGGGAAGTGGACTCTGATGTTTTGCAAGCTGCCTGGAGTAGAAAGTGTTGTTGGGAACTAGCCTTTCTTTACCTAGAAAATCCGATGGACAGAACTTCATTCCTCATATACTCCTGCTAATTGCTGTTTGACGGCGCCCCAGGGAAGAGTGAGGGAATTGCTCTGGGGAAAGAGAGTGAGCAATGCAAAGTCTGAGCATCCCAGGTCTGAGGATAAATTGTGTGGTTAAGATTGGGGCTCCCTCCTTGTGCTTGAAGTTCAAATCGACTTTGAGTTCAAATCAAATGCCTCACACGAGTTCTTCACATTAGACGAACAGTGTTGGGAAAAAACACTAAGCACCCTGCGACTTTCAAGCTGCATCTTGGAAGCTCTTCTTGGCCCTATTGGGCTGGTCTGCTTTCTCATTTATTTTCCTGATGTGTTTTGAGGTTATTTATTTTACTCTGCATTTAGACTTGAGAAATCCTTATATAATTAGGACCTCATTGTTTTAATTGCCTTCTTTAATTTTTTTAAATGTTCACCTGAGGATATATTTATTGATTTTAGAGAGAGATGAAGGGAGAGAGAGAGAGAGATGAAGGGAGAGAGAAAGAGAGAGAAACATCGATACAAAGAAAAATATTGATTGGTTGCTTCCTATACGCACAGCCTGACTGGGGGTTGAACCACAACTTAGGTATGTGCCCTGATCAGGGATCGAACCTGCAACCTTTTTGTGTATGGGACAACACTCCAACCAACTCAGCCACCTGGCCAGGGCTGAATAGCCTTCTTTTAAATGAAGGGAAAAAAAAGGTAAAAAAGTCCGAGCCACTGTTTAACTACACATGTGTTTTGTGCTATTTTGGTTATTTTTAAATAGGGTTCTCCTTGGAGAATGAGCAGTGAGACTGGACACTGTGCAAGGACATTCCCTGGGGGGTCATTGAAGAGCAGCTGAGAAGCCCGGGGTCTTGGATGTCACCACATCTGGAGACCCTTTCTATTTTGTCACTATTGCTGTTTCAGGCATATGTGAATTGCTAGTTGGGGCATTTATAGGACAGCTGCTATTATACCCCTTGTCAGGCCATCCTAACAGCTGTGCCATCTTGGTCATCGGCGCACTGGCATCTGTATTAGTTTCCTAGAACTACTGCAATAAATTATCACAAACTTGGTGGCTTAAGACAAGAGAAATTTATTCTCTTGTCGTTTTGGAGGTCAGAAGTCTAAAATTAAGTTGTTGGCAGGGCCCTTTGGAGGCCCCAGGGGAGGCCCAGGGAAGAAGCTTGCCCTGCCTCTTCCAGGCATTGCGAGGCTTGTTGCTTCATAACTCCGGTCTCCGCCTCTGTTTTCACAGGCCGTCTACTCCTCTCGCTCACGTGCTCTCTTGTGCGGACACATATCTTTGGATTTAGGACCCATCTGGGTAATGCAGGATGGTCTTATCTCAAGATCTTTAATGTAGTTACATTTGCAAAGATCTATTTTCCAGATAAGGTAGCATTCACAGGATTACTCTATTTGGAAAATAAGGTGTTAGGGTGTGTATATGTCTTTTGGGAAGACACTATTCAAGCCACGGCACTGTCTGTTTCTCTTTTAAACTATTTTTATTGAGGTCATTGACATACAAAAAGCTATGCATATTAGTGTTGCAATGAACAGGAATGTGTGTGTGTGTATACATGTGTTTTTTTTAAAGAGTTTAAGAAACATTGGTATGAAATCTTTAAATATTTGGTAGAATTTACCTGTGAAGCCTGGACTTTTCTTTCTTGGGAGGGTTTTTTTTTTTTTTAATGTTTACCAGTTTTTTTTAAAATTTTTATTATTATTCAATTACAGTTGTGTGCCTTTTCTCCCCTTCCCTCCCCCCCACCCCAGTTGAACCCACCTCCCTCCCCCACCCCCACCATCCCCCCCGATTTTGTCCATGTGTCCTTTATAATAGTTCCTGCAATCCCCTCTTCCCACTGTCCCCACCCCACTCCCCCCTGGCCACTGCTAGACTGTTCTTGGGAGGTTTTTGATGAATGATTCAGTCTCCTTATTTGTCCTTCACCTGTTCAAGCATTCTATTTCTTCTTGATTCAGTCTTGGTAGGTTGTATGTTTCTAGGAATTTATCCATTTCTTCTGGGTTGTCTAATTTGTGGATGTATAATTGTTTATAATAGTCCCTTATGATCTTTTTAAATTCCTATGGCATGAATTGTAATGTTCCCTCTTTTATTTCATTTTATTTGTTGAATTGGCTCTCTTTTTCCTTAGTCTAGCTAAGAGTTTGTTTATTTTTTTTCAAAAAACCGTCTCTCCAATTCTTAGTTTTATTATTTTTCTACTTTTCCCATTTTCTATTTCATTTATTTCTGCTCTAATCTTTATTATTTTTTCTTCCTTCTGCTAACTTTAGGCTTAGCTTGTTCTTTTTCTAATTTCTTGAGGTATGAATTAGGTTGTTTATTTGAGATTTTTTTTTAATGTAGGCATTTAGCACTATAAACTTCAATCTTAGTACTGCTTTTGCTGAGTTCATAAGTTTGATATGTTGTATTTTTGTTTTCACTTGTCTCAAGGTATTTTTAAAATTCCCTTTTGATTCCTTCTTTGATCCAATGTTTGTTCAAGAGTGTGTTATTTCATATCCATGTATTTGTGAAGTTTTCCTTTTTTCTGATGTCATTGATTTCTCTTTTCATTTCATTGTGGTTAGAAAAGACACTCGGGATGACTTCAGACTTTTGAAATTTGTTAAGACTTGTTTGGGACCAGCATGGGACCTGTCCTGTGTCACGCCCCATGTGTGCTTGAGTAGAACATGTGCTCTGGTGGGGCCCACACGTGCTGTGGTCCAGGTCTGAGAGCTGGTGGCTGTGAGCGCCCTCCCCTTGTCCTTGTTCTTAGGTGCTCCCAGGTGATCCAGCCATGCCAGTTCCCTCAGGGTCTTGGGTCGGAGAGAGGGAAGTGGAACCCTTGGGCAGTGTCCCAAAAGGCTGAGGCAGCTGGATCCTCACTTCACCCTCTTTTTCCCCCATGGAAGAAATTGTAGGCCAAGGAGGTCTTTCTTGGCACTGAGTTGTGCTGGGCTTGGGGAGGAATGATGTGGGTAAAGTGAAACTGTTCTTTTGACTCTTTTCAACACAGATGTTCTTGGATTTTGTGCTTTACAGGTGCTAGAACCTCTCTGTTGGGCTCTGGCATGCTCATTAATGTTTGTTCGTCTGTGGATGGTTGTTAGATCGGTGTTTCTGCGGGAGAAGGCAGGCTGGGTCTTCCTCTTCTGCCATCTTGCTCTGAAAACTGTGTCTGCCGAGTTTCTTCTTTCAGCGCAGCTTTGCCTGTGGCGTTGACAGGAGTAGAGCAGTTATTGTCTGAAAGTTTCTGTTTTGCTGGCTGCTCCTTTCCTGGTCCTTTGCTTAGAGAGAGAGAGAGTAAGCTTTTATTCTCTTTTTTTTTTTTGGTCTGCACTCATTAGTTTTTCTGGGTTGCTGGGTTCTCCGCCAGTACCTCGTGGGATACATGTGGCAAAAAGAAAACCCAGGAAACTCACCTCTGTTCCCTAGCCAGTCTGCCTTCTTCTCTCCATCTTTCAGCCTTCTTATGTTTGTTTTATAAATAATGTCCAGAGTTTTTAACTGTACTCAATGGGAGGAATAAAGAAAGGACATCTACTACATGTTTTTGAAGGTGCAGGTCTCTTTGTTGGTGTTAATATGATACAAAGAGTGTTTACTTTTTTGGAGTAAAATTCTCTTTATTTTTTTTTTTGCTGTCATATGTCCCTTCTAATAATTATATAAACATTAATTTACTTCTTTTTTAGTATTTCCATCATTTCATCTTTTATATTAAATCCTTAAGCAAGTGTTTATCAAAATGTGGCCTATCGATCTCAGTTTCTGGATCCACCTAAGAACTACTGAGTCAGGATCCCTGGGAATCTCCCTTTACATCAAACTCTCCACATGATTAAACATATGCCAAAGCTTGAGATCTACAGTTTGGTCCATTCAGAAAAAATTAATGTGAGTTTTAAGGCAGGAATCTCACCATTTTCCCCCTCCTAAATGATTAGTCAATTGTCTTAAAACCATTTATTAAATTGTTTTCTTTTCTGCACTGATTTAAAATGCCACCATGATAAAATATTAAATTTATATATAACTATAAATATTTGGGTTTGTTTCCAGATGTTCCATTCTGTGTCATCGATCTGTCTGACCATTCTGGCGCCAGTAACTTATTTTTTTAGTTGCTGTAACTCTAGTCTGTGTGGACGTCTGAATGTTGCTTTGCACTCGTCTCTAAAAGCCTGCTAGGAAACCATTTGCCAGGAGAAAATTAGGTGACTCATATGTAGAGATGCTTTGTAGATTGCAAAGATCTCTGGCTTCTCAACCCACCCCTGACACCAGCACTTCCTAAAACACTGATCTCATCCTGTCCCTTCCTGGCTCCAAAATCTTACTCATAAGGCAAAACAAATCATCCCGGCATTCAAGGCCCTTCCTCTGCAACCTGGTCTCCATCTACCTTTTCAAAATGACCTCCTACTTGCCTTCAATAAAACCCTCTTCTCTAAAAAATATTGATCTACTCTCTGTTTTCCAGACTTGTCTGACACATTTCTTGCATCAGGTCTTGTCGTTCTCCTCACTTTGAAGTATGTCCTTTAAGGCCAAACTCCTTCCAGGAATCTTTGTATTTGAATTTGTAGCTTATCTGACCTCTCTTTGCCCTCATGCCACTCATTTTATATATCAACCTCTGACAGCTCTCCTAAGGCGAAATTACTTAGTTATTCATGTTTTCTGGAGTGTATATATCCTATCACCCAGTGACACTGTCATTTCCTTACATTCAGAGCTTTGCCTTCTTCTGTGAATGCCTCTGTGTTCCCCTAGCAAAGTGTGATGCACACAGTAGACATGCACTCAGTACATATTCACTGGCCAGATAAGGCAGGGTAATCCTAGAGCTCAGTAAAAGTCTGTAATTGATTTGCTCAAACCCAGGCAGAGGATTAGTCTCCTTGTTTCCTGTATTTTCGGGTATGTGTTCAATTTAGAGCCAAGTCACAGGTAAAACCTGTGATCTGAGATATTGTCACTTTATGTTAATGAACAAGACCATGATCTCGCGGGACACAGTGATCCTGTGCAGAGCTGTAGGAACCCATGAATATCTTCTTTAGAGTCTTGCAGAATCTCCCTGCAGCTCATGATAATCTCTATGGAAGAGAAAAGGGGATGTTTTAGAGATGCTATCATTGTCTGCCTCACCAACAACCCTGTGCTGAGAATTTACCCATGTAAAGCCTTTGATTTCTCAGCAACCATTACAATTTAAAAAAATCTCTTTATCCAATTCCTCTGTGGCCCCAGCTGATTGGACTGATCAAAGGTGCACAGTGATGAGCTGGGCCAATCTGCTTCTTGTTGTGGTGAATCAGAACTAAGAAACACAGTTGCCATTGGGATACGGGCACTGAAGCTGAAAGACTCTGCGAGAGAAGTGGGGCCAGGGCAGCTGTGAGGGCAAAGAGAAGCTGCGATACAGAGTACTGGGTGCACAGGAGAACAAGCCAGAGAAAGAGGGAAAAGGTGCTTCTGGCAGAGGGCTGGAGAGAATGTCTGGGCCTGACTACACGGATTCTGGAAGTACTGTCTACCAGAGCTCTCTAGCTAATTCCCTTCCTCCTTAGTACTGAATCTCCTCTTATGGTCTCTGTAGGTCAGGGATTTGGGAAGTACATGGCTAGGTGCCTCTGATTTGGGGTATCCCAGGTGGTTGTTGTCAGACAGGGACAGAGCTGGAAAAGCAGGAAACTAGACTTCCTGTGAGCTGGCAGGAGATCTCTGTCTCCTCCTGTAGTCTCCGCGGGTGGACTAGTCTGGGTTTTCTCACAGTATGGTGACCTCAGGGTGGTGGCACATTTTTACAGTTCCTATGTGGTTTCAGCAAATACAGTGGAAGTGGCATCATTTTGTGTAACTTAGCTTTGGGTCACACAGCTTCACTACCATAGCACTATGTTAGTTGACTGGTCATTAAAGTTGGCCGGAATTTGAAGGGAAAGGACATAGATCTCACTTCTCGATGGAGAGAGTTACAAAAAATTTGCAGACCATTTTTAAAAAAAAACACATTATTTTTGTAAAGTAAACGTATATATTTCTGTTTTTATTAATTTCTGCCTTAAAAAAAAAGATCTGATGCGCTGGTTAGTATGACTCTGTTGGTTGGAGCCTTATCCATAATTGAAAGGTTGTGGGTTCAGTTCCCATTCAGGGCACAAACCTAGGTTGTGGGTTTGATCCCTGGTCCAGATGTGGTCTGGACGCGGGTCCCCAGTCCAGGCACATACAAGAGGCAACAAATTGATGCTTCTCTCTTGCACCTCTTGCACCTCTTGTTTTATCTCTCTCCCTAAAGGCAATGAAAAAAAAATCCTTGGGTGAGGATAAAAACAAACAAACAAACAAACAAACACAGGTTCTGTGTAATCAATTATAAAACAAGAGGAAAAATGAAAAATCAGACTAAAATAAAAAAATATGAACAAAATGATGAGAGACACAGCTATACCACACACCTGGACTGATTCGGGTTTCTTCCATATTCACTTCTGGGCAGTGAAGATAAAGCATGAAGGACCTTGGTGTTTATAGCTCGACCTGTTTAGTAAAGACTTTATTGAATGGGTCCTTTCATCAGAGCTGTTGGAAAACAGAATAGTCAATGCCTGCCTTTGGTTGCTTGAGAGAGAAATGCTCTTTTAAGTGCACACTTGTGATACCATTGCTCTGTGAAAACAGAGAGGTGAATACTAACACCAGCTTTCAACTCATTTCCACAGGGAACTAAGATGTGATGTGGGTATGTGGCTTTCTGAAGGTCTAATGGGGTACACTCCAGGGAACCCAAAGCAATGAGGTTTCAACTCTGCCTGTGTATTAGACTCAAGAAGGTGGGGACACCTTTGAAAAACCCTGATGTTCAGGCTATTCCTCAGACCAAATGAACAAAATCTCTGGGGGTGGGACCCAGCCACCAGTATTTTTTTTAAAAGATTTTATTTTTTAATTTATTTTTTAGAGAGAAGGAAGAGTGGGGAGAAAGATTAATGTATGAGACAAACATCAATGGGTTGTCTCTTGCCCACACCCAGTCGGGGACCTGACCCACAATCCAGGCATGTCCCCTGACCGGGAATTGAACAGGTGACCTTTTGGTTCATAGGCCAGCTGGTGCTCAACCCACTGAGCTGCACCAGCCTGGGTTGCCATTATTATTTTTCAGAGTTCCCCATGTGATTTCAATGTACAGTCAGTTTGGCAAACTTTTCCTGAAAATGGCCGCAGAGTAAGTATTTTTGCTTTGTGGGGGAGCATACTGTTTCTCTTGCAACTACTCATCTTTGCCTCTGAAGAAGAAAAACAGCCACAGACAGTATTAGTGAATCGGCGTGGCTGTGTTACAATAAAACTTTATTTACAAAAGACAGACAGTGGCTGCATTGGCCTGTGGGCCCTAGTTTTCAACCTCTTCATTGGAGGATAAGTTATTTTACAGTTTTTTCCAGCATCATCATCTTCATATGTGGTGCTCCAGGAACGCAGATATGAAAGAGGGAAATACTTTCCTAATTATTGTGGCTGACACAGCAGCAATTTGAGTGGTGGTTTGAATTATTCTTTAGTATTTCTTTTCAGTTTGCAAGCTTATGTATTTGTTTGCCCATGTAACCCCACCTTCTGGTTCTCCCATGCAACTCTACTTTCCATAGGACACAGAACTTTGGAGTTAGGAGTGACCTCAGAAATTGTTCCTTCCCCTGGCCCTCCAGGACTGCGACTGCCCAACATTGCTAGGGCTGGAACCGGGAGGGCAGGACCAGAACTCTGGCCCTGCAATCTGGTCTAGAGGTTCACCTCACTGTTCCCCATTGCTCCCCATTTGTACCCGACTCTCACTGTCCGACTTCCTAGGATGTCATGTGCCCACTGGGCTTCTGCTCTTCTGTCTCTTTAGAACACTTACTGCTGAGTCCTCGACCTTGGCCTGGCCTTGACTTGTTCCCTCATCATTGTAAATTATTTGAGGCTCGGTAATCATTCTGCACCCCTACCCTCCAATAACTCTCACTCCCGCTTCTCATTGTCAGTAATGCACCACACTCCATCTATGAGCTTCTCTCCGTCCTAAAGCCCCTTCACTCCTCTGCTCGTAAGGCTGAGAATCTTTTCCTGTCCACAACCTTATCCCCAGATTCTTTTGCTGGGGCTCAGAGGCCCTGTACTCTCCTGGCCCTGCTTCTAGGCCTCTCTCTGGCCTTTCAGCATCTTCAAAAAGACAGTCCATGCTGTGTTCTTGTCAGTGCTGGCTGAGTCTTGAGCTGTGTTCCATTTGTGTAATTTTTTGCATGATCTCATCTGTATTTATGATTTTGGACTCCAAACATATACAATTTCCTTATTTCTGCCTGGTAATATTGTCCTTGCCCATTAGCTAAACTAGTCGATTTAAAATTCTTGTGATGTGTTAAAGACTTGAGTGAAGACTGACTTGTTCACATTTGAAACTTTACTGATAACTCTATGCTGGATTAATCAATCCTCTTTGCCCTCGTAACTATTTTTAAAATTAAAAAAAATTTTGAATTACAGTTTCATTTGACATTATTTCATATTAGTTTCAGGTATTCAGCACAGTGATTAGACAATCATACTTTCCAACGTATTCCCCTCGATATTTCCGGTAACTAACTGGCACCATACATAGTAGTTACAATATTAGTGACTATATTTTCTATGCTGTACTTTACATCCCCATGACTATTTTGTAACTCCCGACCTCTATTTCTCAATCTCTTCACCTTCTTCACCCAGGCCCCTCAGCCCCTCCCCTCTGGCAACCATCAAGTTTGTTCTCGTATTTACGAGTCTGTTTCTGCTTTGTCTTCATTGATATTGTTCTTTAGATTCCACGTGTGAGTGAAATCGTATGTATTTGCCTGCCCTCATAACTTTTTCTTTTAAATTAGTTTATGTGGATAGATTTCCACCTGAGTGAGGAATAAGAATTATTAATGAAAAGGTATGGACATGTTGGGGATCTTGATTTCTTTTGCTCTTAATTACCGGCTATATTCAGTGTCTAGATTATTTGATTCTGAGATGATTCCTATGCAGTAAGTACTCTGTACATGCTTATAAAAAGTCTAATTAAAAAAAATCAAATATCATTTCTCACCTGTTAAACCAGGTTTAGTTATTAAAACAACTATTTTCTGTCTTGGTAGGACTTTATCAAAACGGGTAGCAGCATAACTTAAAGTACCTCTGTTAGAAAGCAATTTGGCTGCACTGAAGGGGTGTTTTTACAATAAAAATGCAAGGCATTACATTATCATACTGTGTTTGAATGTACTTAAAATGTTCAGGGAAGAAAGAGCTGCTTGGGTGTGAGGGTAGGCAGGTGGGGTACGGGACGTTATAGTGCTGGGCTAGTTCAGAGAGTTTCATGGACCCTAGGGGCAGGCCGTTTAATTTACCGTTGAGTTTCTTATTAGACAACCTGTTTTTGATTGGACGAATGGCTTTCTTTACCAATGTTTCAACTATTACGTATTCCCAGCAAACTCTCCATTGGAAAATAATGAGAAAGAAGGGCAAAGGTAAGTGACTGGCAAGAGTGAGGGCTCTCCCTGTGCCAGGGTAGGTGCTTACCAGGCTGGCCGGTAAAGTTTTCTTCTGAGAGAAACAGGAAACAAAAAGGCAGAACATGGTGGAAAGGTGGACGGCCTGGTGAGTCGTCCTCAAGGCCTGCCCACTGCCCAGCTGTGTGAAGGGTTTTATACGTTTACATAGAACCACCTGAATCAAGCCAGAGTGTACTTGGAATCTTACACATTTTTTTCCCAGATTTGATCCTTCCCAGCGTGAGCCAAGCCAAGACGTGAGTGTGTCAGCAGTTAGCTGCCTGTGTTTTACATGGAAACAAACCAGGGTTCCCAGGCTGAGCTCAGCCATTTCCTGAGTGGGTTGCACGGAGCTGATTGAGTGTTGAGTTGATGAATTTTACGCACATTAGGAGAAGCAGGTAAACTCTGCTCGCCTTGCGGCGGAGTTGGGGAAATGAGACCTGGCCCAGCACCCCGTTCTCTAGTAACGTCACAAGAGCTTCCTCAGCAAAGCTAAGCAGAGCAACCGAAGGGGGAGGTGTATTTGGCTGCAACTGGATTCCTTTTTGATTAAGACAGAAGATGATCATGATGGGGTGCTGAGCAGTCTGGGAGCGGAGTCATGCTTCAGATTTTTGTCCCTGAAAAAGAATACAAAGTTATTAGCAGAGGAGGCTATCATGAGCCTTTCTCTGAGTGGCCAGCAAGGCTGAGTTTCAGTTACCTATTGCTGTGAAATACAAAATTCTAAAACATAACGGCTTAAAATAATGCATGATTTCTTGCATTTTGTGGAAAAAGGATTGGGACAGGGCTTAGCTGGGTGGGTCCTCTGCCCTGTGTAGTGTTGGCTGGGTCCCTCTAGCAGCTGCATTCAGGTGGGAGCATGGCTGGGGCTGATCATCCACAGTGGCCTCTCATTCTCCAGGACTTTTCTCATATGGCATCTAACATTTCAGTAGCTTGGTCTTGACTTCCTAATGGCATCATGGCTGGCTCTAACAATGCAAAAGTGAAAGTTTCCATGGCTACTTAGGCCTGGATGCAGAACTGGAATTGCACTGACACTCATTCTATTGGCCAAACAAGTTGCAAGACCAACCCTGATTCAAGGGGGAGTGATTTGGCCTCTACCTCTTGATGGGTGGAGAGGCAACTTAACTCATGAAGAATCCTAAGCATTGATAGGGTTGTAATTTTCTTCAAAGAACTCAAATTTATTATGCAAATGAAATTAATTGTTAAATAATTAATATGTATGTTATTCCTGTTTTTCTTTTTCTTTTTAAAGATTTTATTTATTTATAGAGGGGAAAGGAGGGAAAGAGAGATGGGGAGAAATATCGATGTGTAAGAGAAACATTGAGACTCCTGCACACCCCCAACCAGGGACCTGGCCTGCAATCCAGGCATGTGCCCTGACCAGGAATTGTATTGATGACCTTTCAGTTTGCAGGAGTGATGCTCAACCTGCTAAGCCACATCAGTCAGGGCGTAAGTTGTTATTTCAACAAATGAAATGATAAACGTAAAAGAACTTTATAAGTGGCAAAATACTATAAGAAATCAAGTTCTAGCTTAATGGAAAAGTATAATTGGAAAACCTCCTAGAAAAGGAAAAGCTTAGGGGTCCTTATTTAACATCTGAGGAAACCAAGACTCTGATAAACGTTTAACTTGTTTAAGTTAATTAAAAAAAAAATTAAGTCATTAAGTCTTTGTTTATCACTTTGACAGAACAAGGATTAGAAATAGCTCATAATTCTCAGTTCAGTGTTTACCCTTTCCCTCTGCCTCCCGATCACATGGCTGAATGTTCTGAGACTGATCATTGTAGTGGAGGAAAATATTTCCTCTACCCTTCTAGGTCCTTTTGGCTATCCTAATAATTAAATTGGCATAAGACAGGATAACGTGAGAAAAACAAATTTAATTTTGTATGTATTGGATCCTCACATAGACATGAGAGGCTCAAAGACAGTTGGGGCTCTTGTGCCATCTTGAGCCAAGGAGAAGGGGCAGGGATCTTGAACTACACAGGGAAGGAAGAGAATTCACAGGAAAATGGAAAGAGCAAATGCTTGGTAAATAAATGTTTGCCACACTCTGCAGCCACAATGGGACTCCAAGGGGACTTGGAAGAAACAGGCCCTGCTAAGCTTCCCCCTACCCCACACTCTTTGTTGTTATCTCTGGTGATAGTTCCCTTCTTGGACCAGGACCTCGATCTAAATTCTTTTAGGAAGTTAAGAGGGAGGTAAAGCCCTTCCTGAGTCTTGTAGGAGTTGATTGTATTTAACTCAAAATAATCCACATGCCAAAGTGGCACATTTTGGGGGAGCCCATTCTGTTCCCCTTCAACAATTATGCGTGAAAATAACCTAACCAGTTGGTTTCCCTTTTTATAATTCAGAGTTTTTTTTGCCTTTGGCACTATGGACATTTTGGGCTAGGTAATTCTTTGTCCTAGGAGATAATGTCCTGTTCATTCCGGAACTAGTAGCAGCTCCCTGGCCTCTACCCACTAGGTGCCTGTAGCACCTTCAATCCCCACCTGGTTGTGATAACCAAGAGTGCCTCCAGGCACTGCCAGACATCCGGACGACACCCAATGTCGTAATCCATGACGCCCACAACTCCAGCTGCAACTTCCTGAACAGTCTACATAATACTTAAGAATGAACTGTTTTCCAAAACAAAACCCAGGACATCGGTCTGATAAAGTACCCCCTCTTCATTCATATTTATAAAATACCTTTTAAGTTATAAACTAAACATATAAAATTAAAATAGCACTTTACACAGTTACACGCATTATACAGATCACCTTTACCAAAAAAAAAAGATTTAAAATCCAGTTGTTTTGGAAAACCTAGGATATGTAGTTTATAGGACTTTTCTGTAAGCCTAAGTCATAAATGTTGGCACATGGCAGCTGGTATCTTTTTACCGTACCCCACCCTGGATTTACCCGACTTCACCTTGGACGGACCCAGCTGGAGAGATGGTGCTAAATAGCAGTGTGTTTGTAATACACAAAGTCAAGGAGAGGTGTGGCAAAACGTCTCCTTGATTTGAAACAAGTAGATCAGAAAATATTCAGTTTAAAAACACCTCTCGATTCAAGTATTATTCAGATTGGCTTTCTACACTAATCAAATTGTTTAAATATTCATTTCATTTAGTATTGTGTCAAAACAGCCAAAGTGGCTGATGCATTATTCTTTTCTAGTTGTTTATGACTCCAAGTGTGTGTATTACAAAACTGAATTTGCTCTGACAGTTTCCATCTCTTTCCCACGTGAACGATAACGTTGATGGAACTACAGAAGCAATACCAACGATGAAATTAAATAATTTCAAGGTTTCTTGCCGAGGAATTCTAAGGCACTTCCAGAAAGTGCCCAGGAAGGCAGAGCAGAGTGTGCCCAAATACTTCATACGAGTCTTGATTGTTGAATAATGGTTAAAAACCAGTCAAATAACATTTATTCTCCTTCGCTATTATAAATGGACCTACGAAAATGGCAAATAAATCTTCATGGCTTCCCTTCCTTTGTATATATATAAATGCGTGCTTAAATTTGTACTTTGTTGCATTTTTGAGCTTTCCCACATATACCAATATCTGCAATATCCCAATATGCTGTTCTGCTCATTTTGAAAAACTGCCTGATAGTTTCCCCTCTGGCATTTTGAATAACTGCTAGCTGAGGATGCTAAATAACTCTCAGGTCTGTGCAAGTTAATATTTCTGCCCAGCTCCTAATAAAATACAGCTGAAATCTCAACCGAAAGATGTACTCTATTGTCTGACATGCACTTGACTGTGATAATGAAATGCTGCCTGCCTCATTCCTAACTGCTGAACTTAAGATCCACGTGGAATAATTTCAGCAGTCTGGTTTCTCCCAATTTTTCCATGGCGTGTGAATTAAAAGCTGTTTTGCTCAATGATGTGAGATAAAGACTTGGAATGGTTAAGGTGAATTTGGTGACATAATACACTTAAGTATTTATCATCTTAATAACTTGCTTTCCTGCAGTTTTCTCCTCCCCCTTCCTGCCCACCATGAGATTTGATGCTGAGTGGTTGTCCTGATCTTTCTCTCTGTCTCACATCTGGATTTGACTTACTTTTATTTATATCCTCAAGGAGCCCAATTTTCTCCACAGAAGAATTCTCCTACAGAGTTGCACAGTTACATAAGAATACGGCCCATTAATTTCTCTGTTATTTTTAATTCTCCTGAGTATCAGCTCTTTGGCAAAAGTATAAAACTTCACTGACAGGCTAAGACAAAAAGACAAAGGAGCAACATTTCAGATCAGAAATAATTTATATAAAGAGACAAATCATTGTAAGCAGCACGGATATTTGGTTCTCTAAACCAGAATGTTATTAGCCCAGCCACACAAAATAGAATAAACTCAGGCTCCAAAAGAACTTTAATAAGATTTGCTGCACCTTTTGATTAATTTCCTGTGAGACTTTTCTGGAAGGAAGATGAGTTGGGTGTAGGGAGTTTGGTCACTGCCTTTGTTGCCCCGCGGACTGTCCTCATTTCAGGGTTGCAAAGTGAGGTGTTGTGGGAGATGAATTGCCGGATCCATCCTGAGTGGCTGCCCGTACAGAGAGGAAGGGCCTCTTTTGTGAAGACCACAGAGTCTCCCCACCTCCGACTCTCCGCCCGTGGAACTTCCTAGCACTCTAGCTCCAAATGGCTGATGAAAGCCTGGCATAGTTAAAGTCAACACATCCAGTTGAATGTCTCCTTCCAGTGTACCACACAGAATAGGTGTAAAACAAATATCCAATAATCAACCTGGCACTTGAACTTAAATTGCTTTGTGGAAGCTCTTTACGTTGCTGGCTCTGATGCCGTTTTACTGTGTTCATAGTCTGATTTAAGATTAGGGGGTATTTTAGGCAGAGTCTCACACGACATCTGCAGCCAAGTGGTCCCTGGGCCCCTTCAAGGGGCCGCTTCCTCTGTTTCCCATTTTCAGGGCTGTGTTAAGGCACCTGGACACTGGGGAGCCTGGGACCTGGGAAAGGGAGTGGGAGTGTCCTGGGGGATATTATTCAGTCTGGTTGAGAATTTGCTCTGCTCTTCTAGGGCCTGCATTTTCAACAGAGGTGATATTGTCTTTGAGGGGGTGAAAATTGCTTTTTTGGGGGGGATTAAAAAACCCTTAGCTATTAAAACTATTTGTGGCCTTCTAAAGCTCAACCCAAACTGGAAAATCATAGCCCTTAGTACTTAATTTCTCTCATTAGGGAGGAATTTTATTTAAAATATACTAATTAATTTAAATTAATTTTAAATTAAAGTTAATTTTCTCCTGGCAGGGAGGGCATTGCTGAGAAGCGCTGTCCTAGCATAAACACCTTTTATGTGATTCTGGAAACCGCCTGTGATAAGCGGCTGTGTATTCTTCCGTTATCTCCCTCAGGTAAAACTAACACTTTAAAAATATTCCTCACTGTGGCCCTTCTTAAAATGAGCCCCTGGGAAAAAATTGGAAAAGGACTTTACGCAGACGCTGGAGGCAGACAACCAAATGTTGCACCAGGGGCGAATCTCCCTATACCCCCTTGCCCTCACTCCCCACCATGTGGCCCCAAGTTTCCATCTCTCCCACATGGCAGCTGTTTCCAAATTGCCGGTAGGCCAGGCCTTATTAAAGGTCACAAGTCCTACTTTGGGACAACTGTAAATTTCTTATTTTTTTTTCTCCCTTGGAAATGTTCAAACGATTCCTTCCAGGAAAGATACAGTCTCTGGAGGAGGCAGCTGTCTCTCTCCCTGGCAAGGCAGGCAGGGAGGGAGGTACTGCCCTTGACATTGGAGAAAATTGCAACCACCACTCTCCTCTGTTTCTGTGAGGTCAGGCAGCTTTTTTAGAGCCCACATGTAAATGAGATCACACAGTATTTGTCTCTCTCTGTCTGATTTATTTCACTTAGCAGAATGCTCTTGAGGTCCATCTGTATTGTTACAAATGGTAGGATTTCCTTCTTTTTACGACTGAACAATATTCCATTGTATGTAAATACATTAAAAAACATCCATTCATCCACTGATGAACAATTAAGCTATTTCCATGTCTTGGCTAGTGTGAATAACGCTGCCACCAATGTGGGAGTGCAGATATCTCTTCAAGACAGAGCACAGCAAGGATTCCTCTAGATAATTGGGCCAAGGACATGCCCAAGCAATTCATGAAAATGTGATATGAATAGCTATTGAATGTATAAAGGAATATTTCACTTCCAGAGAAATGATAGAAAGGCAAATGGAAGCCATTGTGGCAGAGACAGGGTGCTTGCCAGCTGTTCCATGTTCTCCTTGACATTTTCCCTCTTTCTTTGCAGTGAGGCTGGGTCATATGACTAGTTGTGGTTAGTGGACTACCATCAGACTTGATTGAGAACTAGCGTGCTTCCTCTAGCCCGCTCCGTCCCCTGCAGCAGTCCTGAAGAATTCGTGTTTTATCTGCTGCAGCAGCAAGATGGAGGATTTATGAGAAAAGAGATTGGATTTTATGGTTTTAGGCCATTGAAATTTTGGCAATAAGCTCCCTGTGGTCTAGAAACAGAGAGAAAGCCGATAGAGTTGGCTTCTGGTGGACTGGGGAAAAAGTGGCGGGAGGTTATGTTGGACAAGGAGGCGGAAGCCAGGTCAGGGAAGGCTGCGTAGGCAATGGTGAAGAGTTTGAATTTTATTTTTTGGGCAATGGAAAGCAGTGTATCAAGTACATGTTCTCAAGTACCTCAAAATTGTCCCTACTCTGAGTCAGAAATATGTAGAATCCATTCTAAAGATTTGAGAAAAAAATCTGAAGTGTAGTCAAAGATTTATATACAGGGTTTGGCAGAAGTAACACCTCCTTGAGTGTGGTTGGTGGGGTAATAATAATTCATAGTTTTAATTTGAACATTTCACCTAACATGTCATATGGTGTGCTCGAGTATGACATTCTTATGTTACAGAATTACATGCTTATGATTTGATAATAAAAGATTTTGTAATAAAAAGGGGTGTTATTTGTGCCTTACCCTGTATAATAATATTTTTAAAAATTATAATAGCAAAAAGTCAAAAAAGCTGAAATGTCCAAAAAGACAAGAATGAGTAAAGCATAATATGTTATTACTGAATAGATCTTATCCTTAAAGATTATAAACATAGAAATTCTATGTTGCATTTACAACAGCAGCAATACTTTAACATTATGTCACTGAGATGGGAGAAGATCTTTAATGAAGGATGGAAAGGGTGACCTGAATAAATGCAGGGAAATATCATGTTCCTGTATCCAAAGGTTTCATATTAGAAAAGTGCCATTTCTTCTCCTGTTCAGGGAGCAATCAGTAACATTCCAATAAATTTCCCAGAAAATATTAATTAAACATTGCAACCTTGAGTCTAAAGTTCATGTAGAGGAAAAAAATGTATGAGAAAAACTAAGACTAGTTAAAAAAAAGAACAATGTGGACTATCACATAACCATGGACATTGGCTCAGTGGACAAAGTAGCAATCCAGAAGCGACCCGTGTTTATATGAACATTCAGTGTATGATAAAGCTAGAATTTCAAAGCCATGGGAGGGGGCGGGAGACACTATATAATAAATGGGCCTGGGATAATTGAATATCCATTCACATGAAAATACGGTTAGTTGTGTCCTCCCCAGAATTCTCAGAAAAATATTCCAGGTGGGTTGAAAAACTTTTAAAATTTTGAAAACAACCCACTATAAAAGCAGTGGAAGAAAATGTATGTGTAAAAGGGAACAAGGTGTTCCTCAGAAAAGTTAGGCAGAGGTTTACAATGTGATCCAGAAATCCTACTCCTGCATCACCCCAGAAATTGAAAACAGGGATGCAAACAGATGCTTGTGACCTGTGTGCACAGCGGCGTTATCCACAATAACGAAAAGGGAACCAATGCAAATGTCCACCGACAGATTATTGGATAAACAAATGTGGTACATAAATACAACATGCTACTCTTCAACCTTAAAAAGGAGGGAAATTTTGACACATGCCACAACACGGATAAACTTCGAAGGCATTTTGCTAAGTGAAATGAGCCAGTCACAAAAGGACAAATATCACATGATTCCTCTTATACTAGGAATTTAGAATAGCCAAATTTATAGACCAGAAAGCAGAATGGTGGCCGCTAGGGACTGGGGGAGGAAAGGAGCAGGGAGTTACTGTTTCATGGGCACGGGGTTTCAGGGTGTGATGAGGCGGAAGTTCTGGAAGTGGGTAGTGCTGATTATTACAGAGCCTTGTCAGTGTACTTAATGCTACTGAATGGTGGCACTGAAGACGGTAAAATGGTAAATGTTATGTGTATTTTACTGCAATAAAAACGATAAATAAATAAAGGACGTACACGGGGGGAAAAGGCAGGACATCGTGTCGAGTACAGGGAAGGTCTGGGTCGCAGAAGTTCCCCGATCACTGGGAATAAATAGACGTTGGGATTGTTCAGAAATTAAAATGGACAATCCTATAAAAGTGCAGCTCAGAAAAAACAAACAGCTGAAAAAAGAGAAAGTTTTCAAAAAGACAGTGTGCTTAAGCTTTTATACATTGGAAGACAAAAGGGCGCAGGCTTCTAGTGAACGTGACCCAGGTAAGAGCCACAAACAGGCACGACACATTGCTTGTTTGATGGGGATTTCGCTATTGGTCAGGAAATTAGAAGAGAAAATTGTTTTAATTCAATTCATAGCTTGAACAGATCAGAAGCAATCCTTGCCACCTCGTGCTCTTCCCGGAATGAAGATTTAACCGCGATCACGAAGTGCACTTGCACCCAGCAAGACTTGCATGCAGTTACTAGAATGGACCGGAAGGGCCGAGGACATCGCAAAGCACGGCTAGTATATTCCACAAAGGCAAGTGGGTGCAGAGCGTCGACACAGGTACAGAACATCGTCATAACGTCCTTAAAAACAAAGCAGAAAGAGGATTTTCGTGGTGCAATATTTTCTGGAAAAAAAGGACAATTTCTAGGTTCTGTAGAAATAATTTCAAAATTTAACGTTAGAATGGCCAAACATGGAAGATGAAAAAGAAATGATAAAACAAATGACCTAGAATGGAGAATTCAATATATTATTATTGATTTAATAGGTCATTAAGTGGGACAAAATATCATTCAAAATTTTTAAAGGCTATATACAACTCAGTTCAACCAGATTGTGGTGGGAATAAAAGTTGTGTTAAACAACTAAAATTTTGTACATGTTGTTGAACCAGAATACAAAAACAAAGAGGTTGAAATGAGTAAGCATTACATTGCTTCTACACCTGTTGCAAAGAGTATATTTTAAAATATTAACTGAAGAATTAAAGATTTTTTAGACTTTAGGCATTCACTTAAAAGGCAGAGGAGGGAGGCCTAGGGCAATGGTACTGATGTGCTTGGTGAAGAAAAAGATACACGAGCTAGACTTTTGTCTGAAATCCTGAACCACTCTTTGTATCTGATTAAATTCTAACTGTGGATAGTCAGAATTTATTACTTGGAGATGTAGTCTCCACTATGCCAATTGCCATCACATTTTCGGGAACAATTCAGAGATTAGGCATGATAATCTCTGGACTAGTGTAAAGATGGCCTACTTTGAAGAAACTGCTATCTAATTTGATCTTGCAACCTCGCTCAGATAGTCTGATTGGGAAATGTGAAAGCAATTAGATTTAATTTAGATATGATACCAGATGCATTAAAGAGTTAGGCAAAGCGGCAGAAGATTCTCAAATAGAGTGAATTAAAAACTTTGGCAGAAAAAGAAGTTAATATTGGGTTTGTAATGTGGTTGCTATTTAGTAAGATGTTTGCAAAAGGTTACAAGAAACTCAAAGCAGGCTAAGTTTAGTCGTTCACTTTAAAAGCATGTAAAAAACTTATAGAGGAAACAATTTTCCTAAATAAAAATGATGTGAGAAATATGCAATAAAAATGATATTGCAATAAAAATAAGAGAATTATAATGAGGAAACAAAAACTTTTCCATGACTGTGAGAAGTAAGATTTGTGTGTCAAATGCTTTTGAAACTAATTTCTTTAGAGATTATTTTCTGAGTGTGATGGATAAGTCATAGTCACAAGTGAAGATATATATGACAAAACTGAATAATATGTTATTATAATGTAAGAACATTTTTGGTTTTCTTTATAAAATCTGAGCATTGATAAATTTTAGTAGAAGTTAAGAAACACATAGTATGAATGTAGCTATTGCTTTAAAAGATGGTGAAAAATCATAATCTAAGTAATTTTGGTGCCTTTGTTTCTTGCTGTGGAAGGGGATCAGAATAGGCCACCCCAAAATGTGCCACTTTGGCATAAGCATTATTTTGAGCTGAAGGCAATTAAGAAGCAGCAAATGTGGAAGGAGCTCTTTGTCCTTCCTGTCTGCGGAAAAGCAGGGCATACATTTCTTTTGGTGAAGGTGTCTCCTTCTCTCCTCTCCTGCACCAGAGGGGAGGGGTGGTAACAACCTATATCATTGGAAGCAAAGTCAGCACCAAGATGGGGCTATGTAAACAATCTTACTAAAATAACTCTTGTTTTCCATTAGTTCCCCTTCCCCATATTCACTTTTCTACAAGTCATCACTGCTAGGAGTCCAAGACCCCTGTCCTTTATCTCGTCACTTCTCTACAATTTATTGCCCTTTGTTAAAGTGGTATATACACCGCCCCACATCCCCAGAGTTAACGCTTCCTTGGGCTGTCACTTCTTTTATAGGAAGGCCTCTGTGCACATAAAAATCATAACATTAACATCAGGTAAGATTTGCATGCTGTTTCTCCTATTAATCTATCTTCTATCAGTGAAATTTGAAGGTCCCAGACACAGAACTTAAGAGGCTACAGGATAGTTTTTTCTCCCCTACACTATTGTTATTCTTTGTGAGGCTATGTTTCCCAGCTCCAGATCTGCTCTTTGGAATTTGGCTTTGTGATGCTGGAGCTGGGGAGGTGGGAGGAGAAAGGCCAGTGCTCCTGCTGTTTGCTTCCTCTTCCTCCGACAGTCACCGCAGGCTTCTGCACCCTGGAGAGGGCACCTCCTCCCCTCCAAAGCCAGTGTGCAGTTTCCCAACACCTGTAGAACTCACCACAGTGTCCCATCTCTGACAGGCTAGCAGCACAAGCCATCTGGGGCCCCTTCTTTCGGGACCTGGGTCCCAGGCCCTCAGGGTCCTCCTTATTTCTAAGTTTTTATAATTTCAACCTCTTTCTTTTGTTTCTTCCAAGACCTAGGGCCTGTTGCCTGCGCTAGCTACCTCCATTAACATTAGAGTTCTCTAAAAAGATTTTTTAATATTAAAAAAATTAAAACAGTTGTAGTAAAATATCTATAACATGAAATTTACCATCTTAGCTATTTTCAAGTGTACATTTCAGTAGAGTTAAGTACATTCACATTGTTGTGCCCCTGATCCCTAGAGCTCCATCATCTTGCAAAACTGAAATTCTGTAACTCTTAACCATTAAACAATAACTCTTCCCTCCCCCCCATGCCCCACAAGTACCATTCTGCCTCTGTGTCTATGAATTTGACTGGGTGCCTCACATAAGAAGAATCATACAATATTTGTCTTTTCGTGATTGACTTAGCTTTGCATAATGTCCTCATGGTTCAGCCATATTCTATCTAGCATGCGCCAGAATTTCCTTCCTTTTTAAGGACAAATTCTATTCTATTGTACCTACATACCGCATTTTATTTATCCTTTCATTCATCAGTAGGCCCTTTGGTTAGAGTTCCCTTTCTTACTTTTTCAGGTGTATTTAAACATTCTTTCTATCTCGTTAGCAATTCTATTCATATATTAAATTCTCCTTTCAAATAAGTGGTATGATTTCTGCGTCCTGACTGAAATCTGACTGATATGATGGCCAATAATTTTGACAGAAAATACCTTTTGGATTTTGTTGGGGTAGTCCGCGAAGGGAGCCTGTCTTACAGGAGGTCTTATTCCTGGGAAGAGAAATAGTTGAAGAGCTGCAAGAGTCTGAGGAGGCGGCTTCAGAGTCTGAAGACCCAATTTACACGGCTGTTTGCATGAATTTAGCAACCCGTGCTGGAATGCACGGCCCCCTGCTCAGCCGTCTTCCTGCTTCATTTCACGTGGGCCTCCGCTGATATCTGCAGATCTTTTTCTCCCTCTACTTCCAACCCTGACACCAGGCACCCTTCCCAGACAGATTGGCCACTGCTCAGCCCTGTTGTCTTGGAAACACGTCTCTTCTTGCTCTTAGAATTTATGGACGTTGAGCTGGTTTGGCTCCTGGAACTGCCCTGATTTCTGCAGTAGCTCTCTCCTGACCTGCATTTTGGATGTGCACCTCTTTGCCAGTCTGATTTTCATGCTTTCTACTTTGTAGGATTTCTTCTCTAATCTCTTGATGTTATGCCTTTTGGTTTTCTACCACGATGAATGTTTACTTCTTTAAAACAGTGTATTTCTCTCATGTCAAGGGATTCGGAATTAGAATGGAGATATTCTTAGTCCACTATTTTAATCCAATTTTCTATATACTTCTTTATAATTGTTTTCCCTTAAAGTTTCTATAAATAGGTTTTACTTTTTTATAATCAGAAGGAAAAAAAGCTAGTTTCCTCCAAAGTTTGTGTTACTACTCTTATAAACTATTAGTCCCTCAGGGACATAACTTTTAGATACTTCAGAAGGAATTATAGTTATGATAATTCATGAAATCTCCAGAAGCAACACATTGCAACTTAATTTCTTATATGGCATTTTATTCATTTCATAATTGCACGGATGAATAATGTATGAAAATGAAATGGCAATTATGATCTTCATAGCAGTGGAAATATTCTTAAAATCATTTGAATTTATTCAAGAATTGATTCAAGGGCTGACAAGAATTTATTGTATATTGAAAAATGTTGCTTAACTAGGTATCTTCTAATATTTGGGCTCAGGATCTCCAAGAAGTTTCAGGGAACTAACGTAAAAGAAAAATCCCCTCTGAAATAAACTGAGAATGAATGAGGTGTTTGAAAATACAACATGTAAGTCTTGCAACAATTTGCTGGCAAATGGAACATGTAGACATTATGGAGATACTCACTATTCCTCAAGCACAAGGGCAGGTAAATAAATGGTACTCGTTACTTTGGCAACGCTTACTCAATCCCTGCTGCCTGTCCAGTGTAGTGCTAATGGTGGGGGTGCAATGGATAAACAGCGCAACATAGTCTCTGCTCCCATGGAACTGGGACTCTAGTGGGGGGTATAGATATAGAGACAGACAATGACTATGCGGTGTGCTAAACAATAGGTCGAGATAAAATCCAGGGAGCTCAGAGAGCAGAGGCAGGAAGCTTCCTTCAGTCTCCAGTGCCAGGGAATAGTAGATCGTGACAGAAAGAATTAATAAAGAAACTGATGAAAGAACATTTAAAGACAGATAACACAGGCCGGCTCCATTTGCTCTGGTCGATCCTGTGGCCTCTGCTTGATGCTCTGTTGCAGATCAGGGATGGGAATGCCTTTCAGCATCAGCTAGGCCATTTTTCACGTCGTTCTCTTCTTGGTTCCATTCCCTTCTCTGCGTCTGTCAGTGGGAGCAGAGGAGGAAAAGCCCTGGGAGAGCAAGTGTTGAGTGTGCGGTTTTCAGCAGGCTCTGTGAGCTGAGGCTTGCAGGCTGCACCCGGGGCCGAGGCCTAACTCACACCAGGAATCCTTTCCTGTAAATATCAGGTATGCTCTCATTTAGAATTTAGAGTGTCTAGCCCTGAAGGGCGAGGCTCAGTTGGTTGGACATTGTCTTACAAAGGGAAATGTCACTGGTTCAATTCCTGGTCAGGGCACAAGCCTGAGTTGCAGTCTGGTCCCCATTTGGGGTGTGCTCAAGGGGCAGCTGATCGATATTTCTCTCACATCGAGTTTTCTCCCAGCCTCTTTCTCTCCTCTATCCTCTCCTAAAAATAAATTAAATCTTTAAAAAAAATTTAGAGTGTCTATTTTATTTTAGAGTTCGGTTTTAGGCTTGTAATCCTATATATGTTTTAAAACATTATCCGTTTGGGTACATCACCCTCAACAATGATAGAAAGGCTTAGTTTTGTTTTATTTGGAATAATTTTGCCTTATAAAAAAGCATCCTGCATTTGAGATGAAACCATTCTACCCCATCTATCACTCCCCCACCCCCCGACTTCTAATGTCAAAATGCTACTTGCCTCCGAACTCTTCTTCAGGTTCTTTTCTCTATTTAGTAACAAGCAGAACGTATCCATTACATCAACAACCCCCTGTCAAACAGTTGGGAATCACCTCATTTTACGAGTTAGAGAAAATGCCTGGTCACCCAGTTCACTAGACATTCAGCAACACCTCCTTAGCCCTCAGGATGTACAGAAGAGAAGGAGATTCATATCAGCGATGAAAATAGCTCACCCTAAGCAGAGTAGCGATGACAATTTTAATCTCTGGTCATCCGGGTTGTTATTATAATTCCCTTTCTTGCTCTCTCTGTTCAGAAATTCCTCAATTCTGGTGGATTTTTCCTTGTAATTAATAATAACAGCTAACATTTATTGAAGACCTACCGTGTCTCAGGCATTGAACATATAGTTGCTCATTTAATTCTCAGAAAAATCCTATAAGGTAGACACTGTGGCCCCCCTTTTACAGATGAGAAAACTGAGGCACAGCTAGTAAGAGACTGGGCCGTGTTCTGAACGCACATAGTCTGACTCCAGAGGCTAAGCTCTCCTCCACTCTTCCCCATGCAAATCACTAAGTCGTAAAGTTCTCAAGACGGATTGGTCTTCTGCTGTGCAAGGATGATTGACTCTGTGGAGAATCGCCATTAACTTGGCTTCGACTGACTTGATGGTGTCAGGTAGGTGAGGACGGCCACTCTTTGTTTCTATATTTAATAAGCACTGCTGATTAGTAATAGACACAAACATTTCCAACTCCTTTAGGTCCACAGAAAGCTAGATCTTTGTATCACCCGGCTGTACGTAGCCTCAGAGGTCACAGCATTTTCTGTTAACACCAGGTACTTCCAGTCTGTCTTTCTTGGGAACAGGGCTGGTGCCCAGGGGAAACCCACCAGAACCCTGGCTACCCTAGTTGTTAGAATCACGACATGCAACAACTAAATAGCCATTACCTCCACCCCCGCCTCCTCACTGCAGACTCATCTCTGAGATTTCCATCTCCTCATACCACCCAGCAACTAAAGAGTTAGTGTCTGCGTGTATTTTTTCTAATTAGTGTTTCAGATTTCTTGGGATATATTCCTAGAAGTGGAATTGCTGGGTTATAAAGCAGTGTCATTTTTAATTTTTTGAGGGCCCTCCACACTTTTCCACAGTGGTTGTACCAGTCTGCGTTCCCACCAACAGTGCATGAGGGTTCCCTTTCCTCCACATTCTTGGCAACACTTGTTGTTTGTGGATTTATTGGTGATAGCCATTCTGACAGGTGTGAGGTGTTCATTGCACATTATTTACAGCGGGCAAGATCTGGAAGCAACCCAAGTGCCCATCAATGTGGAGGGGCTCCGCCTGCAGGGCCCCCCTGTCTGCCACGGATGAGAATAAGTCTACCAAGACATGATCTGCTTGGGGAGGAGAGGTGGCCAATCTCTCAAAGGAGAAGGGCCAAGAGCCTTTTCCTCAATGGGCTTTTATTGGGTTCAATTTGCATAGGAATACAAGTAAAGCTCATCAATCATTGTCAGACAGTAAGGATCAAACAATAGATAACATACAAAAAACTCTGAGGGCTTATTCTGAGTCTGGGTCAGTTAGCTAAAGTGCTATAAAACTTTGGGAAACAAACTCATTTCATTCTTGGACCCTTAACAGAAAACTGAGGGCATTCTTAGCAAAGCACGTTTCACAGGATTTTATGCATTCTTTCTTAGGCCTGATAGCCCCGGGGAATCTGCCCTTTCCAGCACAGGGCTGTACCGCCCTCTGTCATTGTTTCAGGCTTAAGTCAGGCAGGGGAAGTAAGGCAGCCAAGAGATTAGGAGACTTCTTGCAGACAGAATGAGGACTCAGGCTATGTCAAAGCTGAGGGGTGAGGGTCCATCACCCCCTTTTTCTATAGCCCCTCAAGTCCTTCCCTGAGGGCCTCTTCGTGACCATGCCTGTCTTAGGTCGTCCCTCCCTTGAGGAATCTTACCTATCGTTGGCTAACTGGTCAGGCTCAGGGCCAAGCAGGGTAAAGTAAAGGGGGCAGAGGCTGGTGCCCCTGCCAGTGAGATAAGCTTTGCCTCCTTAGTGGCTTAGGGTTCCAAGGTCCCTCACTCAGCCTTAGCCATGGGGGGGTTACAGCTTCTGAAACCAGGCAGGGCGGTTCCCAACATGTCAGTAGATGAGTGGATAAAAAAAACTGTGGTACAAATATATAATGGAATACTACTTGGCCATAAAAAAGAATCAAATCTTACCTTTTGTGATAACATGGGTGGACCTAGAGGGTATTTTACTCAGTGAAATAAGTCAGAGAGAGAAAGAAAAAATACCTTATAATTTCACTTACATGTGGAATCTAAAGAACAAAAGAAACAAACAAAATAGCGACAAACCCATAGGTACACACTGCCAGTTGTCAGAGGAGAGGGGGCTTGGGGGCCTTGTTTTGAACTCAGAAAAAGTGTTTGAACTGGGTGAAAAAGGTGAAGAGGTTAAGTACAAATTGGTAGTTACAGAAAAGTCATAGAGATGTAGATTACAGCATAAGGAATACAGTTACTAATACTGTGATAACCACGTAGGGGGCCAGGCAGCCACTGGCAACATCGGAGGGACCGCTCTGTAAAGGACGTGATTTTCTAACTCCTATGCTGTAAGTCTGAAACTAACACAGAATAATATTGAGTGTAAACTGTAACTGAAAAATTTTTAGAAAAGAGTTACCGTCTGACACATAAGGGGGCTTCCTGACCCTGGTCTTGCTTTGTTACCAGCATCCCTTGCTCCAGACGTCCATTCATCCATACTGTGGAAAAAGCTGTATCTGCTCTTTAGTTCTGAGGCCCAGCTGCATCCCTGGCCTTCCCATGTTGTCTAAAAAGCACACTATTCTACATTTCAACATATTCTTCAGCAAGTGTTTAGATATGGGAATGCTCACTGAATCTAGAGCATGTAGAGAATGTTCAGAAGTGTGGCCAGCTATCTCTGGGGGCATGATTTCAACAGATAATTATGGCCCAGATTAATTGATATTAATATTTAGCATTGTAGGTATTTTACATAGTTGAAGATATCTTCCATGAGCAAATTCAAGTTCTCAGTTCACGTTAATGATGTTTCACTGATTCTGTGGGTATTTTGTTTTTCAGAAAACGCATTACACAGCACATGCCTGTATGGATCACAGTCAGTTTTTTTCCTCCACGTTTCACTGGTGGGAATGAATAGATGCTTTTTCTCATTCCAATTCGCTTAGTCTCATGAAATAAGTAATTGGAAATAGAAGAGAAGAAGAAATTCCAGGCATGCAGAACACTTTTCTACTTTAAATGCGTATTTTAGCATCGTGTGCACGCACCCAATTCTTGAGAAACTCCTGATGTGCCGAGCTCATCTCTTGTGACTTTGTAACATTACATCTGTCTGTTTTCCATTTGAAGAAAAGGTTTAGGTCTTGACACCTGAAACCTTACAAGACTATAAATATTCTTGTTTTTTCAGGTGTACATAGAAGATAAACTCTAAGAAAAAAATCCTGACCCCCTCCCACTACTCTTTTTCTGTGTGGGTGTGTGCTGCAGAAAGGAAGTCTTGGCATTTATACAAATTCTGCAAGTTTGGTGGAGATTTCTGGCCTTTTTAAATGCTGCTTTTCTCTCCCCAGTGTGCAGACAAACCTTAACATCGATTGTTTTTACCAACTTATGAAATGGCTGCTTGGGCAAAGCTCTGAAGGACAAAGAGAAGAGAAAGAAGAATACAGTTCCAGGGGAAGGGGAGAGGGAGGAGGCAGGTATGATGCATCAAGGACAGGTAGTGAGATCTGAACCAGATTTCTGGCAAGCCGGAGGGCACGTTCCCTGGGGCAGGTGCAAGGGACAGGTGCTGTTGGCCCTAGTAGGGCGAGGTCTCAGGTCTGGGCCTGGTGGCTCGAGCTCTGAGTCTACATCAGGTGTGGTCTTCAAGTCTGCAGTCACATGGGAGGTGCAGGGCTCCAGATATTGAAGCTTCTCATTCAGGTAGAACATGGGGACCAAGTCAATTCACCGTGATAAGACTCAGGGCTGGGAAGAGCCAGGCTCTCATTGCGCCAGGTGGGCACTGACCAAGCTGTTTCCCTTGGAGCCCTGCTGAGGGGTGGTGGAGGCAGAGCTTGCTAGGCTCCAAGCTCCAAACTCTGCTTCAACCATAAACATTCCTTTCATGTGGTTTTCATGTGGTGGGGGTTGTGGGGGGGGGGTAGGGTGTATAAGATTTGAGAGAGAAAAAGCGTTCTGCTGCTAAAATATTGAGAAGTTAGAAATCTTCCCTTCAAAGATGTTGTTTTCAGCCTGATGTTATGAGGAAGCCAAAAGATGCCATACTGGGAGCTGCTCTCATGTCTGAGAATGAATGTGCTTCCCTGCCTTTCAAGGAAGTCCCTTGGGCTGTCCGTGGTCACTGATGTCACCGTGAGTCATGGAAGAGGGACAAGAGGAAGTGCTTCCCAGGAGGAGAGAGGTGAGGTTATAGGAAGTGATGTAAGGAGGGATCGCTGGTAGGAAAACGCTCTTCAAGGAGAGACCACAGTTAATGTCATGTGACTGTGGAGCATCTATGTCATTTGACCCCTGCAGCCCAATAGCAGTCAGAGGCCAGATGTCACATGGGCAAAATAAGCAAGTGTGAGCCTTGCACATCCTAACAGATGTTCGGGTCCTGGAGGGCGGTTATTTTATTTCACTTAGTTTTTGGTCACTAGGGTTTGCCAGGTCACAGACCTATACAATTGAATGAGGGACAGGGAAATTAATTTATTTTGACTTCAGCCAAGAAATCAGACCCAAGTTTAGTCAGTAACTTGATTCAAGTTGTTTCCGCTCTGTGCGGATGAATGCATGGTATTTGGGTGGGGAGGGAAGGGGAGCGTTTCCAGCAACCCCCATCTTTTGCATGGGGTCCTGCAGGCCCAGCCAACCTGAATGGGACGTCAGCCAGGGTGAAAGGATTCCAAACCACTGATGACACATGAACTCTGAAATCTGAAGACCCCTACCTAACTGGGGAAGTCAGAGGACCACCTGTGTAAAAGTTGCTGAGTGTGTCAAAAATGCAGGTTCTTAGGCCTCACCTAAAATTCACTGGATGAGAATTTCTAGGGGTGGGATTCAGGAATATGCATTTACAGCAAGTCCCAGAATAACTGTCGGGCTTTCTAATCTTTGAGAGGCATTGCTTTAAGGCTTGGAATGGCTCGGATGCGAAGCTTTAACTCTGGGGCAGTATCATTCCACATTGCCCTCCATGGTGGTATTCTCGAATAACAAGGCCTCCACAAATTGTATTGCGGGGCAGTGATTGTGTCAAGAATTGCGGTGCTGGTGGTGGGGGATGAATCTTAGGGTATGAAACCAGCCTGTGACTGCTCGCTGGGAGGAGAGAGAAGAGGGGAGATCGCGAGACGAGGAAGAAAGGTTAGAAATTAGAAGAGAAAAACATGGAGATCATTCACGAATATTTTTAAGTAGGAAGAGGAGTCAGACTACAGGACAGTGACAGGGAATAGAAAATGTGGAGGAGGAAGTGACTGGCACTGTTGTGAAGGTGCAGAGAGTCCGGTGTTTTGAAGAATGATCACTGGATTTGGGCGATGAATATCAAGCAATTCATAACCTTTAAGAATATAGCTTATAGTCACTGGAGGAGGTGGGGTAGAATAAAATATCAGAGAATTGACCAGAGAATGGGGGATAATGAATGGAGGATTCTCTTTCAAGACAATTAGCAGTAAAGGAAAGGGGGTTAGTAGAAGAGCTGGGGGGAAGGGATTTTTTTTTTAATGGAAAAGCAAGAGTAGCAGCCCAGCCACAGAGCTGAAGGGCCGGGGTCGAACGTGAACATGGGGGCACTGCTGGGCTACTTATTTGAGCTACTGATTTGAGCCTTAGCATTTTCTATGGTTTTGGTGTTTTTATTGTTTTTTTATTTTTTATTTTTTAATGGTAGTTTAAGATATACGTATCACGTTAAATTAATTTTTTTAAAAAATATATTTTTCAGTTTATTTAGAATGTGCAAGTCTGGTAATTTTAGTCAAACGAAATATTTATATAATGGACTTTCTCCTCATTCTGCATTCATCATGACTTTACAGTACCAACTGATTGTGATACTTATAATATTTTGCAAAAGTTAGGATTTTGCAAGTACTAGGTTATTATTAGTGTTTCTTTGAGAATCCTAGCATGTAAAATTTGAAGCTTTACACTGACACCTATATTACACATGGACTATATAGGTTTGTAGTGTTTCAAAATCACATAACTTCTTTGAAAAATATAACTAATATTTGGAAGCAGACTATAAACAATAGATTTTCCATTTTATCAACTGAAAAGTTTTTTGTTAGTTTTCACTACCTCATTTTTTCATTCATTTAATCTTTCAATTATTGTTTTTTGTTGTAGATTTAAGTATTTGATTTAAAAAAATTTTTGGTGTCTTTTCAAATTGGCATGTCTTTAAAATATTTCCCGTCCTTGATTAAAAAAAGTGTGTGTATTTAATCCCATCAACTTTACCAAGTGAAACTAAGCCATACTGTTTTTGAGGCAATTAGGAAAACTGAAACTTTTAAAGCGGAACATTTCGGAATGAAGAACACAAGTTAAATGATTTACTGTATCTAAACTATTGAAAGAAACTGCGTTGAGAAATTCATCGAAATTTTTAGCATGGTCTGAAAAGCAAGAGAGAAGGCAAATTTTCTGGTAAGAAGTTAAAAGGAGGAAAACAAAGAGTAGTTTTGCTTTAAGAAGTCTGTGCTACAATGTCAACAGAGAGAGTAAAAGCAAATTTGGGGTGTACAGTTTAAGTTGTAGGAGGCTTGAGAGGAAGTGAAAGTTATCTACCTCTAAATAATTAGTTTAAAAAGAAACAATGAAATGTATAGAAAATTTGACAGCATTGGATCAGTTTGGATGGATTAATTCATAAGAAGGAAAAGATGCTGGTGACTACTGCAAAATGTCACGTGAGTGATGTCCAGAAAGAGTGGAATTACAGTGTAATATTTTTCTGTTAAAATAACAGTGGGATCCTCATCTTTAAAAAGGGGGAATAGTGCAGTGGACCAAAAGCCCCAAAAGAGGGAATTAGTGAGAAGTTCAGGTACATGTGGAACATTATGTGAAATATATTTGGACAGTGGAAATGAAAACTGAAAAGCACTGTAAATATATTAATCCAAATGAATTCTCTGTATACACGAATCATATAACTAAACAAACAAAGTACACAGAGAAAACAAAAGAAAAAGGCAGGAGGGGGAGGAACCAGGGTGTGCCCTGAGGCTCTGTCCCTGAGAACAGAGATAGAAACAGTAGCCATACACTGGGGGATTTGGAGGAGTTCTGTTAGATGACCTTGATTTTAGGAATGTAGGAGGAGGCAGAGCCATGGATTTACTGAGATATAGGATGAGGTTAGCCTGGAGGTTTGAGCAGGGGATAAAGGTTTGCCTGAGCTCCGTGGGATGTTTGACAGGGAACCAACAGGAAGTAATGTGAATATGGTTCAGGTGTTTCTTGAAAAATGCGGAGAAGAGGGGAGGACTCAAAGCATGAGTAGCAAGAGTAGAGGACAAAGTGGTGTGGGCTTCTTATCTGCCTTTAAAAAGTGCAGGCCCTGGTGTGGTGGGCTGTCTGGAGACTCACAGGCAGATGCATCATCAGCCCACCTGGGCTCTGAGATGATTTCAGCCTCCGGTCTTCTCCCCAGATCACTTGGTCTTGTTAAAAGCACCTTCTTAAGGTACAATTGACTTGATTTTGGCTTTATCTACTCTCCCTTATGAATTTACTTTGTGATCTTGGAAACAAAACAGAAGAACAAAGAAGAGAGAAGAAAGGTTGCCAGAGGGCAGGCGGGACTGGGGGACTGGGCGAAAACGTGAAGGGATTAAGTACAAATTGGTCATTACAGAACAGTTGTGGGATGTAAGGTACAGCAGTAATGTTGTAATAGCTCTGTATGGGTGCCAGGCGGACCCTGGAAATAGTGGGAACACTTTCTAAAGGATAGGATTGTGTAAACACTATGCTGTATGCCTGAAACTAATGTAAAATTAAATTGAATATTAAAAAAGCAAAGCAGAAGAAAGAAAAAGAAGTCTCCACCCACATACCCCTTATCAGAAAATTTCAGTTATTCTTGCACGCTCCTGAGGCAGTTTCCTGTTATCTGTTGCAGGAGAAGGAGGGAGAAGGGTTGTAAGGAGGGGATGGGGGAGGGAGAGCTAAGAGCTTAGGTGGTTTGTCTAACTCCAATTTCCTTTCCTGATGAAGTGGTGACTTCTCGGCGGTAATTTTCTCACAAAGTCGCCGTGTCCTTAGCCCTCCTTGACACATCTTGTCCCCAGTACCCTTCGCCATATTTCTCCTTTCTCTTAACCAGTGAAAGTTCTTCAGGCTCCTTAAGGCAACAACCTTCGCCCCAATTAACAGGATGGCTACTTTGTTTGGTCCTCGGTGTGATTTAAGAAGGTTAGGCGAACATTTACGGAGAGGTTCTTCTGAGCAGGCTCTGGATCTAGTGCTGTGAGCAAAACACAGCTGAACAGGAAGACACAGCAAGAGAGGCCCGGCCTGGGGCGGCCAGGAGAGGGACGGCAACATCGGGCAAGGCCTGGAGAGATTGCTTCCAGCTGGGAGGGCTTGGGACCCATTTAGCTGAGGGTGACTTATAACTGGGCTTGCAGGTTGTAAGGGATGAGGCAAGATGTTGAGCAGATGCCAGGGAGAAGGGGCCAGAGCCTTCGTGGTGGAGGAAACCTGGTGAGCAGAAGCATAGAGGTAGGGGAGCAGGAAAGGGGAGAGAGCCCAGCGCGGGCTGGGTTGGAGTAGAAGCAGCGTGAGGAGTAGGGTAGGGTCCTCAGGGTAGGGTCCGCTCTACTTGCTTGCTCTGCTCAGGAGTTTGGATTTTCTTCTGTGAGCAGTTCAAAGCCTTTGAAGGCTGCCTGTACTTCATTGCAAAAGCTTTCTTATGTATCTGCCTATTTGCAGTTAAATCTGGGGTTCCTGGTTTCATCTGTTAAGAAGCAAAATTTGGAGCTTCTTTGGCTGCTGTGATGCCAGTTTTGAATCCTGTGCTTCCCACTAACCCCTTTTTATCTGGGTCCTGCTTTTTGGCTGGGCTCTTCTCGACTGCCTTCCAGTGCTGTCTGCACAGAGCAGGCTCATTTGCTTTGCTGCCTTTGAGAGTTCAGGATCGCATTTTGCCAATTTTACATTTTAATAAGTGTTCTCGCCTTTTCATGGCTGTCTTTAAAAAGAAAACATAGAACTATGCAACAAGCAATAGATGGCATTCTGAATATTGTTTATGTCACAGTTGAGATGAAAACATTAACACAGCAAAATCTCATTCCCTCAGAAGGCTTTTCGCCCTAAACCACTTTAAATAAAAACTGACAGGTAAAGAAATGCAAAACAGGATTTTGATCCATGTAACTTTTGCTTAGTAACCTCAATAACAGAAGTTTTGGAGGGTTCTTTTTGCGGCACTTAATAAGTGCTCAATTAAACAGCGGTTGCTCTACTCCGAGAGAGGAGTTCATGACTAGGTGGAAGGCGCTGGGAGATTTTCCGCCATGCTGGCTGCACGTTGTTTTTATTCCACCTATAGCCCCCAGTCTCCCACAGTGCAGTGCTGTATTATTTTTCATGAAAATGTGCAAGTCATCTAAATGGTCAATCGAAGGCAACACTGGTAATTACAACACATCCACTTGATAGATGCTCATGTCATTTTTTAAAAGGTGGTCACTCAGATCACTACGAAAATGTTTGGATGTAATATTAAGGGGAGAAAAACAAAGTAAACTTGCATAGCACTCAAGATTGAAACACTTTAAAAATAGAGTGTGTCTATTGTACAGACAGCCTCTCAGATGCTGAAGGCAGCGTCCAATGACAGGTCAAAGGTGGACCCCAGGAGGGGTTGGCCAAAGGCAGGATTGCAACCTAAATCTGAAGCTAAGTGAGCAATAAACATTTCTGAATATCAATAATTATGTTTTCACTGTATGTCTTTGGGTTTTGATTGTTGGGTCTTTCTTTGGTGAGTCCTTCCCTCCAGCTGGTTAACTGAGGGTCACTCCATCCACCACGTCTTGTATTGTGTCGTGCAGGTGTGAGCAGGTTGTGTTGAAGCTGGTTCTTCTGTGTGTACAAGGTTTTGAGGATTCTTTCTCACTCTCGTTCAGTTGTTTGTTCAGAGTAATTTCTCCACCATTTAGTTGTATTTCCAGATTGGTCCTGGGTTGAGTTAGTGTGGCTTCCACTCCCTCCTTCCCCTTCTTCTGTTGTTATCTGTTGGTGGTTCCTTTGTTGGTGGGTTTCCTCTTCCAGCAGGTATCCTGGTGTTCACAGCTCCCACCTACGTGTCTTAGCTGTTGGAATGACCCCTCTTTGGGTCCAACTTTGGTGTTTTCACAGCTCCAGGTTTTATTGTCTCACGTCTGATTTTTCAATGTCCTCTGCAAGTTTTGGTCTCCAATCTTCATATATGCTGGGATACCGTTGGCTGTTTGCTCTGTTCCTTAGAAGATCAGCTACGTGTTTCACCTGTGCACAGGGGGAAGTGGACTCTCTTCCCACCTATCTTGCCACCATCTTCCTAAATATCAATAATTATGTTTTCAAAAGAGACCCACTTTAGGGAAACAGTGTTGCTACCGACCAAGAAAAACAAATTTTTTTGCTAGCCACTCTGTTCTCTGTCACTTGCTTATCTCCCCGAGTACTTTACATTTGGGTTGTTTCCTCCAAAATTGATGTACAGGTGACCTTCACCATCAAATTAATGTTGTATGCACACCTCCCAAAACACTCAGACCCTCTGATTAGGCTCACTGCTGCCCGTGGCCTTGAGCTTTCTCTGAACCATGAATTCTGTCTCTCTCTGACTGGTGTTAATAGATGAACTCATCTACATTAGGACCTGTGGCTGCCCTCTTCCCTGAGTGTCTGTGAGTGGAATTCTCAGTAACAATGGATCACCTGGCTCTCACAGATGCAGCCTGGGAGGTGACTTAGGTGGATGAGCAGGTGATAGGTTTATGGTGGAGGACCTCTGGAACCTTGTCAGGAAGTTGCTTGCCTATTGTGTGAAGATCCACAATAAAATCCTGCTTTAAAAAAAAAGAAGAGAGAAGGGAGGGGATCATTTCCTGGGTTTTGATCACCCTGCTTGTCAATGGACACGAAGGTCATTGCTGGAACCTTTTACTGTCTTTGAAGAAAGGAAGTTACTTCAGTGCTTCCTACTCTCTGGAACACAGCCCTTATTTTCTTCTCCCCCCTCATTACCCTTCTTTTATTTTATTTTCATTTTTTATTGTACTTTTTCATTTCCATTTATCCCCCTTCTACCCTCTCCCCCCTCCCCCCACTCTGCCATCACACTGTTGTCCATGTCTGCAGGCCTTGTTTTTCTCATTTGTGGGCTGTGCTTTCTCCACAGCGCCTCTGGTCCAGGGCTCTTGGAGCGCAGTCGCAGTTTACCCAGTCTCCTTCCCTCGCTGTTCTCCAACAGTCGTGTCAGTTTAGGACAAGCTGGAAAAGCGAAAGCAAACCCCTCTCTATTCCCCTTCGTTCCTGCTTCTGCAGTGGTGGAGTTGACACATCGCCTTTCCAGAGATGCCAACCCTGAGAAATCATTAAGGATCTGTCTATCCAAGCTGACCTTTTCCCTTCCTGCCCGCCCCATACACACCTGTCAGCTGACATCATACTGACATGCCTCCGTGTGTGTGCACCAACACACACCCCGGAAATGTCGCTCTGAAATGGCGGTGTCTCTGCTCAGAATCATGCAGCTGAGAGTTGGCTCATTAATTGCCTTCCTTTCTTCCTGACCCTTCCCCTCCTGATCTGAGAGCTCGAGGGCTCATGCAGAATGCAGGACTGAATGGGCTCTGGAGATGATCTGGCTCCCCTCCATTCTCTAGATGAGGTAACAGATGCCCAAACAGCATTGCTTGAGATCCCATAAGTGACAGATGTAGGACAACCTCCAAGGTCACTTCCGTCCCAATCTGGCAGCCTTATTATTATGTCCTTATGATTCCTAGAGTTACTTTCTTGACCCAGAAACTTCCAAGACACTATGCAGGAAAAGCCCAGGATTTCCTCATAGCTTTGTCCAAACACCATCTCTTTCACAAACTTTTCATAGATGGGCCTAGATGTAAGAGAACTCTGCATGCTCCAATCTCCCTTTCCACTTTTAAAACCATGCAAAGCATTTTTAGTTAACTATGCACATATTTTACCCTCCCTACTGGAATGTGAGGGCTGCTTGAGGGCAAGGAGTATACCTTTAAAATTTTTTGTGTGTGCCATAATGTTGGCACAGTGCTTGGCAATGGTGGATACTCTGTAAGTGTAGCTGCACAAGTGAATGAGAAAATGAATGGATGAACAATGGGCCCACTGGAATAGCACTTTTGTCCCCTCCTGGAGTGGGGGTGCTGTAAATCAAAGTGGGATGCATCTCTGGGACTGGAGGCTTTATGAGTTATGGGGAATCTCTCTCTCCCTCTCTCTGGCTGAGAAGGCAGTGATAACATTAAAACTGCAACCTTGGCATCGCTGGCAGTGATTTAGGAAGTACGTTCTTATGGGCTCTTCATAAATAAATCAGCTAAATTGCTGCCACTAGCCAGTCAGGCAGATCTGGCCTTGAACAGAGCAGGGTTCTGGTGCTCACCTGGCTGGGATGTGGATTGCTGCTGAAAATCGCTCCGGCATCGGAGTTCCTGTGTAACTCGTGCCTTCTGCTCCTCAGCGTGGGCCCTGAAAGGGGACTTTCCTCACTCCAGGAGGGGAGGGCAGAAATAGCTCATTGCTTAGTCACTGCGGTGAGGGCAACCTGGGGCAGCTGCCCCAGCTTCAGGTCTTCCCTAGATGTGGCTGTTTTTTTTTTTTTTTCTTCTTTTTTTGCCTGAATTTCTTCACTTGATAAGTTTTCTTATGGGGGATTCAGTGGTTATGGAGTTCAGAAGCCATGTCTCCACAAGAAAAACCCTCTGAAGTCTAGTCCATCTCAAAGAATAAGTGGAGTTTGGAAATGATTAAGGGACTCCGTGCATCCTCCTCCCCATTAGAACACTTTTGCTTCTTTATCTTAGTCCCAAAGAATGGGATCTCTGGATTTACAAGGTAGCAATGAATTGAGCTGAAGTGCTGATTTATATTACTGAGTTAATAAGAGATGATAAGCGAAGATTCTCCAAGTTCCTTCTTTCCCCTATAATTTATTCAACAAAAAGTATTTGCTGAGTGTCAGGAGCCGAAACAGGCTTTGCGGATATAAAAATGATGGAACCTTTGCTTTGAAGAATTTTATAGTTTGATAGGGACCACACAGATAGACATTGATGAGACTATACATGGAATAGACCTTGTGATAAAGACGAGGTCAAGGGCTCTGAGAATAGGAATGAGAGAGAAGCATGTGGGCTTGGGGGAGGTTCACTAAACTGGGACTTCAGGAATGAGTAGGGTTTCACTAGAGGACAAGGAGGGGGCCTCCAGATGAAGGGGGCAACATGGAGAAAGGACTTGCCGGTGCAGTTAGGGCATGGGGATGGATCATTCACACATCCATTCATTCACAGGAAATTACTGCTCAGTCCACATGGCAGTCTCTGGGCTGAGCACTGTGTCCTTCAAGAACATAAGCTGTTTCAGTTAGGGTCTCTGTCTTTCAGGAGCTCAGCGTTGAGATGGAGGGTGGATGAGGCTGGGAGGTTGGGCTGGCAGACTGAGAGCTTCTGGGGCTGGACTAAGGAGTTTGGACTTCAGCCAGCAACGCCTCTGCTTATGGCACCTAAGCCAAAGACCAGTCTATGAATGAAGGATGTTTAGGGTGTGTTTCTATTTTTTTTCTTTTACAAGCGTATTGTAGTCAATAACTTGTAGACATGTCGTTTCATGCATGTGAGAGCAGACCTTTGGGATCAGTTCCTCAAGTGGTATCCCTAGGTCAAAGGGAGTGTGCACTCGCAATTTTCATAAATTTTGTCAAATTCCCTTCCCTAGAGGTTTCTCAGTGCTCACTCCCAGCAGCGGTGTATGTGACCTGCTTTTCTCCCTGCTCTGATTCTGCTGAGCATGCACGCACGCACAGGCTATGAAATGACACTGTACTTTCACTATTACAGTCTATCACTGTACTTTCTAACAATTGTCAGCCTTGCAGGGACCTAAGGTCAAGTTCCAGCTCTCTGTAATGCATAAGTTTGAGAAGGATGAAATTCTCTCCCGGGCAGATCCAAGCACACCTCCTGCATTTCACCTAAGTTCAGACTTGTGTCCCACAGGGACCCAGAGTGAAGCATTGTGCGAAGTCACTGGACTCCAGGCTGTTAGACAGAAAGATTCAGTGTCCCCATATACAACTACTACCTGGGACTCTTACTAACTCACAGTGGAGGGATCATTGATGAAGTCTTAAAGTTTCCCTGATTCATTTTTTCATGTTTTCAGTGTGTGGTGCCATTTCCTGGGGAAATGATTGCTCATTTGTCCTAAACTTTTAATCTTGCAGTGTGCAGCCCTATTTAATCAGCCTACTACATCAATAAGAGTTTATAAATATTGTCATTTTCATGCCATAGTTAAAAAGCTAGAAGCAAGTGATTACTTGGACATGTTACAAGAACTTCAAACTTAAATCTTTCAGCATCTCCTTCTCCCCCACATACACATGTAAGTGGAAGGTGAGGGCAGAAAGTTGTGCTTTTGGGGCACAAAAGCCATGCACATGAACTGAAAGATAACCGAAGTTTGGCCCGACTATCTCAGGCGTGGTCTCCCTGCTCCATCTGACTACATGGGGGTAAGCACTGACAGCAGGCTGCCCATACTAAGGATGATGGTGCTTTCAAAAGCTTGCAAGGAACAATGTGACTTTTTGCAAAAATATCAAGAGCAAGTTGCACATTTAATTTGTGGCCTCTGTATTAAACAGATACTTATTTTTATGGGATTAAAAAAATCAAGCAAGTAAGCAACTTGGATTTATTAAGGACCTTGTTCTTCTGAGGTTCTCTTCTAGGCGGTGTAGAAGGTACTTAGTAAGCACGTAAGGAATAGACCAATAAAGAGTCAGAGTCCCTGCTCTTTAAATAATTGGAACGGAGAGAGAGGAAAGGTGAACATACGTGACCAATTTAATGACTACGTGGAAGTTAACAGTATGAGGTTAGAAGCACACGAAACTGTTCAGTGCCGTACAGTCGGGCCTGAGTGACTTAAGCAGCTCGGAACTAATAAGATCAGAGTTTCTAACTTGTAACTAAGTTACAGGGGTGTCCCACCTGCGGCCTGTGGGAGTGCAACCCGACAAAATCGTACATTTACTGAAAACATTATGAGATATTTTTTGTGATTCCATGTTGCAATGTACTGAAAGTGTGGCCCAAGCCAACTCTTCTTCTTCCAGTGTATCACAGACATGCCAAGAGGTTGGACACCCCTGGCTACAAAGTGCCTTATGTTCAATAGCTTATACACCCCTTTCACTTTTAACCCCATCTTATCATCCCCCAAAAGAGCATAGTTTACACTTCTTGTCACCTGGAATAATGTCATCCTCACCCCCCACCCCCCACCGTGTTTGAATCCGATTCATTTACTAAGCTCCAGATCAAATGCCATCCCTTGAGCCTCACGTGGAAATATACGCATGCTCTGGTTGCTCCAGAGAACCTTGGGATTTAAGACAGTCCCTGATTATAAACCAAGGTAACTAATGCTGACATGGGCAGAGATGACACTATTTTCAGTATTTTCTTGATATTTAGACACTTCAGGTGAACAACACAGTGATGCACCAATACTGACACTATTTATAATATAATCTAAAGGTGTGATGGATGGAAGGGGGGTAGAGATGATATGATTAGTCAGACATGGGCAGGTCAAGGGGAACTTGTTGATGGTTGGTTAGTAAAGCCTCTTGAGTGCAGGGAGTCGCTGGTACAATCACCATATACGGTGTCCTCCATGGCACTTGGCGTGTGGCAGGCTTTTACAAAAATCTTCACTTAGTTCTTTTGTTCATTCATTTATCCATTCCCTCTTGGTGAGAGTATGGTCTTCAAAATGTAAGTCCCCCGAGGAAAAGGACCACGTCTCTCTCGCTCCCCCATCCCTTGCAGAGTGCCTAGGTTAATTCGTCCTCCATAAACATTTGTCGAATGAGTGACTGAATTGAGTACAAACAACGTGAGTCTTGGAGTCTGACCATCCTGTGCTTAAATCCCAACTCAGGCACGTAGCTGTGTTCTCCTGCAAATAAGGAGGTGGATAAACCCAACTTCACAGTTTAGTACTGGACGCATTTAAAAAATGATAGCTGTTACTGATCCATCAAGTAATTATCAAGCCTGAACACACGTAAAGAACAACAAAAACAACTCCTTTTGGCAACTTAAAATCATCTGTTCTTGTGCTTTGGTCGCGTGAACTGGGTTGTGGGTTCATCATTTATGCATTTATCCAACAACTATTTATTGAGCTCTTACTATGTGTCAGGTCCTGTTCTAAGAACAATGGGAAGCCAAATGTGTTACAAAGGCCCCTCTGCTTTTCTGTGTGGAGATGGCTCAGAGGCTGGCAAGAAGAAATGCTGGAGAATAAGAGAACATGTGTTGCACTTGTCTGGATGGAGAGGAAAGCAGCTTAAGTAGAGTGGAGGCAGGGAAGATGGAGAGGAGACTTGGACCACGCATGGGAGGCTGCACAAAGAGGACTTGATGACAGGTCACACAGGGGTGGGAGTGAAGGAAAGGAAGGCATTGGTTTAAGGCTGAAGTACTGTGCTTAGGGGAGCTGCTATTTCCTGACTAGGTGGGGAAGAAGAGGCTTGGAAAGGAGGTTTGATAATCACAACTTAGATGTAGTATCTTTGAGATTCCTGTTGGATACCAACGTGGGGTTCAGTACCCTGATCAGAGGTATGCATGTCTAGTTAAAAGTTGGTGTAGAAGGTCCTTAAAGACGTGATGAGGCACTTAAAGATGAGGATGACGAGATCCCCTTAAAAGAGAAAAGATAAGAAGGCAAAGGACTGATTGTGTGGGGCTCCTATAGTTAGAGGTCAGGTAGAGAAGGAGCCCCGCAGGAGGGCTCGTGGAATTTATGGGAGAAAAGTATTTCTAGCAGGAGTGACCTCTATATCATCTGCTGCTGGGAGGACTGAGTAAGCTGCGAACAAAGAGGGGATCCCTGAAACTGGCATCGTGGAGGTCATTTGTGATTGGGTAAAGGCAGCTGCAATTAAGTGGAGGGTGTGGGCATCCCCAGGGAATGGGTGGATGGGCCAATGGGAAGTGTGGAAATGGAGACCACGTGGACCATTCTCTTGAGAAGTTTTCTGTGAGGTTTGGCAGTGAGAGGGGCTGTAGTTCAAAGTGGATGTGGGGTTCGGGCCGTGCTGCTGTTTTCAGTGGGAAACTCCTAAGGCATGCCTGTGTGTCGATAGGAAGAATCAAGAAGAGGGAGAGACGATAGCAGCAGAGGCGAAGTCCCTGACAAGGCGAGAGGGTGAGGGATCTGACCCACAGAAGGAGCGTTGTGTTTTGAGATGCTATTCTGGGAGATGGAGGCCTAGATAATGCCCGCTTTGTGGCACTCTGGCCATGGGGCGGAAACGAGATAGAAAAGGTTCATTCTATGTACCAGGCACATAGATTTCTTGAATCATTTTCTTTAAACAAACATGTGATCCTGTGAGTAGAGGTCAGCCACCTCCTATTGTCAAATATTACCAGGAGACCTGATGCGCCTAGGCTTGAGCCCTGGGGAAGGAAGATGGGCAACTTTAGAGAGGGAAGAATGGAAAAGGAAGAGGAAGACAAGAGTGTGGGAGCAAGGAAAGAAAGCAGAAAGAAAGGGGTGAGTGGTTGTGTCAGACGCAGCCCAGGGACATATGTGACTCTGCCTTTAAATAAGTAACTAACTAACCAATGAACTAAGTAACAGCTAAGGACAAGAGATGCGGTGAGTCACAGGAAATCACTGTAACCAGTGCAGGTAAGAGTACACAGCCCAACTTGGCTCGGGCGGGTGGGAAAGGAAGTGCATTGAGAGGGGCCAGGCTATAATTAGCACCCACCCTAGAAAGCTGCCTGCCCTGAGGTCTGGGAGTTCAGAGCTGGCCTTGGAAACAAGGGGTGCAAACAGACCATGGAAACTCTGGCGGGAGGTTGGTGTGTGAAGTCAGCGTCAGGGCTGCCTGGCTTTAAGCCTGAAGGCTGCACGGCTCCTGGAGCCAGCGTGGCTGATGTTAGAATGAGGGCTTCCAGAATTCCTGGACTATCACTTATCTGTCTGGGCAAACGTCCTTCATGGCTGGCTTTCCCTGGCTCCCGGGGCAGCCCCAGCCTGGGGGAGTGGCACTGCCTTGGCAGACGGGGACTGGCCTTGGCAAGGGCAGTGCTTTCCCAAGGCCGCGTCTCCTTGGAGAGTGTCTGATGCCTTGGCACAGCCACGCTGCTCTCCCCCATGCAGGCCCGTCTTTGGCTTTGCTGTTCATTTCCCACATGCGGACATCTTTTATAAAACCTTTGCGGTGAAACCCTTCAACAGGGGGGGCACAAAAGACACCCCTGCTGCTACTACTCCGTTAGTCATTGAACCTCAGCAGGGGCGGCGTGGATACTGCCCTCCCAGGCTCCCGGGCCCGAGGGGTGGTGTTCTGGCCTCCCTGGCTCTCTCCACCTGTCTAACCCTCAGAAAATTCTTCCTTGTACAGATGCCACATTAATGTCCTTGTAACTCTCTATCTCTGGTCTTGATTTTTCTCTCTGGACATCCCAGAATTAGCTGCCTCCCCTCTTCCAAAATAAGAGCCTTCCTTTATATTTGTGAAATATCATTATTTCTTGCTTGTTTTCTCTTTTCCCAGCTGATCATCCCCAATTACTGTGAGCACTCATTAATTCACTAAATATCCATTTCTCGCCAGCTGAGTGCCTTCTTTGGCACTGGGTGCTGGGTGCTGGGTGTTGGGATGTGACCATTAATAAAATATAGCCCCGGGAACTGGGGAAACTCACATTTTTGTTTAAAGGAACACTAGTGGACAAAATAGAAATACCATGAAATGAGACTATGAGATGAGAAGAACCATAATGAGAGATGAAAAGTTTCCATGGTGATGAGGTTTGCCACAAACGCTGCCAAGTGTGCCATGCACCAGATCTTAGAATTCACAGCCTCATCACCAACTTACAGACAGGTCAAGCACCCTGCCAGCCTCACAAGGCTGTTTAAAGTGGCTGCCAAGATTACACTGAAGGGTAGTTCCAGGATTTCAAACCACTGACTCAAATGCAAAGTTTCACCCTCAAGTTCACATGCCAAGAGCAGGGGTTTGAACTTGGGCCATCTGGCTGCAGAGCTCATCTGTTTGACCATGATGCCAGCTTGCTTTCCTGGAGGGCTGTGGGAATAATGAGAAAACAAGGAGATAGGAGCATCCTTAGCAACCTGTGCTGAAGCGGTGTTTTTAGAGGCTCCCCCAGCAGGAAGCACGCTGGGCTGGCTCTGACCTTGCTGTGGTTCTTGGCATGGGCCATTCAATTTCATGTTACTGACACCTCCACTGTTCTGAATACACACTTTCTTCCAGCTTTCTCTTCACGCGGTAATGGAATCTATCCTGCAAAGGCGAGGCCACTCCACATACTTCCAACAAAGGTCCATTCTTAGAAGAATCACCTTCCAGAGCCATCCCAGAACTTTTGAATTAAATCTTGCCACTTGGAGGCCAGCAGTTGTCCCTGAGAGGAAGGGTGGAGCTTTTTACCGTCATCCGACAGCCTCATTCAAACGTCTGGAGGAGACAGGGATGTCCTAGGTGTTTCTGTGACGTAACTGCTTAACACCTGTTCGTGGTGCCCACTGGGAGGGGCACCAGGAAAGAAGCTAATTGCCGCCTCCTTTCACCATCTTCCGTTCCAGGCCCTTAGCTGGTTATTTTTGGCAGGTCCTATCAGGGCTCTGCAGGCCTGAGCAGCCCAGCAGGACACCATATTCTATTGCATTCCTTCGCTCCAAGCAGCTTTCTGAAGATTGCATATTTCAGTACGGAGTTGTATGTCTGCTTATTATTCCGTTCTGGATGGCGGTGTGACCCACACTGAGCATGACAGGAAGGAATAATTACCATTATTATCATCATTTTGAACACCAATTGGGCACCAGCGGGTGCTGTTAGAGAACAGAATCAGACCTACCCATCACCCCTTCGTTATGGCCCCGTCGGCTCTCCATTTAAATTAAACAGGGATTTGTCATCCACGGGAGGTTGGAATGCTGATGCTGGGGTGTGTTTGGCACGAGAAAACGTCATTTGTTTCTCTCTGTTCTGGGATGCAGGTATTAATCCGTGTACTTCTTCCCTCTGATTTTTTAATAAAAACCTGTAACAATAATAATGATATTATGCAGAATTTGGACCTCTCAGGCAACATTTCTGCAATGATTTCAAAACTCTGGGAAAAGCAAGATTTCACTGAGTTTGAGAATTGTCATGATGGTCTTGGGGAAGCCTGGGCTGCAGGAGGTGGAGGGGGCGGGCAGGTCAGAGATGTTCTGCTCTGAATTTCTTTGTTTGCTCGTTGTTTCCAGAGCAAGCGTCTGGTCCCTCTGTGTCACCAGTCCTCTGTCAGGACGGCGTTTATGTCTCCCTCTGTTCCAGTCTCCTTTCTGTGAACTGCCGCCCCCACTGCCAGCTCCAGCTCTAGAGAAAGGTTCCCGAACGAGCAGTTTTGTCCAGGCCACCCCCTTCCTCGGCATCCTTTGCTGCTTCCCTTTCGGGCTGCTGCCTCAGAGCTAAACGCTGTCAGCTCTTCAAGTTCTTACAGATCAGCTTCCCAACGCTTCAGCCTCACACTGATTCTCTGGTGGCCAAACCTTGATTTTGTCCTTAGCTCACAAGCTCATCTTGCTTCCTTCTGTTCTGGGCCCCTGGTCAAGTCCCTTCCCTCGCCTACCCTCATCTCCTTCCACCCCCACTCATCTATGGCCTCCCAGTGTCCTGGCCTGCGGGCACCTGCCCCCCAGCCACACTCCTTCAGACTTCGTAGGATTTGAATTGTATTCGGGGGCCTATGTCTCCCAAACTCCAGGAGACATATTACAAGCTCTTGAGTTATTCTTTAAAGCTTCTCTTTCCTTTTCAACTTGGGCAGCCCCACCCCCTTTTCCAACCCGTGTGTGTATCTGTGTGAATACACAGTGCACCAACTGCAACACTATCCAAGGAAATTATACCTCCAACAGATTCTTTTTTCTTTTTCTTTTTATGTATGTATTTATGTATTTACCTATTTTTCCATCACCATTTATTCCCCCTGTAACTTCTTCCACCTCTACCTCCCCTCCCTCCCCCTCTCCAAGTTACCATACTATTTTTCATGTCCGCAAGTTCTTTCTCTCTCTCTCTCTCTTTTGTTTTTACTTTTTGGCACAATCCGTTCAACACCCCCACAACCCTCCCCACAGCCCTTCCCAGAGCTGTCAGCCTGCTGCTCTCCATCTACAAGTCTGTCTCTGTTTTGCTTTTTAGTCCAGTTTGTTCATTAAATTCCACATAAGAATGCAATCATGTGGTACTTGTCTTTCTCCGACTGGCTTATTTCACTTAGTATAATCCATCCAAGGGTATAATTTTCTTTCTTTTTTTTTTTTATGGCCAAGTAGTAAACAGCTATGGTACATTTACACAATGGAATACTACTCCTCCAGCAGATTTTTTAGTGCTGGATGTCAGCAGACCTAGTTTTTTGTTCGGTTCCTTTGCAAGTCTTGCCTAGATGGTCCAGCATCTTGCTTGAGAATGTTGAAGCCCTTGGCCTATGTTAAAATGCCAACACAACAAGGTGAGGGCAAGTGACAGTTTGCCTGAGTCAGGAAGTCTATGGTTTCTAGGTCTGGCATTGTCTAGCTGTGTGAAGTCAGGGACATCATTTAACCTTTCGGAGCTTCAGTTAAGTGTATGTGTGTATATGTTTGGAATTCTGATGGATTCTTCCAGCTCAAAATTTTTTTTTCTATTTTACCTTTATCCTTATCCTGTTAAGGGGGTGGGGGTGGGGGGGACGTACATCTCCTGAGTCACAGCATTTCACTTTAGGGCCTTGTGGTAGGCTGAAAATAGCTCTCCAAAGATGTCTCTGTCCTAATCCTGTGAATGATTAATTTAGATAGCAAAAGAGAGGTCCTTTATAAGGTCCTCTGTAAGAGGGAGGGAAGCTGGAGGGCCGCAGACAGAGAAGAAGATGTGAGAGTGGAAGTGGGGGTAAGCGCGATATGAAGAAGGGTCGGGCACCGAGAAACGTGGGCGGCCTCTAGAAGCTGGAAAAGGCAAGGGGATGCCTACCTGCCAAAGCCTCCGAAGGAGTGCAGCCCTGCTGACACCTGCATTTTAGACAGCTGACTTCCAGAGTGATAAGTAATACAGTCTTGCTGGTTAAGTCTTTGAGTGTTGGTACTTTGTTCCTGGAGCATTAAGAAATTAATCTAGACTCGATGAAGAAAGACCCTATGGGGGTGTCTTTAGACCAACCGGCCCCATGGCTCAGGACAGCTCTGTTGATGCCTCAGGCCCTGGGCATGCCCTCTTCCAGCTGACACTTTTCCTTCCAACTTCTTCTTTTCTTAAACCTAGGAGAGTCTTAAATAGTGGCTTACACCAACACACAGTTATCTTATAATTTTGTCTTGAGGCATTCTCCAAACTGTTCTGCAGGTGGCTTCGTGTGGGCACCAGAGGATACGGAGATGCTTTCCTAGAGCGGGTCGTCAAACCATCCTGGGGACACACAGGTATATATGGGGAGCCTGTTAGCTAGACATTCTCCCCGCATTCTCTACAACAGGCCCTCGACTGGTGCTCATTCAGCACCATGTCCTCTGTAGGAAGAGAGAGAAGGCATTGAAGGAACTGCTGGCCCAAGTGGATTCTTGCCAAAGAGAGGGTTGCTCATTAATGAAATAGCAGGAAATGTTGGGGGGAAATGACACTGTGAATTGCCAAATGATGGCCTTTTGGATGAGCTGGGCACACACTCTAGACTTTTGAAAAGCTGGGTTCAAGAGGAAAGGCAGAAATATGCACAAGGCCTGAGACTCTAAAAGGGAAGCAGTACGAGTTGAGTGTCAAGAGCCAAGAGGTTCCTTAATTATCCAAATACTCCCAGTAGACTTCGTGCTGTTTCCTTTACGCACGTTCCTGATGTTCACACACTGCAAGTACGAAGAAGAAAGCAGAGACGGCCTGTAATCCCACTGCGAGATAACTGAGCTCCTCCTCTTCATCCATCAAGGCTCTCTTAGTTTCTTGTATTCTTCTGGAAAAGAAAGGCTACATGTAAAAGGACCATTCTCTCTTTCTCCAAGTACACTGTTCTGCACCTTGCCTTAAAAATGTTAATTGTATGTATTAGAGATCTTTTCATGTTAACAGCCATAGAACTACTTCATTATTTTTAATGGTTGTACAGCTTTCCTTCATATCTTTTACTGTTCTATACATATTTTAAAACCACTGATGTTGTTTATGTTTGTTTTGCTATTGCTAGCAATGATGTGATAAACAATGTTGTACACATATAGTTTCCATAAACTGGCAAGTATATCCATAAAGTCCTATACAGATTCACTCAATCAGAATATACATGCATTTTAATATTGCAAAGTGCCTCCAATATACTTCATACTCACACAAGCAAGACACGAAAATGCTTGTTTTTCTACATTATCGAAGACTAGCTTTTAGCATTAAAAAACTGCCAATCTAACAGGAGAAAAAATCATATTCTTGTGTTTTGATGTGCATTTATTCATTAACAAGCTGAAATGTTATTTCAAAAGTTTGTTCATCATTCTTATTTTTGTTTTTATGAACTCCTCCCTATGTCCTTTGTTCATCTTAATGTGTTGCTTAACTTTTTATTGTTGATTTGAATGATATTTAGAAATTAAAGAAAATTATCCTTTGTTCATTATATGTTGCAAATATTTTTCCAGTTTGTGATCTGTCCTCTAAATTTGCTTATGCCTTTTTTGATTTGTCACAGCCATTTAAAAAAATATGTAGTCAAGCTTATTGTCCTTTTCTTTTATGGCCTCGGATTCATGGCTTTAGAAATCTAAATGGGGTTTCTAGATTGGTAGATTAGCAAAATGACACAAAACAGTTTTATAAGGACTTTATCCATGTGCTTTATAAAATTTGCCATGATATCCATGTGGAAAAAGATGGAGAAACCAGAGTTAGGTGATGATGTACATCGAAGTGCCTTTATAGTTTATTTAATGAATGTCCACAAGGAGTGCCGATTAACGGACCCATGTCAACAGAGTTCCTGTGGTCTTGGTGAAAAAGGGAGACATAACTCTTATTTTTTTTTCCCATATGGAAGAAAGGTCAAGATGCGATATTTAATCCTCTGGATAACAAACATCAAGATTCAAGAAGATCTTGACAGGCCAGAACAATGAGTGTAAAACCAAGAAGACAAATTTAAGAGAGAAAAATGAAAGGTTTGTATTTTTCTAAAAGTTCAAGTATACAAGAATAGAGGGGAAGGCGTGGGTACCAGATATTCATGTAAATAATATCACAGCTATACAATTTAGTGTGAGTTAATGGTGTAAATACCAAGGAAATCAGTGTGGTCTTGGGTCCTTTCTGGACTACTCAACATGTAAGAAAAAATTTTTATTTTGAAATAATTATAGACTTACAGAAATTTGCAAAGAGGATATAGAAAGGTGTCATGTACCCTTTCCTCTACACTTTTCCCAGTGGTACCCTCCTACATAACTACAGGGCGATATTGAAGCCAGAAAATTGATATTTGCACACTCCGCACACCTTGTATTTCACCAGTTTCACATTCATTTATGTGTGTAGAGTTCTATGAGCTTTTATCAGATGTATAGACTCCTATATTCTTTATAGTTTTCAATTGGTAAGTAAAGTAAAAATACACTTACCCGTAGAAAAATTTTTTTCCTCCATTTCAGACAAATCAACTCTGGAATTTTACATACGTGACGTTCCCTGGGTTAGAGAATAGACACGGGGTGAACTTGCACAAAGTAGCATGTACTTTGATCGTGTTATGTTTATGCTCCTAGGATTACATCAAGATGTATACTGAATGGAAAGGAAATGGGACTTTGAGCAATAATTTTCAAAGGCCCTGCAGAGGCCTGTTATGCAATGAATGTGTTAAGGCTATTCTGCGTCATTTCAGTGGTGGTTAAGAGAGATTGGAGGCAGTTACAAGAAATTGACTTCTTGAAACTTTGACTCAGGGAAATTGTTTCTAACAAGACAGGCTGTAAAACAGGAGGCAGGAATTATTTGAACGAAGGCGGAATGACCACATTTCAAGAGGAATGTAGAAGGGGTTCTTAAATTAAGTTTGGATTACAAGACCACTGGAACTCTTCTCAACTCAAAGAATCTAGGACTCGACGCTGGCGAATGTCATGAAGGGGCTGGAGTGTTTGAGAGGATGGGTTTTTCTGTGTAGGCCATGATTGGAAAGGCAGTGGAGGAGGAGGAAAGGGAGAGAGAAGAGATAGAAGGAGGTGTGGGTGGCCCTAGTGGCACACACATGGAGTGAAAAAAAAAGCAAAAGCAGTTATGAAGATATACCTTTAAAAACTTTCTCTGTCAAACTTTTTCTATTAACTTTGTAAAGACCAATAATTGTGTGCAGCTATGGTGCCTATTAATTTTCAATATAAAGATAGAGGTTTGATAGAGATTTTTGTTACTCTTTGTCATTCTCTCTTCTTTGCCTTTTTCTCTTTTCTAAGTAGATGATACATGTTTTGCTCTAAGAATACTGTATCTAGTACACTCCTGATACTGTTTTGACTGCTTTTTCCTAATCTAACTTGAACAGACCTAGATTTTTAGCTAGTGAGTTTACAGCTCTTTATGTCACACACTTTTGTTGCCAGTAAGGATCCAAGGAGATGGGGAATGTAACATGAGGTGGCTGCTGTTGTTCTCTGAGGCCTGGTGTGATAGGAGCCTGTGTAAGAGTGGAAGCCTGTCCTGTGGAGCTGTAAAGGAGAACATATACTCTAAAAGCATCCTGAGTAAGAGAAAAGTTGTCTGGTATATCAGTTTGAATTTTATACATTTGAATATGAGAGAATACTCAAATACAGGGACTTCAGCAAATGAAGATTTATTTATTTTTCACATAAGAAGAAGTTGTGAGATAGCAATTGCCAGCTTTATTTCAGTGGCTCTATCATGTTAGGCCAGTGTCTCTTCAATTCCCCCCCCCCCCCCCCCTTGATCTCATGAGGGCTGCTGCAGCTCCAGCCAGCAGGTCAGTATTCAGGGAAAGAAGGAAGAAAAACAAGGTAGTGGAAAGGAGGAAAGGGAAAGAGAAACAGTTGGCATCAACTTTTATGAAGAAATGTAAATACCTTCCCAAAGCTTTCCCTCATATTTCACTGGCCAGTTTTTTCCCTTTTGCCCACAATCTTAGGTCTCATAAATTGATTGAGACATTTGTACAATGCTTTAATATGAGAGGAACCAAGAGAGGGAGAGAGTTTTCTGTAATGTGCAAATAGTTTAAGGACATTAACTCATGAGGAGGGGCTATAGATCTCAGAGAGTTAACTTGACATTTATTTGTAGACTATACCCCCACCCCCACATCATCCCCATATACTTGGGATTAAGAGAAAAGAGGTAGAGGGATAAGGATTTTGATAACTCTCCAATGAACTGAAATCATCTATGAGATAGGATATGAAATTGGTTATAAAAACTCTTGTGATTTTGCTGCAGCCATTCTCTGGAAAAATAGCAACTTCGAGCGATTTCTTCATGGTCTCTGTTTTGTACTGTAAACAGAGCGAGACGGTGTTCTGGGCTGTGGCATTCTGGAGCTCCAGCAGGTTTCAGAAGACCATCCCTCTCCGTTTGAGTGTTGTGTTTCTGTAATTGAGACCAGAGCTTGACTCCTTGTGTCCACAATGCTACTAAATTGAATTAGGGATTTCTTGGAAAGAACAATGAAAGCCCAAATTGTGTTATTATGCTATTGACTTAATATGTATGAGCATTCAGATCATTTAAGTGGTAATATAAAACAGGCACTGCATTCTTAGGCTCTAAGTGCTGGTTTCAGAGAATGTGTCTGTTGACATAACTCTGATTGTTTAAGGGAACTTTGAGCACTGGGGAAGGGAGGTTTGAATTAGCCCCCTTTTATAAAAGAGGCCATCAAGGGTCATGAGAGTTAAGGAACTTGACTGAAGTTTCCCAAATACAGCTGAGATTCAAGTAAATCCTGTTCCATCCATGCACCTCTTCTTCATAAGGAGGGCACCCTAAACCACTGCTGAGCTCCACAGAGAGAGTAAAATAGGGTGCATCTAGGTGAAGAAACGAGGCCCAGATTGAAAAGATTGTTCCTTGGGCCCGAGGTCATATGGTTTGGTGTTGGTGTGCCGCCTTGTGATTTAGTGTGCGTGTTAGAGTGATGTAGAAGAGAACCCATGAGCTCAGTCTTTCTGTGGGTGTGGATGCTTGATGCAGGGTCCGTGCTTTGTGGCTGCGAGAGACAAATTCACATCACATGGACTACAGAAGTCCATTGGAGAAAAATGGACGGCAGGGCCACTCTCTAAGTGAGAGAGAGGGTGAAAGGACCCCAACCTCTGCCTGGACAGGCTTTTATTGCTTTTCTGGGTACATTACATTGAGGATGGTCCTCATTTACTATGCCCAGCTGTAGGTGATTACCTTTTACAGATAACAAAGGAAAGAATGTTGCTAATTACTTCAAAGAGAAGGATCTTACAGGTCAAGGGGAAAAGTGGTTGAACTGGTTACACTCCATACTTGGGAGGTTTAGCACAGACTTTAGGAAGTTAAAGATACTCAGTAAACATTTGCTGCCTCAGTTCAGGGTGAGGGAATTTTAGCAAAAGCAAGTCTCATAGCAGTCTAGGTACAATGCAGGCCTGATTCCCCATGGGAGAACCTGTCTGTGGGTGGGGGTCCTGCCTTCTGAACCTCGCACCTACTGGCTTTTCCGAATGGGGGCTGGGCTACATTTCCCATACCATGTGGATAGGTTCCCTATAAATGCTGTCTGTCTGTCTGTCACTGCACTCCAGTGCAAAGGGGACCTGTCTTCAGATGTTTGTCCTCCCACCTATCTCCCACCTGGTCCTGAACCCACACCCCTGTGGGCCTGGTGTGCCCTTATACTGTGGCCACCACTACACACCTGGCCACTAGGGGCACACTGACCCCTACCATCTCCTTCTTCCTCAGCTGCCCAACCTCTCAGAGGAGACCAAACACTTTTCAAAGATCCTGTACTAAGGGGGAAGGTTTTTTAAAAAAGATGGAAAGGTGTAGAAAGAGGTACATTTAACAGGAGTATTTCTGGTCACATATGGACTTGGCTGGCACAGCTCATTTTTCTTCATGTCTGTCCTGTCTAAGGGATGCTACTCTGAGCCTGTCCTTGGAAGTGTCTCCCTTCCCTTCTCTGTGTGGTGGCCCCTCCCCTCCAGCCCCAGGTGCCAGAGCAAGTGTGTATGCATTCACTTTGCATTCAAAGGCTTTTCTTCATGGATGGCAAGGGCTGGTTTTCATGTATATATTTTGCCATGACTTTGAGTGAATATTGACAGCTCTGGTAAAATAACAATAAGCAGAAAGGTTTTACTCACATTTCATCTCCAGCTCTCTATATCAGGCTTGGCACTCTTCAGAACAAACCATTATATATTATGTATGCACATATGCATGTGTATATGCCCACATACATGTGTACTTACAATCTATGCATATCCACACATGTCTCTATGTTTTGGGTATAGTTGTTTAGAGTGCTGCAGTAATAGGCTGGGCTTTCCTTTATCCACATGTTTTAGCAATTTAGCCATACCTATCGTAAGTCATAAATATGGACATATGTTTGGACACAGTAATTCCTCCTCAAGAAATGATACCAAGGAAATTATTTATAATAATGATAAAATTATAAATATGTTGATGTATTTTTTAAACATACAGGGTATATTTATTTACAGTTCACAAGGCCTTTTCACATACATCTCATTTAATCTTCAAAAGAACACTCAGGGGTAGGTGGTTTTATTGCTCCTTTGTTAAAAAAAAGATTTTATTTATTTGTTTTTAGAAAGAAGGGAGGGGAGGGAGAAATAGAGGGAGAGAAACATCGATGTGTGAGAGAAACATCGGTTGCCTCTCATACGTGCCCTAACCCAGGACTGGGCTGTACCTAGGCTTGTGCCCTTACTGGGAATCAAACTGGTGACCTTTTGCTGGTCCTCCTTATTTTATAAATGAGGGAACAGGCTTAGAGAGGTGGTGTTTTGTTGTTGTTGTTGTTTAAATTTGAACAATTGAATTGGCAGTAGAGTTTAGAAAGTTTTCCTTAGTTTATAAAGCAGGGCAACCCAACCTAGAAACATAGGACATTAGACAGAAAGATCCACAAAAAGCACTTGAATGTGCACGTCCTTTGAAAGAGGAAATGGGAAATCCAGGTCTTCAGACTCCAAGCTCACTGTTCCCTTTACCACACAATCCGCATCCCCTGGGAATGTACTTCATGAACATCAGGGAGGCCTTACATACTGTAATTAGAGACTATGAAACAGGATGGAAAGTGCTTATGTCATAATTTACGTTAAGATAGGAAACAAAATAATTATATCCACAGCATAAATATAAATGTGTAATGTGTGTATATTTAAAAATGCACATTGGAAGGGATCATGGAAAAATAAATAGGCTGCTATGAAGGGTGATTCTGAGTACGCTGCCATGGATACTGGCTCCTCTACATGTTGTGTGATGGGAATTGTAACTAAGTTTTCACATATTTTTTAACAGATAGAATTAACAATAAATTTAAAACATCCAACTAATAAAAATGAACATTATTGAGTGCTAGTGCTAGGCTAAGTGCTTTTCACACCTTGTTCCTCCTAATTATAACTCCATGAAGTAAAGATGATTATAATGTCCACTTTGTAGATGAGAACCTCAGGCCATAGGAAGATTAAATAACTTCTCAAAATTATAAAGCTGGAAGTCAAGGTGAAGGTACTTGGGTTTAGGCTCTGTTTCCTTCAACCCCAAATATCAACAACCCTTCAATGTATGTCGAGTAAAGGGGACAGTCGGTCATTAAATTACCCAACTCACCTTATGTGTTGATGTGTCTACACACTCTTTTATCTGATCCTTGAAGAACTTGAGTTGATTGACAGGTATTCACAGAGTGTCTAAATATTTAGGGTCTCTTTGTGGACCGTCCACAAATACTGGATGAAAGGCACTGAGGAAACAGTGATTTATAGCCTTTTTTTGTACACCAGGGGTTCAGGACAGCAGAGGCTGCTGTGAAGGGCAAGAGTCTGTGTGTTGCCAACACTGAGTCTCCTACAGGCTCAATGGCAGCAGTGACCAGGATTTTAGTTCACGGGGTCGGGCCGTTTGACAATCCACAGGATGCAGAAGTGGGGTTGCCTCTTCCGTCCTAAGGAATAGTGTTAGCCTTTTCTTACATCTTCATGAAGAAAGCCAGTATTTTGGTGTTCGTGGTCTGAATTGGTAGGATAAATGCCTCAGTTCTCTACCTGACTTTGTCCAAGCTTTAGCTATTTGCTGATAAGAAAATTTGTCTCTCCCAGCAGAAGGGAGCCACTTGAGTTCCTTGGTCCTAATGGGGCTGGTTTTTTCCAGGGGCGTGGAATTCCTCCTGAGACTTGAGTAATCCCTTGTAGAAATGTCATTTCATGCTGCACATTACAGCATTGCTAGTCTGTGGGAGCAGATTGTTCTTGGAGAGAGAGATTCACACAAGACTTTGGTGAACTGAACACAAAGCTATTCTTTCTCACAGCCCTCATGAAAGAGCTGGCCTCCCAGACACACTCCTTCCCAGGACCTAGTTTTCAGGCTGTAGGCTTCAGGTACCTTATGCCTTACCTTTCCCCTTTCTTCTTTCAAAGCAGAGGCTCTTTCAAGTGCTTTGTTGTCGATCTTTTTGATCAGTGTCCTATCTTTCTTGGTTGTGTCTCTTCGCTTTCTAAAAGAAGCAAACAGAATCACCCTGCTCTGTCTCTGCCCCATTTTGTTTACTGCTTTCGGTTACTTTAAATCTTGAAATGTGTTCTCATTCAAGGGCTTTTATTCTTTGGTGTGAAAATTGGTCCAGTATTACTGCTCCTCAGCTGCAACATATAGGAGTCCTCCTCTGCAAAACACTTCACACAGACTAATTAATCCTCTCAACACCCCTTCTCCTGTGGGGACAATTAACTGTTGGCTAAGAATAGGAAGAAGGAAACTGATTCTTGCTCTTTTCATAAGTGTCTTCAAGCTCCAGGGCACATTTCTCAGTTTTAGCTAGAATGCAGAATAGGAAACAGAGAAGGCAGAGGAGAGATTTTGAGAGGCAATGCCCCTGCCACCTTCATGAAATTCTCCATCTCGGACTTTGGTGTAGGTTCATTAGAGACAAACTCTTTGGAGCCAGCTCTGTCTAAGGACTTGAGTATGGGCTTAATTCTAATCCTAGTTTCCCTTCTGATTTAGAATCATAGAATGTTAGAGGATTCAGGCCTCAGAGACACAGTAATTCAACTCCTTGACCTTACAGATATGAAAACTATGGCAGAGAAAGGTTGGATTTCATCAAGGTCACACAGGGCTAGGTTGGCTTGTTCCTGGGCATGCCCTTAGCTTCTTGGCGAGACAGGATGTCTGCTCACCTTGAACATCTTATGAAAATGTCTTAATTGATTATGTCACTGGCCAGTGCTGGGCTTAGAGATTGGGCTCTGCTCAGTGTCTCCATGGCTCCTCAGTGAAGTGGAAGTTACTTGCTGTAGCCGGCCCGGTTGGTGTGCCGAAGAAAGACAGAAGAAACACTCTCTTAGCACATGTAGGGGAAATGGCATCTAGAAGACATCATTTGTCTTCAAAGAGAGTCAATGAGTGTTTGACTTAAACCAACATCTTGTTACGGTGTTCATTGTAGCAAATTATGTGATTATAAGTTTTCTGACAACTCCCATTACGAAACCATTTTCGTCCCTCTGCTAGCTATCTGAAGAACCATAGATTGGGAGGAAATATTTGAGGCCGGACCCCACCTGGTAGAGAATGGATGGCTTTTGGGAGCACAGGGAAGGCAAGAAAACCTCATTAGCTGCCTGTCAGTTGTTGTCGAATGGGAAGAAGCTTCTTTTTCCAGTTTGCAGAAGAGTTGAATGTTTCTCTTCTTTTTATTGTGAAATTGTGAAAAACGAGACAGAAGGGAGACCTCATTTTCAAAGCTGTGTCGAATCACTAAGAAATGTTGGGAGAAAAACAATGCTTAACCGAATTTCTTCTAAGGCATGGGTGGGGCTACTCATGATTTCAGCATCTGCCTACCAACGTTACAATTTACATTTTCATACCCTCTGTCTTGCTCAGTGAGTCCTGGCCATCCTGGGTTCCTGCAGTGGATAAAGGATTTGAAATCTTGGCAGGGAGAAGAGAGACGGGGCACATTTGTGATCATCTCTGAGGTGGTAGACCTGGCCCCAGGGGTTAAGTGGACCAAGCTCATTTTGTACAGGGTTGATGCAGAGCCGCATGCCAACAGGTGACTGACACACTCGGAGGACACAGAGTTCTGAAACAGGATTTCCAACACTTAAAAAAATCCTTCCTCATCCTGTCTTGAAATGTGGCTTTTATTAATCACAAGCAGACTTCCTTCCCTCAAGTCAGTCACATGACTGTCTTCTCTGTGTGTTGCGTTTTTGACTCAACTCCTTCAGCCCATCTTCCCTCTGATCCCGATTCTCAGAAATCTCTCAACGCTAACCTCAGTTTCTTGGTTTCCTCTCCTCCCCCAGACCTCCTCTGATTATCTTAGGCTATAAATAAGTCTTCGTTCTCTAAATTGATTTGCCATCCTACCAGATTAAAATACTTGCTTATAAATGATTTATATGGTTTGCAAATTGTTTCATACACATTTCTTGTCACCTAGATTACAAGTGTTTAAGGGACAGGGGTCATTTTTCTTAGGTATGCAACTTGAGCTTCAGGGCAATTCTAAGATGTAGTAGTACCTGCACAATCAATCAACAGCTGCTGAGTTGTCATATAGTATGTGTGGCAATGCTTTTTTCTCCTTTATAGAAATTCCCTTTTAGGAACCCACCTTTTTTTGTGTGCCTTACACTCATTTGATGCTTAATAAATATTTTAAATTAATGATTTGTGATCACTTGAGGTTTCAGAGAGGCCCCTTGTCTTTAGCTTCTCACCAAAGGTCCAGGCGCTCGATGCCCTTACAGGCATTGACGACTCTGCTTCTGAGGAAACCTCTTCATAGCTCCTGCTAAGTATCTGGAATGAACATAGGTGCGTGGGATTATTTTTGGACGCTGTTGCTTTTCCTCTGATACCCACGTGTTTTTAAAAATTGTTTCTGTAGGAAGTTGTGCACTTTTCTTCATCCTTCACACGCAAAGGCAGGAACTTGAAAAATAGTTTTATGGCTCTATTATGTGCCTCACTTCCTCATGCTATTACTTTTAGAGTTCTTCAACCTTATTTGGACATAAGTGGAGATGAAAATATTGAATAAAAGTATTCACAAGGCGCGGACTGTCTAACCTATAGTAAGAATCCCCGCGGCCCTCTACCCGGCTCCCTCTCGCTTCTTCCCCAGTGCGGTGGATCTACAATGGGATGGAACAGCTGTATGGTGCTGTCAGGGCGGTCTTCCTGCGCTCTTCGACTTCACCACGTGGTCGCATGAACTCTTAGCCTGAGGACCTTGTATCCCAGCAGCTTTGTTGGACTAGTTAAACTTTCTTGAAAAATTTTTCTCATTAAAAAAAAAGCTCACCTATTATTACTTTTATAATATAAAAGTAATATTATTTCCTAAAGTAATAATAAACTTATTTTTGAGTTGTATTTTGTTACCACCCTGTAACTATTCCTTCACTGATAAAATTGTTAAAATATTGTAATTTACATAGGTCCTCAGACATACTAAATATTTTGAAACATTTAACTAGCCAACATATTTTATTTTCCTCTTCATTTAACAAGCATGTACTCAACATCTACTCTGTGATGTTTAGTGAAACATTTAGAAAAAAGATGCACCTTATCTTGCTTCCTAGAGGTTTGCAATCTAGAAGGTGACTGGAATGACCTCTAAATTGAGGATTTAAGACCTGACATAGAGGCAGAAGCTGCCCATCTAGGGTCTGGGGTCTCAGAGAAAAGAACCATTTGTTATGATTTTGAATAATCTGAAAAGCGTTTCATAAGATGAAGCTTTTAAAAGGAACCTTGATGTTTGAGTAGATGAAGAAAGGGTGGTGTAGGAGTTAGGGTAGACTTCTACAGGCCAGGGAGAGTGCTGGAACAAAGACTAATGGATATAAGTGCGTGGTAGTTTAGGGCCAGGGAGGCTGGCAGGCTGGGGCAGGGTGTCAGGTATTGCTGTTGGGTATGTGGGATAACAAAACAAAAAAGAAAAGAAAACAAAACAAAATAAAAAACAAAACAAAAAAGACACCTTTTTCTCAAATAAGAAGAAGCCATACTCATTCCTCTGTTTTATGTCTTGCTGCTGAAATAATTAATGTGGCAATATTATTAACATTGTTTCTTATATGTGGAAGAAAGTGCAGGTGCCAAGGCCTGTGGGGAGAAGGTACTTTGGAAATGGAGCAGTGGACCTGGAGTCCTTAAATCATCCCCAGTGGCACCTTGATGGACTAGGGGAGCTCGGGCTGCAGATGTTCACTTCATCACTCGAGTGTTCGTTTACAGGCTGCACAGAATGGCAAACATCGCACAAACTGAGTAAGGGGTCCTGAGGTCTAAACTTGCTGTGTGCCTCTGGGGAAATCATCTCATCGTTCTAGACTTCCACATTCTCATCTGAAAAATAAAATGGTTAGACAAAGAAGCCTTTAAGGTTTATTGGGCTCGCCCTATGCTTCTCTGGGCCAGGGTTTTTCAAGCTTCCTTGCATATCTGCTTCCTTTGGGAGCCTCACTCCCGAGAGTTAGTTTTAGGAGGTAATTGCATTTTCCACTGAGACTCCCCAAATCCCTTCTGTCCCCGCCAAGGATTCATCTACAGGTTGTCCATGATGAGGATATCTGTAGTCTTTCCAGATTGATCCTGTTTATGCTAATCTTGCTCTTTCCAACTCTAGAGTACTGATTCCTGGAGGATGGAGACCTATTTTTAAACTTTTCTTGTGGTTCAGCACTGAGCTTCACGGAATGTTGGCCTTATTCATTTCAACAAATCTTGACTGAGACTTCCTGGATGCCAGGCAGTAGGGACACAGAGAGAAAAATTCCCCTTAAGGAGCACTGTCTGATAGGTAGGACAACTGTGCTGATGAAATCAACACCTGGACATCTAATCCTGTTAAAAAGCTGAAGCCCTAAATATTTACTGATTTCCCCCTACTATCCCATTAAATAACAATTATCCAATATCTTTGAAGGACTAGAAGGTCAGGGAAGGGCAAAAATCATACCGGTCATTGTTAATTTATTAACACCCACGAAGCAAAGGATAATTTCTGCAGTCCTGGTGCCAGGGCCCCTCAATAAGCTGGCCATCGGTTATGTGCACGTTTGGTTGATTTCCCAAACTTCATGATGGAGTGGTCTTGTTTCACATCCCCCCTCTACTTCTGTTTCTCCTGAGCTTCCTAATTTTTATCTGTTTTCTCTGCTTTCCCACTTCCTCCTTCATTTTTCTATGCTTTGACCAATTTTCTTCCCTCATTTGCTTGCAGGTACCTTTCTTTATTAAGGGTTAGCTAGCTATGTACCAGGCACAGGATGTTACTTTAGCTAGATCATCATTCCATCCCAACAACAATGTTTTTATGGAGGAGGAAATGGAAGCTCAGTGATGCTGTCACACAATAAGGTCACATAACAAGGAGGGACCCGGGTCAGTCTGACATATCAAAATCCATCCTATCCATCTTCCTTGCAAAGCAATTTTCTTTCATTAATTTAATGTGCCTGAAACTTCTTTTTAAAACTTGTTTATGCTATTACAGTTGTCCCACTTTTCCCTGTTCACCTCCTTCCACCCAGCCCATCCCCCAGTTCCATAATCAGTCCCCTCACCGTTACCCATGTCCACGAGTCCTTCATAAATGTTCTTTGACTAATCCCTTCACCTTCTTTCAATCAGTTCCCACCTCCTCCTCCCCTCTTACAGCTGTCAGTCTATTCCATGATTCTATGCCTCTGGTTCTATTTTGTTCATTAGATTTCTCTTATAAGTGAGATCACATGGTATTTGTGTGTCACTGCCTGGCTTATTTCACTTAGCTCCATCCATGCTGTTGCAAATGGTAGGAATTCCTTCTTTTTTTCTGAGGTGTAGCATTACTCCATTGTGCTACATTATATCATGATCCGCAAATGTGTTCAGTATTTGCTGTGTGTGGGCACTAAACTAGGTACTAATCATGCAAAACTAAATGAGGCACAGCCCTTGTCTTCAAGGAATTTCTTTACCCAACAAAAAACTGGGGAAAGCTGAACTTTTCTAATAAATTCAGATTGCAAAGAAAAGTGTTGATTACATCCCTTTGTCAATGAAAATAAGAAATTCAGATTTGAAATGGTCAGTTTTCCACTACTGGTAATTTTTTTTACTAAGGAATAAAGCTGTTACGAACATGTATGTAGAAGCCTTTGTGTGGACAATATATTGTCATTTCTAGTGAGTAAATACCTTGGAATAGAATTGTTAGATTACATGATATTTGTACGTTTATTTTTTATTTTTACTTTTTTATTTTCTAAGATTTTTTTATTGTTATTCTATTACAGTTGTCCCCACTCTCCCTCACCCTTTGCCCTCCTCCACCCATCCCACCCCCCAATCCCACAGTCAGTCCCCACACTGTTGTCCATGTCCATGGGTCATTCATACATGTTCTCTGACTAGTCCCTCCCCCTTCTTTCCACCATTATCCCCCTCCCCCCTCCCCTCTGGTCACTATACGTGTGCATTTAAATTTGTGGGAAACTGTTAAACTTTTCCAAAGTTGTTGTCCCATTTATATTTCCACCTGCAAAGCATCAACACATAGTACCTGGTACATGTTTGGAACATGCTAGACATGCCACAAGTGTTTGTTAAAGAAGTTAGCCATTAGTTTCATTTAAACATTTTTGAAATATTTATTTTTATTGGTTTTATATTGTTACCAAGAAGTGGTTCAAGTCCTTTTACAAACTGCAACCATGTACTTAGCCATGTGTTTGAAGATTTTGTATCTACGTATTATTTATATATACATGTGTAATATATATTTTATATACATATGGCTTGACCTCTCAGAGTTCATCATTTATCAGGAGAAATAAGTTTTAATAGAGAAATATTTATTATTTAAATAATGATAATAAGTTTAAACAAAAATTTGGACATATGAATTGGCTAATGGAACTTGCTGGCAGTAGGCATCAGCATTTCTTGTTCTTTGACTGACTGGAGCTCTAACCCAGCTTTCTATAAGGAAATGCTTCTCAAACTGTACTATGCATTGGAACCACCTGGACACCTTTACAAAATGCAGATTTCGATTCAGTAGGTCTAGAGCGGGGCCTGAGAGTCTGCAATTCCAATGCTGTCGATCAAAGACCATACTTATAGTAGCAAGGTTCTAAGACACATTATTATTATTATTTTTTACACTTGAAATCATCTATGTTTAGTAGTTAAGTGTTCTAGGCTACCCTCTTACTTATATTTCCTGGGAGCACGTTCTTAATAAATCTTCATCTTAGGGTTAACTTCTAGGCCCTGAACCTAAGACATCAGCCCCCTCCTGCCATGCAGATACTGATCACTTAAGGTAACTGGTAGTATGAGCCTTTGTTCCCTCTCATGCACAGACAACTCCAATTCCCAATTTCTCCAGGTAAAGTTTTTGGTGAGTTCATAACTTTAATCAGTGAATATTGTACTCACCATTAATGTTCATTCACTGTTCAGGGTTTTTATTTTTTTAAATACAGATACAAAACAAGCTTTAATCCAAATGGCAGTGAAAGCGCCAGGGGCTGGGAGTCCTCAGGGGTGCAGGCCAGGAGGAGCCAGGAAGGCAGTGGTCAGGACCCTGGGAGGGAGACAGGCACTGGGCCTAGTCTGGGAAAAATATTGCTGTGACTCTCGTGGCTCCTGTCTTGCCTCTGCCCAGCCTGTCAGCCCAGATCTGAGGATCAAGCTCTTGTATTGTGCTTTGTGGGAGCTCCCCCTTCCCAAGGGGTACATGAGCCCAGATATGGGAAGGGAATAGTGGGGAGGAGCAGGCCTGGGCTTGGGTGTGGGGTTGGGAGGTGAACCTGTAAGAGCTGGGGCCTGGGACAAACCTAAGAGAAAACTCAGGAGCTGGCATGCCAACACCTCACGTAATGTGGTGAATATTCATCATTTAATGTGGTACATGTCATATTCACCACGTGATGTTACAAAATGAATTTAGGAGGAAGTCTGTTGTTTCTTCCTTTTCTCTTGCATATGAGGCAGAAATTTGATTTAATTATTTTAAGAGTTTATCAGCTATACAGTTATTGTTTATTCAGATACTGAACCTTTTTTTTGTTGTTGGGATTTGACTCTGGTTCTTCAGATCAGGTGGCCCTAATGAAAGATCAGTCTGACAGTGGCAGAGCTCTTAGGGAAGGAAACCATGATCGTTGCTCGTAGCAGAGGACGTGATCCCACATGGAGGCAGGGTTTGTAATGGGCACTTACCTGCTGAGCACTGTGGAGGAGGAGGATGCAAAGTTGTGGAATTGAGTCCTTGCTGAGATTGCTTGCTCTCCAAGGGATGAAAAATGATCAAATGTGCGGCAGTCTAGCTCAAAATTGGAAAAAATTGCCAGGAAATTTATTTCCAGGAAAAATTTGCTCTGATTCCTAGTCCTTGAAGAACACTACCGAGGCTGAGGTCAACTAAGAGTCAGATGACTAAGGATATTATTTCTGAAGTTGATTTTAATCCACACTGTAGCATAAAACCTATTTCCTTAGATAACGTTTGATTTAGAGAATGCATCTATGTAGGCTGGAGTCCTGGGACTTGAGAGATAACTGAGAGGCGATGTACAGTCACCTCTCACCTCTCAGTGAGGCCAGTGTTAGCCTAACAGGGTACCTCAGCCTGGCCCAGGCATATGTGGGGTGCAGAGTTAGGGTGGGATACTTCTTAATTCCAAGTATCCATTTACATTCACTGAGTTGCTTTCTGGATAAGCAGTGACAACAACACCACTGACCACAACAGCATAAACTGTCATCAATTTGGGCTGAAGACATACATACACAGACCCTTTTCTTGTTTTCGGATCTGGGAGAATGATAGGGGTGTGGAGAAGTAGAGGCATTGGGCGAGCAAGGTGGCAGGAAGGTAAAAATGTGTGCCCTACAGAAGGTTTACCATCAATGAAGAAATTGTTCTGGAGAGTAAGCCGGATGCTGCAACAAGGCCTGTGGGTCAGAGAGGTACAGTGGTTGGTTATGGTGGGCTGTTATTTAAACTGTCTTCACCCAGCTACCCTCATGGTGCCTATGGGCCCAGCGACCCTCACTGTGCACAGGTTGAATGGTGGAAGTTGGGAGCATCATGGGGTTTCACCAAGACTTCTGTGACAGCCTCCATTTTAAACACAGCACAAGTCAGAGGCAAGAGCATTGTTCTTATGGATTTTCAAGAGCATCACTGACCACACCTGGTCAGGGGGGCCAGCGGGAACATGACGGCTCCTTTTGCAGGAATGTGTCTGGAGGTCAGGAGAGAAGTGCTTCCCTCTAGAGTCCTGGTTCAGCTCATTTATACCCACAGGTGGATGATGCAAAGTGCAGGGGGGAAGAGTTACCTGGATATGAGATTCCAGAGGTGGCCTCCGGTTCCAGGTGACAGAACATGTAGGAGTAGGAAGGGTTGGCGGGGGAAACTCTGGATGGTGACTCTGGGGAATGACACAGTCGGGGGAACTGGACTTGTTAAGAATCCTTGGGCTGCAGAAAGGGGAGGAGACGAAAGGAGAGATGAGGGGAATTCAGGAAATTCTGGGTGAGACTGGGTGCTTGGGGAAGCTGGGAGCCATGAACGGGAGGAAGAACATTTCTCTGGTCAGAGTTTGAATGCTTTTCGAAATGGAAGAACAAAAAACTAACTCCAGGGTCTAGACTAGAGACCAAACTGAAGCGATAATTGGAGAGGCAGGAGGACTGAACGGGCTTTGGGAAGCTAGTCATGCTTTAAACTCATGCCAGGCTGACAATGATGACTTCACATGCACATAATTTACAATATCCATATTACAACAGTCGAGGTCCCATCACACTGTCCTGTGTGCACTAGAATGGCTTCAGCCATCATACAGTGAACCCGACTGGGGACAAGAGAGAGGGAAAAGACTGTGGTTCTAGGGGCAAGTTTCCTAGAGGAGGGGCCACAACTGAATGAACAGAAAAATTCAATAAGTAATAATTATCTGGTGTCCTGTCATATCCCTGTACAATATGTTGGACATTCAATGGTCTCTGCTCTCAGATGATGTTGCCTGGTCGGAGTTCAGAGTGACCATGTGATAGGATGATCGAAGGAGAGGGAGCAGAAGAAATCGAATACATGTCACAGGCTGGGTGATACCCACATTGATTAGGGACTACTGACAAGACCTTTTCTCTGGGCATATTCATTACATATCTGGAGCAATCACTAACATTATTTTTAATGAAATATTACAAACACTAAAAATTTATAAGGGATAAAAAATGGATTGTTTTAACCTAAATTAAGAAACAAAAATAAAAAACACAGATGAAGTCTCTTGTGTCAATAAGTCTTAACTTGTCTTTAAATATCCTAGCTGGGCCCTAGCTGGTGTGGCTCAGTGGACTGAGCACCAGCCTATGAACAGAAAGGTTGCCAGTTCGATTTCCCGTCAGGGCACATGCCTGAGTTGCAGACCAGGTTCCTGATTTGGGGTGCATGAGAGGCAACCAATCAATGTTTTTCCTCTCTCTATGATGTGTCTCTCCCTCTCTTTCTCCTTCCCTTCTCCTCTCTCTAAAATAAATAAAACCTTAAAAAAATCACAGCTTAGCTGGGCAGATTTCTTACAGGACCTATCTTTGGGCTGCTAAAACACAATACCATAGACTGGGTAGCTTCTAAACAACAGAAATCTATCTCCCACAGCTCTGGAGGCTGGAAAGTCCAAGGTCGAGGTGCCTGCAGACCTGGTGTCTGAGGACGCCCATTCCCTGGTTCCGAGATGCAGTCTTCTTGCTGTGTTTCACAGGGCAGAGGGGCGAGGGAGCTCTAGGAAGTCTCTTTTATAAGAGCATTAATCCCACCCGTAAGGGTTCCATCCTTATGACCTAGTCACCTACAGATGACCCTACCTTCTAATATCATCACATTACCATTTAAGTTTCAACACGAGTTTTGAGAATAATAAGCATTCAGTCTATGGCAGGAGTTTAACCCTTGTAGGCCCCTGGGTGAATTAGGACTGTGATGGGGGAAGAGAGCTATGAAATAAGGAGGATTAGTCTCAAGAACACCTAACTGAAAAAATCCTCTCTTTTAAAATGGAATCTTGTTCTTTCAGCTCAGAACCTGGGGATCAGGAGGTCTCTTGCCTAACACTGAGAGGCTGAGTGAGGGCTTGGAATAAGCCAGGGCAGAAACAAGAGTGTAAAAGAGCACTTAGCCACCCCATAAGCAGGCCAAAGCTGCTTATCTATTTTAGAACATGGAACTTCCAAAAGGAGCAATTGTATTTGAAGAAACTGTCAGTGGAAATGCTTTTAAAAATAATTTCCTTGCAAAATGCATAATGCGCTTATGCAGAACTCTCCGACACTGCTGTTTAGCAGCCTCTTCCATTTGTATGAGCTCTGGAATATTAAACATTCCGTGCCGACTCAGAAAATAGCTTGCTTATCCCACCGTGCCTGTCAGTTGCATTGTGGGTGCTGTCCTGGCACAGTGGGGCTGCCTGCAAGGCCAATTCTGTGTGATACCGTCTGCCGCTGAGATAAGGGCCTTTCGGCATCCTGGTGCTTGAGGATTTAACAGGCAGTGGATGGGTTAGCAGGATCTTTCTGCCTTTTTCCTCCCTGAGCTCTTGGTTAGGGCTTCAGTGTCGGGAAGATCCTGCCTCAGAGGTCTGGTGGAAGTTAACAATGATCCTGGGTAGTTCAACTCTCCCATTTTTGGCTGTTGTAATCTGCAGCCAGGGTGTGGACAGAAGGTTCCAGAAAGATTCAGCATAGTCTAGGGACCAACAGTAGGTTTCTCACTTGGCTAATCCCACAAAACTATCGTGACAATGACGGCAGCCAGTAATGACGGTGCATGCACAGTGCAAGACCATACACTGGACTGAGCCCTTCTTCTATGTTGTCACACTGATTCTTACACCCAACCCTATCAGGTAGGTTTTCCCTCCCCCAGGGTATAATTGAAGAAGAGGCTAAATAACTCCTGTAGGGTCACATACCCTAGAGGTAGCCACACTAGGGTTTGAACCTAGGTCAATGTGGCTTCAAAGTATGTTCTTTTCACCTTGCCAATGATTCTTAAATTCATGTGCATGAGAATACCTAGTAGTGTTGTAAAAAAATCAGATACTCAGTCCTTGTCCCCCATGGATTCTGATTTCTTAGGTCTGGGGTGGGGCTGCTTCTTTTACACGCATTTTAAATTCACTCTGTGGGTGCTTAGATGGTTGAGGAACCACACTTTGAGAAACACTAGAATGTGGCTATATCCATGGCCACGCCACCTTCTGAGCATCTGTAGTCACGCGGGAAGGGGAAACTCCATCACAGGGAGTGGGATGTTAATTCTGCTTTGTTTCCTTGTCCTAGAGACCCTGAGGGGTGGCTGGCTGTCAGCTACCCCAGTGGCTCGGGTTCCAGGGATGGGTAGGAACAAGTACATGTCATCAGCCTGGGCTTCTGGGTCTGCTGAAGAAAAGCTCAAGGGCCCAGGTGTTTTGCAGAACTTCTCTGCTGTCCACTATGGTCAGAAATGCTAGAGGGCAGCCAATGGGGTCAGGGTCTCATTGGCCTTTCTTCACCTCATTTGTCTCTGCTCAACTCCATGTAGCATAATTGGTTAGAATTATACTGATTTGGGCAGGATACATGACCCCATCTCTTGGCAACATGCTTCCCAATGGCACATGCTCCAACCCTTACTGGGAAGCCACTGGGTCCAGTTCTGCTTCAGTGAGGCATGTGGGGGAAGACAGTTCAGATCAATCCTACTAGGTCTGGTGCAAACTCAACTGTCAATAAATACTTACTGAATGATCTCCCTTCAAGAAACCACTTCAGCAGATCACAGTCCCTATCTCCTTTCTTTCAAGCAGGTAGGAATGATCAAATGAGCAAGGGTCTCCTTCCCTTCCTCTGTCCTTTGCTGTGTCAGCTTTTATTTTCTTCCTTTGTGCGGGGTCCTCATGCCCACGGAGGAACCTGTGCAGGCAGGCCTCATGCAGCACCCACACCCTGGGTTTGCTGGGCTGCATAACAGGATTAGAAAAGCTTCTCTCCAATAGGCACACTCAAATTCAGCCAGTTTCATCCTGGCATGTGGAAAATATGGCTGCACAGCCACCTATTGGGAAGATCTGGGAGACAGAGAAAACTGGCTGACCTGTGTCGAATTTCTACAGGACCTCAAGGTCAAAGGATTTGTCAGCTAATCAAGCCAAAATGTCAGTGATTTACTGTGCTCTTCTGGGAGCTTCTTGTTTTAAAGGAGAGGGCATGAAAAAAATAGAGACCATACTTTAAGAAAAAGCATCTCAGGAAGTGACGGCAACCAGGTGGCTGGAGGAAATGATGAGGGAATAAAGCCTAGGTTGGAGCCATCAGATCAGAGAGCTCGGGGAGGACCCACCTGTAACTGACCTTGCCATGGGCCCTGCGGCAAATGTCCTGGGACTGTGGGCACACTTTGATGGTTAAGCCTTTTCTGGGTCTCTAGGTGGTGAGCTTGGCTGTGTGGAGTCTGAGCTGGGCTGGTGGACGCTGGCTTTAGCACTCACCTTCTCTGTCACCTTCTTAGGGAGGTTCCTGGTTGTGCTGGGGTATCCTCCTCAGAGTGGCTTTTCTCTGGCACTTGGGTGATATGGGGCTCAAGTTGGATATCGTCCAAGTCATTTTCAATGCACTAGAGCAGTGGTTTTCAACAGGGAGCTGATTTGGAGCTCCATGCCACAGGGAACATTTAGCAATGTCTGAAGACATTTTTGGGTGTCATAACTGGGGTGCTGGTGGTGTTATGATTGAGATGTAATGGGTAGAAACCATGGACACTGATATCCTACAATGCACAGGGCAGCCCTGGGAAGCAAGGAATTATCTGTCCAGCGGGATCCTATTTTACGTGGGTAGCGGGACAAGTGAGTGGCTACCACTAGGGCTGGTGTGGGGTTCTGAGTTAGGGACCTCAGGAACGGTTTTGAGCTCCAGTTGCGATCCATAAATTTAGTAGTGCAAAGTAGCCCTAGTTGCCATTTTCCCTCTAAGGAAGGGAGGAGAAAACGAAATCCAACCTTGCCTTCCCTCCATTTTCTTAGGTCCCTGTGGAGGAGGATACGTATCTCTGCCATGGAGCCCAAATGTCCTGAACTAAATGAGAGGCTATGGACAGGCTTTGCATATGGCTAGGGATGGCCACCATCTGCCTGTCAAGTGAGCCTTTCCTGGAGAGGCAAGGTCCTAGGGCAGTGGAGAGGGGGTCAGGGCCCAGGTCTGTTGTGCTCATAATAGTCTCCACAGCTTCTAGCACAGGGTTTGACACACACACAGAGCAATCGTTAAGTATCTGTTGGAGAAATGAATGAAAGGGTGCCCAACTAAGCACGAATCATTCTTATATACTTTCCACTCGGGACCTTCAGAGTGGTTCCTGGCAGAGTGAATAGGAGTAGGCCCTCATTTTCTGTCCTGTCCCAGCCTTGGTTAGCACTGGGCTGCTCACCTGTTCAAGGTTATGTAGTGGCTGCTGCAAGGGCTTCACAGTCAGGCGGACTCGTGCCTGCATCCTGGCCAGCTACTTCCAGGTGGTGTAAGGCTGGTCAAGGGGCTTAACCTCAGTGAGCTTCTGTTTCCTCATCTGTAACTTAGCAATAATGGCCATTCTCTACTTAGTTCATCATGTTCTAGAGGATTGCATGAAATAACGCAGAATGAATAATGATATCCAAGAGATTTGCCCAAGTATCTGTAGTCAGAGTATCAGATGGAACAGTAAGCAAGCAAATTAGGACAATATAAGTGTCATAGGAGAAATATGAATGAGATAATATATGGAAACACCTACATGTGCCTGGCACTTGGGATGGATTCAACAAACATCAATTCCCTTCTCCTTATGAAAAATGCCATGGGACTATGGAGGAGGGATAGACATGAGAGTAAAGCTGGGTGTACATTTGAGCTATAGAAGGAGTAGGTTACACAGTTCATATTTCATGGAACAGTGTCACTTCCAGAGGGAGGAAAGGAAATGGGGGCAAGGTTTGAACTTGAGAAGGGTGAGGAGAGTTTGGGAAGTCCATGTGGGAACTGGGAAGAGGACTCACTGGGAATGAGAATGCTCATGCTGAGACACAGCTGAGAATGAAATCACAATTGTTTTGAAGAAGTAAGTAGGCACACGCACACGCTTTCCCCCGTTTTCTCCTCCAGCATGGGACCATGGCTGGAAGAGGCAGCCCTCATGCAAGCCACGCCCATGGGCTGTGAGGAGGGCAGGGACATTGTAGTATCAACAGGAGCTCAGGTGAATTAATGGGGTCCAGGGTGGTGAAAAGGGATGAATCCAGAGGGGTTGGGGAGCAGACTAGGAAAAGGAACCTAGCAACTGGGCCTATGAGGAAGGAGAAAGAAGGTAAATAGGAGGACCGGAATCTGGGCTCAGAAGAGAGCACCCCAGAGTTGCTATTCTGCAGAAGCAGAAGCTCCGGGTGATGAGAAGTTCCACGGTGAGGCTGTGCACATGGGCTACTGAAGGAGAGCAGAGGGCCTTGGAGAAGAAGCAGCGGAGTTCTATGCATATTGACTCTGCCTGGGTGGTGGCGGCAGATGGACCAGACTGGAAGTGAGTCATTCAGAAAATCCCTGCCCCTTGTTAGGGATTGAATTGTTTCCCCCAAATATATGTTGAAGTCCTATCTCCCAGTGCCTCAGAAGTATGATTTTCTTTAGAAATAGGATTTCTGCAGAGGTAACTAGTTAAGGTAAGGTCATACTGGAGTGAGGGGGGCTGGGTCATCCTTAATCCAGTATGACTGGTGTCCATGTTATAAGAGAAGAGAATGCCATGTTGCCATGTGAAGACACAGAAATCCACAGAAGTATACTTTAGCCTCTACAACTATGAGAGAATAGAAGAAATTTCTATTGTTTCAAAGAAATTCTATTGTTTTAAGCCACTCAGTTTGTGGGACTTTGTTTTTGCAGCCCTAACAAACTGATACACCACTCCTCTTCCTTGGTCCCACACGAGCTACTTGCCCTTGAAGGCCCTGCTCAGTTTCCAGCACTTCCGGCAAGCCTTTCTAACTCATCTCGTCCCATGGACCTCCCTGTCTTTCTTCTCTGAATTCCAACTATGCTGGAAGTCTGGAACGATTATGCATAATTTAAGCCTGTAATTCCAATATGTTTTATGATTTCCTTAACATTGATTCAAGATTTGTCTTTACCTGAGGTATAAGCACCTCATCTTTCTGGATTTCTCAGCCTGCCCAAGGCAGTGCTGAGCATCTGGGAACCACTCACTCACTACTTGTGAATCTCTTCCTGGCATTGCATAATGCAGTCTAAACTTGACCCTCTCATTTAGGTCACTTGCAATGCACTTTTCTGGGGCACCACTATCCTGCCGGGGTTTGAATACTGATGGCTTATTATGGAAAGCTATAAAATGTACATCATCCAAAAGTCATAATGTATTTTTTTTTCATGAGAACAATTGAAATGCAGGATGCTCAACTTTAAGGAAACTCCCAACATCAAAGAAAAGATACAGCTCATTAAATGGTGGTAGTGGCCGGGGAGAAAGAATCTTTTATTAATGCAAAGATTTTTTTTTATGTTTTAAATTACCTAATAAGCCTAATACAATTTTTATTTTTTAAGTCATTTTTTCTATTTATATCTATCACAATAAACTTAGATTCATACAACTGCCTGGGTACATGGGCCCTGAATAAACTAGGTCCACTTGTACTGAGAAAACTTGCAAAACTTAGAGAAACACTGAAGCAGAATCTTTGCATACAAGGGGTGCTATAGATGCATAGGTACAGGTTTCTGCAGAGAATGGCTTTTGAAGTTTATGCAAGAAAATGGTAGTGGTGACAGTTTCCGGAAAGAGGAACTGCAGAACTACGGGGCAAGAGGAGAGGAAAGGGAGAAGTTTCACCTTATACTGCTTTATGCTAATTTAATTAATTGATTGATTGATTAATTAATTTTTAAAAAACATGTGTTCTTAGGGATGAGAGAGAGAGAAAGGACGAGAAGAACAAACAGAGGGAAGGAAGAGGCAGGGAGGACAGGAGAGAAGAAATAATGGTAGATTAGACCACAGGACATTAGGAATCAAAGACAAAGTCCTTAAGAGGATGGTGTAGGCTTGGATGTGGGGTAGCAGCCTGCACTGTGATGTAGTCAGGGAGAGGTACACACACACACACACACACACACAGACCATTAGTGATCGGGTTTGCTGTCTTCAAAAAGCTATATTCTCATTACGCTTTTCATGGGGAAGATGATGTTGTTCTTGATGTTAACCTAAGCTTCTCAGGCAAGATTTTCCTGCTGGTTTAATTGCCTCCCAATCTTCTCCTTAGGGGAGGCTTCGTCCCTTTTGGTCACTTTGAATAACACAGACCTCTCTTCCCTTTATGAGAGTCATTTCCTATGTCATTTCCTCTGCTTGGTGGTTTCAAATTATGCTTTTCTCACCTTTTGTAATGAATTGCATGCAGCCAATACTTAATGGCGACACTGGAAACAATGGGCTCCAATCTCCCTAGGTCACAGAGACACAGAGAGAGCACTTGCCCAGGTCACACAGCTTGTTAAATGGAAGAGGTGGGGCCGGGCTCTGGTGCTCTTAATACCACAGCGCCCTTTCCGCAACACCACAGGCCAACACTCACATCACACACCTCCCACTACTTCAGAGAGATGAGGAGCGGGGCAGGGAAGCTTGGAAGAAATGCTCTGGACAGCATGTTTGCATTTCAGACAGCAGCAGAACTGAGTTACGGACAAGACTCTTTGAGAAGATCATTAACTTCAACGCACTGGTTAACTCTGGTAAAGGAATAGCTTCTGGATGTCTCACTCATCAGTGGTTTGGTCTTTAACACTCTCTGGACTGTGTCGGATTCATCGTAGCATTCATCCCAACCAGCCCAACGCCTGATGCATGGTAGGCATATCACAAATTTGTGTTGAGTCAATGCACTAACTTGCCATTTTATATAGAAGGGAAACATCCAGTTCCTTTAGTTTTGCAACCAAACTGAGCTCATTTGGAAGAAGAATCAAGGTGAAAAGAAGTGTGTCCAAAGGAGCAGGAAGGCAGGAACAGGCTGTGTGGCCTCATCACCGGTGCGTGAGTGCAGTGAAGAGGAAGGGAGCTAGAATCGGCTCCAGGCTGGTTGGGATCAGGGACGGTGGCATCACAGCCTCTGTGTGCTGAGTGGCAGGGCCCTGCTAGGGGAAGAATGCAGCTGTGGGGAGGAAGGTGGACAGACATCAGGCCTGTGTGTTCTGAGGCAGCTCGTGGGAGAAAAGTCCAGCAGCACAGCCATGCAACAGTCCAGGAATCAAGGACACGTGCTAAAAGGTGCAAAAATTGGCAAGCCTGGAGCAAGCCTGTGTTGCAGACACACAGGGACATAGGTGCACTGAGCTGCTAGACAGTGTCTGTGGGGCTGGCCTCCTTCCTGACTCCCCCACCTCCTTCCGTGCATCCCAAAGCAGCTGAAGCAAACCTACCCGCCTACTGAGAGTCAGAAGAGACAGTTACAGTTTAGGGACTGTGTGGACCAAATTCATAACCTGAGTCTATTAGCCATCAAGGCCATCATCATTCTCTTGGTTTAGTGAGAATTTTAGAGAAAAACCACAGTCCCTTATTCAGAGAAACAGGAACAAGGAGCATGGAAGACTGTGTGTGGAAGCAAAGCTTTTCTTTCTAGTCATGTGCCCTCTCTGGGGACTCTCGGAATTAGAGCCTGAAGACAGGTCTGAGCTCACCTGGTCTAACCCCCCTTAACAAATGAGGACAGAGGTGCAAAGGAAGGATCATGACTTACTCAGGGTCACAAAACCACAGGAGATGGAAACAGTAGTCAAATCTGGATCTTCCTGTTCGAAATTGCATGAGGTTTCCATTCCAGCAGTGACCTCACTAAGGCCTGTACAGGGCATCTTGGACTCAAGATCAAGCCGAACCATTGCTAACAGCAATGCTGGACTACAAAGGAGGGTCACCAGGGCTCTCAGCTGAACTACAAATTTACAAATTAGGCTGTGGTTTCCCTTGGGCCCTTTTCCTTGCTTTTTTCAAGCTCACTTTCATTTCTTGATGTCTGCTTTCTTCTTGCTCTTCCCTGACTCCTGCTGTCCCTGATGTCTGAATGCCCAGGTGGCTGTGTCCACCTGGTCAATCTTCCTTCCCTTGAAGTGTTCAGATGCCAAAACACTGTATTTCCTCTGAAACTGTCTAGCAGAGAATCTCTCAGCTACATGGTTGAACGGATTCTGGGACAAGAAATTCACTGGATGGCATGAATGATTTGCACTTAACCCTACCAGAGTTAAGCCTGTTACTCACTGATCCGCTATTTACTTTGTGGGTGTTCCCTTTGTAATCAGCCCCAGACTGAGGTCAGAAGAATTGAGAGGGAGGAGGCAGAAACCTGGCAAAAGAATCAGCTCCTGATGAAGTCCACGCTGAGGCAGGAGTAGAGGTGTGGGAAGTACTAGACTCCGTTAGTACCCATGAGTCTGTGGTCTTCCCTGGTTATGGCACCTACTTCATATTTATGTGCCACTAACCGTCCCTCACTGAGCAGTACTCTGGGTGACCCTTCGTTCGATTCTCTCAGCCTGGGGGACAGACATTATCCCCGTCTTGCAGATCAGGATAGAGGCTTAGAAGGATCAAGCACACCGTTGGTAAGAGGGGCCAGGATTTTAATTGTGGTCTTTCAGCTTTGAAGTCTTCCATGCTTCTATTCTGCCTCCTCACCTCCAGAGCTTATTTACCTTTTTTTTTTTTGGACCTAGCTTCTAACATGATTCCCATAATAAATTTTACTTTTTTTAATTGCTAGCTGTGACACTGACTTTCTGTAGATGAGTGACATAACCTTTATTCCAAAGGAAAAAAACCTTGAGCAAGGGAGGGAGCATCTGACCTCATGGTGTTGTGCAGTGTTGATGCTTAACATTACGTTGTGAAATCATCATCATCTTGCCTGAGCTCCCAGGGATGCCGGGAGGGGAAACGTGTGGGTTAATTAGAAAAACCATTCCACCAATGTTCAGCATTGTTCTTGTCTGTGGTGAAGAGCATGGCCAAGGGGAATACCTACCCAAGCTGGCCCAGGAAAGCCATGTTGCTGGGTGAGCTGGGCATGGATGGCTGCGGCTGGTGAAATTCAGCCAAGAAAATAGCTCTGGCTTGCTCTCTGCAGACAAAGCCCCAGGATGGTCTCAGAAGTTCAACAGGAAAAACCACCGCAGAGCTTGTGGTATTGTGTGAAGAACACAGGCTTAGGAATGCAGAGACCAGGGTTCTCCCAGACCATTGGGAACGGCCCCTCTTGGGCCTCCATTAGACCATCTGGTCTTTTCATCTCCCCCATATCTAAGTTTCTGTAACTCTGGTCCCTCTTTCATATCACAGATTTAAAAACCATTTGTCACCATCTCTCCCTGTGGTGTTCTCCTCAATAGGCTAAACATTCTCACATGACATTCAGGGGACCCAAACCCTCCGCTGTCACTCAAGTCCCAGAATTAATCACTGTGTTTCAGGTAAGGCGAGGCTCGGTGGAGAGAGTAGGAGGCCGTCCTTTGGCCTGGCTGCTCTTCTTCAACGTCACCATCTCCCCTAAGGTGGCCCCCACCCCAGGCGACCTGCTGGACAATAGTGGAATTATTCCGTTTACACCGATTACAACGCAAGGCGATCGGTGTTATAATTGCAGATCACACAGTCCTCCTGTTGGGATTTACTAAAGGGCTCATGCAGCTGGGAATGACTACGGTTCAGCTTAGGGACTGTTGGTGATTTTGACAGATTCTCTAATCTCTTCAAAAACTTCCTTTAAAAAACAAACCCTGTCTTTCAGTGACTGACAAGGGCCTACTTTTATTCTAGCTTTGGTTCCTATTTTGGGAGAGATGGAAGAAAGCCTAAGAAATGTGAAGAGGAAGCGGTAAAAAGTGAAGCAAAATTTAGATAATCTGACCCCCGTGGAAAGCCAGGGAATATCCAGTTGTGACATTTAGGATATCTAAAAGGCTCCACTTGGTAAATCCTCTTATTGCATCAAAAAATCTGTTCCTATTGAAAAACAGGTTTATCTTCATCTGTGTGTCTCCATTTAATAGTCCAGTGCTTACTTCTGGCTGGTGACAGAGGAGGGGTGTCTGTCATCTCAGCCCTTGGTTCTGCCCCTCATTCTGGTTATTCTAAATCATGCAATTCTTGCCCCTCTACCTATGGACCACACTGGGGCCCATCTGAACTCTGCCAAGCCAGTCTGCCTCACCACTCCCCAGGTAGTTTAAGTGCAGGGCTAATGGGGCAAAAGGCAGAAGTTCCCACCTGTCTGCCCTAAAGGGAAGATTGCATCTTGCCTGGGCTCTGTGCATCACTCCGGGTCTTCTGCAGGAGGTGAGGGAGCAGCTCTGCATGTGGGTCTCTCAGTCTACCTCGGACACAACTATGGAGTCAGAAGAGCTAGACTTTGTCCGTCTGTCCTGTGTCCCTCAGAGCCCTCACCCAGGTGGCCCCAGGCCTTCTTGGGACTTGGACACTCCTGAACTCTTTTCTTCCTCCCGTGCCAGTAATCAAAACAAATACATGCTGCGGTGTGTTGAGGCTCTTATGGATATTTACACTTTAGCATTCTCTAATTAGGGGTTGGCACACTTTTCCCTTAGAGGGTCAGCGAGTAAATATTTATGTTTTGCAGACCGCACGGTCTCTGTTGCAACCACTCAGCTCTGTCACAGTTGCACAAATGCAGCCGCAGACAACATTAAATGAATGAGTGTGGCCGTTCCAATAAAGCTATATCATGGGCTTTGGAATTCGAATTTCATGTGTCTAAACATTATTCATCTTTTGCTCTTTAAAAGCTATTTTTAAAATGCAAAAATCATTCTTAGCTTTTGGGATGTGCGAAAACAGAGAGTGGGCCAAACTGGGACTGTAACTGCTGATTTAACCAACAGCAGTGGTCACCTGGCTATAATCTCCAGGCACCACCACGGACTGCTGGCTCTTACCTTTCTGGAACTTCTCTTCTTCTTGAGCCAATTTAGATCAGGGCAGGGCGCCCCCGCCAAGAATAGGAGCTGGAGTTACTGTTGTTCCTGTAGGCTTAGCTTCTTAGTTTTCCCCCATTCCTTAGAGAACTTGTAGAATTTGTGGAATTACTTTTTTTTTTTCTTTCCAGAGATGTCTTGGCCCATGTATTAGTTTTATATTGTTGCCATAATAAATTACCACAAATTCATAAGATTAAAATAACACAAATTTATTTTCTCCCCATTTTGTACATCAGAAGTCCAGATTGGCTCAGCAGGTTTCTCCGCTCTGGGTTTCACAGGCTGAAATCAAGCATTGACCTGGTTGGGCTCTTACAGGAAGGCTCTGGGAAGCATCCCCTTCTAAGCTCATTCAGGTTGTTGGCAGAATCTGGTGCCTGTGGCTGTAGGACTGAGGTCCCGTTTCCTTGCTGGTGCCTGTCTGGTGGCTGTTCTTAGCTCTGCAAGGCCTTTCTCTGGTCCTTCCCAGAGGTCACCCGCAGCTCAGAACCAGCAGTGGATCCTTCTAATGTTGGCCTCTTGGCATCATTATTTGCATAATGAGTAAGAAAACATTACTGATACCATGGGGTTACTTATGAGGATTAAATAATGTAAAACATCATTAAATAATGTAAGACATTATTAAATAATATAAAACATATAAAGTGCTTACAACATGTCGTGACCCAGTGAGTGCTCAATAAATATAACCTACTATAATTTTTATTGTTATACATTTTTCTGATTCTTTTTCAAAATGAGTGAAATTAGCCCTGGCTGATAAGGCTCCGCTGGTTGGAGCATCGTCCTATAAACTGAAAGGTCACAGGTTTGATTCCTGGTGAGGGCATGTGCATAGGTCATGGGTTTAGTCCCCGGTCAGGGTGTGTAGAGAGGCAACTGACTGATGTTTCTTTCCCTCCCTTCCCCTCTCTCTAAAATCAATAAGCCTGTCCTCAGATGAGGATTTAAAAAAAAGTGAAACTCTCAAGTTGGCCCAGCTCCCAAAATGTTTTCCTGTGACCAGTTCTAAGGATATATTTCATAACAAGGTGAAGATAAATCTAAAATTCCTGTTAGTTGTAAAAGAAAATTCTGATCCATGGAGGCAACTTTTGCAGAGATGCCGTGACTGTAAATGGACAAGGCTGGCGTGTAGATGTGGCTCATACAGAACTCTGACAAGTCACATGGGACTCTGACCGATGGGCTGCAGGGTTACAAACGAAGGATTATCAGTTCATGGGTTTTGAGGAAAATTATTACTTTCTTAGTTTCTGGGTGCCAAGAAAGTGGACCAAAAGTAATTTTCAATATGGATAGGAATTTCTGTAGTCCATTTGGGGAGAAGGTTTTATCTTCTCTTGTACATAATAGTCATTTTAAGATGAATTATTAGCTTTTACATCTTACTCTGATGTCACATAATCCAGTGTGATTGCTTTGATTTAATATTCTAGCTTGAGTACATTTCCAGTGAGAAATCACAGAAGAATTATTGCTGGGGAGGAGATTTTAAGATTTCCAAAGGGCAAGCATGAAGGAGTGTTAAACAAAGGGTTTCTGGGGTTTTCTTTGAAGAGCTTGTATAATTTTTAGAGTTTCCTTCTTTTCTCTAGAGCAGGATAGATGTGGTTTTGGAAAGTCAGATCACTGGATACAGCTCTTTGATCACATTAGTTGAAAGGGATCCCCACATCCTTTGATTTCCTTCAAATACTATGCCAGTATAACACATCCTGTGACTTTCCCCTGCATTCTATTTATATCTGTGCCTTACTCTTCTCTGCAGAGACTAAACTCTGTAAGAGGAGGGAGCACATCTTACACATATATAAGTGCTCCTCTCTCCCAATAGCTAGTGTATGTAACAATTGCACTTGATAAATGGGTGGGTTTGTGGAAGTTAAGCCTAGTGGAAAGAGGGATCCCAGAATTCTACAGAAGGTGACAGTCATTGTTCATGGGCTACATCTCATGTAATCCACTCCCAAGTGAATGACCTTGAGCTTTAGTATTCTGATCATTCTGAAACTGTGGGTGATAACACTGAGTTTGTAGGGAAGATTAAGAGTCTGTACATGGTGGAGCCTGTTATCTGATATAAAATAAATCCCAAGATACACAAGACTTTAAAATAACAGCCATTTATAGTAATATGGATTTTTAAGAATATGTAATCTTTATTATATTTTTTCCATTACCGTTTAGTCCGCTCATGCCGCCCACCATCCAGTAATCACCACCCTGCTGTCCATGTCCATGAGTCCTTTTTCCTTTTTGCTCAATCTCTCCACCCCCAACCTCCTCCATCCCCACTAGCTGTCATCTGTTCTCCATCTACGAGTTACAGTAATATGCATTTTTAAATAGCTTACAAAGTATTTTCATTTTCTCCCCAATGCCCACCAGTTGGGGAAGTCATCTTATATTCTTTGGAGAATTTAAAGTTTCAATTTGACCTACTTTCAAAGAAAAATTTATGTATTCTTTGCCTCCTGGAGCATCAGAGTGGGAGAGATATTTAAGATTGCCATAAGCCCTGCTCCTGATGCAGAAACTGAGTCTGGCTTCACGGAAAAGAATCGATGGGCTTGGATCTTAAAGAGAGAGTGGGGTTGTCTACATGGAGAACTGGGAGAAGGAGATGGTGTAGATTCTGTCAAGAGCATGGAGGCGATGGCGGGGGTGGGGTGTCAGGACCAGATAAAGGGAAGCAGAAACTTGCTAGGTGTGTTTTAGAAATAATGAGAAGACAAGTCTGACTTGTGGGCAAGGCAAAGGGAACCTGCATTTCACAGGCCAGGCTCTGTGGCAAGTTCTTTACTCAGTGTTCACAACAATCCATTGTGTCTTCGGTGTTCAAGTTCATTTCCTAGATAGGGAAGCTGTTCTTCAATGTTCACTTGCTGTTGCTCACCTAGCCGGTGTGTTTTTCCATCTGTTATTCTGTGAAGACTCACAAAAGGGAAATATTCAATTCAGTGATATTAGACAGGAAGTGAGGTTGGGGCTGTTTTATAAAGGCTTTGATGTCAGGCTAAGGAGGGCAGGCTTGTCTTACAGACCATGGAGAGACATTCAAAGTTTTCAGTTTGGGACTTGGGGAAATGAGGTTTGAGATACAATAGAAAAGGTGAGATACAATAAAATGGGTTACTTGTCCATTACTGTTGATTAGGAGGTTTTAACTAGACAGCTGTAAACTCTTCAGCTTGTCCTTGAAATGCGAGCTCTCCACTGTAGTTCCTGTCAATCCTAATTTGTTTATCGGGCTGTACCCTTTCTCCAAGGGCCATGGGGAGAGGGAGGGTGTCTCAGACTCCACTGATCTGCCCTTGCACTTATGAAAAGTATCAGAAGGAAGAGCAGAAAGTTTTCCCACTGGCTGCTGGCAGAATGCAAAGCAGAGAAGGGCATGCTAATGCTTTCTTAGCAACAATGAACAATTGTGCCCAAGATAGAAGTATAAGCTTTCGTTCCAAATTTTTTATATGTTCCCCATTTCAGTTTTATCCCCTCAAGTCATGTACTAACTTCAGGACCTAACTTTTTTTTTTTTTTAGTTCAGTTCACCATCAATTTCCTTGCTGTTAAGGAAGAGAGATGAGTCATTGACATTACTACATGATTTGCCATAATAAGTTTAATGTGAAATGAATTATGTGACAGGACTTGATGGCTGTCTATTGCCTTGAAAATTAACACCTCACCTTCACCCTGATGTTTATACTTAATAAGTGCTTGAGCTCATCATTGTCTTTCAGCAGCACTGTTATTCATCTATTGTGCAATTAGAGCAGCTGGCTGCCTCATTAGCCACAAATCCACCTTGGCTCGGTCTACCTTTTCTTCTTCATACGGTTGCCTACTGAGTTCCAGATCTCCTAGCACTGCCCCCTGAATGGCCAGGGTGACCCTGGAAAACATTTTAAGTAGGTAAAAGGTGTTGGCAGTCTGCTTCTCTTTCTGGTGCCTTCATGCTGACCCTGGGCTGACCAGGGATGCCAGACACAAAACACCCAGAGGCTTGGTATTACCAAAATCTTGGCACTTTCTCAGCTGCCTTCTGCTCTACGAAAATCTACACCACTTCTTCCTCTTTTCTCTATTGCTTCAGGGTCTCATTCTCAGCTAGGTGACCATAAGAGGCAATAAATTAGTCCCCAAATTTTAATCTCTGCTAATGAGTAGGTGAGCTAATATATTAAAGTTCTAGGTAGCACAATGCAGGTACCTTCTCTCCATTTCTCCTTCCTATAGAGAGTTTAGAGCTTCAAGGAACTTAACACTCCTTTCCAGTCCAAGCACCATTGGTGCTGAGTCAGTCCCCCTGGAGCGGGTTTACACAATCGGATTACGGAAGAGCTTCAGTCTGATTCTCTCATGTCACTCTGGGTAAGAATACCACTCTCATGAGATCCTGATTGTCAGGTTCTAAGGCAGCACTGTCGAACGCAGTAGCCGCTTGTCACACGTGGCAATTTAAATGTAAATTGATTCGAGTTAAGTACTGTTGAAAATACAGTTCCTCAGGCATGCTAGCCATATTTCAAATTGTCCTAGTCACATGCGGCTAGTGACTAGCACATTCACAGAGCAGATACAACACTCCCATCACCAAAGTTCTGATGGCCAGTGCTGCTCTCAGCCATGAATCCCGCCTTGGCTCTTGGTATTCTGAGGGAAGAAACAGCGCCTTGGGAAGCAGGGCAGGGTGAGAAGTCAGAGGGAGGACTTAGGACCTACCTTTTCTGAGGCGGAAAGTACCAGACAGTGAGTATTTCTCTAGTGCCCTGAATATCCATCCACTCTGGTTAGATTGTCACTTTCACCCTGGCCGCGTTTTAATACGGTTTTTAGCAATTGGCCTAAATACTACCTTACAGTGACATACTAATTCTAATAAAACTTACATCCTCCTCCTCACACGTCTAGTTTATAAAGTAGCTTCATATCCATTCATTTACATCATGCTTGCAATAATTGTAGGAAAGGTAATATTATTCCCATTTAAGAGCACAAAAACATTCATACTCCTCCATAGCAGAATAGTTACATAAATAATTAAACAGCCACAAAAAGAACATATCAGAGGTATACCTGTTGATTTGGGGGGACTTCCCCAAGGTGACATTGATTGGGAAGAGCAGACAGGTGTCAGTGTGTATAGCATTGTAGTGGTGATTTGGGCGTTCAGTGCCTGGTCCATTCCTCACTTTCTCCCTGCTACGCCCTCTTCTGCAAAGGGCAGACCCCTGAAGATTCGGTTTTCCGGTCTCCTGTGTCAGTGGGCTTCCGCTGCGTTCAGCCAATGGGCGTCATGGTGGAGTCTTGTGGGGTTTTAGGAAGAAGGAAGCCAGGGCACCCACCTTGGGCAGTATCAGTGTGCAGTGCCTCTCTTCCGTGGCTCTGCCCCCACCCTCCACAGCTTCGCCATGTGCCAGCTCCCACCAGGGGACCGTAACTCCTGGGATGGGATGACATTACCTCCATCCTTTGCACCTACAGCCCAGGGCTGGTAGCACTGTTCTTGCAAACCTCTGGGTTGACTCACCAGTCCCTGTTTGGCTTCTTAGCTCTCCTATTACCCATATAACTGATCTACTGTATGAGGTTTTCTCCGTTTTAATTAATTAAAATAGTTTCTTTTTTTCTGATTGGGTCCTGACTGAAACAAATAGGACTTTTCTATATAAAAAAATGATGATCTATACAAAATGAGTGTGTGCATGCTCTTTCTGCATGTGTATGATCATGTGATCATGGAGGAAGCCATAGAAGGTTAGTGCTAGGGTGTTAACATGAAATATGGGGAGGGCCATGAGTTCCTATGAGGCGAAGGGGTGGAAGAGGACAAGGGTAAAGTTAACCTGAAAAGGAAAAAAAAGACTACATTATACATGCATGATATGATAACACATGTATTTACATAAAACACACGTGCTTATGTTTAAATAAGAGGCAATAAAACTAACTGGGGTGGTTTGCTGACCTGCCCGTAGGTCAGGAAGTGGTGAAGCAGGACCTTAAACCCAGGTCTTCTGACTTTAAATTTGGATACAGAGTAGTGGTCCAGAGCCCAGGTTCAGGAGCCAGACCACAGGGTCCACGATCACGGCCTCATCACCTCCTGCCTGTGCAACCTTGGCCTGGTGGCCTCACTGGGGAACAGGATAATAACAGCGACTACTTCTTAGAGTTGCTGAGAAGATGAAATGAGTCAATATTTTCAAAACACTTAGTTGTGTGCTTTGTAGGTTCAATATAAGTATCAAAGGAGTGTTTTTTTCTTTATGTCATTTAATTGTATTAAATGTATAAAGAAAGTGTTAATTCTGTTTCCACTGTTTTAATTTTTGCATTTGCACTTTGAGGAGCAGGTAGGTGTAAGATCTGATCAAATGACTCAATTTAACTCAATAAAAACAAATACAGGGAAGAAATTGGAATAGAAATTTCACTTTGGGGAATATTAGTGAAATAAAGCTAAGTGTGGAAGCGGCGTTATGTACAAGTGGGTTTATTGCTACATTTTCGTAGTAGCAAGAGATTGGAAGCCACTTAAATGTCTCACCACGAGGGATTAGTTAAGATAACTGTTAAGTATCTTTTTGATGGAACATCATAAACATATAATTGCTTACTGAAGTAGGTAATAACATATTAAGCACTCATGCTATAATGTTATGTAGAAATAGAGATTTTAAAATTATACACATTATGATTATATTAAAGTAAAACTCTTGCATGGGAAAAGCTGGAATGACATATGCTTGTGTAACAAAGGGAACAGATCATACCTAACCTTATATCCAGCATTCAGAGATTGATGAGAAGTCTTCCTGGCTACAGGAAGGAATCATGTGACAGGGTGCACATGATTCAGATGTGGTTGATGCGGAGACAGGAGGAGCAGAGCGGACCGTGGAAGAAAGGACATGCACCTGCAGGAAAGGCAGTCTGGGCATTGGGGAAGGTCATAGAAGGGCTCCCGGAGAAGAAAACGTCCGAGTGACAGGGAACAGAACAGTACGAGTCAGCCAGACAGAATCCCAGAAGGGCGGGGGAGTTGGGTGGGCTGGAGAAACTCCAAGTGCTCGTCAACCCTCAGACCAGCAAGGACAGGTCTGTTTCCTTTCCTCTGCTCCCCACTTTGACTTTTTGAAGCCAACATTGCCTCTCCAAAGTAGGCACCTGCAACCCCAAGTAACAGAGAAGGCTAAAAGCTCCCAGACACTGGAAAAGCACCAGCTTCCAGTTCAGTGGAATTATTTGTTATGTCCCATGGTGGCAGCATGGTCCCCATGGGGGCTGTCACTGCTAAGCCAGCATTGATCAGAGCTATAGGAGAGTGAAGAGAGATGCGACTCCAAGTTCACCTCTGGATTTCTAAACCTGGATCTTCTTACTGTGAGAGAAAGAACACCACGTGTTTATTGCTGGTTATATTCCACATCACCTCATCCTTTTAGGTTATGTACCTCATCTTTGCCAGAAATTGCCTCCAAGATGGTGGTCTGGATCCTCAGCAGGTTAATCTACTGTTTTATAAGGTCAGCTGTTTCTGAAGATGAGATACATAAGACCAGTAAGTCTTATGTCTGTTATAAATTAGCTCCTTATCAGAAGCAGCATTGCGGGATGTACTGATGGCAAATACGCATTCAGTTGTTTAAAGATGGTGGTGTCCACAGAAGAATGCTTAGCAGCAAAGCATACACAGGTCCAGAATAAGTGTGTGTTCCAGTGAGAATTCCCGTTCTTGATGGGAAAGGTTCAATGGACCTAAACTGTCACCAGGTGGCAGGCTTGGCCACTGGGGACTTGGTAATATATTGGGGGCACAGGGTTGGGTGCAGCGGCTGGCAAATCGGGCATTCAGCAATTGAACTACTAAAGAGGATTTATATCTGTGGTATTAAAACTTCTAAAAATCCTTTTGATAAAGACAAAAATCTCATTATCACTCTGTACTGAATTATGGATATCTTCACCCTATCAGGGCATACTTCGGGCTGTGAATCATTGCCTTTTTCTAAAAAAATTCTCTGTCTTCTCTAGCTATACTATTTCTGTGAAACTTTGTAGTTTCAAAACAAGGTGTTTTTTTAAATAGAAAATAACATTTGAGTAAAAAATGATTTTCAACTGACAGACTTCTTTCCTTGCTCTCTATTCCCACTGAGATTTTCACGAAGGAGAGTATCTGTCTTCCTCTGTGTTTAGTTTTGTTGGTTTAAACACTGCTGAAAACATTCCATGGTGTTTCTAAAGAACTGGTGACCGCGTGTCCTGATTTTCAGTTCTCCTGGGTTGTAGTAGGTAACCCAGGAGTAGTAACCTATCTACTCCGGTGACTTGACACGCAATAATTAAACTGAGGGTTGTTCTACACAGTCTAGTACACATGTTCACTGTGGGCGCGAACTTAATTGTGTGACTTTGGGTAAGTCGTTTTTGTTCTCCAGGCCTTAGATGCTTCGACTGTGATTTATGGAAGTTGGTCTATGCTAGTGGTTTCCAGTTCTAATATAGATGGAACACCTTTCACTGGTAAATATTTTGAGTGCCTCTTTGACATGACTGAGCTTCAACGTTATCTTTACTTTGTCCCAAAGTAAAATTTACGTATAACCTAAGCCACAGATACATATAATCTTAAAAATCTATGTAATATCGTAAGTGTGATGTAGAGGAGAAATAAAAGAAAGTAATTAATCATAACATGATGGGTTTTTAGTGTATAAATGACTGGTTATTGGCTATGTCAAAGGAGAAACAAAATAATCGGATGTTTGCACCTGCTTGGAGGATTACCATGGATGCAGCAGCTACAAATGCAGATGGGTTAGGCATGTGGGAAGGTGGCTTGCACTCTGGGAAGCGTTGCTGTCGACAATGGTGTTTTGCAAAATGTTGAAGTTCTCATGATGAAGTTCTGAGCTAATGTCAAAGTACACTCTTCCTTTGATTTATACAGTAGTTGTTTTCCTGACCGTCACGCAAAATTCCTTTGTGTTTGTGTATATTAGTGATAGGGTCAAAGTTGAGATAATTATACAAATTTTTAACTACATGATATGAGTCTTAATTTTTTATCCAATCTGTCTGTCTTTTCATTGGAGTGTTTAGACCATTTATATTTCATGTTACTATTTAGTTGAGTTTAAATTGACCATTTTGCTATTTAATACCTATTTTTCCCATTTGTTCTTTGTTCCTTCTTTCCTCTTTGTCTTTATTTGGACTAATTGAGTATAACTTATGCTTCCATTTTACTTTCTGTGCTGTCTTGTTGGCTATTCCTCTTTTTTATTTTTAATGGTAGCTTTAGGGTTTATGACATATATCTTTAACATTCAACAATCTGCCTTCAAGTGATATTTATACTACTTCTCATGTCGAGTAACCTTGTTACAGTGTATTTTCATTTCCCTACCCTGACCATTGTGGTATTATCTGTCTATCTATCTATTCGTCTGCCTATCTATCTATCTATCTATCTATCTATCATCTATCTATTCGTCTCTCTATCTATCTATCTATCTATCTATCTAGTTTGTTGACATTCTAAGATATGTGGGTTTATTTTCTTCATCTAATTAAAAAATTCAGCCATAATTTCTTCACCCATTTCCCTCTTCTTTAAGATCTTCAATCTTATGTATATCAAGCTGCCCACTGATGCTCTGGGCATTTTCTTTTCAATCATTTTTCTCCCTACGCTTCATTTTGGGCAGTTCCTATTGCTAAGTCTTCAAGCTCACTAATCTTTTCTTCTTCAGTTCTGAAATACTATTAATTTCATCCAGTATATTTTTTGTCACTGCCATACTTTTCATCTCTAAAATTTCAAGTTGGGTCTTTTATTTTTTAAATATAGTTTCCATATCTCTCCATCACATGCTCAATTTTTCCTCTACATTAGTGAGTGTGTGTGTGTGTGTGTGTGTGTATATATATATATATATATATATATATATATATGTAAAATGTGTTTTCTGATTCTATAATTCTGTGTTACTTGTGGATCAGTTTCCATTGATGGACAGTACTCCATATTATTGCTCATATTTACCTGTCTCTTCACATGCTTGGTAATTTTTCATTTGATGCCATGTATTCAGAATTTCACCTTACAGGGTGCTGGACATTTTCGTATTTTTCTAAATACTGTAGTTTGAATGTTGTTCTTAGGTGCAGTTGAGTAATTTGGAAACAGTTTGTCCCTTTTGAGGCGTGCTTTGAACTTTTGTTAGGCAGAACTCCAAAAGCCTTTAGTGAAGGGCTAATTTTACCCCATGACTGAAACAATACTATTCTCTGTATTGTGTACTTGAGTTAAATATCCCACAAATGACAAGGATTTCCTCTCTGGTTGGTGGGAAAACATACTATTTCTGGCTTTATGTAAGTTTCAAGAGTTGTTGCCTCCGCTCCTTTGGGTGGTTCTTTCCCAGCATTAGGTAATTTCCTCACACGCATGCGTTGAGCGGCACTCAGCTGAAGACCTCATGCTGGTCTCTTGAGCAGCCCCCACCCCTTCCAGCTCTGCATTGTGGGCACTTTGCCCTGTGGGCTACAGTCACCTTCATCTCGTAGACGCCAAGTTCTATCTATCTCCCCAACTCAGGAAGATCACTGGGCTCCATCTGGGTTCTTTCTCCCTACCCCCAGCAGTCTAGAAACTCTCTCCGGGCAATAATCTTAGATATATTTCACTGCTATTTATCCAACATTACTTTCCTTGGTATTCATTTTTAAGTATTTCACAACTCTTTTCCAATATTCCTTTTACCAACTGGCCTAAAATAATTATTTGAGTTTCCATATACATAGAGTAATCCAGCTATGTTTTTATTAGTTATTTCTAATTTAAAAAAAATCTGAGAACATAGTCACCTTATGATGATCATTTGGAATTGATCAAAATTTCCTTTGTCATTTGATATGTTTTGTTGACTTCCAAGTGCTTCTAGGAGGATCATATACTGTGTTTTTGTGAGGTGATTGTTCGAACACCTATTCACATCTGCCTTTCATCAGCAGTGGCCGCTCACACGCCTCGGCTCACGACTGCCTTTGTCTGTAAAGCTGGCAACATCGGTTGAGTCCTTATCACACCTTGTCTCTCTCTTACTGATTTCAGCCAATTTTAAGGGCTCATGTGATTATAATGAACCCACCTAGATAATGCACACTATTCCCCCATCTCAAAATCTGTAACCTTAATCATATTTGCAAAGTCTCTTTTGCCATGCACCTTAACATATTCACAAGTTCTGGGGATCGGAATGTAGTTACCTTTAGGGGAGACATTATGCATCCAAATACAACCATCTACTCTTGCTTTGTGTTCTCAATATCTATTCTCATCTCTCAGGGACTATAATCATGGTGGGGTTTTAACTTTCTTTTCAATATGGTTAGCCCTAATTCTGTATAGGGTATGTTGTTTGATCTCTTATTTAGTGTTCAGGCTCATGATATTTCACTGGGGGCTCATCCGAATGACTGAGACTTGGCTGCCTCTGCTTGTCACATGAAGTTTGTGTGTGTGCTAGTAAAAGCTATTACTCATGCTTGTGTTTTTCTTCCTAACATTGGGGGTTGGGTAGGCTCTGCCCTGCATTTGAGGGTTTAACATTTGAGGGCCTCTCCTGATCTCTTATGTGAGATTGGTTTGGGGGTTCTGAGACACCCTGACTCCAGCTGGCACTGCTGTTCCCCAGCTCACACTTCCCCAACCTCCAGTGGGGCACTGCTATTTGAAGGGGGTGAGGCTTGAGGCAGATGGGCTGTTTTGCCAAGACCCTATGTTTTAGGGACCAAGAGACACAGTTCTGTCTATGACTATGAAGGAGAGGCCCAGTTTAGCTCTTTCTGGCCAGGGGTGATATGGGAGCTCTCTGTCAGGCAGTACAGAGTGATGTTGGGAGAAGATAGTGTACACCCAGAAATCTCAACCCGCTCTTCTTAGTCTGTGGTCCTCTGGGCTACCCCCTGGTCCTTTCTCCTTCCAGGCTGTCTCTTGATTCCCTATTCACTGGCTTCAGATGTTAATGGTTTTGCACTATATTCTCCCAGCTTTCTGAATGTTGCTAGGTTGCCTCTCCATGTCTTTTCTGGCATCTTCCAGGGCTAGTGCCTGGTGAGTGATGCAATGTCAAACTTACTCCCTTCAGATCACTGGGCAGTGTCCAACTGTATCAGCTACAGCAATAGCAGCTGTCCATAGCCACCTAATGTACTGAAAACTTCCAAAGCTTTCCGCTTGGAAGCAAGAGAATCTATGACCTGTCTACACAGTAGTAATGTACAACTCACTGCCAATTAGGACAGAAACCACACAGTCTGGTTTAAACAAAACTGGAATTTGTTAATTTCCACATGAAATGTCTGTTTTCCTGCACAGATGAATTCAGGGCACATATGATATCACAAAGAATCAATTTTGCTCTCTATTGCTGGGCTCTACTCTGTTGGTTTTAATTCTTAAGTTTGTATGCTAGTTCCTGGTAGCTCCAACAGAATACTGAGCATGCCCACTTCTGAGAGTTGTGGCAAAAGTGTTCTTATATCTCATTGGCTCTGATGGGGTCATGTAGCCAGGAGACTGTCTTGCTCTGATTGGCTCTGCTTGAGTCATATGCTTCATTCCTGGAGCCAGCATAGAGCTGCTTTTAATGCCTCAACCTGGAATGATACCACTTATTTTGCCATAGCTATTGGCCAGAACAAGTTACATGGCCCCAACAGGTATAAAGAACAGTGGGCATGGTAGAAGAGCCAGTGGAAGATATGGTGATCTCTAACTTTCTGTCACCACCACCTACAGGTCAGTCATTTGGGAAATCCTTGATAAATACACATATTAATAAAATACCCTATTGTCTGAAACTTGCTCTAACATACTATAAAAAAATGTGGGGGACTGAAAGATTAAAGAAGATTGGCAAATGAGAAGTACATAGGAATTGATAATGTTATTCTGCTTCTGTGTATCTTGGGAAATTTCCATTATAAAAAGTTAAAAAAAAGTAAATGATGAAACACCAATCCAGGGTTCCCTTATTCTGTATATCTGAGGTGAGGCTTGGATTTTGCAGAACCTTTCTAGGTTATTCTGTGGCCAAGAATCAGGGCGGTTTAATCACATCACCATTAAGATTTATATTCACACCATGAATCATTTAGTATAACATGTATATATATATATTTCTTATAGCTATTGGACTTTTCAGTTCATGAATAACTGATTTTATTTTTTGTATTCTGAATCCACATTGAGTATACCTTAATGCTGGGTCTTTTTAATATTGGTGGCCCTGATGTTGTCACAAAATAAATGTCCCTTTCTTATAAAGAAACTAAGAAGAAAAAATAAAAACTCTGCTGAGGTCAGAATATTCAGTTACCCCCTTGTCTGTGGTTTGGCAGTTAGATGGTACGGTTGATTTAAAAGGGCCACGGATCCTTTGCAGCTTCTTCCATCGAGAGTGGGCTCTGTTTTCCTACACTTGGATTTGGACTGACCCTGTGTTTGCTTTGAGTAATAGACAGTAGTGAAAGGGACACTGGGGGAGCTCTAAGTCTAGGAATAGGCTTCTGTTCTCACCCCCTGGTAATCAGCTGCCCTGTGGAGAAGCCCAGGACAGCTGCTTGAGGTTCCTGACCCAGCCAACAGCCATACAAGGCACCCAGCAAGTGAGTGAGGCCACCCAAACTGCACAGCTGCAGTTGAACCTCCAGACACCCTAAGTGAGACCAACGGAAGAACCACCCTGCTGAGCCCAGATCAAATTATTGACCCATAGAATCATAAGGAAATACAATGGGTGTTATTTTTAAGCCACCAAGTTTTGGAACGGTTTGTTATACAGCAATCGACAGCAAAAGAGCCGATAGTGTTATACCCACAGGCCCTCAAGTCAATGATTAAGATTTTCAAATGTGTTTTCTCTCTCCGTTTCTCAATTCTTGAAAATCTCTAGGCTGCACATCTTATAGATGATAAGAACTGACTCTCATATGTCTCAAAGTTAAAAAAGTATATCAAACTACATTTCCCTCTAAGGAGAACTTTATTCACTCAACTTTAGTTTTATCTACTTTTATGACATCTGAATTGCACTAGGATGCGATTTAATTTGGGGTTTGGAACAGAGTTTACATTGGCATTGGGGGAGTTTTCCTGAGAGATCAACTTTCAAGGAAACATATATTGTAGTTCAGGGGAAAGTGTATTTCAAACTAGTGTGATTTCAAAAACTGCAGAGTTCAGTCACGGACACATTAACTATTCCCCAGCTGCTGTTGATTCTTACTTCTGGGATTAACCCAAGAGCCCCAATGAGGCAGTCTTAATATTAGATGTTCAGGACAGAGGTGATGGAAACAGGATTGCATGGAAAAACTGTTGACTCATGCTAGTTTCTTACTGTCCCAGTCAGAGGTATAATGTTCTGCAAATCACACTAAGAATCTCAATGTTAATGAAGCAAAACATCCCTTTTCTCACTGTGGTGGGTCAGACAGAGAGAACCACTGTTTCCCAACCATTCTGTTCCTAGTCTCTTTGCATGAAGAGAAGTTTGAATGAGAAGCTTGCCTTCCACATGAAGCTATGTAGGTGTCCTAAGGCAGACTGAAGCAGGCATGGATTCCTGAAATATACTAGTGAGTCTGAGCTTCTTGAGAGTGATTTGCTCAACTGCTGTTTTTAAAGGGGAGCCACTTTTACTACCGATTGAATATTGCCTGTGAGATACAGTCTAAAAAAAGAATCATGAATTAAAAGGCATCACTTTGGGGAGTGCCATTTATCTTCAAATTGCTCAGTGTATCTAGGAGTTTACAATCCATAGCCTTTGACCCTAGGTAGTCAAAATGACTATTTTTCCCTTGTCTCAAAAATGCTATATTAAATTTATTTTTAAATGATATAATTCACATCTTTTCCTGTAAAAAATAGTCATGAATGAGAAGAAAGCTTTTAGATGAGAGTAGGCTGAGCATGATATGAGGGGTTAAATGGCAAAGACAGGCACGTTATTCAAGCCTGAAAACCTGCTCACAAAGAGAGCTTGTGAAGCAGCAGGTAGCCTTTCAAGAGAAATCCAACAAGAGGATTTGACCAGCTGTTTCTCTGCAGGGCCCTGAACCCCAGGGCTGCTGTTGACTTTAACAATAATAAGGCACAGCCCCATCCTCAAGAGCTTACAATCTACATAGGCATGGAAGGCATCCTGCATCTGAAAAGTTAAGAGCAATGCAACAGGCAGATCAAAAACAGGACAGATATGCGACATTACAATAGTACACGATAAACCTAAAATGAGTGTGTGGTGTCTGCTACAAGGACTCAGATGGAGTGGAGATTGTTGAAGGCTGGGCCTGGGAGAGGATCACGAATGTTACGCAGCTTGGGAAAGTTTGGGATCCTGAAGAATGGACAGGGTTTGGAAGAACTATCGGAATGGGAGAGGTAATTTAGTTTGGAACAGGATCGAGAAATTGGTGTATGGGATGAGATAAGAAAGCGTACACGTGGGCACATTTGGAGACAGTGGTCGAAGGGTTTCATAGAATGGAGTGAAGGTGAATGTGGGTGGAGTGTTGGGCAATGAACTGTATTGGAGCCTGATTCTGGTGGCTCTTAGTGGTCAAGGAGTTTGATCTACATTCTCTCAGTAATTCTGTTGATCTTACATAAATCTTTGGGTGCTTCAAACGTTTGTTAATATGTCCCAGAGAATAAGGACTATGTAGGATTTTGATGAATGAACAAGAACTTTTCTAAGAGTTATCAGCTGAAATAAGATGCACCACTTTCCCCAACTTTGGACTAAAAACAGTAATTGGAAGCTCAGCCGATCTGTTTAATTTGGGTCAGGCTGAGAACGTCTCTATCAAAATATGAACTTGGTTTCATTATCTAAACTCAGGCTTCTCTTACACAAAACTGAGCACAAAGAAATTAAACACTAATATTCACCATGCTCCCCCGCCAAACACAAATGTGTGTAAACATATACAACTGGATTCAAAAGTATCATTCAAAATATTTAACATTCAGAATGCAACACATTTTTATAATACATGTATAACATATGTGTATTAAAGCATTGCTTACTAAGTGATTTAAAACAAAGTACAAATGTTTATCAAACCATTGTAATAATTTTTGAATAATTTGTTGATAATCAGAAATGGTGATTATAATCTTTTGTTTGATGTGGCTGTCATCCAAAAAATAAAGCCCCAGTTTGAATTTTGATTTTATGAAGGACGGTGTTCCCAATTACTTCACTGAATTGTGAGCCATTAGGTCCTCAGTGCCCAGATGCTTTGTGGCAAACGAGGCAACTGGATGCCCAACCTGTGCTTTGGGGCCTGGTGTACACCTGGGTGCCAAGGCTTTCTATGGGTCCTGGACCTGAAGAACCTGTGTCTGGGCCTCAGTAACAATGCTGCCTCCCCTCCTCCCCACTGCCCACCAAAGGTGGCCCTTGGAGCAGGAGGCAGAGATGCACTCACCCTGTTTCCTCATGTGAGCCTGCCAATAGGAACCTCATCATCACCGGGGTTGTGCTTAATGATGTCGTACAAGAAGTGACAGAATCAGGGATCATATGTACTGAGCAAGGAAAGCTCCCCCTTCTGCTTTGATTTCAATAGGAAGGGTCTCCACCTGTAACTGTGAGTTTAAAAGAACTCCACCAATTGTAATAAGAGAGAACTCAGGCACAGGCTCACCTCGATTTTCTTTTTTTTAATGTTTATTTTAACTTTTGTTTATTTATTATTTTACTATTCTTATTTATTCTGTTATAGTCTTCCCAACATTTCCTGCCTTGCTCTCCTCCATCCAGCCTACTTTCTATTCTCTTAAGTCAGGTGTTGGCAAAAATGTACACCACAATGAATACACACACTTCCCTCAGTAGAGAGATTGTGTCACAGGAGAAGACAATGCAGGCTGGACGAGCTTTTGACTCTTAGTTTTAAAGGTGGTCACCATTTTTTTTTCAGTTAGAAGACTATATTAGATACTCAGTTGCTTATAAGTTGTTTTCAAAGAAAAGAAATGAAATGTGGTTTTATATATAGAATGTTTTGAACTAACCCATCATCTTTATAAAATCCCAAGTGAAATAACCATCTTGGGGAGGCATTATTTTATATAAATACTTGGACTAGGTGGACCCTTCTTGCTATAAATATCAAGGTCAAGTGCCCAGGCAGGTAAAGCCAGGTAAACAGCTCCCACTTCCGCATTCTATACACGTGAAGTCTATTACTATCCGGGCACACCAAACATTTGTTGATTTCTGGGTCAGCTAACAGAGGATTCTGGCAGAGAGGTTTAAGCCTTAAAGTGCATAAATATCACCAAAGAAGGTCATTAGAAATGCAGATCTGGGGCTCCACCTCCAGAGACTCCAGTTCCGCTGGGAAGAGCTCTGGAATCTTTATTTTTAGCAAATGCCTAAGGCATTCTAATGCCCATGTAACTCTGCACTGTACCTTGAAAAACACTGCACTAGGGCTTTGTTTCAGGAGATCCTAACCGCAGATCTTTTGAATGGAAGAGGGAGAGTTTAAAGGGTCTAATGTCGAGGGAAGATAATAATGGTATTCTTGATATCTCAATCAAGAAATGAAAACATCATCGAGTCACTTCTCTTTTCCCAAGAGTTGCTCAAACATGCCACAGTTCTCTAGAAACTGGGCAAAATAGGAAACTTCTAAGGTTAATTTCTCACAAATTTGCAGTGAGTTTAAGACAGAGACAGCAGGCAGTGGGGGTGGGGGGGTTGTCTTCCAAAACTGTTATCATTTATGAATGAAATGAACATGCTGCCAATTACAATTCTAGGTTTTTAACCAAGTAGTTAAATTTAATAAAATCCCAGACTAATCCAGACAATTGGTGGCCAACTAGAAACTTATACTTATTTTTATAACATGCTGATGGATTCAAAATCAATTATTGTGCTAGAGAATACTAAGCAGGAGTCAGAAAAAAATGAGCTAGATTTACATGTTGCAACATGGATGGGTCTCAAAAACAAAAGACTGAATGAAAAAAGGTAAGGCACAGAATGGGATACATAGAGAAATACCTTTTTTATATATAATAAACACATGCAAACAATGCTATCTATTTTTCAAGGCTGAATACACTTCCACATAAAAGTATGAAAGATGGAATAAAAATGCATTAAATAGACTGAAGCAAATGTCTATGTGGAAGGAAGGGAAAGTGAGATTGGAGGTGGAAGATAAAACCAAACTAAACCAAACCGAACCACAATTTGCCAACAGGTCAGTCTATGGTGATTGTGTATCTCGAGCTGAGGACCTCTGGGCCTCTGAGAGGCTAAAGAAAAAATGTTAAAAACTTGACCCCTGACTTCATTGAATTGCAATTTAGTTGGAGTTATATGCATGAACAAAATAAGGAGACATAATCAAGTGTTAGGAGGCACTAGTGTGTACTACGATAGTTAAAAAACAGGAAAAAAAAAGAAGGAACAAAAAATTACAGGAAATTTTAAGGCAAAAGGAAAGGGAAAAACAAATATTCTTTGGTGTCTTGTGTCTGGATGCATTCCGTTGTGTGGTCATCCTTGGAAGTCCCTTAATTTCCTCCTTTTCTCAGTGGATTGCAGGCATTAACACCAGTCTGGATCCCTCCAGCCCTCCCCTGGTTCCCAAAGACTGTTTCGCTTACTTATTATTTTCCAAATGCATAGGAGATGCGATAGAACCTTGCATATACTAGGAAAATGTTATTTTAACCTAATTCCATTTACTTCTTGTTCCTTTTTTCCACACTGATTTTTGCAGTGCTTGGGCTCCGTGAAGCCAGGCGATATGTGCAAAAATTTTCCAACACTGAAGCGAGCTCCTCTTCCTCACATTAGTTAAGGTAACACTCACTGGTATAGTAGAGATGCCCCCAATATCAGAGGCTTGTAACTCAAATCACAGTATAACAATGGTTCTGCTGGGCTGCTGGCTCTCCTCCATGCAGTGATTCAGAAACTCAGTTTCCTTCAATCTTGACCCTTTGGTATGTTTTGCACCTGACACTCAGTTTCCCTGGGGGTCTTTGCCATTCCAGCCAGCTGGAAGAGGAAAAGAAGAGGGAAGGGCATGTTTGGAAAGTTTTGATGGGCCAGGGTTGGAAGCAGTACATCATCTTCCAGTCCCATCCCATTGGCTAGAACTCAGTCACATGGCTGACAGGATGGCTGAGAAAGCTAATATACTGTTATTCTAGGCACATGGGAAGGGGGAGGGTCTGCCAGATAACTCCTACATACTCATTGATTTCTCTGCACCTCCTTCAAAGGAGGTGTAGAAATAGGGGTTAATAGGTAATAGAAAATAAACCTTTGATTTAAATGGATCTAATTGATGTATTTAACCAGAAGTTGGATAAAAAACCTTAGTATGCCTTTTTAAAGTCTTCTTTACCAACATTCCTTGATCATAAAATATAGCAGTCTGCATGAAACAGAATAATTGTATGAATTGGAAGGGCTAGCAAGCCTTCACCCCCAAATATTCTGGTATTTGGTCAACAGGGGCAGTGGTCAGCTTTGCACCTCTCCTCTTTCAACTGCCTTTTACGATTTCTCGGAGCCAATAGAATCTTCCAGTCTTGGTTATATCTTCTGTACTTTATCCCTGACTTTGCTATACTATTGAGACTTGCTCGGTCCTTTATATCTTGGCTGATTTTTCTTGGACTCCACCTCTTAATGGCCTGAATTTCTCTGCCTAGTTGTTTTAGCCCTAGCTGTACCTGTATAAAGTTTCCCTCTAACTTGTTTGAGTCAGTTAACCACCTAACTAGCTAAATTCTGGCTGGCGGTATACTCTCATTAGTGTTATTTTGTTGTTATGTTCATCTCAGTGTGACTGTGATGTATTAATAGTGGGGATTTCTATCTGAAATCCCCACAAAAGAGCTTAACATTTTACTCCATATGTATTTGCATACATACTTTATCCCATATTTAGAGAAGAGTGATGAGCCATCCAGGTATTTCAAACATAAATTTAAATTTGAATCATGAAAGGGAAGTTCTTCTGGGGACATATAGTCCAGGGTCCCTGCCACGTGCTTAGGTATTTGTTCATCATAACTGATAACTATTCAAAATGCTCTGGCGGGAACTCAGCCAAGTTCTCAACTCAGGCCTAGAAAAATCTGTGTGGCTCAATAAAAACTTCCCCCTTAGGATAATACCCTGGGGTCTGAAATGTACAGTCAGATAATCAATTTATGTTGCAAATGTCGATACTATGTCTTTTTCTCACACATTTACATATCTGATCAATAATATATAGTGCAATAACTTCTTTGCCTTTGATTTATAGGCACGAGGCACTGGCAGACTATACAGCCTGCAGGTCAAATTTGGCTGGCTGCTTATTTCAGTAAATAAAGTTTTATTGGAACATGGCAACATTCATTCCTTCACATATTATCTCTGGCTGCTTTCACACTACAGTGGCAGAGCTGAGTGCTTGTGGCAAAGACTGTGCAGCCCTCAAAGCCTACGGTGTGTGATCTGGCCCTTTGTGTAAGAAGGCTGCCTACCCTTACTTCAGGAAAACCCACCGAAAGCTTGTGTGTAATTCCTAACACAGAATAAATGGCCAATAAGTGTGAGTCTTCTAGGCCAATCTGCCTTTGATTATATTGTTTCTTCTACCTGGAGTGTTCTGACTCTGCAATTATTTCTTGGTTTATCAACAAGCATTCACCCTGTGACGGGGGCCCATTAGGTGGCAGGCACTGCCCTTGGCTCTGGGCCAGTAAAAATAACCCACCGAATTTCTGTCCTCATGGAGTTCATCTCGTACTGGTGTGGGGAGACGAAAGGCAGATAAACAGGTAGATATGTAACATCTCATGATTAGCGTCACGAAGGTGCATAAAGCAGGATTTGGGTCTCTCCCTGTTTAATTCCTGCTCATCCTCCAAGGCAGTGCTCATGTTCATCCACATTTGGTCTTTGCCTCTTTCCCTTCCTGTTAGCTCCCAGCACTTGTACTTTTAAGGCGTTCTCCTTTGAACTGGAGTTCTTTGTAGATGTTTTTCTTCCCCACATAGATTGTGAGCCCAGAATAACAAAGGCAATGTGGTCATTTTTGTTTCTTAATAGCAACTGACGCAATGCTGAAAATTGCTGTGCAATCGGTAAGTTAAATTAAGTCAAGTCTTGGTTCTAAGAATGGAGGTTTTCTGTACACAACAACTGGGTGCATCCCCCTCTCCCCCTGAGTCTTCCTGATTTGTCACCATCTCTGTGGCTCATCATCGCTTACATAGATAGGAGGGAATTTCCCACAAGCTAAGATCCCTTCAGGAATTAACATCACCCACAGGCCCATTTGGAACGTAAGATTTATCTTTTCTCTTGATATAGAAATCAGATTAATCAATCTTCTTAATTGGTTATTCCCTGAATTTCCCACAGCAAAGAGGAAAATAATCCAACCAATCACCAAGTAAAAGGGAGGAAGGGATGAAGTTGCCCAAAGAGTTATGAAACAGGTAATTACATGAGAAATCCTTGGCTTTGTTGTTCTGTTCAACCACACCCCACCTCCTGGCCCCCACCCATTCACAGGCTAGTCTGTCCGAGGAAAACGGGTTGCTTTGTTGGGAAGAAACTAGTGTTGGCCGTTGCATTAATCAGTGCCTAGGGATTGGCCAATTTCTCCCATGCGTGGGAAGAATGGGGTTATTCATGAAAGGGCATCTGGGCAGGAAATGTGGGAGTTGTGGAGAACCGAGCCAGGCTAGCCCCTGAGAGTGGAAGGGAAATCTGTCATCAGAACAAATGAGCATGAACTAGGTGAGCAAGAAGGTCAAAGATGCTTGGAGAGGGTGAGTGAGAAGGAAATGAACAGCTGTGACCTGTCACCGATTGGTATAGGTCTTGAAGCTGGGCCACAGGTCATAAGCGTCCTGTGTTACACTCATCCCTGAGCCCTCTGATGTGGAAGACCTATGTCTGTACCCCTTGGCTTAGAAAGGACAAATTTTGTTATTGTCTCAGCCTCTTCAGCACTGTCACCAATGTCCCCTACTATTTCTCAGCACTGGGAGGGAAGAGCCAGTATGAGGTTCTATAACACCTAATAAAAAAATGACATTCCTTGATGCCCAAGTTCTACTGAAATAGAAAGTCTGAAAATTTCTGTTGACAGTGGGGATGTTTATATGGCAGAGACATAGCAAAGCAGCCAGTGTGCTGTGGGGATGTGGGTAAGAGTCTCTCCTCAGCCCACACTGTGCATCTTCCCTTTGAACTTGGGGCGGCTCTCTGGATGATCTAAACTATTCCTGCTGCGCTACCACCATGCCCTTGGACAAAGCAATCAAGGGCTTTGGTCTCTTGGAGTGCAGGCTGTGCTCCTGAGGAACAACCTGTTTTCTGGGACAGCCTGGAGGCACCTGGGACAGGAGCAGTCAGGCAAAGAGCTTGCTTGTCCTCCAGGTTTATACCACTGTATATTTAAAGTCTCTCTTGTGAGGGTCACACCTCCAGATACCCATGTTTGTGAATATTTAGAAATATTCCATTCCTGGGATCCTATGTCCATGTTCCTAGTAAAGTCTAAGTGGCCCAGTAGGAAAAAAAAAGTGATTTTTGGCAGGTGAAGACAATGTATGAAAAGTAGGATTCTATAATGACAAACACAATGACATTTTCCTGTAGTGGATGTAAGTGCCTTTGTATAATAGCATCAATGTTGCTTACATATTAACAGCTATCATTTATTGAGCACTTACTATGTGCTTGGCACTCTGCTGAGCACTTTCAAAACAGTGAAACATTTACAATCACACTATGAGTTAAGTGCTAATATTATCCCCATTTTATGGCTGGGGAAACTGAGGCTTACAGTAAATAAGTTTCCCAGACTCCTAGCCAGCAAAAGACGAAATCTGCAAACCTAATTCCAGAACTAAAGCTCTTAGCCTCTATTTTATAATTGGCCAGTTCACGCAGTGAAGAAGTAAAAAAATGGAGACTAAATTTAGGTAGCCTGACCCAAAGGCCTCATTCTTTTTCAGTGCACTATGCTGCTACTTTTGTCTGTGTTTACACATGTTTACACCAGCTGTGCTGAATTGAGTGGTAGCTCTTTTTCTGCTTGGAGACAGATGGAAGTCATGAGAATGCGTAACCTATTGCTCAGAACTGTGGACTGCCCAGTGTACACTAGTTATATGCACTTAAGGGAGAATGAGACTTTGTACTGTATTTATTTATTTTTTAAGGTTTTATTTATTTATTTTTAGAGAGAGGGGAAGGGAGGAAGAAAGAGAGGGAGAGAAACATTGATTGGTTGCTCCTCACATGTCCCCAATTGGGCACCTGGCTCACAACCCAGGCATGTGCCTTGACTGGAAGTTGAACCAGCAGCCCCTTGGTTCCCAGGCTGGCACTCAATCCACCGAGCCACACCAACCAGGGCTGTATTGTATTTAGATGTAGAAATAGAGGCACTTTTAAAAATTCACACGATAGTAAACAACTATGGCAGGGAAATTGCAATTATATCTCTTTCAAACCCTACCAAGTCACACTGACCTTTTAAAGACTTTGTCTAACAATGGACTCAACTCTAAGTGGAAAAAGAAAAATACCATCAATGGAGGAAGGCCATTGTCCATTCTTTTTTTTCTGAAGTGATTAACTTATTAACTTTAAGTATACTTTATGACCAAATGCAGGTCACCTCCTATTACTTTCCAAGGAACCTAAAATTTTCCATATTTCAGGATGGTAGAGGCCAGATCCATACTAAAAGAATTTAACAGTAAGAGAGTATTCATCCCTCTTTACATTGAATGTTAGGAAATGCACAGAGATGATTTCTAATTTGTGATACAAGTTAGAAATAGTCAAGTACAGTCTTACTTGAAACATCTTCTTCCAGGGGATTAGTCAGCCAAGCAGTTTTCTGTTTAGCTAGCAAAGAGAAGGGATGTACAGCAGCATGTCTGGAACAAAGGAATTGAGATGCAAGTGATCTGCTTCATAATTGTCCTTTAATATATGCAAAGTGAATCCATTTTCTGATGTAATAGTTTCCACCCTCAAAGGGGTGACACCCCACTCTATTTTCATAGCACTTTCCAGGAGTTTTTGTTATTCGTGTCTTGGTTTATATCTAAAATTTCACAAACTAAGTGACAAAGTAGACCCTGGGCAGAATGACAAAGTGGAATTCTTTAGATTCTGAATTCAGGCTCCTGAGCTGCCACCCCCGTCTCTGTCTGTCTGTGTGATGTTCCATAAGCCTGTTGGAAGTGCGCCGAGGGCGTCGAGGTAATGGTGCATGTGGTAGTCATTAGTTCAGCAAAGGTTTGGGCTGTTTTCCAGACTATCTGGTTGATCGCACTTCCTGGCTTCCTTACAATTTGGTGAGACCGTGTGACCTGTTCTGGCCGATGAGTTATGTGTGTGTGTGTGTGTGTGTGTAAGTGTGTGACTTCTCAGAGCATCGCACTGACGTGTGCCGCCCTCCAGAGTCCCTTCCCTTGTGCCATGGCCCAGCAGCGAGCTGTATGTGGCCATCCTGTGAGCCTGGTTTCTAGAGTGACAGTGTCATGGAAAAATGCTGACACAAAGGATTATGTAACATGAGCAAGAAGTCACCTTTTCTGTTTGGTTGTTTTAAACCACTGAGATTTGAGGGTTGTTTGTTACTAGAACCTAAGCTAGCCTATCACAAGGCCAATGTTACCAGTTAGAATATTGTATGAAATAGTCAAGCTCAAGAGTCACCAAGATGGTACTGAGGGAAAAAAAGGTGGAGGAATGGGGAGAATTTGCTTTCTTGTTAAGCTTTATTATAAAGCTATGGGAATTAAAACAGTTCAGTATCATTAATACGGTAAGTAAAATGACCAATAAAAAAATGAGAGTACAGAAGCAGCTCTAAGCATTTTGGGGAATTCTATGTTTGACATAGTATTGCAGATCTCTAAGGAAAAAAAAAAAGAATAGTCAAGAAATGCTGCTGGGAAAGTTGGTATTCCCTATGGGGGGAAAAATTAATTTATCTTCCTATTGCACACACAAAAATCAATTCCCAAATGTACTAAAGGCTTAGATGTGAAAGATAAAAATTTAAAACTTTGCTGGAAGCTTTGAGTAACAAAAAAAATTCTTAAAAGAGATGAAAAGATTAATAAATTAGATTACATTAAAATTAAAAAGTCATGTTTTCATCAAAAAATATGAAGTGATAAACCTCACACAGCAATGAATATAATTTGTAAAAATAACATCAGAAAGAAAAAGGTAACTGAATAATAATTTAGTTCACATGCAAAAGGTTATAGCTGTTTTATACAAGAGGAAAAACAAATGACAAATAGACATAAGAATAGACACATCATTAAGTACCAGAAGAATGCAAGTTAAGCGCACATGAGAACTCAAACATTAAAAGCCTGGCAATACTGAGTGTCGACGAGGATGTGGATGTATGGAGATCCTCATGCACTCCTTATAAGAGTGTAAGTTGGTGTAACTACTTTAGAAGACAATTTTTCGTTCTCTTGTAAATCTGAACATTTTATTCGTCTACAGGTGAGGGATTTCGCTCATAGGTGCCATGAAAAAAATACTCTAAATGTGGGCACTAAACTCATGCAATGGTACAGCCATTCTGGAAAACAGTATGGAAGTTCCCCCCCAAATGACAAATAGACCTATTATATAATCACGCAATTCCACTTCTTAGTATATATCCAAAGGAAATAAATCACTATCTCAAAGGGATATTTGCACTCCCTTGTTCATTGTAGCATTATTTATAAAAGCCAGGATATTGAATCAACCTAAGTGTTCATCAACAAATGAATGGATTAATGAAATTATATACGCACATAATGGAACACCATTCAGCCTTAAGTGAGAAGGAAATACTGTCTTTTGTGACAACATGGATGAACCTGGAGGACATTATGCAAAGTGAAATAAATCAGGCATAGAAAGACCAGTACTGCATGATCTCACTTTTCTGTGGACCTGAAATAGTCTAACTTGTCGAAGCAGACAGTAGAAGGAGGTTGCCCAGGGCTGGGGAGTGGAAGACTTGGGGAGATGTTGGTTCAACAGCACAAAGGTCCAGGGATGCGAGATGGAGGAATCTGGAGATTGAATGTACGGCATGGTGATCACAGTCAATAGTACTGTGTGTGCATTTTACACTTGACATTCACTAAGAGAATAGATCGAAATGTTCTCACCGCACAAACACAGAATGATAACTATATGAGGTGATGAATATGTTAATTAACTTTATTGCACTAATCATTTCACAGCTTATATGTGCACCACAGCATCACAGAATATAGTGTAGATACGTACAGTTTTTATTTGGCAATTATACCTCAACCTCCTGGGGAAAGAGACACATGAAAGAATGTCCATAGTAGCATTGCTTAAACGGAATATTATATACCAGTGAAAAATAAACGAAAGGTACAATAATGTATCATTCTGAATGAATATTTGAATACCAATGATAAAAAAGTCATAGAATAACACATATAGAATGAAACTAATTTTAACATGCTTAAAAGCAAGAACAACTAAATATACTGAGAAGGGAGCTGGGGAATGAATGAGATAGGGAAAGAGTTCATAGAGAGGCAATGATTTTGGTAATACTCCAACTCTCAAGTGGATGCTGAGTCTATACTTGTCCATTTTATTATTGTACTCTCTTTTACATATCTGTCACATGTGGTCTCATATATTATATTTCCCCCTGAAGATCTTATATAGGAAGAATTCTTCAAATCAATGCCCAGTGAAGTTTGAAGAAAAGATACCTCTTTATTGGGATTCTCTTTCCAGCAATATGGAAATTCTTCATTCTCTAAACAAACAAACAAACAAAAAATCCCTTTACCCTTAACAGTACTATGTATCTACTCTGCCCCCGAGCCCTAAGCAACCACTAATATACTTTCTGTCTCTAAAGAATTACTTGTATTTGCAGTTGGAGGTGTATTGTACTAATTTGGGGTGTTTTCCTTCTAGTGACCTGCATGCTGCTTCTACTTTTATTATGATGAATCTTAGCCAGTCTGTGAGAGCAAAGAGGAGCCCGGTGAGTGGAATTGTAAAGAATTAGTTATCTGTCTTTACTAGGAACGTAGATATTTCACATGTATGATTTATGGTTGTTTACTGTGAAAGATTCCTGGCCCCAAACGCACCTCCACTTTCTGATTAAGATTCAGAAAGAACCGAAGATCCAAAGTGCCAGAGGTTAGTAGGCAGGGCTCACGCTGCTGGACTCCTCGCCAGGGCTCCGGGCGAGGGGGGCACAGACCCGACAGAAAGCCAGGCCAGTCCCGTTTTGCCCACACTCCAGCCCCTTCTTCACGCCGAGGGCTGTGCTAGGCACTTTCCATGTGTGGAAAAAGAAAATGAGAAGCCGTATTTTCTATACGCAATTTTACTACGTCACAATTGCGGCTGAAGTATTGCTATAAATCTCAACTGATATAAAGAAAAGAGAAGTAAAAAAAGACAGAATCTATGAGACCGTGGAGCTAGAAAGCTTCTGGCTAGTTCATCATTTTTATCTCTTAAAGAGAAGAAAGAGGTTAAAGAACATTTACCAAAAAAAAAAATTACCATAAAATGGCAAACAAGAACATAGCGGAACCAGGTGTGACAAATGTTCTTTTGAAATTATATCTATACATAGTCTGAATCATTAAATTAAATTTCTCACTACTTTATTTATTGAAATGGATAAACTCTCCTGTGAGGGTCTCCTATTTATGTACAAATATTTATTGCTGTCCCCTAAGGAATGTGCTCTTAACCACATGGTTGTGATTGTTGTAAAATTTACATACTGGTGTTAAGGATTCTTATTTATTCATTATAAGTTCAAGAAGAAAATGTAATTTATTAGAGAATGTCACAGAATTTGAATTAATTCACCTCAATTTTAATGTACTCTGTGATGATTAACTCACTGTTAGTGACATTGTTAATTTCATTCTTTATGGGAAGAAGTCACTTGTTAGTAGAAAGTATGAATGCCTCACATTTCCTCCTGTGTCCCCTTAAGCAAAACAAATTAGTGATTCAGATTAATTTCTAACCACATTATAAAGATTGTGAGGTTGTCTTAGATGTTACTATTTTTAGCCTTCACGAAGCCCCTGAGAGGTTAAACCCTGGTCTAGGGGAACAAGGGAGGTGTCAGCCAGACACTGAACTTGGATCTGTCTGCTCTCATGGCCCTGCTCTTTGTGCACGCTGCCTCCTGACCACTTGCCCCCGTTTCGTGATGCTGAAGAATAAGGACGAAAACAGAAAGGAGCGGTAGAGAGAAAGGCCTGGGGGCGTCGAATCCCTGAGATCTATCTCTGATTAGACAGGAGGCCTGGGGAAAGTTGATTAACTTCCCAAGTTGATTAACTTTCCTAGCTCTGTGTTTTTAAACCTATAAAATGGGGAGAAATAAAAAGTAATGCTACCTACATAATATGGCCCTTATGAAGAGTGTGTGAAATAATGCACGTAAAGGATTTAACACAATAAATATTCATACAGACAGTTGTTACAGCTAAGTCTGGAAAGGGGGTCCTCTTCTCATCCACAGCAACGTGGGCCTTCTCTGTTGGTATTTAGGCCTATTTATCACCAACTGTGGGCTAATTAGAGAACCATTTCCCTTTCCCTGGCATCCTATGGGCCCATCTATCAGGCTAATTATCATTTTATAATGGCTCACCTTACTCACCTTTACTTCAGTTGTTTGAGGCATTTAAGTAACTTAAATCTTCACAAAAATATTTTGAGAACAGTTTCATGGTTGCAATGATATTAAAATATTTAAGGTACTACCATGCATGAGGAGCTGGGATCAGCACAGATGTTTTTTGCTTTTTCCATTACTGGAAATCTAATAACGTTGCTACGCAAAATAATATGGATTGTTTCAAGCACCAAATTACCAAGTGGATATAATATAGTAAGGGTGCATGTAACAAGGGCACTCTGTAAAATTCAGCCTGCTCAGCACAATTGCTCCAAGAAGTTGCAATATTTTTCTCTTATTAACAGACTGACCTCATGTTTTTATGGGAAAACTGATAAACTTTCCTTCTTGGTATCCTCTTAAGATGCATACGAATCGTGTTTTAAAGTGGGTAGCCCATAACCCCATTTCATTTCTCCCATCTGCGTCTCTGACCTAGCTCTTTAAAGAAATGCAGCATCAGCAACTCTCTCGTCTTTTCCTTGCACTTGCCTGAGATCTAAGCAAAAGTTCCCTCAAACCCATTGGTGAATTAGGGGTAGGGAGACACTAATGATCTCTGCTACTTGCCTCTAATTTTGATCTGTTTTGCCTGTCCTGGAGAATACAATAATTGGAAAGTGCAGACCCAATGGCGGCAAATTAATAAAAGAATGCTGGACAATAGGAGGGGACCCACGTCCTGGTCTTGATGCTACCATTTGCTGTGAGAACTGGAATAAGTCCTTTCTCCTATCTGGGTATCATTTTCCTCATTTGTAAAGTGAAAAGCTTTCGCTAGGGACTATCAATAACACAGGTATGAGCTAAGGCATGAAGGGGGACTTTCAGATTTCAGAATCAAATGAACCTGTATTCCTCACCCTTTTATCTTGTTTAACTTAAAAAATATCGGGCATTGTTTTCTTCAGGCCTTGCTAATTGCAAGGGATGAAAATCCACCAGACTAGTGCAGATGCAATGGGGGGGTTATTAAGGACTACAGGGGTGGCGGGGGAAGGGGGCTATCTTGAAGGTGTCTGGAAAACAGGAAGTAGAGTTCTGCCAGCCTGCAAGGGAACTAAGGAAAATCAGGAGCTTAGCCAACCCATTCCAGTCTCAGCGGATCTCAAGGTTTCTCAGCGCTGCTTCATTTGGGTACTTGGTTCCTTTTGCAGACTGGTTTCTTCTACTTAATTTTGGATTTTCTGCTTCCTTATAATTCTGACTTGTCTTGGTACAATGCCAATACTGACTAACCTCTATGAGCTTTAACTAATAGTTCCTAGGTCTCCCATGATCCAATATCCTCAGACCCTTAGAAAACCCTTCCTTCTACCACCTTAAGAAGAAAGGGCCCCGTTTGGTTCAGGCATCTATCCCTGGTGCCATCGGACTCTTTTTTTTTTTTTTTTTTAAGTGATTGGGGGCAGTGAGACAAGGATGGGCACATTTACTAGAGATCTATGGACAGTCTGATGTGGGGCTCTGGGGCTTTAGCTAGACCTGTGTATCGTGTATCAAAGTACATCGGCAACACCAGGGTGGGCAGAGGCTAAAGAGCCTCCTAGTCCGCTAGGTGCTCAGCAGTACTCACGGAACTCCCTCACAGAGGGATGACGCCCGCGTACTCAGCAATCAACGCAGAGTGCCTAGCGTGGGGCTTGCCATAGACTGTGTGTTCCGTAATTGGTGGCTCCCTCCTCTCAAAGAATTTCAGTCATGTCACGGAGACAAAGTGACCATTTGTCCAGTAAGATACAGGAAAAATGAGGTGGATCATTGGATTTCAAAGAAGAGAGAACTCACTGGGGCTAGGGTTGGAGTCAGGAAAGTCTCAGCGTTCTGTTGAGCCTTGAGTCGTGGATAGAATTCAGAGAGACTATGGGGAGAGAGGAGTGAAGAATGCACTCAGATTTCAAGAATATAAAAAGGCCCAGAGGCCAGACGCTGAGATCTGTGGACAGAGAGTAGACCACTTCTGGTTGGAGAAGAGGATTTGCCAAATAAGTAGCAAAAGCTCACATATTGGGAAGTAAGAACCGCCCCAGGGATGACTGATCAGGTGGGTAAAAGGAAACCCAGGTCCTTGCTTAGGCAGACCCGACGACGGGGATTGAGAATCGAGACTCAGAAATGCTATCGATGGCCCAGTCTGCCGCAAACTCCAGTAGACGGGGCTCCTTATGAACTGATGTTTAGTTTTGTACTTTTTATTTTTATTGTTGTTCAAGTACAGTTGTCTCCATTTGCCTGCCACCACTTTGATGTTTAGATGATTTAGAGGCCCTTTAGGTGAGCACTGATAAGATATCTCTAATCCTACCTCTTAGGAGGAAGCCTTAAAGGTGAGTGGAAATCTGGCCAGTGGACAGATTTATAACCTAGAAAGTAGACTTTAAAGGTCAGGGTTGGTTCCAGCTTGAGGCTTTTTCTCTTGGGATCAAATGGATAATGTTGCCAACAAGCTTTTAAGAATAAAAAGGGCAATACTGAGGCAGCAGCGTGTTCTGTGTTGCCAAATGCAAAACATTTCTTCTCTAAGTTTCCCATCACCCAAGACTCTGGTGTGACAAAGCTGCATATGTCAGTGCATACAGGATTCACCACCTTGGGGATGACGGCAACTTACACGTACAGTATTACTGTTGTGTCATGTCAGCGTGGAACACATGTGGCCCTGTGTATCAGCTATCCATTGCTACGTAACAAATGACCCTACAACTTAGCCATTTAAAACAAGGAACACCGTTATCCCACAGCTACTGAGAGTGAAGTATGCAAGAATGGCTGAGCTGAGTGGCTCTGGCTCAGGGTCTCTAATGAGCCAGGGCTGCAGTTATCTGAGAGCTGGACTGGGGCTGAGGGATCCACTCCCAATCTCACTCACATGGTTCTTGGCAAGTCTCAATTTCCCATCAGCTGTTGGCTGGAGGCTTCAGCTCCTCACCATTAGGCCTCTCCTAAGTTGCCTGGATGTCTTCATGATGTGATAGCTGGCTTCATCTAGATTGTGGGCATGGGGAAGGGGAGAGGGAGAGAAGGAGGGAGGGAGGGAGGGAGAGAGAGAAAAAGAGAGAGAAAGAGATTGATTTCAAGACTGAAACCACAGTGTATTTCTTACCTATTTTTGGAAATGACATATTACTTCTACCAAGTGCTATTGTTATTGTTCACACGGCCCACTCGTGGTACAAGGTGGGAGGCCGGGACCACTGGGGCCATCTTGGAGCCTGGCTGTGAGAGCCTGGACCTTTGAGCAACACAGATTTCTTCTCTGAGCCTCATCTTCCTCTCTGTTAAATGGGAAAGTGCTGGCTAGAGGTACCAACTTCATGGGGTGTTACTGAGGATCTAGGGAGGTGATAGATGGGAAAACCCTTTGTAAACCATAAAAAACATTGGATAAGAAATTCGATGTCACTGACCTGGAGGTGAGGATTGAACGTCAAAGGCAGCAGAGAATTCCAGTCAATAAAGAGAGGAACACAGGCCGCCTGAGGCCACTGCGCTCTTCCCCTCCACAAGGACACTCTAAGCTCCCTCCAGGGCTTGGCAGAGTAAGACTATGTCGAGTCTGTGGTTAGTGTGTTTAAATTGTTTTTGACACAACACATTTCTGTTTCTAAGGAAAATAACCGGAGAAACAAGAGTCACTGCAAAGTCTGAAAAGTTTGAGGACGTCAACTTGCTCTCACCATACAATTCATTAATGAGGCCATTGTTCATGAGTTGAAAACATATGGATTCAATTTTAATGAAAGGATGCAGAACATGGAAAAAATAGTTTTGGTTGCACTGAATGTAAGGACATTGAGTAGCGTGACCTTAATAAAAAAATGCCCGGTGTCCTGAGCTTACCCTTATTCGGGGCAGCATCAGGGTTTTCCACAGGCAGAACATTCTTACCCACGGACTAGCTGGTACCATCTCTCCTTCACCACCCATGGGACCTGTCTCTTGACACTTGTTGCACAGGTAGAATTAGTAATGAAGGTGAGGACGTGATGCCAGGAGCATAGTGTCTGAGGTTGCTTAAGCCGCTGGGTTCCAGAACCACCACCTCATAATCGTGCCTTATCTTCTAGTGCGCACACTTTGACTGACGTCTCTGGCCTCATTATATTTTATCTTTCCATCATCACAGTTCTCAGGTGCTTCCTTTACAACTAGAATCGTGGGATCACAATTGTTAGGGTCTAAAGAGGAACTTAGAGAATTTAGTAGAAGGATATAACACTAGACAGGAAAAAAGGTGGGATTCAAGGAATACTCAGGCCTCTTGAGGTTATGTGCAAAATGTTCTCCATTTATATTTGGGGGTCCACAATTTTATCAGCTTCCCTAATGACACCACTATGTGTTTTGAAGAGGAGAGGAGTTACGAGCTGAATTGTGTCCTCTCAAAACTTACATGTTGAAGCTCTGACCCCTAGTATCTCAGAATGAGATAGGGCGTTTAAAGAGGTAATTAAGTGCCGTGGCTGGTGTAGCTCAGTGGATTGAGTGTGGGCTGTGAACCAAAGGGTTGCCGGTTCGATTCCCAGTAAGGGCACATGCCTGGGTTGCAGGCCAGGTCCCCAGTATGGGGTGCACGAGAGGCAACCACACATTGATATTTCTCTCCCTGTCTTTCTCCTTCTCTTCCTCTCTCTCTAAAAATGAATAAATAAAATCTTAAAAAAAAAGAGGTAATTAAGTTAAAATGAAGCTGTTAGGGTGGGCCCTAATTCAATATGACTGGTGTTCTTATAAATAGGGGGAATTTTGACGCCAAAAGAGACGCCGGGGTGTGTGCTCACAGAAGATGACCGTGTGACGAGGCAGCAGGAGGACAGCGATCTGCAAGTTCTTCCAATGCTTTTACAGTCAGTTCTCTGGTTATAATATCTAACTTCTCTCTGCTTGAAATATATACAGGCGTCCCTCAGAGATATTGCTAGTTTTGTTCCAGCGCACTGCACTAAAGCGACTTGTAATCTTTTTGCTGGCAGAGGGTTTTGCCTCCACTTTTGTGAAAAAATGCAACAGCTATGAAGTGCAATAAAGCAAAGCGTAATCAGATGAGGTGTGCCTCTGGAGTGGTTTCTTTTTTCTCCTTGCTCGCTAGCTGATATAACGTCTGAGCTTCTGAGCTGCACTTTGGCAGACTTCTGGGACTAGAAAGCAAAACAGCAGGTGTCCAGGACTGGACAAGGATTTCACCCTGGTAGGTAAGAGTTAATCTGAAATAAAACAGTTCTCACACAAACCACAGCTTGACTTCCAGTCCTCTAGGTAGACCCAAAACCTTGTCTTGAAATTGGATTAATGGTCCTGGACCACTTAAGCCCCCTAGGCTTGTTCAATTAATCAGTTTTGGAAAATTCTTCATCTTATATTCTCAAATGTTGCTTTTGCTTCTCTTCCAGGAATAGCAATTAATTGTGTATTACATCTTCTCACTGCATGTTCGCTGTCTCTGACCTGCTCCTCTGTATTCTCCATCCTCTTGTCTGTCTGTGCTTGATCTTGACAGTCTTTTAACCTAATTTTAAGATCAGTAATTCTTCAACTGTGTCTCGTTTGGGATTAAAGCCATCCCTTTAATTTTTGTTATTGTTTTATTTTTCAATTCTATAATTTCTGTTTTTCTTGAAATCTATGGTCACTTTTTAAGTCTCCAGTTTCTTGCTGAATTTTTCAAAATTTGGCCTTATCTGCACTTTTAATTTGTATGTTCTCAATAATGTGTTGTCTCTTTATGTATATCTCTCTATAAAAAATTAATAAAACTATGAAGACAAATAGACAAATATGCAGCCACAATGGGATATGATTAAATATCTCTCTCAGTAATCAACAAAAGCAGATAAAACTTATTAGTAATATGTATGACTTGAACAGCAAAACTAATAAAACTGCTAGTAAAACTATGCCCATAAATAGAACACTATACCTAACAGGTAGAATGTATATTAATTTCCAAGCCCAGATGGAATATTACAGAAATTGACCACAGACATGTAGATTTATTGATTCATGGAAGATTTATATCAAAGATGTCAGTTCTTGCAAATGGACCTATAGATTCATTGCAGTCACAGCTAAAATACCAAACTGGGTATTTTCCAGAACTTGACAAGCTTATTCTAAAATTTGTACTTAAATTAAAAGACTGAGAATAGTCAAGACACTCTTGAAGAAAAGAAAACTTGGAAATACTTGGCCTACTCACTATCAAGACTTACAAATTTATAGTAATTAAGAGAGTGTGGCATTGACAAAAAGATTGAAAATAGACCAGTGGAATAGAAGAGATGACCCAGGTATTTATTAACATATGTACAGGCGCCTGATTTGTGATGAAGCTCACCATACATAGGCTACTAGAAAAATAACATTTTTCAATAAATAATACTAGGGTAACTGGGTTTTCACATAGACAAAAAAAAAGTAGGACCCTTTCTCACACTATAAATAAAAAACAATTTCAGGCAGATGCAGACCAAAATGTGAATGGCAAAGCATAAAAGCTTTTAGAAGGTAATATAGGAAAATATCTTCAGTACTTTGGGGTGTGGGAAAAAAGACTCAAAAAACTCTAAACATAAAATACAGGATAGATATATTTAACTACATTAAGTTAACATTATTTTTGCTCACCCAAAGACAGAGAGATGAAGACAAACCACGAATGGGCAAATGTACATATATATCAAATATAGTCAAGGAAAGGTTTGCATGTGGAATGCATTTTAAAACTACTGCAGATTAATAGTAAAAGTACAGAATATCCAATAGAAAAATCAGGGAAAACTTAAATAACAGTCTACTGTCTAGCTTCTCTCACTGGATTGTAATCTCGGCGAGGATGAGATTCCTTGTCTGTTTTGTCTGATGTACCCTAATGTCTAGGACCGTGTCTGGCACATAACTGCTGCTCAATATGTATTTTTTGAATGTCGTCACCTAGCTCTTATAGCAAACCCATGAGTGAAGGATTCCTATTCTTCCCAGATCCCAAAGAGAAAGTAAAGGCTCAGAGGACTCATAAACGGCTATGCCAGTTTCACTACACAGCAGATGCTAAGGTCAAGATTCAAATCCACACCTTCAGACGTCAAAGCCCACGTTATTCCCGCTGTATTAGCTGTGACGCTTTATCCTGCTGCTAATGGCCAGTCCTGGGTATTCAGGTAAAAGTACTTCCGAAGGGCAATAATGCGGGTGGCTTATACTTTTCACAGAGGGTGACATCCAGCTAATGTAAGTGGCTCAAAAACCTGGGGATGGGTGTCATCTTCCTCACGGAAATTGTCCCATCCTTTTCATCTGCTTTAACAGCTTTCAGATGAGGTGATTCCCACAGGGGCAGAGATGGGTAGTCTCCATTCTACAAGGTAAAGGCAGAGGCTTTCTCCTCGGGCTTGGCCAGTTTACTCATTTTTGGTGAGACAAGCAAAAGGAAAGCCTCAGCTTTCTTCCACTGCCAGCATTCAGGAGGCCCAGCTAAGGACTCTCTCCCCTTATTGTTACTCAGCACTGGCTGCCAGGATCCGTTAGCAGAGGCCTTCTGGGCTCCATGTATAATCCATGCAAAGTGGATTATTTGGGCTATGGTTCATTCATTCATTCTTAGATTTAAACAATGTGATATAGGATAAAAGCTTATGAAAATGCCAGCCATTTCCCTTGAGGTCCACGTATGCCAGGCTGCACTTCACAAAGTCAGATGCAACAGCAACACGCAGCATACTGATTTATAGAGCCAGTACCTGGAACAGAGAAGGGATGCGCTCCAGTGGTCCTGAACAGAAGGCTGAGAAAGACTCCTATAAAACAGTCAATTTAATGAAATGATCTTTGGAAGAAGCCAGTAGCACATTTTCATTTTTGCAGGGAGATTTTTTTTCCCAGGGTCCAAGGGAAATTAGTACCCATAACACGTTAACAGTTATGCAGGGAAGATGCTCCCTGCACTTATGCAGAAATTCAAAGATGTTACTGTGATGCTGAGATTCAAGTCAGATTTGTTGCTTGATTAAAGAATAGGGCTACCTTGTGATTTTGTTCATGCTCTTCTCCATATGTTACCACTCTTCCTCTCACTTTCGGACACCTTTTTCATTCTGCAGGGCCCATCATCCTTGCTCCATGATTTAATGTCTCACGCTTCCTTGGGTCAGCTGGTTGGGAGGATAATAAATTGTGGATGGTATGGCCAGACCAGAAGCATAGGCCAAACCAGGTAGTTAGCTGCCAAGCAGTGTGACTGGAATTCCAAAATACAGTGGCCCAAAGCCGCTGTCTTTGGCATTGCTATCCACAGGGACTGATCTGCTTGTTCAGGTCACACCCATCAGTCTCTGAACTGGGTGATCCTTCTAGGCAGGTGTCTGCCAGTGTTTTGGTTTCAAGGGTCTGTCCTGGTTGAATGTGCTGGGACAAGTTCTTCATGGAGCTTCCAAGAGCTGGTGGTTTGTCAAGTTACCAGGTATGGTGGGTTGAATCATGGCTCTGAAAGCTATGGGGACCCCATGAAAGTCATCTTATTTGGGAAAAGCCTCCTTGCAGATGTAAAGAAGGTGAGGCTCTTGAGATGAGAGTATCCAGGTAGTTTCTAAATCCAATGACAAGTCTGTAGAAGAGACACACAGAGGAAAAGGCACAGAGAGGCCGGAGAAGACACAGAGAAGACAGAGGCGGAGACTGGAGTGAGGTAGCCACAGGTCCGGGGGTGCCTACAGCTAATGAGAAGCCGGAAGAGACAAAGAAGAGAATCTCTCCTAGAGCTTCTGCAGAAAATGTGGTCGTGATGACATCGTGATTTTATATGTGTGGCTTCCAGGACTGTGAAAAAGTGAATTTATATTGTTTTAAGCCACCCCGTTTGTGATAATCTGTTATAGCAGCTCTAGGAAACTGGTACAGCAGGTCTTGTGGCTCAGACTCAGGCCAGGTCACAGGCCCACTAGGGACAAGGTAAAACCAGTACCAGGACCGAAAGAGGCCCAGGTATAGGATGAGACCTTCAATACGGAACCAGATGTAAAGCAGAGGCTACAGATCATTGAGTGCCAGGCTGGCCAGGGGCTCATCTAGGCCATTAGATTAATTGCAAACACCCCACTGATAGGAATATGGTTTATGTTAAAAGAACAAGCTCAGTTATTTTTTAAAAAATGAAAATTAGTATTGTTTCCTAAACTATGGGTCGCTGCCCATTAGCTGGCTGTGAAATCAATTAGGTGAGAGACAATAGTTTTTGCTTGTTTGTTTTTAAGAATGCAATAAAGACATATCAGATTCCATCACACATACTGAGGGTGAGGATTTTTATCAGTGAGATACTGTCAGGAAAGAGATGACATTCAAGTCGAGTAATCCAAGGAGAGTTTGATAAAAAGCCTATTTGCAAAGGCAAAAGCAGCCAGAGGTGGTAAAATATCTGGGCCTAACAACAGAAGGGAGGCCTTATGATTCTCAGCACTGAAGAGGTAAAGAGAAAGAGAGCTTCCAGAATTCTCTAAGGAGAGGGTGACTGACAGATGCTGCGATCTCTAGGAGAAGAAGGCAGACACCCCTCAGTAAGCTGGTAGGTGGGAGCCAGGACAAAAGATGCCCGGCTGCCACCTCCCTCTCCTGCTGGTGCCTCCCATTTGCCCACACCCACCTTTTGGCTGGAAGGAAGAGAGTGTATAGCTGTGAGCCATACACGTTAGCTGGAGAAGGGTGGCGAGTGAATTCAGAACAGAACTGTTTCTTGATGCTTCTTGTAAGTCGTTGAGTTGCAATAGCAAGTATTTTTCTTACTGTGCATTGCAGTCAAAAGTTGAGGGAAACTGGAATAATGGGTGGTATTGTTCTGAAGCTGCAAATGGAGTGTTTTCAGAAACGGCAGCCAGGCCTGCCGTGACATGCGCGGACTGACCCCAGGGAGTTTTCTCTGCAGCTCCGCACAATATCCAGCCCTCTGTGCACCGGCTGCCTGTGGCTCCTCCTGCGCATTGTGACCTTGGTTATATTTTATTTAGCACTGTATTTTATGCTATCATTTTAAATTCTTTGTTTCAGATACACAAGTCAGATCTCCCGTGATATTCTAAACTCCGCGAGGGGAGATGCAGGGTCGTGGGCTGCTTTTATCGCCTCCACGGGGCCCAGGAGATAGGGATGCTGAGCGCCTCTGAGGTTTGTAATTGCGTATGGACTGGAAGAGACCAGATGGCCTTGTGGCCTTTCAATCAAACCTGCTTCTACAGACCTTCATTCACTCTGAGGGAACTATAATGAGTTGAACTTAAAATCTGATTCCTTCTAAGAAAAGTTTCATTTTAATGGGCACTCGGGCTGAAGCTAAAGCCAAAACTCATTTAAAGTTACTAGACTCATTGCAGCCCTCAGAGGATTCACCTTTGAATTTTTCCCCTGGACGTTGGCATTCTTATCTAAACTCCAAACCCAGAAGCCGCCCAGGCCCTACCTTTTAAATTGGATTTGAGCATCTTGGTTCTCTGAAGAGCTGAAACATGTTTTAAAAAAGCTCTGAACTTCAAAATTGGATGTTCTACGTGCCAGTCCTGGTTTTTGCCAGTATGTATTTGAGTAATCGTGAGCAGTGAGGTGGCCCCCAAACTTCAGCCAGCTCATCATCAAGGCCACGAGGAGTTACTTGGATGCTGAAAGAATTGGCCAATGAAGGAGTTGAGGCTCAGAAGGGGACGTGCCAAGGGTGCAGATGCAAGGCTCTTTCTATCCTTTACATTCCTTAAAAGAAGCCAAGTTCATTGCCAGACTCTTTCAGATTCCCCTCCAATCCTTCACACATGCACACACACAAAGATCTCATGGGCTACTGTGTGGGTGGGATGTCAGTTGTCTTCATTCGAAGCATGGGTGAGTATGAAACCAAACTTGGCCCAAGAAAAGCTGCTCCCTGGTCATTACTCATTGTTACATGGACAGAGAATTGGTTCTTGAAAAAGCAACGTTGCCCTGGCCGGGTAGCTCAGCTGGTTAGAGCATCGTCCGGATACACCAAGGTCGTGGTTTTGATCTCTGGTCAGGACACACACAAGAATCACCCAGTGAATGCATAATAAGTGCAACAAAAAATCAGTGTTTCTCCCTTTCCCTCTCTCTTTCTCTTCATCTCTCTCTCTAAAATCAATACATAAAAATTAAAAAAAAAGAAAAAAACAATATAGATTCTAGTCATACTGCATAGGGAGGAAGTGGAATGGAACTAAGGGCATATATTTTTCATCCCTTACTTTTGAGGAAAATAGATGTTAAAGGGTTTTTAAAAATGCACTATTGGTTCCCAAAGTTTAAAAGTTTGTATACAAACTGTATGTTTTTCAAAGCCCTTTAATGTCTATTACCCTGGAGGGTAAGTAGATGGGGAAGATATTACTATGTATTATGAGTTGAACTGTGTCTCCTCAGAACATATATTGAAATCCTAACTCCTGGTGCCTGTAATGTGACCTGGTTTGGTAATAGGGACTTTGCAGATGTGATCAAGTTCAGGCAAAGTCACAGCTGATTAGGGTGGGCCCTAACTTAACGTTATTGAGGCCCTTAAAGGAGAGGAGGCAAGACACGCGCAGAGGGAGATGATGAGAAGAGACAGGAGGGGGCGAGCATGAGAAAGAGGAGGCAGTGATTGGAGGGATGCATCTATAGGTCACGGCACGTGGAGGATCGCCGCTGTCGCCAGAATCTAGGAGAGAGGCATGGGACAGATTCTCCCTCACAGCCCTCAGAAGGGACCGGCCCTGTCGACACCTGAATTTCCGACTTCTGGCCTCCAGAGCTGTGAGAGGATACGTTTCTGTTGTTTCAAACTAATACACTGTCTCATTTTATAACCAAGGTGTGTAAGGTGGCTTCAGCCACTACCTGCCTCTATGTAACTTTGATTATGGTCTCTACTCTTAATGTTCCCAAAGTTACAGTTTTTAACATTTTATTATATAGCATAATATATCTGGCACATTTTGTATATTCAGTGCTATTATAGTACTCTAGTTTTCTCTTCTGAAAAATGATGGGGTGGACTCGGTGCTCTCAGAGATCCCTCTCAGTACATTCTCTGACCATAATACCCTGCTTAAAAAAACTGGAAATGAAGCTTGTTAAAAATGAAGTCAGATGGGCAGAGAGTGGGAGAGTGACCCATTTAAAACTGCCTCCTAGAAACTGAAGATCATTAAACACAGAAGTTCTTGGTGATGCTCAGATTATGGGGGAGTCTGCAGCTGAGGGAGAGGGTCTGACAGTGGGGAGCTTCTGGTCCCATCCAGGAAGGTCAGGGGGCAAGATGCTCAGAGAATGAACCATGGCAGGCAGGTGGAGGCATAAAGAAACCTGTCTTCAGGTATGGTACCTGCACCTCCCCGGAAGGATCCTCCATGCTTGAATATCCCACCTCTTTAAAGAGCCCATGACAGGTTGCCTTAGGGACCCTCAGTGCTAGATGTGAGGTTCAAGGCTTGGCCCAGCTTCTCCATCCTTCCTCTGAAAAGATGCCTTCAGTCCCATGGGGTCTGTCCGCTTCCCATCACACCGACACTGCTTGCTGGCTTTTGTTCTCTCTCTCTCTCTCTCACTTTCAGAGCTCCTCACTGGCGCTGTTTGGCAGGCAGCTCAGGGCCCTGCTGCGAAGGCAAGTCTAACAAGCTTGTCGTGCTAACTGATTAAACAGGACAGGCTTGGGGCCTCGCCAGCATGGAGATTTCTCCCTCTGACTGTCCTAAGGGTTGGGCTTGCTAAGGAATGGGGCCTGATTACGGCCCAGCCTCTCAAGTGCCTCCTGTTTCCCCAATCTGGGGACTCTTCTGCTTCGAACACATCTTAGAAGAGGTGCAGGCTTCTCAGCAGGATCTGCTGTGAAGAGGCCAAGATATTTGTAGCCCAGTTGTTGCTCCCAGACCTTCTCTGCACAGTTGGGAGGTTGCTGGTAAGAATTGGGGAAGGGTCGGCTTCATAAACCCTGAACATTCAGGCCTGGGTGTTCCAAACTGGGATCAAGCTGGGGATCTCTGGGTGCCAGTTGGGAAGCCTCGAGTGTGTAGTTGCTCCTAGCAAAGGGCATCTCTTCATTTCAAGGCCTGCTGCTTAAAGCTTAGTAACACAGTAAGGTTGACCTGTAGTTCCACCTATACAGGGTCCCTAGTCGGCAACTGGGCAGGAAAGTACCTGCAGGCCTTGACTTACTTAATTCTCATTCTCTCTCTCTCCCTCTCTTCTTCTCCTTCTCCTCCTCCTCCTCCTCCTCCTTCTCCTCCTTTTTCGTCTCTCTCTGTCTCTCAGTTATAATAGGCAAATAGAACTTGGTTCTTCATTTGTAAAACAAGGGGTGTAAAGATAATCTCTAAAGTAACTCCCAGCTTTAAAAAAGTCTATTGTTTCTGTTTTAACTATTTTTACCTGCATGTTCTCTTCTGTGGCTCAGGGCTGCCCATCCCTTGGGATGGGTTTTTGCCCCAACAAGCAGTGCAGTGGAAGTTGAGCAGGAAACTTGCCTCATATCAGATTTGCTACAGGATGTGATTGGACACGAAGACCTGAGCAATGCCCTCCACTGCTCTCCCAGGATTCCCACCTCCTTCCTGACCTGAGCACAGATACCTGCATTGTCCTGAGCTTGTCCTGGTTGTCCTTGATGTCAGACCATGGGGCTGCTTTGGCCTGTGGGGACTGCATATTCTGCACTTGAGGCAGACCCTGGGAATCTGCGCCTGCCTGGTCCACGCGCACGCTCTGCACAGGCTCTTCAGCACACGCACGGCTTTCCACGGCAACAGCAACTCTGGATTCTCCCCGCGGAGCTTTGCCTGCTCTGACTTCCTGGGTCTAATATCCCATTTATAAGCCCCTGACTCCCTCCCCCAGATCAGAGGGACATTTTCTGGCCCCGAGGGGATAGTTTGTCAGACCAACAGAGATTGAGGAGTCCAGTCCACGACTGATGCCTGAGGTGGATGAATGAGGGGTCGGTTTCAGGGCGACATCCCAGTAGGCACGGGTGATGTCTAGAGACAGAGGGAGTCTGTATCGAGGTGACTCAGGGGCAAGCAGGGAGGGACACTGTGGTGGAGCTGGCAGAGGCAGGACGCCAGTTCCATGAGAACACGAGAGAGAAAGGCAGGGCTGGAAGCTGTGCATGAGGGAACGAGATTTGAACCTGTGCCCAAGCCTTGTTGAACAAGGCTCAGTTTTGGATTGGATTCAGTGGGCCAGTTAGGAGAACCTGGTTATGAGAACTGCCTTTGTAGCTGCTGTGGAGTGGATTGTGCCCTCTCCAAAATACATGTTGAAGATTAACCGCAGAATCTGTGAACATGACCCTGGTTGGAGACAAAGACTTTGCAGATATATCGAATTAAGGCTCCACGTGACTCATGTGGGCCTGAAATCCAATGTGACGGCTGTCCTTAGAAGAAGAGGGTAATTTGGAACCAAGTGCTCAGGGAGGGAAGGCTATGTGAAGACGGAGGCCGGGATTGGAGTCACGTGCCTACTAACTAAGGAATGCTGACTGCTGGCAGCCCTGAGAAGCTAGGAGGGACGCATGAAACGAATTCTCCAGTAAGGTCCTCCGAAGGAACCAGCTCACTTTGATTTCGGACTTCTAGACTCCAGAAGTATGTAAGAGCATAGACTGGTTTGGTTCTAAGTCACCCAGTTTGTGGTGATTTAGTATCACATGCTTAGGAAACAAATGCAGTGACCAAGCTAGTATAATGTGGAGCCCCTGAGGTGGGGGGGCCCCAGTCACATGTCCTGTGTGCGGCAGCACTGGTTTGAAAGATGGTCACAGATGGGAATAGGCGGTGTGATGATCTTCAACGTTAGGGCAGGGGTTCTCAACGGACAGATGTGCCTGGCTGTTGTGGAGGTGGGTGCAGTGTGTGTGTGGGTACACACCATAATTACCACATGCGTGTGTGTGCCACAATCACCGGGAAGGGATGCATTTGTGAATGGGCTGGAGCAACTGGACACACACTCTCTATATCCCCTATTTAAAGCATGCAATTGCTACTCTACATCCTCCCACCCCAACTCCTGCACCTCTCCCCAACATGCAGTTTGAGAAACCCTGTGTTAGAGGAATGTGAGGGCAAAGAGGTAAAGAGATTACTGCATAGTTCATCTGGTACCCTGTCTTAGTCAGGGAAATGCTAGGTGATGTAACAAACAAACCCTGACATGTTAGTGTCTCACATAATGGAAGTTCTTTCTTACTAATGTAACACACACTGATCTCCACAGAGCGACTCAGGGACCCAGGCTCCGTTCATCGTGTGGCTTCCTTACATTCTCTATGGCCTTGGGGTTCTGTGCTCTAGTCTGCTGAGAAAAGAGGGTTTGTGCAAGTCCCATGTACTTCTCAAAGGCATGGTCTGTAAGTGAAAAATGCTACTTCTTCCATGTTCTGTGGGAAAGACAGCTCGGCAGCCTTCCATTTGAAGCATTGGGGGCTGCGCTGGGAAATGCAGCACCTGGCTGTGTGTTTTCCCACAGCACTTCCACTGCGGGCAGGCACGAGTTTTCGGTGCTCATCTGTCCATCTCTGTCATGCTCCTTCAAATAGTTCTCAAAAGTTCACATCACAGATCTTGGAGATTTCCTTGTACTCTGTGTTTGAATTTTTATATAATGAAAATAACATTGGCAGTAAAAAAGAAGCAAAACTTTTGAATAAGACTTATAATTGAAACCTGGCTCTGACATTGAATAATTGTGTAAATTTGGGGCAATTTACCTAAATTTTCTGGGCTTCAATTTCCAGGTTTGTAAAACAAGAATAATAATATTCTTTATAAGTTTAATAATGATTGGAAATGACAAATATAAAAGACTTGATATAGAATAAGTGCTCATTAAATAGTAGCTTTTATTTTAATTTCAACAAAATCATTGCCAATGAATATTTTGTCAGTTAACTCATTACTGTCAAACTCAAAATTTCCTTAAGTTAGAGAGATTTTTTTCCTTTAACCTAAATTAGTATTCACTTACTCATAGAAGGTTAGAATTAGAAGTCCCTTAGAGATCATAATATTTTATTTCTGGTGACACTGAATGACTTATTCAAGGTCACAGAGGTAATTAGTAGTGTAGATAAGACAAAACCTAAGGTCTTTCTACTTGTAGTTCAGTGTGCTCTACAAGTCTTCTTATGAAATCACTGAAAATTGAGCTCCCTAGAACTGTAGCTTCTAAGTTGGAACTTTTAAATGCCCCATATGTCTGGTTTGGTTGGGTATGACTTCTGGGCTAGCTGTCATTTTCCTGAATGCTCTGCCATTCAGTGTTATGGTATAAGCATCACCTTTATGTAATTAATTTTGTTGTTTCCAGAGAGGTTAATCTGCCTAGTCATTAAAATGTGACTCTCAGTACATTTTCTCCTGAAAAGAGTAGTGCTTTAAAGGATACGCTATTTAAGAGTCTCTAAATGCCACATTTAAAATGAATATTTTTCTTCTTACTCTTCCCTTTCTAAACCACTGGGCCTCCTTTCTTTCAATGATTTTCTGACTATTAAGAATATACTATCTCTGTGGTGTGTGTGTTTTCCCAGTAAATATATTATAATAGTTTTAGTGAAAATCCCACACAACGCAGTGAATTTGTTTGGAGATAACTGAATTTCTGACGAACTTTACTAATAAAGCTATAACCCTCCAGCTCCGACTAGATGGTCAGATGTTGAATATGAGTAGAAGGAATGAATAGTCATTGGCAGGTATTGTCACATGTGACCCCAATCTAGCACTGTACCCCCGCCCCCGCCACCTTCTCTAAGTTGGTTTTGTCAACCCCAGTAGAGAGGACTTAATAATTAGGAAATGTAATCTTACTGTCTGTGTGCCTTGAGGAGGTCTTCGGCAGTGTCTCTACAACCCAACCCAAAATGACTCGGTGAGACTTACCACCTCACCAGACTTCACCAGATCAAACACTGTACGTTGTGGGAAGACACAAAGGATTCTCAGCATCAGACGCCTAGAGGGTCAGAAAATCAGAGACTGGACCTGTCTCCAGCAGGAATAATTTCTCCATACTACACTTCTGCTTCCCAAGGATGGCTCAAGCATAGGTCCTTGAATGGAGAATATCCCAAGAATGTTCCCCCTCCTAGCTCGGCCTCCTCCCTGTTCTGATGCATCCCCTCCTTTAAAATTCCTCAGTCAGGATCTCTCCACTCTGAGCTTCATGAAAGGCCTTCTCCCTCTTGTCCTCTCCTCAGAAGCAAAGCTGGGATCCTTGGTCCCTCCATTTCTTGTGAATTAAAAAGCTTTGTTTGGGGGGCAGATATTAATGGAAGTGCGCCTCGGCTCAGCTGCAGCAATGGATTGAGCAGAGTGTGTTCTGGTCCCAACAGCCACCACACTTTTCCTCCCTGTTCATCTAAGAAGCAAGCACATTTGGCCAAAATGAGAGTTCTAAATCACAAAACAATCTAATATCACGTGGAGAAGGGAGAGTCCTAGAACCAACATGGGTTTCACTTCACCTGTTTTAAGCTATTAGGCTTTTGCATGGCTGTGTCAAGGACAATTTGACGTCCTTCTGGGCCTGACTGGCCTTCTGAGGTCTCCCCACCCCACTTCTCACATTGCTATCCAGAAAGCGATGCTCTACTTCTGATTATTTTCTTCTCCTCAGATACCTTTCTCCTTAAATATGGGATCAGTGTCCCTCTTGGACAATGGCTCCAGAAATGATCTGAGTTTAGGATACTCTTAATTCCAGAGCCACTCACTGGGGAGGCAGTAATGTCACTGATTAAATCAGTCTGGGTCTGTTGTCCAATTCTGGGTGGCAGGGGCTAACTCCTCCCAGTCAGGGGACTGAGCAGAGTCACCTTAGAATGGGGAAGAGGATGTTTCTCCCAGGAAGGAATGTTGTGCAGCTAAAAAGTTTCCACAGGTCTACTCTAGGAAGTATGGTATTCTAATGGGAAACAATTAAGAAACAGTGTGTAATTAAATATAGAAATGATGAACCCAGAGGGACAGTGTGGAAGGAGCTCCTAAAAAGAGGGAAGTCAGAGTTGAGGATGATGGGAGAACGTTTCATACAGAGATGCCCTTTGACCTGGATCTTAGAGAAAGCTATCAGGCAGATAACAGGTGATAAAAGAAATGAAGACACAGGCAGGAACACAGGGTGGGGAAGCCTGGGACAGAGAGAACTCACCTCACGGCCACAGCAGGGCTCACCCGAAACAACGGTTGCAATAACACTCAAGGCCCTCCCTTCGTTTTCAGCACAGCCACCTGTGGAGTTTCACTTCTCAGGATTCCCTTGGCTTCCCCCAAGACTGAATGCAAGCACTGTTTGCATCTGGGGAACCTGAGACCTACAAAATAGTGGAGGGTTGGGTGACTGGAGATGAAGGGAGCCGAGAGGCTTCAGGACCAGCCTTCTTCATCGGCAAAGAGGGGACCACTCACGAGCAATGGTGGCCCCTTTCTCCTCAAACCCCTTCCTCACCTGCTCAAACTGGATCAAGGAAATACTGCTTATGAAATGGCTTATGTGACCATTCCTGGATTGAAGGGCTTTGAGGCAAATTCTTTCATGTTACGATGCTCATGAATGAGATCAGACCCTTTAAAGGTCAGATTGATAAGGTGAGTAACGGACTAGAATGAAATGAATGCTACCAGGAGTGAAGGGAAGGAAGTGGGACAATGAGTTCAGAAAGAGGAATGAGCCGGAGTCAGGGACAAAATCCCTACTGTACTTGCCAGTGAGCTAGTGGTATGGGGAGGACTGTTGGGTGCCTGACAAGCCCATGTCCTTCTGTGTTACAATATGGAGCTCTGACAACACGTATTCTGGAAACCGATGTAAATATTTATTTGTAGGCGCATCACATTTCATACACTTTGTGTGTGTGTGTGTGTGTGTGTGTGCTGTACATCCTGTTACCTCAAGAACTGTGTGACTTTTTGCTCTTAGAGTCATGCTGTGCTTGGGGAAGAATGTCCCATTTGGAGGAGCATGTTCTCAGTCTAGTTCACAAGAACAGGGCTCAGCAAGCGAATGGGACAAGCAGACTGCGATAGTAGGAGGGTAGGAGGGCAGCTATGATCTCTAGCCTGCTTTGGGTGTAATTGTGGGAAAGATTTTGCTCCTGGGCAGTGGGGGGCTTTGCAGCTTCTCTGGGCTGCACTCCCACATTTATTTTGAGAGCAATGGAGACTCAGAAGCCGGCATGACACTTGCATGACAGTTTATTTTTAAAGGGGATATAAATATGTAACTCTTGTGGTAAGAAATCAAGCTCCTCTGATACATTTTATAATCAGTTACCAGCACCCTCCAACTCTCTGAAGTAAGCTAGATTACATTTTAGTGCAATTTGCATTTGTGATTTCATTTTCATTAAATTATCAGCTTTTTTCCCCCCCCTGGCATATAAGACATGCTCCCAACAGTTGTCTGTTCAAAAACCATGCTAGGAGATCCATCGTGGGCACTTGGGATGAGTGCTTCTCACCGAGGCTGCCTCGGAGTTAATAGCTCCTTTCTCACTTCTTGAGGCATTTACTCCTACTTCTCCTTCTCATTATGAGTTAGCACTTCTAATACTGCAAATGGAGAGCCTGATAGAGCAGAAGAAAAATATAAAAGACAAAATGATAGAAGTAGGTATATTTCAAATCCTTTTCTTTGGTATAGAGTATGGACTTGAGAATTAGGCATAGGTAGTGGGCCCAATGGCAAGATCAATCATTTCCTACTAATATTAGGCAAATTACTTAACTTTTCTGAGTCATACCTTCCTTATTCATAAAGGGGGGATAATACTTTCTTCCTTACGGGGCTGTTATATCACTGAAAAGACACTGTATATAAAGCACCAAGTAGGTAGTAGTCACTAAGTGTCAGTTCCTTCATTCACTAAAAGCAGAGACAGGAATATTCTAGCATATAAAAGAGATACAATGTTTATTCGTTTATTCTATTTGGGGGGAGTAATGTATCAGTCAGAGTAGGCTAGATTATTCTGCAGTAACAAACAATCTCCAAATTTCAGTGACTTACAAAAGCAAAGGTTTATTTTCTTGTTTGTGCTACAGGTTCCCACACCTCTATTCATCTTCACGGTGGGACTCAGGAGCACGGGGCAGTCTCTGTCCGGAATGTACTAATCATGATGCCAGAAGGGAAGAAGCTAATGAACCATGAGCTGGCTTTATTACCTAATAAGACACATACCACTTTCCCCACATTTCATTGGCCAGATCAAGTCACATGACTAAACATGATATTGATAGGGGTAGAGATGTAGAATTCTTTATCCACTTGTGTCTGGTAGGGCTGACTTGTTGAGAGCATAAAACTGAGGTCTCAACCAGGATGTGGCATGAGAATCACCTATAAATCAAAATCTTATGGGGGGCCCAGGGACATGCATTTTTTCTGCTTCCCATAGGTAATTCTGCTGTGCACAATCTGGTTACCAGACCCTGGGCTAAAAGGTTAAGGTCAAGAACATTAGTAAGCTGATGAGTTTTGGAGGGAAGTGTTAAAAAGAGATGACTGCCTTTCCCCCCCTAATTCTTACAAATCTGTCTTTATTTTTATTTTTGCTGTTTCACTTTTATTGAATTGTTCCATGGCCTCCTTATTTATAATTTAGGAAGCACATGCATTGAATTCTTCATGTGCCTCCAAGGAAATAAATAACTAGGTTGCTTTTCAGTTGTTTGCAGCCCTTCATTGATTTTTTCAATGGGTCAGTGGTTCGCAATGGAAAACGCCATCTCCACCTTTGACTTAAATCTTTTGGGATGCATGAAGATGGACATTGGGGAAGAGTCAGACCTTGATTAGCCATTTGCCTTGGGTCCTATCTACCTTCTGCTGTACAGGTGGTCTTCAGCCAGCTTTTCATTGCTTTGTGAGTCAATGAAGAATAGTGGGTTTACCTTCCCAGCATATTAATTTTTTTCCTATGGCACAAAGTAAGTCCATGGAAGAAAACTGTTGGGCAGGGGTATGAGGGAAGAAGGCACAGAAAGGCGAAGGGGTGAAGGAGCATGTCTAAATTTAGCACCTGACTTCAAATTGTCTTCTGGATGATGCTGGTTCTTCAGTCTTCATTAATCACGTCTTCCATTCCCAGATCTTCCTTTGACCAAAAATGAGGGGCATGAGTCAGCACCTCCCCACATCCTCCTGGGGAAGAGAACCCATGCAAATCACTAAGATGCTTCCCAGCCTGAACTAGCCTCAAACAGACTTAGGAGGTGTATGCCCCAAAGACTGCAGTCTGAGTAAAGGTGAAGTTTTCCATTGTTTAGTGCGGTGTTTCTCATGCATTCCCTCTTTGTCACCCACCTGGGCATGAGCACGGGACACTTTATTTACTCAAGGGGGTAAGTGACAGGAAGCTTAAAGAAGGGTCTTACAGTGTATGTTCAGCAGGAACAAAAGCCTTAAGGCAAAGGCCTCAAAGTGAAATTTCTGGCTCTTCTAGTAAGTAAGGGGGACTTGGGGGGTACAGTGTCAAGAATTTTCTATTCCTAAAAACACACCTCATAGCTTGAATACCAGAAGAAGGCCAACCCTACTGTGAGTGTCTGTGCCTTGAATTTCAGCAGAGAAATTCAAGCAGATATAGGAAGGGGGTAGGACCTGGAGAGGAATATTTATTTACTTTTTAATTTTTAATGGGCTAGACTAGAGCACACATGTATGTCAGTGGGAATGATCCAGAAGAGAGGGAATGAGTAATAACGAGAGGAGGGGACAATGGCAGGGACAAAGGTCTGATTGGCAAGAAGCAGGTGCAGGAGTTGGCCTCTCGTAGGAGGAAGGACAACTCCTTCATCGTGTCGGGACAGAAGGAAGGAAGCCCGGGCGGATGTGTGGGTGGCCCAACCGACTGCTTGGTGGAGTGAGTGAGCCTTTGCTTTGCTTCACTCAGTGCCTGCTGGGCGGAGGCAAGTGCTGGAGTGGGGTTTCTGACCAGGGAGCGTGCATTGGAGATGTAAAGATAGAGAAAAGGTGTGAAATAGGTCCAAGGAGTGCAGACAGGAAACCACCAGGGACCTTTAGTAGGATGTGGGGCAGTGTCAAGTGCTTATTTGGGATTTGAGTCATTGGATTAAGGTGACTTGACATGATAATATGTGTGGGTGCCCCCCCCCCAGTAACATGTAGTTGTTGGAGAGAAGGTTCAGAGCATGTAGATATTTTAGCTGGACAAGGATTGGGCTTTGTTCTACGTGTGTGAAAATTGGGGAAGGGGCAATGGAGCTAATGTTGTTTTCAATGCAGGGCTCAGAGAGGTTACTGGACTCAACCCAGGTCACACAGCAAGTTAATGGCAAAAGCCCAGAATGCACACCCCAGTCTGCCCCTACCCCAATTATCACACCCTATTAGGGCCCTTACAGTTTACGTTGGGTAAAGATTGAAGAGAGAGGATGAGGGGGTGATTTTTATCCAGGCTACAGCGTGTGGTCCAATATTATTGCTGTTACTCTGTTATTTGAGAAGATCTACATCGCAATATTGCGCCATATAAACCCTGACATGTCTCTTTTAAGGTAGCAAGCACCTGTGTTTAAGAAAAGCATCCCTACAGTAGCTCTGTGCTCAAGGAGACCTGCTGTATTGAACCCGGGAGTGTTGACTGGAGGGTGCACCCAGGGCTCTGCGGAGCCTAAGCAACACTGTGAGGCATGAGGTCATAAAGTGGTTTATGGGAAAAACCATGAAACCTTCAATCCTTCTATAATACTGATTAAGGGTAATTTAAATCATTCGTATTTCGTTACAAAATGTCAGTGGCGATGAATTAATCAATTTCAAATCGATTTTATTTGTGTAAAATTGGCATTTTAGGAACTGGATTTATGGCTCCCCATGACCTCTTTCAATGTGAAGTTACTGCGATATTAGTAGTAAATGCACTCTGATTGAATCTACATCATTAATCAAATGTTCTGAAATTGAACTCCTAATCATGTCTTACAAGATTAAGTAAAAGACCCAGAGGATGCTGGCTGCTTTTCAAGGCCTCGACCAAGGAGGAGGCAGTGGTGACTCTGGAGGATATATATATATATATATATTTTTTGACTACTTAGAGTCTGAAACAGCCTCCTATGTTTGAGGGCTCTGCCACAGATGAGTCGTGGTAGGAGGCAGAGAAGGTGGTGGGGTAGCCCCCTGAAAAAGCCTGATACTTTCCCAGTGTCCCCTGCAGGTAGAGTGGGCATACGACCGAGGCCCAATCAGTCAGATCCCCCTCCCCAGACTGTGCGTAGTTGCTAATAAAGAGCAGGAAGAGGCAGCAGAGTGTCTACTCTGGAAGCGGAGGTGATGGTGGAAGCCACTGAGGCCGCTGGCAGGGGCCATGCGAGCTGGCATCCCTGCTCTTCAACTGTAGCGGGGTGTTGCTGTAAGTCAGTCACAAGCAGGATGACAATACATCTCAGTGTGCCTGGGGCGGCCCCTGGTTATGCCTTGTGTGGTCTCGTGTAATTATGGATAGCATCCCCCTTTGCTTTCAGAATTGTTCCAGTCAACAGCTTAATGATTGTTAAATCATTGATTTGAATGATATGATCACCTCAGTCATAAGTTGAATCCTGTATGCCCTCTGCCTCCTCTCAGCTTGCTCCCTTCACCTTCTTGCTTTGAAACTCAGCCCCTTCCTGAGCACACTTCTTCACTTGCCTCCAATGCTGACTGTCTTCGCTTCTACACGCCTCATTCTTTTGAGCCTGAGAAGGGAGCATGTGTCTTTCCTGTCACCCCTGCTTCTCAGTACTACTTCCAGATCATTCCTTAATGTCTCCATGACCCTCCAGACCCAGTGGAAATGAGGACATCTGGCTCCACGACTATGTTGTGGTCACCTACAGACCCTCGTTGCTTGGTGATTTTAGTCCTCGATACTGTCTCAATTTCCAATGCTCCTCCTGTCAATATTTCAGGTGATTTCAATACCCAAACAGATTACCTTTCCTCTACCAGCCGCTTGATTCCTTCCAAGATCTTATCTTCCACCACCTCAGCCACCCATTCCGGTGTTCACGCCCTAGACCTTCTTTTACTAGTAACTGTTTTCCATTTTCAAGTGTCCCACTCACCAACTACTGCATGTTCCCTTTCCAGTTCACTCTTCCCGGGACCTTACTCCAACAGCTTTCTGAGTCCAGCAAGCCCTCCAGTGTAATAACCACACCACTTTGTTATGAGCACCGTCCTCATGACCTCAGTGATTGTCTTTCTGGACTTGAAGCCCAGGGTATATTATTACCGCCATTCCCCTGTCTACATCATCAACTCCCTTTATTCTTTTCCCTCTCACATGCTTGCCTGGAAAAGCCTGAACCCTGGTTCTGCCCAGTGGCAGACTTGAGGTTAAGGGTAGAGAAGCCACACAATCATGCTGTGACAGATTGCTGATTTACTGCCCTTGTAATCCTTTCTCTCTCGCTCCAGCAGCATCACCATTTCCCCTCTGTTGGGTCCTCTTCTCCTTCTTCCTCTTCCTCTCCTTTTCCTTCTTCCTCTTCCTCTCCCTCTCCTTGTCCTCCGTCTTCTTTTCTCTTCTTTCTGCTTTGACATGGAAAGGCTGAAATGATAGAGGTTGTATGTGTGTCTGTGTGTGGGTATGGGAGAGACTTATCTATGAATCTTAGTATTTATTCTCTGAGGCCTTAACTATAAAACCAGTTCAGATCAACAGATATTTATGTAAAATCTGTAAAATGAATATGTATTTAGTAAGGAGCTATGGGGTTATAAATATAAGTGCTTATCACAAGTCATAGATTACCCAGAGAAGTTTTGATATAAAATACATGTACTCGCTATCTCCAAAATTACATCAGTCGCTGTTAGCCCAAATAACCAATTCTAGGTTCAAAAATAGTTAAATAACTTACGAACTGTCCACCTTTGCATTCATTTGGGGATATCATGCATGCGATGCTAAGGGATAAAGGGTACAACCTGTGGAGGCAGTCCCACATGAATGAGGAGGGTTCGAGGGTAGAAGGATTCCCCGGGAGGGGCAGAACTTCTGAGTGTGACGGCGCTAAGCACTGGGTCATTTGGTCGGAGTGCTGTGGCTTTGCTGAAATGACCCTGCGGTGCGGGAGGCGTCCAGCTTTGTGAGACGCTGCCATCGGTCCTCAAAGTGGCCCCACCGTTTCACTGTCCCACAAGCAATGTGAGAGAGTTCCACTTAGTCCACGTCCTTGACAGCACTTGAATCGTACATCTTTGTAATTTGTATCCCTTCTGGTAGATTTGTAGTGGTATCTTACTGCGGATTTAATTTGCATTTCCCTGACAGCAATTATATTGAACTCCTTTGTAAAAAATAGTTTATCAGCTATTCTTTTGTGAAATGCCTGTTAAAGTTTTTTTTTGTGCCTCTTTTTATTGAGTTGTTTGTCTCATTATTACTGATTTGAAGTTCTTTATGTGTTTGGGATACAAATTCTTCGTCACATATAAACCAGGATTTCTTCTGAACGCAAATACCTAGTGATGACTTCAGCAATTAGGTCCTCGATCTGATGAGACAGAAAGTCCAGAGCCAGGCAGTCTGTGGCTCACGGAGCAGGTCTGCCAGCCTTAGCAGTTTGGTTGTTCACGCTTGTGCTCGTGCCCTCACGGCTGCAGGACGGAGGTCATTGCTTTGGGCACTATGCCTGCCTTCCAGGGCAGGAGCGGTGGGGACACCCAGTGAAGAGGTCCTCGTAGGACTCACCCTTCTTTCAGTGGAAGTAAAAATTACTCCTCAGGAGGGCTCCTAAGTTTTCTTTTATTTCTGATTGGCCAGAGTTAGGTATGCTAGACACACGCTCACAGTAGGAAGTCGGGGAAATGGACATCAGACAATGGCACTGTAAACTGTAGTCCTGATTGGATTGGACAATGATGATCTGTGCCCGGGGCTGGGACACTGCGTGAGCGCAGGTGCAGTTGGTTAGAAGAGAGGAAGGGCTTCTGGGGAGATGCCTAACATATCAACATCGAAACCCCAAAGCTCTATCTATCAACATCGAAACCCCAAAGCTCTAGGTTCCTCTCTGCTGCTATGGAGGATCCTTTGGAAAATTTTGAAAAGGATCCATAGGCTTGGTAAGTTTGTGGACAACAGGGAGGTATCAGGAAAAAAGGTCAGCAAACCAAGTCCTTTAATTGCATATGAGAATAACAACCACAACGCAAACTCCCATTAAATACTTGATCTCAGAGAAGCCTAGTGGCCTGAAGAGTGGACTCGAGTTGTTAGTTCTGATCACGTTTTATTGCTGCAATAGGAAGGCAGGGTTTATAATTGCATTGTCCAGGGAAGCAAGGCCAGATGAGGCCCAACGGGAGTGTTGGAGGCAAGTGGGAGTTGAGGGTCCCTGCCTTTCTCCAGGTCTCTGAAAGCGGAGCCCCAGGCAAGGACATGTTGGGAAGTATATTTGGGAAGTGATCCCAGCAAACAGGAGTGAGGGATTGGGGAGAGTGAGGTGGAGGGGGGAGGACAAGGCGGAACACATGAAGAATTGGTCATTTCTGTGGGTGGCTGGGAGCCCCTGCGGCTCCTTGTAGATAATGGCAGAATTGTTCTCCAAGTGCGCCCTCACACCCGCTGGATTGGCATCGCCTTGGCTGTGTTCTACATGCACACTCATACCCCGGCCCTGGCCTCCCGAATCAGAATACCCGGTGGGAAGTGGGACAGGATAGTGCTTTGTAACAAACTCCTCAGGCGATCCTATGCACATGCACTTGTGCAAATCGGAGGTCTGCTCAACAGAGAGCATTTACCACTAGGCTCGCATCCTCCGCCACGTGCGGGTGACTTCTTTCACTTTCAGGTTGCTCATGCACTAGTGCGTCCCTCCGTCCCTGTCAGAGAAGCTCATTGTAGAACACAAGAGACAGTGCAGCTGAGGCAAGGCTTGTCCACAAACATTCACTGGATGCTGGTTTCTGGCAATGGCTGGAGTGGGAGGGCCAGAAGGATGTGGCACAAGAGATGCCTGATTTGTCAGAGGAGGACAAGGAATGGGTCATTTTAGATCATGATAGCCTCTTCAGCACTGGAAGGAGGAAGCCAGGAAATCGCTTTCTAAAGCATTAAGCTCTTTATAAAGGGCCTGCAGCTCCCAGGAGGAAACATACTGTGTAATTGCGTAGGACATTCGGGAAACATTCACAAGGCACCTGAGAAACAGTAGCTATTTACGCTACAGTGTATCCTTGAGGCAGGCGGAGTGTTTCTATCTGTTGAAAGTGGCCCTGTGATGTCTCTCTGTTGGGATCAAGTTAAAGTGAATGAATTTTTCACTTTATTGGGGAAGAGCTAAACAGGACATATTCATCAACCTTCTCTTGGTTTCTTTGGGAACTTACACCTGTGCAATTTTCTCTCTATGTTCTTTCCTATTGCCCCAGGAAAACATCACCCTCTTTCCTAGCCATTGTTTCCCTTCCAGTTTTCCCCTTTCTCCTTTGATCCTGAGAATGTCCGTGGTGGTCATGATCTGATTTTAATTATTTTCAAAAGTGAGAAAAAGTATCCTGGGTGGAAAAAAGTAGAATGGGTGGGTGGGGGCAGGGGACATTAACTCAGGTCTGGAGAGGCTTACCCTCCAGATCCTTTGGAAGTGATGTTTAGTTGAACACTGACACTTCAGATTTTTGCTCGGGAATATCATTAGTCCGGAGAGGTAATAAGAGGAGCTGCAAAGACAGAGAGAGCCTGTCTGTAGGCTTCTTCTGCTGCAGGCAGGCGGGGCTTTAAAGCTCAGCTGTGCAAGATACAGCCACTGCGATTTGGAGTTTAAGAGTCCAGGAGTAGAGGTTTCTCTGAGGGAAAAGTGGTCGATGTTCTGCATGTTTTCCTCACATCAGACCCCCCCTCCAGGGCATGCCTCCTAAACACCAGTTGTATCTGGTGACGACACCTCATGCGTTCCCACTGCTGGGGACTGAAAGTGTCCACGACACAGGTCGTAGCATGGACTGATTGACCTCGCTGGCCCAGAACAGATGAGGCCCCTAAGGGAGACTGGCCAGGGTCCTCCCACAAAAGCATCTTCATTTCCCACTCGGAGGGTGGCACAGCCCAGGGGCCATTCTGCAGGTACCCGGCCAAGGACACTGGGGCCCACTTACTGTCACCGATTCTGGCAACCCAAAACATGACAATCTCTGAGCATTCTAAAAACATTTAAAACATATATTTTTTTCTATTTTAACTCATACCGTTGTCATAATTCAAAATTCGTGCCATGGCTTTGTTCCCACCAGCTGTTTGTGATCAGTGAGATCCCGCAGTTGTTCAATCTGGCAGATGTTTTGGCAGGAAATACTCTTTTTGAATCATAACTGTGAAAATACAAGTTATCCTTATTCCTGAATTCTACACAGAAAGTACATTTACAAAACTGGACTGGATCTCCACTGTCTTCGGCTCCAGGTTCGGTTTAAAGTTTGCTTACATCAAAAAGCGCTACCAAAGGAGACCACCGCCACAAGCAGTAATAGTTAATAGTTAACAAATATCCCAGGTACTTCTGGGAGAGGTAACGCATTATCTTAGCAATCACTTCCTGCCCAGTGTGAATTGATATGTTTTATCCTTTCTGTACAGTGGGTTTGAAGGGAGAGGGAGAGGACAGCAACACATAAAGGATGGAGGGGATTTAAGTCTGAATGCTGCCTTCCTGATAGGTATCCTCACAGGTTATCACGGTGCCTTCAATCTGGAATCAACTCACAAATGTGTGATTGCAGGCTCCGCCCCCAATATTATTGATACAGCTGAACACTGTGCTCTCTTCCTCAGTGGGTTCAGAAAGCCTCTTTTCCCTTGCTCACTCATGACAAAGGTGACAGAGCAGTGAATTCAGTTTCTTCTCCCAGCATATCAGCCTGGGAGTAAGGGGAAGGGCCTGGTTAAAGGACAAGTATAAATGACCCATGGACATAGACAACAGGGTGGGGATTGACTGTGGGAGCAGGGGGTGGGCAGGGCAGGGGAGAGCAATGGGGGAAAATTGGGACAACTGTAAGAGAACAACGACAACAATAAAAATTTAAAATAAAAACATTTCTAGCACCCCATTGCTTTTACTTAGATGCCAGCAGATCAAAATAGTTTTGCAGGCCTTACGGATTTCAGTGGAACATGAGTCTTAGGCCGAGAATTTCCTGTGAATAGTTGTAGCTGACCTGCTCTGGGGGACCCACAGCCTGGCCTCCCGTGGGGAGGTGCAGGGAGACACGCCCCAGGGAGAGGCTCAGACCCACCAAGGCCCTGCCATGCACCACAGGGCAAGATTAATCAGCACAGTTTCCGTCCCAGAGGGAAACCATTGCCGAATACTCTGCCATATTACCGCCTGCCAGTGATTAAGGGCCCGGTAGGCTTCCTTTAGGAGTGTGGTCTTCAGGACGATTTAGAGCAGAGAGATCTTGGCTGGAAGTTAGGTCAGGTCCCCAGTCCCAGTTGATGGATCAACTTCAAAAACTCCCTTCCCTCCCCTGGGCCCAGGGTGGTGTTATCTGCCCCACCCCCCTCTTTTCTCATCAAATAAATAAGGAATTGAACTGTTTCAACACTTTGCAACTGGATCAACATTTTCCAAACAGCGTTACATGTGAAGAGTCGTTAGGTGTTATAGGAAAGGGGGTTCCACGGCTAAGCTGAGGAAACGGTGCATGAGACGGTGTTAGCAGTTTTCTTTGCCACAGAGCTCCTGGCCTCTGCTACATAGATGCGCTTTTCACCCTGTGCTAAGGCGGTTACAAGGAAGGTTTACCAAAATGTATTATAAAATGGTTTCTTTGAGGAGCATCTTATGACGTTGGTGTTCAGCAGTGTTCCTTCAGCTTTGTGAATCTCATCATAAAACAGGGCACTCATTGTTTAGAAGAAGGGGTGGAACGTCCACCAAACCCAGTACTCCACGGGCCCTGATAAAAATCCACATTCTCTGGGAAGCCACTCTGGATTTATTCACTGTTTTCCAACAGAAACCTCTACTGTACCCATGGGAGAGAATATTATCTATGACTAACCCAAAAGGGACTTACCAAAGATGGCGCTTCTGCATAATTTGGTGCAAGTTTCTTTGACTTCTATCGACTCCTCCCACCCCATATAATGACTTCCCCCTTTATTTTCTGAAATGTAGCCTTATGTTAAAGTTAGAACATGAAAATCCAAACATATAAAACATTAAAAAAAGGTGGGAAATCTATTCACGTAAAGGGAGAACTCTTCACTTGGCAGAACGATTCCTCCCAGTGTCTATCTTAACGAGAGAGCAGGACACATTGAAGGAAATTCAATGGTCTCACAATTTCCCCTAAATTCCACAGCACTTCTTGGCCTTTAGTAACGTTAGCCGTTGAAAGCACTTTCTTCCATGCCCCTGTTTATCCTCATGTTAAGACCATGACCTTGATTCCCTTCCCCCACCCCACTGGACACTGGTGGATCGATGTCGCGCATCTAGCCTTAGAAATGGCACCCCTCCTCCCTCACGCTGCTGCTGCTGTGCCCCCACGACCCCCTTGCTGGTCCAGGAAGACTTTCCCACCACCTGGGAACCACTGTTTAATGACAGACAAGCTCCCAGCTAGAACTTCCTCGTTCGTTTTCCCATTGTTGCTCACAGCCTGGAGACCTATTTATTTGCGGAGATTACCATTCTCCAATGAAAACGAATATTTGGACGTTGTTTTTTAAAATCATGTATCTGAAATATATGTTCTATTTTGCCAGCTGTCCACGTGCTAACAATCCCCAACCACCTCACCACCCCTCCCCTCCACCACGGCCAGCACGCCACAGTTGGGAAACAGGTATCTAAGTCACACAGCTACAGTGACTCAAGATGTATACAAACTTCAATTTGAAAGGCATTCCCTGCTCTATTAACCCAGTCATTATAAAGACAAAGGAACAATTGGATCGTTGATGTATTGGCAAAAAGTATTAGCTTTTTAGTAAGGGTGATTTGCCATTTCAGGCATAATTAGGCCACTTAAACACTTATCTTTGTTAGTCAATGGGCTGGGAAGTCTTTATCCTTATCATGAGTAATTAGTTCAAAGGAACCTCTGCTCTGAGCAGAGATGCTGGCTTGCTGGACACTGCGATCTCCAGACCTAAGCAGCACCTGCTTTATGTGCCCCTAGAAGACTCTCACCTCAAGTATTTCTTCAGCTCCTCATTAAGAACAATTTGATGTCCTTGGTGTCACATTTTTGGAGGGCAGATGGGTAAGCAATGCCCTTTGATAAATCCATATATTCAGGGAAGGAGTAACCAATGAAAATACCAAATTGTGAGAATGGATGTTCTTTTCCATATTACCTTAAGCTAGCTGTTTGCGAGAGGAGAATGTGGTCTGCAGTAGGCGGGACAGAGGTTGAGATTCCTTGCACCCATCCCACCCCCCATCTGTAGCTCAGGCTTTCGGGGAAGCACAGGTGATGGAGGACAGGTGTGCTTGGCTAATTTCTTCTGTGACAGTGAAACATAATGACCTGTCCTGGGGGGCAGGGCATACCCATCCTGGCTCTGGCTCTGTGGCTCTGATCAGCTCTGTGACCAGGAGGAGCGGTCAATCTCCTAGTTTTTTCGTGGTGAAGTAGGAGTCTGTCTCTGCCTCGCACAGATAGATACATAGAATGTTAGAGAGGTGTTCTACTGAGACAATGAGTTTGAAAGTTACAAATTATGATGATTACTGTGGGCAAGGGGCACGTTGTTTTCTTTGCTTCTTTGATATTGTTTAACTGTAATATGGAAAGAGCACCGGAATTAGAGTTGGAACTAAGTTCAAACCCTGGTTTTGTTAATAACCAATTTTTTTCCTCTGTAAAATAGAGATGGTGCTATCTGTTCCAAAGGGTTATCATGAAGACTTGGTAAATTCTACTCCTTTTAATTGAATTATCTGGGACTGTGTCAAGTGGTCTTTTCCTAATATCATCCCCCCCACCTGCTCTGCTGTGTGTTTCGATGGTATATGCTGCTTTATCGACTCCTTCACCGGTCCTTTCCTTTATGGGGCACAGTTGTTGGGCTGCTCCTTTATAAGAAAACACTGAATTGTGACATCTCCACATTTTCTGCCACTCTTTCTTTGCTCTCTGATGTAACATGCAATCTTTTGAAAACATTTGTAAGCCATAATCAATGATCTGAATTTAAGTTAAAACTTAACTTCAGGTCAATGAGATACCAACAGAATATAAAAAAGCAAGCCCCCACCCCCCATGCACACTTATAACAGCAAACAACCAGCCAAGCAAAACCTCAAACCAACTATGACAACACCAAGTGCCGGCAAGGATGGGGAGCCTCTGAGGCTCTCACACCCTACAGGGGGCGCTGTAACCAGGCACAGCCACTTTGGGAAAGTGCTCCAGGGGTATCCAACCTTTGGGCACCTCTGGGCCACGCTGGAAGAAGAAGGATGGTTTGGGCCATACATTAAATACACTGCGACACGTAATCACACACACACAAATCTCATAATGTTTCAAGTAAATTTATGACTTCGCGTTGGGCCGCATTCCCAGCTCTCCTGGGCTGCATGCGGCCCGCAGGCTGCAGGCTGGGCACCCCTGTAAGAAAGCTGGGCTTATGACCCATAAATAAACGTATATGTGCACCCAGAATGTATGAGGTTGTTCTTGGCAGCTCTTGTGTATAACAACTAGAAGTTGGCAGCAATCCAATTTCCATTAATAACAGAATCACTCGGTCATGGTGGGTCCGTACAGTGGAATACTGTACAGAAGTGAGAGGGCGGGGGGAAGCGTCCGTGGTGCTGGCGATGCTTCATATCTGAGTCTCAGAGGTTGTTGTATGGGGGGGCCGTTGTCTTAGCACAAATTATCACGCTATACATTTAAGATTTCTGCATATATTTTATACTTCAAAAAGTTTATGAAATAAATAAATTAAAATATTGGTGTCATTTTTTAAAAAAACTTCTTTTAAAGAAATTTGCCAGATGGCTGGAAAATTTCTTTAGGCCATAAACAGAGATACATCACCATTTTGATAGTCCTAAATATAGACGAAAGGAAAATGCACTTGCAGTTCAGTCCTCATGTATTTCTGTGTTTATATATTGTTTTCATTGATATATAATTTGTAGACAAAAATTCACAGATATTAAGTGTACTATTCAATGAGTTTGCTACATGAATACATTCAGGTAATTATAGCCCCAATCAAGACATAGAACATTTCCATCACCACTTCCCGTTTCCTTGTGCTCCTTCCTAGTCAATAGCCCACTTCCTGTTCCCAGAGGAAACCAGCTGCTCTGAACCACATCACATCAGGTTAGTTGTGCTTGCCTTTGAACACCTTGTAAATAGACTAATGCGATGTATGTACTCTTGTGTCTGGCTTCTTCACTCAGCATTATGTTTTTAATAATTATATAAATTATTGAATACTGGTAGTTAATTTTTTATTTTATTCATGTACCACAGTTTATTTATTTTTTATTTCCCTGCTGTTGAACATTTGGGTTGTTTCCAGTTTGGAGTTATTTATAAATACAACTGCTACCAACATTCTTGCACACAGTTTTCTTGAAATATGTGTCCTGTCCAAGATATCTTTGCTTATTGATTCCTATATTTTCTTTTAGAGGATTTATTGTTTATTCTTTTTTTAAAAAAAGATTTTGTTTATTTATTTTCACAAAGAGGGGAATGGAAGGAAAAAGAATGGGAGAGAAACATTGATATACATCACTCAGTTGTCTCTTGTGTGCCTTTAACTGGGAACCTGGCCTGTAACCCAGGAATGTGCCCTGCCTGGGAATCGATCCAGTGACCTTTCAGTTTGCACGATGATGTCTAACCCACTGAGGCACACCAGTCAGGGCTGTTTTTTCTTTTATGTTTGTGTCTATGATATATCTCAAATTAATACTTATATATAGTGTGAGGAAGAGGTCAGCATTCACTTCTTTCTCTATTGTTACCTAGTGCTTCCAGCCCTATTTGTTTGGGAGAAAAAAAACAAACCTTTTTTTCCCCTCTGTTTAATACTTTCCCCCTCCGATGAAAATCAATCAGCCTATACATGTAGGTCTATTTCAGGACTTTTTATTAATTTCCATTGATCTCCTTACTCTTATGCCAATAACATACTGTCTTAATTACTTTAGCTATAGAGTAAATATTGAAATCAAGTAGTATTTACTTGTTTTTTTTATCTTTAGGTGATACTAATGCATTTATGGACCTCTTTACAACACGGCTAAACTGCATCTAATGTCCTACATGGTAACTGGATTTCATGTTAGGTGAGAAATAATCACTCAGATTTCAGAAAGCTTTCAGGTGCTATATAAAACTTTTACTACTGTTTACCAACAGTAGTAAATGAATTTCTTATGACTCTGTTGACATTTCTGCCTTTACTCAAAAGGTGGTTCTGAGTAGTAACTCTGGCCATATTAACTTGCAGTTTTGGAGATGTAGAAATTGATGAATAAGCTTTTATTTACATTTTGATCCCCAATATCACTTTTAGAACACTTGGTTGTCCCAAATAATTCCCCTTTCTTTGTTTGATTCTTTGATTTTTTTTTTTAGTGCTTCACTTTTTCCCCCCTTTTTTTTTTCTTGAAAAGTATGCTACAAATAAAGATGGACATTAAAGTACCCAGGCAGTCTCATTTCCCTTTCGTCAGAGGGATTGGTTGAGATGTGGGAACGTGGCACTATTCTAGACAGTGAGGGGGGTAAGCTTGGCAGTTCCTATGAAAGACTTTCTGGCTGATGAAAAGAAACTGGGTTTGGGGGCATCATAACAGTTGCTCTCCTGCTGCTGTTGCTGGATGTTGTGGTGTTGGGCTGTGATACCTGGAGCTGTGGCAGCCATCATATAACCATGAGGACAGCTACATGCTGACTTGCTAAATTGAGTGGAGAAGAGAAAGAAATCTGAGTCCTCAAAGAAGGGAGCTATAATAATGTCCTAATCTAACCCCTGTCTTTTAGTTATAGGATTCAATACATTTTGTTCACTGTTCAAATCATTTCAGTTAGGTTTTCTCTTATTTGCTTCCTAAAGCATGCTATCTGTTAAAATCATATTGTATTTTAGCAGCTCTTTCATGAGCTAAGAATTCATATTGAGAAAATTAAACAAGGCATTCAATTAAGAACCAAAGTATAAGCAAAGGTAGAATTCATTGATAAACTCTAATCATTAGAATGAATGATTCTAAAAGGAGGGGAAACATTTACCTCTATAAAGTGTGGAACAAATTATGTGAACTTGATATTGCTATTTCTTGGTATAGAACTACTCAAGACTCAGGTAACTGTAGGGGAATTCAGTAGGATATTGGGGGCAGGACGAGCAAAACCAACTGTAGATTTTGAGGGCAAGTTCACACTCATACATCCTCCTACCTGAAGAACCTTTGGGCTTTCGAGACTTTACTAAGGCCTGAGTTTCCATGGCTTAGCAACTCAGGTCAAATGGGAGGTCAAGTGGCTTAGCTAAGAAGGCTGAGAGCAAGGCACGGCCAGCGCAAAGAGCTCCAGATTATCTCCGTAGGAGAGACGTCAGCACTACAGGCAGGATGGGACTTGTAACTGCTTCTGCAAAGCCTTTTCCTATCAGTTGTCTGTATCAAAGAATGAGGTGGCTATGCCTCCTTTACCTCCTTTGGTGCAGTGACTAAGGCCAGACTAGTTTTCCTGCTTTGCGATGGGAAAACCCACAGTCATTAAGAGCAAGCCAACCTCAAATTCTATAGCTGCTTTATTTTGAAATGAAGTCATCATTTCAAGTCATAAGTACATAAAGAATTTCTGGAAAGTTTCCAAGGCAGGGAATTTCAATTCTGGTTGGTTTGAAATCAAAGGTCGTCTTTCAGTTTTCAATTTCATGGGAGGAGATTGTCCATAATTTTGAACTTGTGATGTTGAAAATTGAACAGAAAATGAGACTCTCTGTAGTTAACCATGGCCACCTTATTGCCATGATTATTATTACTAGGTTACCCTGCTCATGTTGGAGGGAGACAAGAGACCCAGTCCTTGTCCTCGAGGTACACAGCCACAACCCCAGGGAGTGCCTTTTTCAAAACAGCCTGTGCCTGTGCGTGGTAGGGAATGGGATCTTCTGGTGGCTCGGGTCATAGTCTTGTCCATTTCAAGCAAAGGGTCCCTTTTTGCTGAATTTCTACATTTAAAAAATTCTCACAGTGGGAAGTGGTCAACACCCCCGTTGTAGAGGGATGCATGCGGAGATTTCACAGACTGGATGGCCATTGTATGCAGACAGGGCTGGGAGCTTGTCGAGTGACCTGTTTTTCTTGCTAACATATAAACATGATACTTTTCTTAATTAATACATTTATATATTTGCAGGGGTCTCTGGAAAAATAATGTCAAAAAGTATTTGTTCAAAATGATGTTTACCCTACCATGGGATGAAATGAGTTTTTTTTTTTTTTTTTAAGTTACATCTCTTTAGCTCATCTGAAAACTATGGACCAAGGAAAAAGACCCACAGCAAATGTTTCCCATTTTAAATTTAATACTGGAGATTATTATCTTTGTGTTGGTCAGGTTTACTCTGTGTGTGTGTGTGTGTGTGTGTGTGTAGGGAGTGCAGCCTTCAGCATAAATTTCTTTCTACCACCTCCTAGCATAAGGGCATATTTTCTAATTAAAAGAATATTATCAGCTTTACAAAAAAATTCAGGCCTGCCTCTAACCAACCTCAGAAAATCATGCAAAAGTTCAGCTCTAAAGTATATGTGCGTCACCCTGAAGTAGATGCCCAGTGTCTGTTCATGTGATGTTGCTGAGGCATGAGGGGAATAACAAGTTAACTTATGTGGTGTATTGATAATGTCGAATGATAAGTAACTTCTTTGCCTTTATTGTAAATCTGAAGCACTCTGGCCTGACTCTACTATGTATAAAAGGAAATAGAAATTGTTGTTCAACATTATCATGTGACAGAGGTAAAGTTATCGAAGCCTTGGTACTATGGCCTTGTCCCTTCCTCAGTTTCAAGGAAATAAGTTTGTCTGTGTGATTCTTTGTACTCATCACAGTAATGGGGGAGCACAAATGGAGAAATCAAGAGATTGGACCAGGGGTTGCAGGGAGTGGGCATGAGGAAAGAGGGGAGGGGAGGAAACAGGAGAAGATGAAGTTTTTCAAGAGGCTTCATGGGAAAGAGAAGAGAGATTCTGGGGGAGCAGCAGCCACAGAGGATGGGACTCTAAGGAGATAAATATGAAAATATAATCTTTTGTATGTTTTGTTTATGCCTTTTTTTTTTACTTTCTGAAATCTTCAGAAATGATCTGATCAATATTCCCTCTGAGAGCAGAAAGAGATGTCCCAGTTTTGGATGTGTACATGATTTATTTCACTTTATAAAAATGTTTCTGCCAATTGTCTTTCAAGCTTCCAGATTGGTTATTAAAAAGTTTCTTGAAGTGATTCCTTGGTCTTGTTCAGCTCATAGGCAGAAAGCCCTGTAGCTTAGCGAAGGTCTGAGAGAGCATGTGGCCCAGATCTGGTCAGTTAGACATAAGAAAGTTATGTTGGAGGCTTCTGGAAAAAAGAAGTTTACCTGATAAATGAAGAGGGTAGTTTTTGATGGCTCAAGACCATGAAGTGACTTCCGAGGGCTGAAAGGACACCCAAGAGATGGCAGAATGGAAGGATGGAAAGATTTGGGTCCCTCATGACACTGTTGAATTATTGAGCTAGTTCAGTTTCTCCTACCTTTGGGGCTCTTGTTCAGGTCTTCTAAGGACATAATTTCTACCTGGCATACTTCTGTATATTCCTGGATTTTGTTAATCAACAACAAATATCCTTATGACATTTAACTCTCTTTTTACATGTAGCCAAAGGCATTATTAACTGGCACACAACACATTTAAAGCTTTTGGCATTTATAACTACTTCTTCATAAGGTGCAACCAAACAAAATAGAAATAAATAGGAAGTTAGAACACATAGAAAATTGCAACTGTCGTCCATAACATCTGATTTCAAATGTCTGTATTTATCAGAGCCATTTGGTCTATGTGATTGACTTTATCAATAAGCAAATGTCTGAATTGAACTCAAATTATAAATATTCCTTAATAAAATGTTATAATTTGTCTGGTTTACATATTGATATTCTACTTAAGATTTCACTTGAAAATGAAAAAGTGAAGATAATTTAAAACCCACAGCAAAAGCCAAACGGAAGCAGGGTAGTTGAATGTTTGTGTTCGTATATATGTTCATGTACTAATCACTGCATTTACCTGCACATTTAAATTTATTAAACATCTTCTATGTGAGAATCCACTGTTCTGGGTGCTAGAGATCCAAAGCTAAATTTGACACAGACTCTGACATCTACGAGACTCCAATTTGATCAATAATGCCACGATTGGACCACATGCTCAGGATGATAACCAGTAGTTATTTGTGGAATCCTATCTTTCTCAAGAACATCGTATACACAAAGTCTGTCTGAAAAAAAGTCCAGTCATTGCTAATAGAATGAGAATGGATTGTGTGACATTGATGTAACCTGGCAGCCAAGGAGAGTGGACTGGAATGCACATGTGTGAACAGTGATGGCTTCACTATACTAGTGAGTGGGGGCAGAAGATGCCAGTGAATGAGCACGTGTACAGTGTGGCCATTGCATTCAAAATGACTGAGAGAGTTGAGCAACGAATCTGCATCAGATTTTGTGTTAAGTTTGTACATTCCTCCATGGAAACTATTCGGATGATTCAGAAAGCCGCAGCAGCTATGGGCAACTGGTGATTGGCAGCTTCATCACGACAATGCGCCCACTCATGCATCACGTCTTGTGCAGAGATTTTTGCTGAAACATCAAATCACCCAGGTGACTCAGCCCCTCTATAGCCCATATTTGGCACCCTGTGACTTCTGGTTTTTCCTAAAACTAAAATCACCTTTGAAAGGGAAGAGACTTCAGACTGTCGATGAGATTCAGTGAAATACAATGGGGTAGCTGATGGTGATTGGGAGAACTGTGTGAGGTCTCAAGGTGCCTCCTTTGAAGGGGACTGAGGTGTCATTGTCCTATGTGCAATATTTCTTGTATATTGTATTTTCTTCAATAAATGTCTCTATCTTTCATATTACATGGCTGGATACCTTCTGGAAATACCTCATATAGTCCATCAGAAAATCACGTCCCCCCCCTTCATACTTCCTGTCCCCAATGCCTTCTCGTGAGCCTCATTGCTCCCACTCCAACTCAAGCCATCATCATCTTCCACTTGTCCTTCTCTGTGCTTTTTCCTCCATACAGTAGCAAGGGTGAATTTTAAAAAATATAAAAGAGAGCCCTGACCAGTGTGACTCAGTTGGTTGGGTGTCATTCTGCAAAGCTTAAGGTTGCCAATTCGATTCCCAGTCAGGGCACATGTCTGTGTTTCTGGTTCAGTCCTGGGGTGTAGGCATGTGTGGGGAGCAACCAATTGATGTTTCTCTCCCTCTCTCTCTTTCTCCCTCCCTATAAAAATAAATAAAATCTTTAAAAAATATAAAGGAGATCCTGATGTTCTTTTCTTCTCAGCTGTTCCATGGCTTTGCATCACACACACAAAAATATTCAAAATCCCGTGTCTGGCATTTTAAACTTTATAATCTAGTACCAGTTACCTCTCAACCTAGTTTCCACCCTGCTCTTCCTCATTCAATTCAATCTGGTTACTCTCGGCTCCTGTCTACTGTTGCACATACCACATGTGTTTCGTTCTCTGTAACCTTGCACTTACTGCCTCCCTACATTCAGGTCTCTGCTCAAGGGAACCCCAAGGAGGCCATCCCCCAACTCTTTTATATTCTTCTTTATCCTCTTAGGCTGTACTGAATATTTGTTAGTGTGTAGTCTGTCTTCTTCACTTGAACATCAGCTCCACAAGGGCAAGGACTTGGCCATTTGAAAGAATGAATGAATGGATGGACAGATGGATGGACTGTGTGGTTGAGTTGCTCAGTTCTTTCCAGCTCTGATTCTGCCCTGACTGGTGATGTCTTCTGGACCAAATAGCCCACTCTTCCTGCCTCTGCTTGCATCTGTGAGTTGAGGGGAACTTTCAGGCCTGAGGGTGGGGAGATTTTCAAGGGCAGGCCCGTAGGCTCCCTTTCTTTCACATTGCTTGGGTGACTTGCTCTTTTGTTTAAGTATCTGACTAGCCTGTTGCCAGGCAAGATAGGGAGCTGGACTAGAGAGGATGCTGACTAAAGCAAGCGTCTCCCTCCTGTCTCTCTCCTTATTCCTATGAAGAAAAGCCAGCTCTGGCAGGCTGGGGCAAACAAACGCAGGAAGTCAGCAAACCTTTCATCTCAGTTTGCATTTTTTCTGTACCTTCCTTCTCCTGTTGCTTCTCCTTCTACTAGGGACTTAATGGGATCTGGATGCCCTGTTTTCTCTTTCAAAGAGGGTGAATTAGAAAATTTAACTCATCCACAAGTAATTAGCCTATAGTTATTGCTCTCCCAGGTGCCTTAGTGGAGTTGCAAAAAGGGCAGTCTCCTTGGCTTCTAGGACCACGCACACCTGTGTCTAACTCTGGCTCTTCTAGCTGTGTGAGCTCAGACAGGTGTCCCTACCTTTCTGAGCCTCAGTTCTTCCATCTGAAACGTGGAAACCCTAAGACCCACCTTATGTTGTCGATGTGGCAGTAAAACGAGGTGATGTGTAGAAGGTACCTGGCACAATGACATCACAGTATAAAAAGTCTATGGTGAGGAGGCAATGGATAACTCAACCACATTTTGGTCCCCTTTGCCTCTTTAGTATCCTTTAAATTTACTTTATATAGCATTTCTGTTTAAATAAATGGCTTGTAAGCATAGGACTAGGAACTGCTGGAAATGAGGCTGAGGCAAATGGAACATAATGACAAAAACATTAATACACTGGTACACCAGGACAGCACCAATGCCTCGTGGCTAGAGAAGCTGTTGAACCCACAGCCCCTTGTCCAACTGCGATTTCCCTCCAGGGCGAGGTAACCTGCTCCAGGGTGGGGTGAGGCTCCCCGAGTAGGGCCTGGCCTGGACTTTGTGCCCCTAATCTGTTTTCCCAACCGGGCTCTGGACGTGTGTGCCGTGATTCCCTCCTCCTTATCACTGCTGACTCCATTCTGCCTTGGAGGCTGAGGGTGGGGCGGGGGGGGGGGGGGGGGGCCCAGCTCACACATTGATGGTGACGGGTGCCAGACCTGTGAGAAATGGGGTGGAGTGAGTGTACTGCCAGCTTGGCCTGCACGCAGCTCAGTTCTTCCTCACCTTGCACATTTTGAGCTCTTTTGTGAGAGCATGGGGGTGGGTGGGGGTGGGGCTCCACCCTCCGACAAGAGGAGTCTTGCCAACACCTCTCCTTGATTTGTCAGCAAGGGAAATGCTGCGTTAAAAGACCGGGAATCTAAAACTTCCTGTCTGTGGGTGGATAGAGGGGTTTTGTTTAGCCGGGAGCCCCTGGCAATAAAAGTTTTGGGGGTGGGGCTATGCTGAGAGGTCTGACTCCTACTGAGGGCTGGGAAGAACCTCGGTCTGCCAGAGCAGGGGCTTCCGGACCAGGATGAGCATTGGATTTTAGCCAAGGAGAAGACGGGAAAAGCCAGAAGGAGGGTCTTCTGTGTTCTGACCCATCTGGCTCATTTCCGCCTTGGGGCGTTTGCTTGGGCTCTCTCTGGAATGCCCTCCCTCCAAAGTCCGCTTGGCTCCCTCCTCACTCCATTCAGGGCTTGTCCAAGGACATGTTCTCTGTGAGGTCTTCCTGGATCCCCTGTCCCTCCAAATCATATGCCCAAGTCCCCCCATCCTCTATAGTGTCTCTGAGTTTTTTACTAGGTAAACTCGACATGCTTACGGGGTTCTAAGTCCATCTTCAGCAAATGAAAGAATGAATTTTATACCAGGAATTCCCTGAACAATGAATGTATCCACTTGGTAATCAGTTTCCAGAGTATAATAAAATAGCTGTCTGGATTCAGAATAAACTGTCACAACTAAGCAATGCATTGGCTGAAAAGGAATTTGGCCAAAAGGTTTAATACTCAGATGCGCTTGACAAGTGTGGCCTCCTCTTGCAATAAACTGATGCTGGTTTACCCTCAGGGGTAACAGGAGCCCCCTCAAGGCACATCTGGGTAGTTCAACACAGGCTGTTCTGGTAAAGTCATCATTAATGTAATGTAAAAGGAGTCTCAATTAGGATTTCCCTTTTACTTGAAATCTCTTTCTTTCAGCAAAATGATGAAACCCATTATTAGTGAGACAAGATTCGCTTTTTAAACTACAGACATATGGCAAGCTCACGTATAGTGAAACCATTTTACTTTAACCATCCATGTGTAATTTTTAAAGAATTTGAAAAGGAAATGATGTAGAAATGTTAATTGCTGTGTCTATATATGCCTTGTCAGGCTTGGGCAATTTCTAACTAATTGCATTGATCATTCTGAGATTGTTCCACTTTGATAGGGAAGAAAAGCAGGGAAATGGGCCCCATCTAGGTCTTCCATGGATCCCTTTATTAAGCTGTGATTGGCTTAGCCACAGTACCAAGCACGGAGCAGTCTCGTTCATTCACTCACAGAACATTTGTTGATTACCTGCCACATGCCAAACATTTTCCTAGGGGTTGGGGATCCAGCAGTAACAGAAGCAACATACATATCTGCCCTCATGGAGCTTTCGTTCTGGTGGGGGAGACAGGCAATGTCAAAATAAATGAAGTACACAGTATGTTAGAAGGTGACATGCACTATGGAAAAAAGGCAGAGGAAGGGAAGGGAGAGGCAGTAGAAAATGAGGTTGTCAGGGTAGTTCCCAGGTTACATTGGGGCAAAGATTAAAGGAGGTCAAGGGGCCACCTGGTTGGGGGACATACTGAACAGAGGGAACGGCCAGGGGCTTCTGAAGAGGAGCCAGAAAACCAAAGTGTGTGGGTCCCAGAGAGCCGGCAGGGAGGAGTGGAGATGAGCCAGAGAGGAAAGGGGGTTCTAGTCACATAGGGCTTGGGCCCATTGGAAAGACCCTGTGAACTATTCTGTGTGAAATATGAAGCCAATCCGGGGGGTTCACAGTTTCACAGAGAAGCCACATGATATGTTGACAGTGTAAAAGGATTCCTAAATTGAATTGTTTGAGAGCCTGTGTTATTTTGGTCAAAACTTTAAAATTAGAAAAAAGGGCTTGCAGGCAAAGCCATCCTGGGTATAGTGGGAAGACTGATGCTACCACACATCATTCTCTAAAAATTCTGGGTTTTACTCTCAGCAATGGAAAACCAGGGGCAAAACGATGTGAACCCTGGAACCCGTTTAGCTCAAGGTCAAGATTCTTCATCCCTCCTTCTTTTTAGCATCACCGATTGGAGGAAGACTGTGGAACTGGGGAGTCGGACAGGGAAGGGCAGCCTGGGCTGTTCATATTAATGCCTGCTGGGAAATTCCTGGCCAAAGCAGACCTCATCCTAGAGAATCTTGTGTGAAGATTGCCTGAAGCATTCTTCTCTTCTAAACTTTTGGTATGCTTGTAGTTAATCATTTCATGGCTCATGGTCTGTGATTTCTACAAAACCCATGGCATTCCAACATGATTTTTGAGCTGTGCTAAAGTTTGAGAAATAGCCTGGGAGATGTGTGGTTTGAATGGAAACTTTTGATGTTGAAGTCACTGAGGTTGTTATTTGTCATGAAGACAATAAGGTAATGAGCCCTTGGCCAGTGGCTTACGACCAGTGGGGTGGTGCAGGATGGCCTGTGCCTTCCGTGAGGCAGAGGAAGGTATCCAAAGGGAGATGGAGATGCTAGAGCAGATTTATCATGTGAGACTGACTCACTCACCTCCTGCCTGTGTCCTTGCAAGGTCCAGGGGACATTCCTTTCACCAAGCCTGGGTGAGATGCGTCTGTGTGTGTGGTGGGGGTGGGGTGGGGTGGGTTGCCTAGCACCCTTGAAGAGATCAGTGGTGGATCTTCTCTGAGGGCCAGGAGTGACAGTGAGGATTGCTGCCACCAGACCGGACCCCCTGCCAGCAGTGGGGATGATAGAACCCCAAACCAAGAAGTGGTATTCTATTGCCAAGGCCAAGGTGGCTGTGGTTCCTGTAAAGGCTAGCAGAGCCACCGTGATCATCAGAACAGGAGGACCTACAGGGATCATTGCATTGACTGGTTGATCATGATATTCCTCGAGCAGAAATACAAAGGCACGCCACTGATGGCTTAGTTGGTTTGCACGAATGGAAAGGCTCTAGATCTGGCGAATAGAATCACCCCAATTGAAGGTTACAGCCCCTCAACCAATTTCCAGACCTGAGCCAGCGCTTAGACCCAGAGCCCCTTGAATGAGGAGAGGGCAATCTGCTCACGAAAATCCTGCTGCACAGCCCACATTTGACACCAAACCTTCCTCTTTACTACTTGTTACAGTGATTGCGTGTTAGGGAAAGGGAGGTAACCAGACTTTTGGGGACTAGTGGACACTGGAGACTCAAAGTGCCACTGTAGTCCATTAGGCAGGTGGTTAGTGGAGTTTGGCTCTGGTCCAGGGTCAAAGTTGGAAAAGAAACTTCACCAAGGGGCAGTTCCCCCATGTCGGTGAGGATCCTTTAGCATCTCTTCCTCCTGAGCTTGCTCAGTGCTCAGAGCTGTCTGCAATCACCGTCTCTGGAGGTGCGTCTGCAGGGCTGACCATTGGGATGCCTGGCTGGCTGCTGGTTGGCTGGCTGCTGGTTTGCACGCTGCACAGCAAACATGACGTGGTGGATGGTAGCAGGCAGAGACAGTCAGGGGAGAGAAAACTGTCATTACCTCCCTGTGTGTCTCTGGGTAAGTCACTTTTCCCTTCTGAGCCTTGGTTTTCTCCTCTTTAAGAGGAAAGTTTGGGCTAGAACTCAGGGATTCTCAACCTTGGCTGCATATTGCAATCACTCAGGGAATTAAAATACTAACATCTAGGCGCTATACTAGAGGTTTTGATTGAATTGGCCTGGGGTGGGGATGTAATGCTACTGTTGTTAATGTATCCCCAGTGCCGCAAGCCTGTATTCAGGATGCGCCCCACTGGATGAGCTCATTGCAGAGGTCCCTTCCAGCTCGGACTGGCCCAGTCTCCACAATGCTCCTCATTGAGAGAGGAAAAGAGAGGCCGACACATTTAAATTCAGAGCTCCAAAGGGCCTTTGGGGGAGGAAATCTCCCAAACCCCTGTTTCCAAAATTAAACTCTGCAGTGTTTCTCCTTTAAGGGAGAAATTTGACTGACCAGACCACAGAGAGTGTGGGCTGAAGAACAGCCCAAATGTTTGCTGCAGCCGTTTCAACGATATTTTGTAGGGCTGCTTAAAAATTTGTCCACCTTTTCTGTCTGTGTCCTATATATGGGCCAGAGTCTGTCCTTGCGTCTAATATACACCTTGTCATATCCCTGTTCTCATTAAATAGATTCAGAAAGAGGCTCATACTATTTCTTACCGAAGGATACTCTCACTTCCTGGTCTGGTTTCTCCCTTCACCTCTGGCTAGTGGGTGAATGAATAGTGGGACTGGCTTCTGAGTCTGACTCAATCACACACCAGTTGTGTGACCCTGCGTAGGTATCTTTCCTCCCTGGCCTCTGTTTTCTAATCTGTTGAATGTGTAGCTCCAAAGTGCCCTATAAATAAATTGTGCTATGCTAATGCTATTTTATGAAACCTTGTTTATTCATTCTGAACATTAAGCTGAGCTACCTTTCTGAAGAAAAACAGACTCCAAGCTGTTGCAAAGAGATTGTGCTCATTGATAACTGAGGTGAATTTATGGAGAGCATCTTTCCAGGCTGGGCAACCTCAAAAGGAGGGTGGGCCTTTCCCACCTGGCCCAGGCAACAGTAAACCCAGCTTCGATGCACTTAGAGCAAGGGTTGCTAGATGGCGCTGTTTCCCCAGATTTCCCGGAGTCTGTTCTAGCAGATGGCTTTTGGAGGAGAATTAACAATTAATGTCCACTGTTATCAGCCAAAGCCTGCAGTAAATGTGTTATCCTCTAGAAACTACAGAGAGCTGAGATTGCTCAAAGACATTCTGCCGCCAGCCTGGTCCTCTGCTGGCCAAGAATGTAATCATCATACACAGCCCGTCCCATGCACAAATTGGTCCCACAAATAGGGTACATTACTAACAAGGGTAAATAAGGAAGATTATAATAAATGATTTATGTGCTTATTTCCTCAGCCTTATTCCATTTTTATTCTGGAACTTTCTCTGAATATATTAGTTATAAAACAATTACCACGGGGCTTGACAGTGATTATGAGGTAAAACCAATTCTGATGGGAGTTCACTTTCTAACACTGTAAAAAAGGAAAACACCAGAGGAGATACATAGGCTGTTCCTCTGAATCCACATGGATGCTTAGAGGGAGTCACAAATGGGAGAGCAAGGGATGTGATGGCAGGCAGAAAAGATTGCTTCTGTTTTCCTGACCTTCACTTTTCTATAATAAGAATTTAAACACTGACGGTACCACTCTCTTCATCCACAGGCAAAGGTGCTGTTTGCCACACTAGGAGAGGGTTAGAGAGGCCAGGAAGAGGGAAGGGCAAAGAAGCCATTTGGCCCATTCTTCCTTCTGCTTCTAGCATTTTCCTCCCTCAGTGTTCTTAACCTTCATTATCATTTTTTCCATTGATTGCTCAGTGGGGTAATTGAAAAGTAAACTCCTCACGGATAGCAGAACTTTGAGGGAGGAGGGGTCCTGCTTCTCTGCCTGTCCCTTTTTGACCGTTCTTCGTGTAGACATGGCCATATTGAGGGGCGGCGAGCGGGGTAGTGGCCGGGCGGTTAGAAGAACCATGCCGGGCAGTTCTCTCTTGCATGCAGTAGCCACACTGCAAAATAGAAACCTGCATCCTCCGCAGCGCTCCCTCCCCTTTCTGTCTGACTCCTGGCTTCTCCCTGGACCAGAAACAGCAACCTGTCCAAATGAAATCATTAACGGCGCCACCCTCCCTCTGCCACACCCTTTCCTGCTCAGCGCTGCAGGCTGGGGAGACGGAGAGAATGAAACCCATGCTTTTTCTTCATGTTTCTCTTCTGGTTTGTTCCTGCCTTTTGTGTATTCATGGTGTGCATTGTTTAGACTTAGGAAGATGTTCCCAGTACCAACACCTCTGGTGGATATCTAAAACAAAAACAAAAACCAAAACCAGTATTTTCAGTCAACAGCATGAACAACTCAGACCCCAGCTGGTGGAGAGGGTGAGTAGGGGGCTGCATGGGACAGCGTCATCTCCCCTCCTGGCAGGGAAAAGGGAGGCCTCTTGTCTGGAGGCACCAATTACTATTTTAACTGTTGTGCCCCCTAGCCCCGGAAGCAGCTGGAAAGGAAGCCACACACTGGGAGTTCCCACAGCGTCTTGCTGGCTCCCTAAGGCTTCCAGGCACTTGCCCATCTGGTGAGGCCTCCAGAGCAGGGGGTCTAATTAAGCGTCATCTGGCCACCTGAGAAGACTCAGTGGGCCCCCCTGGCTTCCCCCTCTTCCAGGCAGGGCTCCACTCTCCCAGCTGCAGATCTCTGGAGCTTGTTCGATTGTGCAGCTGCCCTGGCTAATTATTGGACAGCAGGGTCCCCAGGTGGCTGCCTCAGATTGGAGGGGGTGGGCAGAGAGGGGAACATAAAGGGACAAGGAGGGGAACAATATGCGGGGTGGTCAGAGAGGGGTCAGAGGGGGAAGAGACAGACAGCAGAGTTGGATGAGCACCACCTGAGCTGGAAGACCAGGGTTTCCTGACCCGCAGCAGGAAGGTTGGTCCATAGGTGGGCCTGTCCTGCCCCTCCTACTCCCTACCTCCTACCTCCTACCACACCATGAGACTCTATATTCCTGCCCTGTGCTTTACTCTTAGCTGCACCTTCCGCCCGGCCTTGCTCCTCTAGTCCAGGGACTGACCAGCAGTTTTTCATTGAGAGAACATGGCCAGAGAGCCCTGATTTGGGGTGGGGGGCGGCACAGAGGCTCTAGGAACAGGATGTTGTTCAACTCAGAACTGTTCTTTGCTCCTGCTGCACTTTTAGGCACACAGGCGTGTATGTGCTTTAGGGTGCTTTGCACCCTGGTGTCCCTAAACCATGGCAGGTGCCCAGAGAGTTGAGTGGTGGCTGACATGCATGTCAGGCTCTGCTCACTGCTTCTCGGGCATTTTCCCCGTGTCTGGGCAATCACCCCACGACAGGAGACAAGTGGGAAAAATAAGGGGACAAATTAAGAGGGAGCAGAATGGAAATTAAAATGATCGACAAGCAGTTATCTTGGCAGAAGCTGCCGCCTCCAGGCTCCTGGCACCCTGCTGTGACCCTCACTTGCAGAAAAGCTGAGCCACTGAGACTCCTGATTCCATGGTTTTCTCTCTTGTAAAGGAGGGTTGCTGGAAGCAGTAAGATGGTGTTGCATGGGGCTGGGACTAGGGCCCTGGACTAGGTCAGATGAACTCCAGTTTAACATCTGGGCCTGTAACCATAGGGGAGTCGTTCTGTTTCCTCTGTCCTCTGTGGTCCCTTTGGAAAGTGTGAGAGAAGCCTCCTTTCAGTGTGCCAGAAGTCACCATTTTCTGAGTATATTAGAGATTAGAATTTTGCGTTACTATGTTTGGCTTAACAGAGCTCAAGAGCAAATGGCTTTCTCCCTCCCTCCCCCAAACTGCCACGGTATGATTGAAGGCAGTTTTGTTCCAGCAAAGGAAGACTGGTGGATGGAGAACAGATGTTTTCAGACAGCCTGTGTGCCCCAAACATCAGAAGGGTGTGCTGTACAGATGTGCGCAAGGTGTTGACAGCTGTAGCAAGAATTAGAAGGGTGGTGGGATTGTCAAGGTGACAGGAAGATAATCTCATTAAGATTCTGAAGTCTTGTCTGGTTGCCTCATAACTGTCTGCACATCCCGTGTGAATCTAAGGCTGACGCGGGAGTCCACAACCTTCGATAGAAGGATTCGGAGATCTGGATTCATCAGCCAAGATTGACAGGGGTGAGCAACTCTCCCCGAACTCCATGAGATGTCGGTTGTGGCCATCTTTTGCACCTTCAATGGTCCTCTGGGCATAAATCTTAGGTGCACAGGGTGGACCCCGTGGAAGCAGATGGGGGAGCAAATGAAGAGAATCTTCCTGGTCATGGCGGTCAGCTTTCAGCTGGGTGTAGAATGGTGGGAAGTTGAATTTCTTTAGTCTTAGAGTAAGGGTCATTGTTTTAAAATTATCTGAGGGCCAAGATAAATCCTAGAGAATAATTGTTTTCTGCAGGTTACAAGCATCCTAGATTTGTCCTTGAGGTCCAACAGAAAATGACCAAATCTTTAATTGAGGCCTACAGATTCTGCAGGGGGGTGTAGGGACCTCAAGATGCATAGCATGTCACTCTGGTGGGCACCTCTCCAAAGTCTGAGGGATGGAAACCAATCCTCTGCTTGACTAACTCCCAAGAAACGTTGCCTGGTGCATTTGACCGTGGGCAGTTCAAGTGCTTAGAGGACCGTTCCTTATTTTGAGCTGAAACCTGCTTCTTTGAAACTTCTGCTCATTAATCCTAGGCCTGCCCTCTGGAACCACACAGGGTAAGTGTAATCCCCTTCTCAGATGAGAGCTCTTCAGATAGGTGAGGCTGGTTATAACATCCCTACGTCTTCCTTTCGACAAGACATGCTTTCCACGCATGGCATGGTATCAGACTGCCCCCCTACCTACTGTGGACAGCACCTGGGTTTTAGCATTTGCATCAGTCAGGACCCAGAAAGGGAGAGAGAGAGACACTCTCAACATTTCCAATAGAAGGGAATTAATATAAGAGCTGCCTGCCTTGCTATAGAAGGACAGAGGGAGCAAAAAGGCAGATGTGAGATAATCCAGCATTAGTAACAACAGAAAGCAGCTACTGTTCCTAGAGCTGGAGAAGGAATGAGAGGAAGTGTCCCAGAGCCCAGATTCAGAGGGGAAGGCCACCCAGGGCAGAACGTGGACGATGGTGAAGGTCCAGGCCATGCAGGTACAGCAAGGGGTTCTTGTGCTGTTGGCCTTGGAACCTCTCACGGGGCACAGTCTTACTGAGGCCAGGACCACCTGGGCCGTGTTGACACTCCTGTTGAGCGTGCAGTCAGCTAAACCCTTTATTTACATGGAAGTAGGTGAGGCCAAACCTATATTTTTGAATAAGAGTGTTTAAAGTTCAGGTCTCTAGTGAATCTATTGTTTTTTCTTTTCTAACACATTGTCTCCTTCTTTTGGCAATGATCCCTTCTTTTTCCCTTGGGGAAATTGCCCTCTTCCACCCATGTGGCTGGGCTGTCAATCACACGCCCCCAGCCAGCATCCCTGATCACAGGGGAGGGCGCATGAGACACGCTTTGAAGCTTGGATAGAGAAGCAGAGGGACAGATGGCTGGTGGAACCGAGGTTGTTGATGGCACTTCCCTACAGAAGCAATATTTGGGCTCTCTACTGACATCCCTGGAGCTACTCTGATTCTGGGCCTTCCCAAGACCTGGTTGTCTTCCCTGCTGTTGCAAACACTATCCAGTGTCTTTTCTATAAAGCCCTTCATACTTAGTTACTAGTCAGGGTCCATTTCTATTGCTTACAACCTGTGTTCCCTGGAAGGCAGGAAGACACAGTCTCCTGGCCTGGAGGAGATCAATCAGCTACTGGCTCTAAAGCCAGCACACCAGCTAATCCCCATCTTTCTGTGCTCTCAGCTATCAGAAGCACAGAAAATTCCTGCCAGCCTGGCATTCAGCCTCTCCTGGTATGCTGAAGACAGCTACCCTTATTGCTGTGAAGTCCCAAAATCTGTGATGCAGAGGAAAGTATGAAAATCAGGTCTGGAAAAAGATTTTGATGTGGTTCCTATGATTCGTTCATATTAAAATGTAAAAACCTCTTTTTTTTCACTTCCTAACAGTGTGAACAACAAATGTCTCAAGGCCTTATCTTATTCCTGGCTTTGACCTTTCTGCACCTCTAAAATTCACTCAGAAACAGGGTGATCAGGAAGTGAGTGTGTATGTAGTTATGCTAATTGGCAACTTAGAAAAATTCCTCAAAATTAAGTTATTTTACAGGGCTATCAAAATATATTCAGAGCATTGCATTAAAATATCATGTATCTGATTTCTATGTATCCATATGATTCATTAAAAATGTACCAAATATACGGGTCTTGCAAGAAGAGCATCCCCATCACCGCACATGACTTCCCAGGTGGACAGAATCTCATTCATCAGCAGCACGTTCAGGGTGCAGCAGAAGTAAGGCCTGCTTGAGTGTGGTTGGTGGGGTTATGATGTGGGTGTAATAATTTATAGTTTTAATTTGACCATTTCACCTATGATGTCATATGGTGCGCTTGAGTGTGATATTGTTCTGTTACAGAATTATATGCTTATAATTTGATAATAAAAGATTTTGTAATAAAAAGGGGTATTATTGCTGCCGGACCCTAAATATCCAGCCATTTAACTAGTTAAGGACACTCGGCTGTCACCCAGTCCATATTTACCCCTAGTGCCCATAGAGACAGCTTGACAATGTCTTCGTGGAATCTCGACCAAGGAGCATGTTGACTTCCCTTGTTTAATAATTACGTTTAATACTTATCTTCATAATAATTATCTTTTAACTATTAAAAGATACTTACTCTTTTAAAAATTGGCCAGACTCTTGGCGTGCAGTAGGGAAGCCATGCAAGGAGGTGTCCCAGAAAGACCACCTACTGGCTGCCCTTGAAGCCCCATCACGCTCATCCTCTGAGGGGTCTGGCCACACAGCCACACGCCCCTCAGATCTGTTCATGTTTAGCTATGGAGGAGGGTTCCTTGGACAATATGATAAAATAGTGTATGAATTTCATACTTATGGCCTTAAACCCTCAAAGATAAATGAGTTTCTGGAAAACATTAAGAACATTTATCTCCGGACAGACAGCTCCCTCTGACTTGGTTGGATTCTGAAGTGCAGAGTTTGGAGGCAGGATGAACACGGTGTTTCATGTTTGGAAGCTTTGCTCATCGAACTGAAGTTTAGAAAGGCTTGGATACGAGTCAGGAATGCCAAGAACAATTTCTCATTCTAAATTCGGCTCTCATTGATAAACAAGAGTTTGAGATCACTTATGCAGTACCTGCCATGGTGCGAACAGAAAAACCTCCAAACGGAGTGGACGAACCGGTTATTTTCCCCAATGAAACCTGGTGGGCCAGCTCTGTGGGTGACGCATTTAAAAGGGCACTTGATACCCATGCGGAATTAGGCCATGGAAAACTAATTGGATTTCTCCACCCAGAATATAAAGCGCCCAGCAGAGTTCAAGTTCTTTGGTGAAATGAGAGTTCAGACAGTCACGCACCTGGGAGACATCAATATCTTGAAAATCTCAGACTTGTGGTGGCTGTTTGGGAAAATGTCAACTACCAAGGGTCACAAGAACATGCTTCTGATTCCCACGTCATGTTCAATGTTGAAATAGTTTTCTACTGAAATATGAAGCGTTTCACTAACTGCTCTAAGACATGTCGGCTAAGGGCTTAAATCCTCCCAAGAGATTCTCACTTTTATTTATTTGAGGAGATGGTAAGTTAAATCAGCTATGTCCCTTGCATTTACGGAAGCAGCCTCTGTCCTTTGTCACCACCACTTTGGGAGATGGTTGTGTTTATTCCCCCCATGGCCTTTCAGTATCTGGGACACATTAGAAATTGCTGCCACTACTGCAAGATCTTGATTTCTTTTATTGATCTCAGAATAACTCTTCTATGTTTTGACAGTCCTTTGCTTTTTAATATTTTATTATAGTCAAATGATGTTACATTTCCATCTCTGTGATGATATTTTAACATTATTATGCATATCTTTTCATCATGTCTTTTTTTCTGAAATTTTTAAACAATTTTTTGCCCACTATAATTTATTTTGTGATAGCAAAAATGATTCAGAAAAATAATAGATCAAATGTATTTCTTTACTTTGGAAAAGTACAGCATCATCTGTATTAATTATGTTTTCATGTTAATTATTAGGAACTCTAATTTGGAAAATAAGGTGATTAGGTCTTAGTGTTAAATTTTAGAAGGCTTGATTTATATGCTGAAATATGTTTGTTTAAAATTAATTTTACTAATTTTTACTGCATTTTAGGTTACTACCTAACAAAGATATACTCTTTTGTTTACAAAAGATCTTTATGATTATGAAAATGCCGGCCCTGTTAAAAAGCTACACATTTATAAAAAATATTTCCAGGCCTTGATAGTTTTCACCTTTCTCTAATGCACCCATTTGCTATTTTTAAAACTTGGAGCATATTTCTGTTCTCTAACCACCACCCCTCCCCACAATCCTCCCGCACTCGGTGCCCCACACCTTCCTCTGTGTGGTAGGATGCTGTTCACCTGGGTCTGTGGACTTGAACTCATTTGAGTGGCTAGGGGTTTTCTTACCGTTTCCTCGCCTATCTTGGGTTTCAATTTCCTGCTGACCATATTTGTTCTAGTGTTCCCAACTAGAAGATCACTTTCTTCGACAGGAAAAGGAATACTGATTTGCACTGTCTTTCTGTGAGCTTTCAACAGGATACCACTTGCCCAGGCGTTGGGCCTCTCCATTCCTTGTTGTTATTCCTGCCCCAAACCCCGTTCAAGGCCCCCTCTCAGTGCCTGCCACCGTCTTTTTAAGCCTCTGTGCAGTGTTGGCTCTGTTTCTCCTGGTCTCATTACGACTGGCTGGCATTCCTTGGTTGCATGTGCTTCCTTTCATACTTCAGACATTTCTTTTAAAATCTGAGATCATTAGCGAGCTCTCTGCATAGCTTTCTAGTTGGTTTTTAAGACACTTTCCTTGTTTCTTCTTGATCAATGTCATTTGTTGTTATGAACTAAATGTTTGAGTACCCCTGGAATTCCTGTGCTGTAATCTAATCCCCAATGTGATGGTATTTGAGATGGGGCCTTTGAGAGGTGATTAGGAGTCCTCATGAATGGGATTAGCGCCTTTATAAGGAGAGGCCAGGGAGCTAGCTCACTCTCTTTCTGCCGTGTGAGGCTACCATGTGGAGTGGGCAGTCTGCAGTTGGAAGAGGGTCCTTACCAGAACCAGGCCGTGCTGGCCCCCTGATCTCCAATTTCCAGCCTCCAGAATTGTGAGAAATAAATTCTTGTTTACAAGCCACCCAATCTACGGTATTTTGTTATAGCAGCCCAAAAGGACTAAGGCATTTGTGATTAGTGGAATTTTTTCTGTGAACTTTCTTTGCTCTTTTAGCTATTTTAAGTTCACAGTGTGGCCTAAGAGCCATAGCTACTTTTTCTCTGAACTTTTAGAAACCACTTTTTTTTTTTCTTAAAGTCTAGAATTTATGTCTAATCATTGACAATGCTTTCTTCTTTCACTGGCTGTTAGAAGTTCTACAGGGATGATAGTTGCTTTATCAGAGTGTTTATTGGACTATGTGAGACTGGTTGTACCTAGCAGTTAGTAAGAAGACTGCGAGTCCTAGAGGAAAGAGTTGGGGCCTCTGAATTTGGCAGATGTGGGTTCACATCTCCATGGATATGCTGATGATCTTGAACAAACTACTTGACCTTTCTGACTCATAGGGCTAAAAAGTGGGTCTATTAAACAACTTTGCAGGGATGCTTTTAAAATAATAAAGCATGCAAAATGCCATTAGCTCAATAAGTGGTAGGCATTATTATCACTGCCTGAATAATGTTTTTGATCTTTTGGGAAATGATTGCTCCAGCATATACGCTAATATATGTGTGTGACTTGGTAGTGTTACCTGAGTAAATTAAAGCTGCAATGGGTAGCAGTAGGGCCGAAGTACCGACATACTGATGGTAAAGAACGTACTTGTTGAGCACACAGGCTCTGTCGGTCCATGAAATCTTCTCTGGGTGGGAACTTGTCTGTTAAAGCCCACTGTTAAGAGTTCTGTTTATTTACAGGGAGCTTATCGATGTATCTCCATGGGAGTTTGACTCATCTATCCTGGGGAAGGTCTGAGCCCCTGCTGGCCTGGTTATTCTTTCTCTGGGGAATCTGGCCACAGTGCAACTCCCTTGGGCGCTGAGCTTAACCCAACCTAGGATTTCCCTTTGTTCTTCCCAGGAGCACATACCAAATGCATCATTTCCCTGGAGAAGGGTGGAGAGCTTGCTCGCTGCCTGTGTTCACAGACCCCTTAATTTCACTCTCTTTAAGTTTGTGGGGTGGGACCCACCTGGGCTCAAAATCATTTAAGTATCTTGTCTCTGAAGCTCTTCTGTTGACAAATAACAAAATCACCCCTTCACCTCCACGACCACCACCACCAATGCCTGATTCTCCATCTATGAGAATCCTGTTTCCCCTTTAATGACCTTTAATACTGTCCCAGGCTTTGGGACATCTATAAATGGCTCAACAGTATTTGTTCATGATGCCTTTCTGCATGTGTGGGTTTCATGTTGCATGGCATTGAGGGGTGAATAGGGGGTAGTCGGGTGCTGGTGTGCCCAAGCAGCTCTCCCTGATGGCCCTTGTGATCTCTGAGCCCATCCAGGTTGCCACCTCTTTTGTCCCTTTTTGTCCTTCACTCCCATAATGAAAGCTTCCTTGGAGAAGCCTAGCATCGATTCCTATACTGTTGGTGTCTACCGTTCTGGTGGAGACGGCACACTGGGCCTGGAGATGGCGAAGTGCCGTTGCCTTCGTTCCCATCCCTCCAACTGCTCTGTTCTCCTGCTTAGTAGTAGCTTATTCTATGTGGAGCACTTAGCAGTGCTGGGCTCAGGAAGAAAGCAGGCAAATATGGGATAAAAATGCTATCAACAACAGATGGCAGGAAGAGTTTCCTTGAAATTCAGATGAGCAGTTGCTTCTTCTGGTATGTTTTTATTATTAAATTTATTTCCATCATTTGGCTAGATAGATCTGTCCTTGTACTTGCTTAGCACGTGCTGAAATAATCTTGTTCATTACTACCTGTAACAAGGACCTGTTCATTACAGCAATTATAAATACGTCCATATGGTCCCAAGTGTAATTGTCAACCTAGTTACATAGATGTGGCCTGTGTATTTGGGGGAAACGAATGCTCATTTCCTAAGTGAATGCTCTTATCCTAAAGAAAATGGTAAGTTTCTGAGCTTTCAGGCTCCTACCAACCATTTTCTAGATTGGTGAGGATAAGATGAGCCTTTTGCGGGGAGGGGAGTCAAAAATTTATTGGTTCTTTAACTGATTTCAAATACATTATCTTGGGTTCTAAGTATAATTCCTATTCTACAACTATTGAAACATAGACATCTAAGCTCCCTCTGTGAATCTGTGATTTTTCATTTCCAACATCCAGTAGGGGAAATCAAAGTTCATCAGGTTCTTTGGAGATTCAATTTAAATGATTCTTATACCTGGTATTCCCCCAACTGAAGTGGAATCCTTCACTGTCACTATTATCAGCAACAGCATCTCCAGTATCATCATCACCTTTCTGCTCTGTGCTTATTTCCACCCCTATTGTTTAATTTCATACGTGGCAGAATGACCTCATGTTACATAGTTTTGACTATCTCCAGATCAGGAAGGAATCCTGGAATCATAGAATTCCAAGGATACAAAGGGACACCGGGAGATCATCTAGCCCAATCCTCTACTTTCCAGAAATGTGCAAACCATACAAAGGGAATTTAAACAACTTGTCCTTCAAGAAAAGTATCCTTGGTGATGAAATGGCTTGTGAAAGGGTACTGGACAACAACAGAAGGTAAAAGTGAAATGCTGTCCTCTTTTTCACAGGATCTCTAGTCAGTATGAAGGACCTCCAGTGCTGGGGGCAAAGACCATCATAGGTAATTTCGTGAACTCGGGGGTAATCTTCCTATTGAAAAGAGATGTGCAGTAAACCTGATTTTTTCTCCAAGAACTGCCATTTTCCCAAGAGCTGGCATTTTCAGCCTCTTGAACAACACCAACCACTGTTATCACAGCTCTTACTTCAGCAATCAATCAGGGGTTTGAAACACTGAACTCGAGTATATAATTTCAAAGGGGATAATCTTAGCGAAATTCACCCCGAACCGCAACAGCTTCAGCCAGCCCCTCTCCAACATGAGGGTCACTGCCTGGTCTTCTTCTCACTGATAACTCCCTCCCACACTTGCCCTGCTCTCCTTCCCAGCCAGAGGAAATGAGGTGCCAGGCCATGTGTTTATGAGATTCTCTGAAAAGAATACCCAGAAACTTCCAAAAAGAGGCAAGTTCAGGCTACCTGGAAGAACTCCCAAGGGGAATAACTGACTTCCTCTTCTTGAATTGCTATCCAAGCTGTAATTAATTTCCAGAGTGGGCGTAATACAAGTGGAGAAGGTGGTTTGGAACTTCTTATCTCTGACCCTATCAGATAGTAAAAATGATACAACTTCTGCTCTGGAAACACAACAAACCAGTTTAAAGTTAAATTCATTAACTAACGTCCTGCTTGGATAATCACAAAGTCCTTAATTTCTTCTTTGCTAGCCAACAGGAAATTTATGCTATAGCAAACACTTTTTATTGCACCTAAGCATAATTATGCTGAAAAAAAAAAAAAAGAAGCAGACACAGGTAGAATTTGGGACATGCTTGCAGTGCCTGTGTTTTGTAATCTAGCTCCCTGTCTTCAGGGTCGATTAGAAGAACGAGTGACCAGCTTCAGTTTTGTTTCAGTAATTACCTGTGCTGCAGTTGGCTGACGTGTCTTGTCCGGAGTTATAAATGTTACTGTGCAGCCGTTGTCTTGTCAGATGTTAAGCAACTTGTCCTGCAACAAAGGGAACAGCAGTTACAAACCCGAGTTCCACCACAGACACATCTGTCGTTTGTTCAACCTCGTAATTAGCAAAAGCTCAGAGCAGTGGTGACAATCTGAATATCCTAGATGACTGTCTTGCAGCCTGACTTTATCAGTCCTTGGCCAAAAGGGAGGACTAAGAAAGGGGAAAGCATCCCTGAAACCAGGACCTCACCTGGCCCTGTCTGTTGGGTTGGGGTGTTGCTAGGTGCTTCCAGTCATTTAGGACTAGGCCGTGCTGTTCCTCTGTTGAATACAAATCATTTCAAAGAACACCGACATCAGGCAAGGCCATTCCGCAAGACACCACCAAGATCACTCCGTAATGATGTATGAGCGCAGATAAAACTGTAAATGTGCCCCTACCACAAAAATGACCAAGCATCACCCATCCTGGACCATATAAGACATTTGATTTGTCTTTACCAGTCTCACTCCATCCTCATGGGCTTGAGGTGGGAATTATGAAGTTGCCTAATGATAGAATTACCCCACTTCCTGATAGCATCCAACATAGAGAAAAAAACCCTGTCCCTTGTATGATCCCCAAATTACCCAAGAGAAACCCAAGTCCTATAATATTCCCCTTCTGCCACCTTCCTACGGAGGTCCCCTACCATTTCCCATGTGTACATTCTCCCCTGTTGCAACAAGTCAACACACCTAACTTTGGTCAATTGCAGGTGTGTTCCCACTAAATGTGCAGCGATCCTGAAGTCCTCTCCACCCCATTCCACATTAATCACCAATCCTGATGAGTTCACTTTGCAAATAGCTCTTGTAACTGTTTCCTTCTCTGCATCTTCAGAGCAGCCTCTGAGAATCCAAGCGACAGGACTCTCTCTTCTGTCCAGCCCAACGGTCTCTGAACTAGCCCTTCTGCAGCAACCTTGACGTTCTCCAGCCTGTTTTCCACGCTGCAGCCGGAGCAACCATTTCCCATTAGAAACCTTAAACAGCCATGATCATGTTGAAAGCGTTGTGATGCTTCCTAATTCTCTTAAAATGAAGACATAGTTACTGAAAGTGGCTGACAAGGCCATCAGAAGTCTGGGCAGTCTGTGCCCTATCAGCCTCATCTCCAGCCCCTCCCCAGCTCTTTCTCCTTGAGCTGCCTTGGCCTTCTCTCACTTCCTCGAACGCTGCACTCCTAGGCTTCTAGCTACCATAGAGCCTTTATACATGCGGTCTCTCAGGAAGTTCACTGCCCTCCTCCTTCCCTTAGGAGCCTCACCTTCACATTTCAGATTTCAGTTCAACTGTGTCTTGGAGTGGCCTGCTTTGACTACCCTGAGTAAGTCAGCCCATATTATTTATATCTCAACACACGCATATCTCTGGGGCAGCTCTTCCACTCTTCTGATCTTCTTTCATGCTGGTGTGACTCTGAGTAATACCTGCCTCCTCCATAAGACTCCCTATACTTAGTAGGTGCTTAGTAAATACTGTGCAATGAGCGATGAGTCCCTGCTTTGCCACTGGTTAGCTGCCACATTTTGAACATGTCATTTAACCTTGTTAACTGTCTTTGTCTGCTCAGGCTGCCATAACAAAATATCACTGGTTGGGTGTCTTAAACAACAGACATGTATTTTCCTTATAGTTCTGGAGACTGGAGTCCAAGTGCCTTCAGGGTTGGTTTCTGGTGAGGATCTCTTCCTGACTAGTGAGTGGACACCTTCTCTCTGTCCTCATGTGGCCTCTCTTCTGTGCATATTATATCTATATCATCTATATCTTTGTGTATATCTCTATCTTTATCTCTATCTGTATCTATGTCTTATCTACATCTATCTGTATCTCTATCTATCTATATCCCTATATCATTTGTATCTTTATCATCTATCTCTATCTCTATCTCTACATCTCCATCATCTCTATCTATCTCTACATCTCTATCATCTCTATCTATCTCTCTATCTATCTAGAGAAAGATAGGTATCTCAATTATCTCTTCCTCTTCTTATCAGGACTCTAGCCAGTCCCTTGGATTTAAGACCCCAGTCTTATGACCTTCTATAACCTTAGTTAAGTCCCTGAAGACCTTGTCTCTAAACAGTTCATATTGGTATTAGGGCTTCAATATATATGCATTTTGGGGAACATAATTCAGTCCGTAACCTTAACCCTTGTTAATTCCAAACCTGTACCAGGGATAATTACATAGGCCTATTCCCTGAAGATGATATGAAGGCCAAATGGGAGGGTGTACGTGCTAACCTGTGAAAGAAGGAAAGAGTCTACTCTTTAATCAAGGCCTGTGGCTAATATTCTCTTCATGTAGAAAGAGTAGGTAGGTAAGAGAGCCTGTGCTGGCATGGGGGTGAAATTGTTTTAGTTCAACATCAGAAACCTAACGGGTAGAGTTGAGTTATTTCATAGAGGGCTGGGCTTCTTGTTGACTGTGAGTTTTTAGGTCTGGGTGGTTCCTGTAGCTCAGCCTGTGGAGTGGGGGCCGGGTCGGGGGCCCTCCAAATTCCCTTCCAACAGCAGGCTTTGTGCCTCGTACTGTGTAACATGTTGCCTTTACCTCATTAGCGATGGGCCCTGAACTAATCTTCTCCGACCATGTATACTGCAGTACAGCAAACTTCTGAACAGGGCCAGGCCGTACGTAGCATTTAGTGAATATTTCAAGCGCGGCTTTGCAGGCTAAATGGTCTCTTTTGCAGCTACTCCATTCAGTCGTTGGAGCACGAAGGCAGCAGCCTCAGGTATTCCATAAATGAATGAGTGTGGCTGTGTTCCAATAAAACTTTACTTATGGGTACTGAAATTCAAATATACAATTTTCACGTGTCATGAAATATTATTCTTCTTTTGATTCTTTTTCTCCATCCGTTAAGAATGTAAAAACCATTCTTCTCCGGTGGACCCCTAAAACCAATCCAGTGGGCTGGATTTGGCTCATGGGCCATAGTTTGCCAACCTCTGATATATATCATTAACTCAGAACCTGAAACACCAGTCACTTCCTGGCTATCCTTTAACTACCAAAACTATATTGATTTTTTTTTTAAGCCTGGTTGGAAAAAATCTGCTGTTTTATAATTTGACTCACTGGCTAGACAGAACATTTACTTTATTGTTTCCATAAGTTTCATTTTACTGCTGGCTGTGAAAAAAATTACTTATCCATTTACCAGCTTATAGCATCTGATGTGGAGGCTCCAAAAGCAAACCTGGCCTTCCCCCACATTTCCCTGCTTCTGGGCAGCCTCAGTCTGCCGTGGTCCCCAAGCCCCTGAGCTGCTGCCAATACCCAGCCCCCAGCCTGTAAACCAGCCTCTTCCAACACGTATTTCCAATATCTAGATTTCCAAAATACCCCAATGCCTTATTTATATTCAATTACAAAACACAGACAGCATGTAGAAGAGATGGGTAAAAAATGCCTGATGTGCCACCAACAGCTTATAGGTCACTTGACAAGGAGGACTCGACTCTATTTAAGAACTATGGGTAGATGATGCTCTCGTGTTTTCCCAAATATCCTCACTTTAGAGTGTGCAGAGCCTCTTCAGACACCCAAATGGACATAATTTTTCCACGGGTGTCATTAATGCCGACTAGTTCTTTGGTGATCAAGCGAAGTACAGAATCTTAAACTTTGAGTTTCCTCTTGGCTCTCAGACATTCCTCTCCTTAATAGATATACAGCTGGTTAGGGAGTTGTCCTAAGTACCCAGCAGTGACCACCTATGACTCATGAGGTGCCCTTGGCCCTGGGAAAAAGAGTAGAATTGCTGCTGGTTGGCCAAGGGCAGGTGGATCATCCTGACTACTGGGCTTAAGCTTTGCAGTTTGAGTCTTGAGGGCTATTCTGAGAAAAACTATCAAGCTCGTTTATGATCAATATTTGTTGGTAATTTCCCATGTCTAGTGTCCTGCAAAACTCCCAATCAGAGAGCTGCATGTCCACACCCTCACTTTAAAGGGCTAGATTGTGTTACAAATGGGTGTGTGTACGTCTCAGGTATGACAGTTACTATAATCACCTGGACAGCTTTCCGGGTAGCTCTTTTGCAGTCACACCTCTGTGATTCATTCATTCATTGATTCATCCTGTCTAGAATTACACATTGTGTTCATTTTTTCAACAAATGTTTTGATTATCCACCAACTACAAAGGAAGTATTAGATAAAAAAAGATGAACAGACACACGTCCATTTTGTTGTGGGGAGAATCAGGCATTTTTATATGTCAATTCAGTGTGAGAAATGGCATAGCAGATATGTGGACCAAATGCCTTAGAACTAGCAAGGAAAGAGATTGAAGTTTGGAGGCAAAGCAGGTTATGGAAGACTTCAAAGGTGGCTTATGAACTGGGCTGTGAAGGATGAGTGGTCTACTGGGGAGCATATGGGAAAGAACATTCTAGGAAGAGTAAACATCACAAACCTCTTATAATCCTCAGGTATGTTTTTTTCCTGTCCTCAAGCTCAATGATATCCTTGCAGTGATAACTTGCTTTTCTCATTCTGTGGCTCCCCTTCCTTTGTGAGCCTTTCCTAGCGAGGCTGGCATCTGATGAACTTGAATGAGTAACTAGTGGAAGGCAGGTGTTAAAATACAGGGAGGGGCTTGAGAGCTAAGCCAAACATTTTCTTTTTGTTGTTGTTATGCAGGACTTATACTTGATATAGTTGATTTGTTAGACAAGTGTTCACAAAGTCTTTGGGAGAGTTTGGACTAAGTTTGAAGTTACTCCCTTTCTTAAAATATCTCAGTACCTGCATTTGCTGAATCTTATTTTTCTTCTTTTTAGAGCAAATTGTTTATCCTCCCTCCAAGCTAATCTTTCAGCCTATACTCTGGGTTCAGTTTCTTCCCCCAAGCTGTTTTCAACATGTGGTCCTAGATAGGTTTCTGAGCAGAGACACTGATGTAAGCAATCTTGTAGAATGATTTGCATGTCCCTGCATATAACATACATTGGAGGGGAGAGTCTTGGTGTTGGGGTGTCGCTAGGAGCCCATGTTGGGGATATGCTTTCTGCCCCCTGTGCAGGCCATGCATGGAGTGAGTGATGGGCCCTCTGGGTCCTGGTGGGGGAAGTACATCTGTCAGCCCCACTGCAGCTCTGAGAGTGACTGAGGACAAGGCAGAGCCTTGGAGAGGAGGCTTAACCTGCAGCTCGCTCGGACATTCTGGGACGAGTATGGAATTGCTTAACAATCAGGAAAATTCGGCCAATGTGGCAGATGGGCAGGAGTAACACTTGTGCTTGGCCTGAGGTTGCAAATGAGGTAGGCTGCCATGGTGCTGGGGAGGGATGGGGAAGCAGAGGCCCACAAGGAGGCCGCAGTGCATGTCAAGCAGGATGAACACCAGGAGGAGGAAGTGATAAGGAGATACGAGATTCCCTGCAGAACCCTGGCACAGAGAAGAGTGTTATCGGGAAATATGCTGTTCTCATCGTAGAGGGGGATTTGTTACTCGCCAGGTCCAGATATTTCAAAAGCTGCTTGCCCTCAAGGTATAATCAAAATGAAGATGTCAATTGGTGGCAACTGTGCAACGCTGCCGTTGAGCAGATACATGGATTGTAAAATTGTTTTCAGGTCCCTGGGACACAGTCTCGGTAAATGGGGGTCGGCAGACCTGGCTCCATTCCAGCTCATCCCCCAAATTGCTGTGACCTTGGGCTAGACATTGAACTGGCTAGCCTTCAGTTTCCTAATGTATGAAAGAGAGAGGAGGAGGCCTAACTCAGTCATCCCTAATATTTCTTTCATATTGCAATTCAAAACATTATGGTTGTGTGTATGTATTTCAAAGAAATTAACAAATTTAAAATGATGGGAAAATCCAAATCAACATTACTGGGGGCGAAATTAGCACAACTCATTTGGAAAGCAATTTGGCAATCTATGTCAAGAGCCTTGAAAATGTTTATACCCATTGACTCAAAAATTTCCCTCCTGGAAAATTACTCTAAAAAGCGTTCTGAAATACAAAAAGAAAAAAAATAGATGTTTACTGTACTATTATTTTTAATAGTGAAAAATTATCCAGCAATGGGGGGGATGTTTAATTGACAATCTACATATTGGATTATTGTTTAGTTATTAAAAATGATTATTGAACATGTAAAATGATCATTTTAAGTCATTTAAATAGTAAATAAGGAAATTATTAAAGTAGGAAAATGTTTATTTTATAATATTCAGTTTGAAAAAAATAGGATCCCAAGTTATATAAATACTACATAACATAAATTATGCAAAAAGACATAGACATATTGGAAGAAAATATTCATTTTAAGTGTTTTGGAATTATTGATTTAATTTCTTTTCTCCTGTTGTCTTCTAATATTCTATAATAAGCTGGCATTACTTTCATTATAATAAAAACTGGAATCACTCAAGTTTATGATTATTAGTTGGTAGTATATTAAGAAGCTGTCAGAAAAAATGGAAATAACAGCAATTATAGAACTTTGGTTGTTCCAGAATATGAAATGATGTATCATGGAGCTCCATCATCGATGGGCTGGTGGAAAAGTCCCTGAACTCACCGTCAAAGCTCTTCTTCAAACTGTGGTCCTTTTATTCCTTAGGTGTATAAACTAGAGTAAGTTAATTTCATGTCCGAATCTCAGGAGTATTACCTGTAACACAGAAATTCAACAAATATGTATTGAAAACCTACCATGAACTAGGTATTTGTGGAATGCAGTAGTTATATAAAGTAAAAGAAAATATAATTCATGCTAATAAAGATCAATAAATCAATGGACATCTTCACTGAGACTTTAAGCTCAAACATTGAGTGAGAGTTCATCAAATGAGGGCATTATAAATAGAGGAAACAGAAAACCTACTTTCGGGGACCTATTAAAGGGTTTCCTGCAGGGAAATGATTTAGCAGTGTGACAAAACAGAAAGACCACAGTCTAGGCATGGCAGATCTGTGTTCAAATACGCACTCTGTCTTTTATTAGCTGTTTGGCCTTGGGCAAGTTGCTCAATCTCTCTGTGCCTCAATTTTCTTCACCTTAAAATGGAGATGCTGTTACCTACATCTTGTGAGTGCTGTGATATTCAAAGAAGGCATTTGCAGGGTATGTGACAATAAGCTGTGATCCTTTCCTGGAAAAAATATATATTAAATAACTAGCATGTACAGCACATGGTGACAGATACTGAGAATAAATAACAAACAAGGCGGATGCCTTTCCTTGCTCTTCTACCTAGAATAAATGATATTGCTGTTGCTGTTATTAATAATCATTGGGAAGTTATCAACATTTTTCACAGGACATGTGGCCCCATCAGCTTTCATTACTGCAGTGATTTTCAACCCACAGGCACATCAGATCATGCTAGGAGACATGATGGTGTAGACTGTTGATATGTTGATGGAAAATGTCCCTCTTGGAGACCCTGCTGTCTCTTCCTTCTTGCTGCCCCTTCGAGTCTCACGAGTCTCACCAGTCTACTGGAGGGGAGGACAGATGCTCTATTGATGAATCACAACTGGGAGGATAGACTACTCCAAGTTCCTGGGAAATGGGACAGGCAGACCCCCACTGGCTAGTGAGAGCGGCCACCCAGACCAGAATGGCAGAGCTGGAAGAAGGGGAAGAGCCAGGTGGGCTGCAGGCCCCTTTCAGAGGACTGCTTGGAGACTTGGGGAGCAATTATGGCAAATGTTTCAGCAACCACAGGGGGGAAGTGAAGAGGGAGGAGGAGGGTGGTGGATGGGAGAGCCTGGTTAATTATGGAACAGATGCCCGGCAGCACCTTGGGGTGAATGCATTAAGGATGGGAGCTGTCATCTCACTCACCCCCTTGCGTTTGTTCACAGACTCCTAGGCCCCCAGCTGGGGCTGGTTATGTGTGGATTTCATCTTGGAGAGATCTGCAAGTTCAAAGCTTTCTCCGGATTTCCAAATGGGATTTTCCTCCCACCTTCCTTCCCCATTCCGCCTCCCCATTCTGCCTCTCCATGCACCCCACAGTGCCTCCTCTGCCTGTAGACAGCTTTAATTGTTTTGTCTGAACTGGTTCAGGAAAGCAAGCTCCAGACCTTCAGGCAAATGGGAGGGGCCTTCCAGGCCTCCTCTGGTTCCCCAGCTCACTCCCCCTCCTCTCCAGGCCCTGGCCAGGTGCCAAGTGCACCAGGCAGGCCCACTGCAGTCTGTGCCTCCAAGGAAAGTCTTCAAAGCCGTGCTGCAGACCTGCTGTCCAGCGTGAAGCCCACAGAAATGCAAATCAGGCAGGACACACACAAAGAGCAGAGGCCCTGTACTGCGTGCCCAGCACTGCCATCTGCTCCCTTGAAGTTGCCTGGGTCACATCTTGGCCGCAGTGGTTTGGGCTTGAAGTAAAAGGTGCCAGGACTCATGTGGGGACAGAAAAGGGGACTCCAACATAGGGTGTCCTGGGTTCTCCTCCTGTCTCTTTCATTGCCTTTCCCCACACCCGTCCCTGCTGCCATCACCCAGGCTGCCAAATGGAGATGAAACCTAGAGATGGAAAGGGGAGAGTAACTTGCATTTCACCCTCTACCCTCCTCCTTGCATTTTCAAAATGACTCACTTCTCCAGGGGCCTGACTCAATCTACCTCTGCTGTGAAAATATTCTAACTCCCTCAGCACCTCTCATCTCTCTTCCTACTGAACTCACCCTCCAGGGAGCACAAACTTTTCTACTCCTGTGGGAAGATCCTTTCTCTCTCTGGCTAGAGTGTCAGATTCTGGAGAAGCGATGGCCACCGTGACTTACTCTGGTGAAACATGTAGTAGAATTGGCAAACTCTTCCTACGGTCTGGCTTGTTCCGCAAGTACTCACCCTCTGGGTGCCATTTACGGTCAGGAAAGTAAAATACCATGGGTTATTAGGCATGCCTATAACCCCTGGCAGAACCATTGAAAAAATGGATGGAGAGATCAGCAGTCCGGCTTATATTTTATCCATAGTGCCTAATGCAGTGATAATTTTTCTTACCTAAATGAGGTGATGGAGTACTTTGAGTAATTTAAACCCGATAGCACAAAGAACTCGCTGGATGGGAAGTGCTTCATGCATCGTTGGCTTTGCCATTGTTATGCTATCATTACTCTCAGAATTTCTGGACGTGGGCTGTCGATTAGATTCAGAAGTGACCTTTGAGGTCACCTAGTCCAATGCCCTCCTCAAAGCACAACTCTCCAGCTTAGCAAAAGCCAAAGAAATGTGCTACACCTGTGTGTGAGGCAGAAACACGCGAGGAATGTGAAATCGGTGAGAGGCATTCTCCGTGCTGCGGAGAAAGCCCAGTGTCTGAGATAATGGGTTCTGTCTGGCCCTGCGTGCTGAGATCCATAACCTTCCAGGGGCCCACTTAAAGTAGAGGCTGCAAATTTGCCCCTCAAGAGGTGCCTCCCGCTGGCAGAGGTCTTTGGTTTGGCCTGTATGGAATGTATTCATTTTTTATACGAGTCAACATTTAAAGGTCAGGAGAGTTCACCTAAAATAAATCAGACTCTTTTGCTTTACTCTGGAGTGGTAAATTTAGAAATAATGGCCCTGCAATGACACTTGGAAGCAATTCGCTGGAGGAGGCTCCTTTAGAGCTGAGTTTACCACAGTCCTCACCACTCCCTATTACCCTTGTCCCAAAGGCCAGTGCCATTGTCACTTATCCTTGTGCTTGTTTTTAAATATTTGCCCCTTCCTTCCCCTTCCCTCCTTCCCACCTACCCTCCTTTCTTCTTTTTCTCCCTCCTCCTCCTTCTTCTCTTTCTTTCTCTCCCTCTTTCTCTCTTTTTCCCTCTTTCCTTCCTTCCTTCCAACTCCTTCTTTCCTTTCTTTAAGTAAAAATCAAAGAGCAAAACATAGATTAATAGTAGATTAATATTATTTATCCTTCAAAATGCTACCCCATATAGCTTGTGCTTTCCTTCCATAGCACATGTGTTCATGCTTGTCTCCCCCCCTGGCTTGTGAACGCCAGGCAGTTAGGGTCTATCTGTCTTGCTCACGACTGTACTTAGCCCTGTGCCCGACAGAGTCCACATTCAATATATTCTGTTGGACTGATACTAATTTCTCATACTCATACTTCCAACTAGTGATAGACCTCCTCAGGAAAAATGGACCGAACCTTGCCATAACAAGCTGTGTGGGCTCTAAAAACTCATTCGTATACAATGTGGGCCACATCGTTCAGAGGTAGTTTAAAACAGTCTCTTTCAGTGGGTCTGTACTGGCTGGCACAGGAGCTATGTGGGGAACTAAATGGTCACAAATTAGTGACTTGGTCACTGCCTCTCCCCACCAGAAGAGAAGCCAGCCCACCCCTGCATGGGAGATGTCACCATTCAAGATGTCCGAGTATCCATGGTCATAGTGACCCATAATCAAGGGGTTTCAGGGAATACTGACATTCTTTTTTTTCCCCCAAGATGTTTCTAGAGTTTACTTCTCTTAGTTGGCATTGATAAACAAAATATCTTAGTTACGGTTGTTAAGTTTGCAAATTTCACTGGGGACCCGTCCCTGCCCCCCACAGCCTTTTAAATTACGAGAGAGAGAATGAAGCGGTGGCACTGGAGTTCTTGGGCAAGAACAGTCTTGGATCGTGACTGGCTGATGGAGGAGCTGACACACGTAGCCTAGCTGATAGGAGGAAGTCCTCAGTGTCACTTTATCCTTGTCTCTTTCACTTAGTTTTAAGCCTTAAGAGGCAGCGCTGTGTTCCAGCCGCAAGCAGCATGCTGGCCCACAGCACACAGCAGAGGCCCTTGCTTCTCGGTCCGGTGTGAGGTCTCCAGAGGAGGTCTCCTCTGCCTGGCCCGACCTCCAGCTCTGAGCCCTGACGGGCCGGCCTTTCTCCAGGGGCCACCAGACACCCTGAGCAGGGGGCTCAAGTAGAACAGAGAGTGGTCAGCCTTTTCGGCTCTTTATCAAAACCCTGGTATATGCCAAGGGGTCCCAGCCCTTTGTTTGGAGTTTGAGGCAACATGACTCCTGGAAAGCTTATCTTTGAATCTGCTACCATCTACTTACCTGGAACTAGTGTCTGGCCCATGTACTTGCCCACTGTCTCCCCCTCCTGGGCAGGGAACATGGCCACGGCAAGTCAGGGTCACACCCCAGGGCCTGGCTGTATCCCAGCTCCGGGCTGAGGCCGCTCACTTGCATGTAGACACTTAGGGTCTTCTGGATACTAAGCCCTGTCACCTTGGTCTGATCACAGGTGACTATTTTTTCAAAGTTGAACCCACTGATATGAAAGTCCAAAGGGACTTAACCTGTTTTGGTCATCCGCTTTACTACTACCTCTACTAATAATGATTATTATTAGCCTATCCTTTAGGCCCTTCTTGAACACAGCACCCGAGAAGCATTTAACACATTCCTGTTGAGGCCAAAGGCTGGAGGTGGGCTTGCAGGAAGCCCCGGCAGTGGGCAAACCCATCTGCTTATGGAACACTCTGCTGCTGCTTTAGTGATTTTGATGATTCTGCATACTTTTCTTGCCCCAGGGGCAGCGACTGTGCATCCAGAGAGAAAAAACGGGCCACTTCTGATAATCCAAGCTACTCAGCAGGCTTCGCTGGCTTCTACAAGCAGTTGGTAGAAATCCCACCATGCCAGGTTGCTGGCAGGTTTTTCTCAGGGTTCCAAAGTCACCCAGGGGTCATATCTAATCCCTTCTGATACAGCACATGCCTTCCCCTTCTCCCCTTTGCTTCCCCTCTTCCCCAGATGCTGCCTTGTCAAGAACCGCCTGCTTTAGCTGATGCGTGTAGTACCTCGTTCTTGTCAAAACCTTTCACAAAACCACTGCCTCAGCCACCTTGAGTCTGTCCCCACTGCGCACATCCCTTCAGTAATGCCCCCTTTCTCTGATGAGTGCCCCCTGCCCCCACCCTGCTTTCTTCATCTGTTTAATTTGTTTGCTGTGCCCTTTGAACCCTTCCTTGGACGACATGACATAACACCATCAATTTCTATTCAGGGCGTGTTTGAAATGTGCATTATTCATGTATTATTCATGGGTCTTTTCGGAGATCCGTGTGCCAATCAGCTTTATTGGACACCCCAGAGACTGCAGCAGAACCCTGCGTACTTGAACATCGCACAGAATCATTTCCTGAAGAGCGGCGTGCTCTGCTTCGTGGGGGGAAATGACACTTTCATGGGGCTGCCGAGAACAATTGTGCCTTTGAAAGGGATCATGCGGCTCTTTCATTTGCCATCTGATGCACATACTTCAGCCGGGCTGGGGCACTCCCCAGCCAGGTTCGATGCATATGGTGTTGAGCTCTCGTTCAGACGCAGACCTTGCTCGGGACCCTGCAGAAGTCATGGGAGAGCTGTGGCTGTCAAAAAAGTCTTCAGTTCTTTTTGCTTAGCAGGGGCTGGAAAGACTATTGCAGAGAAATCCCCCAACCTAAGGACACCCACGGATAGCAAAAGGGACAGGCACGGTTGTGAAGGTCAGGCAAGTGTAACGTTGGTGCCCTGCTTCCCGTTCTAAGTCTGTTCTCTCCATTCAGAGCTCTCTCCGTGCTCCGAGGCCCTGTGGTCTTGAGGAACATGGTCAGGCACTGTGTTGTATTGATAGAAGCTGACCGTACTGTTCCTCCTAAAATACTTGCCATTACAAAGCTAATGTGGAACCCCAGTCAAGACATTTCTGTTGAAGGAGGTCAAGGATTGTGGCTGTTGGGTTGGGAGACATTTGGGGGGCAAGATGGCTTTCCCAGAGTCTCTAAATCATATTGCGGGTATGATTAAATCTCCTCTAAACGTTGAGAAGGAAACCCTTTCTCAGCCTATGGATAGGGGAGGCTCTGTGCCAAAGTGAACTTGACCCTCTGGCTCTGGTTTCTCTGCACTGGTATTCCAACCTCCAGTAGTCCCCGGGGGTAAATTAGGGTTTTTGGAAAGCACTCACGGCTTGAGGCTTCCATACTGGTATATGCTAGACAAACTACTTATGAGCAGTTGGAATTCTAAGAACTATTGGAGTTGATTTATTCCAAGAGTCCAAAGTGACATCATGAAACCCAGCTGCGTGTGCCACTGATTGGCAATGCGCAGAGTTGACACATCTCTGCCATGGGTTCTGGCTTTTCTCATGAAGCTCCAGTTTTAAATAAAAGGCCTTTGTAGAGGGGAAATAAAATAAATGGTTCCCCTAAAGGTTTAAGGGGGAAATATATTTCTGTATGCATTTAGCTCCTCATAATAACATGGCAAATTGTCAGAGCCAAATCAACCTAAAACTTGTAGTTCATTAAGTCATTCGTTACACAAAAAGTTTGTGCATGTCCTCTGTGACAGCACTGTGCTAGGTGCAGGGGGTAAAACAAGTGAAGGACAGAGTGTCTGTTGTGTGTACATGTGTACCTTCCCCTACATACACACGCATGCGCACCGATGCATTGCGGGGCATTGTAACACGTGCAATAGAGCCAGGCCCTGGGGACGTGATCCTCACTTCCCGTCGGTGGTGATTCAGTGGGGTGAGGGTTAGGGTGGAAGGAAGGTGAAAATGTTGAGGGAGTAGGGAGGATAAAAGCTCCCAACTCAGGGTTGGTGGGTATGGCTGGGGAGATAAGCCAAGGGCACCGAGGCTCGAGCTGGGTTGTAAAGGACGGTGATTTTTGTAGGGAGAGAAAATAGTGTGGTCAAAGCAGAAGAAGTGTTTATGTAAAGACACAGAGCAAGAGGGAATGAGGCTGCTTAGGGAAACTGGAAGCAGTTTGGCGGCTGGGCGGTCTGCAGCATGTGGGGGTTCTGGCAGGAGAAAAGGATGGAGAGGAAAATTGGGTCACAGCCGGAGGTTCCAGGCATGCTGTGTTGAGGAGTTGGCACTTACTGCTGAAGTGATGGACATTGCTGTGGGTTGTAAATAAGACAGTGCACATTTGTCAGCCCACTCAGATGGTAGCGATGCTGGATGAGAAGACAGGGGATGAGACTCAGGGGCCAGTTATGATTTTGTGGCAGCAGACCAGTTGGGAGAGGCTCAGCAAACATGACGGCAAAGAGGAATGATGGAAAGGAGGGGGTGGCCCACGGCTCACCAAGGAGGGAGAAGTGGGAGAACTGGTGGGTGATTGACATAATGGGGCAGACAGAGGCTAGTTTTTGGGCCTCAAGTCTAGCGACTGGATGGTTAGGGGACCATGCCCTGAGATGAGGAACTTGAGAAGAGAACCCCATTGGGAGAAAGAGACCCAAATTGGAGGAACAGGTATCTCCTCAGGGGACTTTTAAAAAACAGAACTGGCTTGTATAAAGAAAAGGGAATTTTTAACGATATAAACCAACAGCTCACAACAGTTAGTGCAAAGTCTAGGCTCAGGGGAGAGTGCTCTTCAGCCACCATCTCTCTCCAGGAAGGACAGAGGTCACTGACATTTAGGACGATGACCTTGAGACTTTGTGAATCATTACCACAGCTGAGAGATTCAGTTATTTTCATTAAAGCAGGAAAATGAACTTGGGCATTTTAATTTGAATTTATTCCAGTTCCACATGCTGCCCACTTTGGAGACAATTTGGGATGTTTACAGATTGGGACTGTTCAGGGGAAGATGTTTTTGAGGAAAAGGAGTAGGAGGTTTTTAGGCAAGGGAGTCAAACGGGAACTACCGTTTGATGATAAAATATCACAAAAGCTTTGAGTTCTTTCTACTGAGGCAAAAATAAACCAACCCTGAACTAATTCATTTTTGATAATATGAAGCATATGCTCTCATTAGTTGTAAAAAATATTTCTGCAATAAAATTTAACAAGCTCCATTAATCATTCTTTCCAGTAAGGTGACACCAGTTTTGAAGTCATCCAAGATTTAAGCACTATTTGTCTTCATCCCCAAGGCCAGGGAGTTGTCTTTTAAATGATCTTTTCCTTCTGTCCCACATCCAGACCTCCATCTACCTGGGCCACCGTGCTGGCTTCCTAGTGGCTTTCCCCCCTCCACTCCCCGTCTCTCTGACCCATCCTCTGTGTTCCTGTGCTGGCTCACACACACTGATGCCCCGACCTATATTCCCAGCCCTAACCTCTCCCCTGAGGTATGCACCCAGCACTCTGCTCAGCATCTCCACAGGGCTGTCTAAGAGGCACCCTCACCCTAAAGCATCCAAAACCAAACTACTGATTTTACACCACAAGCTGGCTTTCCTGCAACCTACTCATTTTTAGCAATGACCGTTTCATTCTCCTGGTGGCTTATTGCAGCAAATTCAGTGGGGTCTGCCTTCAAAATGCATCCAGATTCTGACTACCGGTCACCACCCCTACCACACCTAATGCATTTATCACCTGCCTTGTGAAAAAATCCTCCTCCTGGGTCTACCCCTGACTCTGCAGAATGTCACAGCAGAATAGCTGCAGTGATCCTATTAATATATTGGTTAGAAAGGGTCCCTCCTTGGCTCAGAACCCTCCTGCAGCCCCCCTGCACTCACAAGGGATCTGAAGTTTTTACAGGGGCCTTGGGGCCCCCTTACTCTGGTCTCTGGCCACTTTCCTCATTTCCTTCGGTGCCGTCTCCCCTCACTAACTGTGTTGGAGCCTTCTTCCCTTCCCTAAAGTCCGCACCCTGTCTTGCCTCGAACAGGAGTTCCCTGTCCTGCTCTCCAATCTAGGCTCAGACTGTGGACTCCTGGCTCCTGCCCACGGCTTTCTCTTACTTTGCAGCTCACCCAAGCTCACTTCCTCCATGACAACTCCCTCGACACCACAAGGATTGTCCTGTCTCCAGGCCCCGGTGTTCTTTTTTGGCCATTGTGCTTACCTTTTCTCTCGTGAGAAAGCCTGGGACTCTTACTTGAGTGATTCAGTTGGTTTGGCGCTAGCTAGACAATGGGATGGTAGCTTCTCTGAGGCCGAAGGTCATTTCTTTTGTTTCTATTTTCCAAAGACCCCCACTATGGCATCCTGTAAATATATCTCTTTTGGTGCAGCATGTGCTTGCCTGTATATCAAGCTAGGAAAGAAGGTGCAGGAAAACTCAGATAATGTCTTTTAAGATAGTTCTGATGACCATTTAGCAACGACGAGGAATAAACTGATGTACACAACAGCACTGATGGGCCTCAAATGCATTATGGCGAGTGAAAAAGCTGTACCCCAAAACATCCATGTACATGGCATTCTGGGAAATGCAGAAACTACAAGGATGGAACATAAACCAGCGGTTGCCAAGGGCTGAGAGTGAGGAAGGGATTGACTGCAAAGGGGTTGCTGGAGGAAGTTGGGGGGCGATGGGTCTGTTCTCAGTCAGCTGGGGTGGTGGATTTGTACTCCATGCATTTGCCTGCATTCATAGGACTCGACACCGACAACAGTGAATTTTACTGTTTGCGTGCCGAAAATAAATGGAGAAAATACACAAACCCCTCCCAGAACACCGACTAATACATTTAAATGCTTAATAGATGTTTCTATTGCTAAGACAAAAATCTGCTTTGTAGAAAACGAGAAATACATCAATGGCAAAATTTCTTTACTTATGTGGTATTATCTGGATAAAACATAAGATTGGTTGCAAAATAATTTTCCAGTTTATGAAATACCCAACTGTATTTATGGCTTATAGGATAACACTTTAAAATACTAAAAGAAAAAATTGTGAAAACCTTGCAGCTTGTGTTTATTATTTTAGGTAAATCCAAAATCAAGCAGCTGTTGTATTTTTGCCTAAAGAAGTTCCAGTGTCCAAAGGAAAAAAAAAAAGCACTTTTATTGTTGTAATGAATGTGCCAAAAAAAAAAAAAAGTTTGGAAACACACACGTACACAGTCTTCAACAGCTATTATCTTATTTTCCAGAGATAATAAGTGTAAAGGGAATTCACGTTGAGCCTGCCGGTGCTAGAGACACTCTTGGCATCCGTTAGTTCTTACAATAATCCCCTGAAGAGAGCACTATGATATCCACTTTATGGCTGAAAACCACGAGACCCAGAGAGGTTAAGTGGCTGAACGAAGATGGCAGGGCCGGGTAGTGGCTGCGCAGGGGTCCCAGGGGTCCCACCCGGGTCTGCCCGCCTCACCTCCGAGGGTGCACTTTGCACAGACAGCTGCCCCTTCCCGCAGTGCAGACGGAGGGCAGCCGACAGCTGCAGGGCTCTGCTCAGGGTGGGACCTGCCACCCCAGTGCTCCTGCCCCGATGGCAACCTCAGTTTGGCCAAAATGGTGAGGAAAGTCAGTCCCTTGGCAATGTCACTGAGGTGGGGCCGGGATCCCCGTCCTTTGCCCCTCAGCTGGGGTGCCAGCTGCAGGACAAAGGGCCTCGCAGGCAGCCGTGCTGTCAGGAAGATGAATGCTGTCCCATTGGTGCCCCGGCCGAGCAGCCTGTCCCAACGGCAGCTGCTGGACTGCACCGCTTTGCAGATTGCACCCGGGAGTCCCGTCCCGGCCTTCCGTGCAGCCGCGCCTGGCAGTTCAGAGGCGTTGGACCTCTTTGAGTCCCTGCCTTGCCTGGGCTAGGATAGGAAGTGAAATGAGATGGGCGCAGCGATCGCCTGGACTGATGACACCGGTACTCCCTGTGGGAGCATTTGGAGTCACGACCCCAGGGTTTCCAAAGCTCGTTCCAGGTCACTTCCAGGAGGACAAAGGGACATCCTGAAGGGTAATGAAGTCGGGAAAGGGAGAGTGCGAAGGGTCCCCCTTTGCAGGAGATGGTGAAAGGTGAAGGTCATTATAGTGTTCTGCGAGTACGTGTGAATGTGTACATACACGGGAGTGTGAGTATGGGAGCTGCTGTTTCTGCTGTGCCAGCTAACGGCATCACCCTTCCCTTCCCTCCTCTCCTGGGGTCCCCCCGCCTCACATCACTCACTACTCAGAGCAAAACTCCTCAGAGGATGGCTCTTCAGCAGCTACCTCAGGTCCCTGTGTGCTAAGGAAGTGGCATTATGACATGCATGAGATGGGGGTAGGGACAGGGACATTTGGTCATGTCCAGTCTGCTTTCCTCCTGGCCCCTGGCATTGGAGGAGGCGGTTGCAGTGGCAGACCTTTCCACCAGGTGGCGCTCACAGTTTAGCTTTGTTTTCATTTCTGTTAGAAAGTTTTCCCCGCCTGTCACAGGGGAGGAACCATGACCTAGGCTTCTCAATTCATGTGTTGACCTCATGTGTTGTCATGTTTTGGGTTCTACTGTCTTTTGTTCAATTTCGATTTATTCTTTTCCACTGGGACCTTGGCAAGGGACACTGTAAGGGAATGGCCATTTTAACCTGAGTAGGAAGGGTACTTTTCACCACACACACACACACACACACACACACACACACACGCCACAACTGTTCTAGGGGTAGGTCCTGCCATGATTTTTCTTTTCCAGTTTTTCTTATTCTTCTTCTCTCCGCCCGTCCATTCCTCTCCAAGGTCAGCATGGTGTGGCCAGCTGGCACTTTGCTTCACTAGAACCCAGCACAGGATCCCCCTTTCAGTATTCACGCCCGTTATGTAGTGCTCAGGGCTTGGATGGGCAGCCTCCCAAAATGCTCACCCCTGAGTCTTAAAGGCCAAAGGCCACAGGGAAAGAGATGACGGGCGACTTGTGTTTGAGGGAGCTGGTGTGTCAGATGTTGTGACTGAATTTTTTAATGGCCTTTCTCTCTGGGGAAGTTGACTGTAGGGCTGAATCAAGGTTCTTGGAAGCCTCACAGTATTATTTTGGATATGACTCAGTTACTAGAGTTTAAGAGAAAAGATGGAAGATATTATCGCTGTCCTCAAAGAATCCAGTCTACCTGGGAAGATGAGAAATTTAGTCACTCCCGTAGTGTTAGTGGAGTAAGGTAGTTTTGTGAAGAGCTTCAGGCCAACCAATTTGCTCTGAACATTCATAAGGAAGCCTGTTCTGTGACCTGGGAGGTTGGGGAAGCTTTCGGGGAAGGTGGGCCCTGGCAGGGTGAAGGCAACAGAGAGTGTGGGAGAGGGCAGCCCAGGGGAGAAGGGAGGGATCTTACATGAGAAGCATAGGTAGAGACCTGCAAAATCACGGGCAGGTGGGGCTCAATGAGTCGGCACTTCCAATGAGAAATAGTTCCTTTAAAAATTCTATTTTGCAAAAAGACCAAACCACAGTCAATTCCCAATCCCCTACCACATGGAATGAGAATGTCCTTGAAGCCCGGCAAAATTATTCATCTTTAAAGCAGTCTTTCTTCCTATTCTTATTAAGTACTGACAGTGACCCCATTCATTCAACACATGTATAGAGTATTTTTATTGTGCTTGGTTTTGTGAGAAACCAAGATAGATCAGGCAGGATTGTTTTCCTTGGAGCATTCATGCCAGGAGGGAAGACAGGAAATGCGACTATTATAACTATAATGTCAGAGAGAAAGACAAAGTGTTGAAGGTAAGAATAGAAAAATATTATAGGAGTTAAGAGTAAGAGAAAATTATTTTCCGCTGGGGATTCAGCAGTGATAGGAGTTCATGCAAAGATAAAGGCGGGAGAAGGGTATTTTGCATGGAGGAAGTGGCACACACGAAATACAGAGGTTGGGAGGAAAAGACAGAACGGGGTACAGCAGTGGGACAGTGAGGAAGGATGTTGAGAGCTCAGGTTTGGGCCACGTGACAGCCAGCCGTGCAGGGCAGCTGAGGCATGTGAGTTCAGCAGGAAGTTATTGTGCACTTTTGAGTAGATGGATAGACTGATCTTCTAACAGGCCTGTGTTTCCTAAGATGAGCACCTGTCGACAACACGTGAGATGGCTTGGCTGGGGAGAGGTGGGGGACAGAGGGCGCTGGGTAAAGGCTGTCCTGTCAGCGCTGGGAGGAATGTGGCTTCATCCACTGGCACTTACTCTCATCATTCTGGAAGTCATCAGCTTTTTGAAAGTAAGATGAGAGAAACAAAGTCCTGGAAATTATTTTTGGAGTCCTGGAAGTTAAGAGATATATAAAATCATATGGTACTTGTCTTTCTCTGACTGCCTTATTTCACTTAGCATAATGCTCTCTAGGTCCGTCCATGCTGTTGTGAAGGGTAAAATTTTCTTCTTGTGGCCGAGTAGTATTCCATTGTGTAAATGTCCTGTAGTGGTTCTGAACTAACAAGCAAAATAGAGAGAGCCTCCTAGATGGAGAGCAGGATGACAGCTAATGGGGGGGGGGTGAAACGGGGGAAGGATTGAGCAAAAAGGAAAATGGACTCATGGACATGGACAACAGTGTGGTGATTGTTGGTTGGGGGGGGGGTTGTATAAAGGGACTAAATATTAACAAAAGAAATATAATGAAAATACAATACAAAATTTAAGAAATGAGATTATGTATAATTTGTTGATCCCAAAATATGTGTTAAGTTTCACCACAAGGAGGTTGGAACAGAGAGAAACGATGCAAGAAATGATGAAGGGATTTCAGAAACCACCACCATTTCCTGAAGGGGGGCAGTCACTGTGAGTGCAGAAACTGTAGCCTTGGTTTGCAGGGCTTGGGTGAGAACTGGGTGAGTTGGAGATGTAAGCAGAAGGCATCACAGTCAGAGGACGGGGGCTCCGTAAAGACCTGCCCCAACTCACCACAGTTGAGGAGTGCGTGTTCGCCGCAGCATCATAGGCTTGTGCTGTGAAGGCCTGCTGGCCCGCCCCCTTCCCATAAAGGACACTCTCCCCCCAGTACAGGTGCTTCCTGCAAATAGCTGGCCCAGGGACTGAGTGATGACTAAGAAAAAAGATGAGCAAGTACCAAATCAATACAAAGGTAATTTAAACATAAAAGAAGCAAAAGAGTTTCAAAATTTATTAACAAATACAGGATATTTACCAGAAAAATGTTTTCACAAAGTAGAAGAAAATTGTGACCACATATTTCACTATGCACACACAAAAACCCAGAATCCCACGTGAAGCAATCATCTACAAATAAAGAATTTAACCTTTCCAACCTCTACAGAGAACGGATTTAACACAAAATATAAGAACTTGGAGAAGAGATGGCCAAGTAATAAGAGAAGATGAAGGACGCGGGGTCAGAACTCAGGAGAGAAGTAGAAAACAAGCAGCCGCCCCAGAAATGAAGACACTTGTAAGCAGCCCAGTCGATGGGGAACATACTCCACGGAAAACACAGTAGTGGACACAGGGGAAGAAATGCGAGAAGTCCTAAAAATGAATGCGACTCTAAAATATCGATGCAGGTTTAGCCCTGGCCGGGGTGCACAGCTGTTGTAGTGTCGTCTTGCAAACCGAAAGGTCGCAGGTTTGATTCCTGGTCAGGGCACACACTCGGGTTTGGGGTTTGGTCCCCGGTTGGGATGCCTGTGACAGGCAACTGATCAATGTCTCTCACATCGATGTTTCTCTCTCACTCTCTCTCCCTCCCTTCCCCCCTCTCTAAAATCAATGATGATAAAATAAAATAAAATGAAGTAAAAAATAGATGCAGGTTTAGACAGAATATTATAGACAGGAATGACAAAAGAGATTCAACATTTGCATAACTGGAGTCTCTAAAGATGAAAGTAGAAAATGGAAAAGAAAAAATATTTAAAACATGTAAGTTAACAAAATTTTATTTAAATAAAAAAGACTTAAACCCCTATATCAAAAGTTCACACCATTCGATAAGAAACAGTCTAGGATGGTCAATACTGACATAGTCAAATAAACTTGCTGAATGTAAAGATCTTAAAACGTTTTCTGGGCATCCATGCAAAGAGATCAAAGCATATATAAAGATATAAAAATTAGGCAGTTCTCAAATTCTGCTACAGTATTTCACGTCAAAGTATCACAGTGAAACACTTAAGTAAACCTGTAACAAGTGAAGTCCATCGAAAGTGGTTTCTGGCTCAGTCTGAGGCGGATGTCTGTTTTGGAGTGTGGCCAACCAACAAGCACTTTAGGGACCCAAGCTCCTTCCACCTCACTGATGTGCTACCAGCTTTCAGAAGGGGAAGGAGGCCCTGGTGAAAACACACTCTTCACAAATACTTTGGCCCGGACGTAACACAACTCTGTTCGCCGTCCATTGACTTCTGTCTGCTCACCTTCACACGGCAGCCTACACGTCAGGAGGGGTGGGGGCCGTGGTCCATACCTGGGCAGCCTCATTCTAGTAGCAACTTCGGAACTAACTGTCTTGGTGGACAGCGAACCATCTTCGACACACTCATATCTTAGTACAGGCAGACTCAGCATTCTAAAATATCAATTCTCCCGTGTTTAAATGGAATACAATCAACATTGCAAATGATATTTTTGTAACTGATAAGGTGTTTTAAAGCTCATCTGGGAAACTAAACAATAAGTATAGTTGGAGAAGCTCTGAAAAAAGGGATAAGTCAAGTATAAATACTTTTGCCATGTATTAAAACATTATTAAGTTCCAGTGATTAAAATACTGGGATATCGGTGCATGATTGATGAATGGATTGAAGAGAAATAATTGAAAGCTCAGAAGTAGCTTAAAATGAATATGAGCAGATTGAGAATAGTAGTGGGAAAAATAATAGAAAACCAAGATAAACTACAAACAGATCAAAGATTGAAGGATAAGAAATAAAACCATGAAAATACAAAATAAAATAGAGAAACATTTTAAATCTTAACTTGGGGAAGATCTTTCTCATTGTAACTTCTTCAACACTCATGAGTTGCTTAAAAAGTTTGGTTAATTGGACCACATAAAAATTAAAGAAAAGGAAATTAAAGCAAACCTGTATGGTTTTTGACTGCACTGCCTTTCATTTTAGGCCTAAACAAATTATTTGTAGTTGAAATAGTAAGAACAGAACGTTCACGGCCAAGTCGGTGAACAAGGAAGCATTGACAGCTGTATTATAACTGCCTCCTGGTTGACAGCCCTACCATTGATCATAAGGAAATATATGTAAAACGTTTTTGAAACACAACCGTCAGCATCAATAACATATGAATTTATATGTATACATATATACACTATTATTCAAAGTACCATAAGCATCCTATATACCAGTGTGAATCCAACATTAATGGCTCTCTAATAACTGGCAATTGACAGCATATTTATGGTCTCAGAAGATTGCATCATACTTTGCATATTATTCATTGAAAGATAATTATAGTAGTAACCTTGTCTTCAAAGGGTCTATCAGCTGTAATCTTAGTAAGAAGTCTTAGCTCTAGCTTACAATTTTCAGAACCTTTGTCAGACTTATTTGCTAAACAGTAGACTCTATTACTTGATGTTTAGTAAAAAGAGTGGGTGCAGTCCCGTTCTATTGACTCCACAGGCGCGCACGCACATGTGCCCCCCACCCCACGTGCACACATGTACATAATACCATTTCTCGGTACGTTCCTGGGCTGAAAAGGGCTAGTCACGTCCACAGCAGGGGGGAATAAGTACGAGCCCACTCCTGAATCGGTTTCCTGTTTTTAGTTCTATTGTGAAGGATCATTGTTCCCACACACAACAGCGGAAGCCTCCACTGCAGGTGTCAGCAAGGACAAATAGTGACGGTCCCTAACCCCTCAGTGAAACGCAAGCCCTCCCAATTTTCCTCTGAGTCAGTCGAACACAGTATCATTTCATGTCCAGCACTGATTACGTAAGTGGACACAGAAGACGGTTTTATTTCACCCAAATAAACAGCCAACGTTGTCAGCAAAAGTCGCACCGTGGCCCGCGCCCCTGCTCCATCACCTGGAACTTCGCTCAGTGCGATTACGAAGATGAGCCCATTTGAAAAACTCCAGTCACCGTGGCTTTTCACTAGGACTGACTGACCCCAAATCAAATTCCAGAGCCTTGTTCGTTTGTTTTTATGCCCTTCAGGGTTATAAATTCGGTCTAAATCGTCAATTCTTTTGAAATTTATTTTGGGGAAAACAAACTACCATGGGCAGAATACCAAGCGATTCTGTTGAAACCAAAATAGTACTTTGCTTGGTCATTGAATAAATGTGTTAAATTTTCTTTTCTGCCTCCATTTTTGTTCAGCTTTTGTCCTTCACTCTGGCATATGTGAAACGCTGATTAGAAATCGAAAGAGCTGGGAACGTGGGGCTGATGGCTGCAATACACAATTTACAGAATCTAATACTAACAGCGTAGGTCTTTCAGACGTGGCTCACGAATATTGAATTTAAAATGGAAACCACCAGAAAGCATATAAAAATCTTCTAAACTTAGAATCTTCTAGATTTTTCTTTCCTTTGCAAACTCAAAGAAGTCTACTCTGAGAGTGACTGACATATTTATTTTGGGGTACTGGTGGCCTCCTGATCTGCGACGTGGCCTGATGCTGAAAAGTTAAACCTATTGGCACGTTTCTCATTCCCCAGCCTCACGGTCCCTTCAGCGAGCCGCAAATCTTCCTTGCTCTGGGTGTCAGTTAATGAACTGTAAAAGTCTTACGCCAATATTTCTACTTCATCTGCAAGCTTGAAGAAAGCAAGTTTGTTTTTCACCCTTGAGAAGAGCCAACTGTATTTCTTAGGCAGACAAGGATGATTTGTTCGCGTTCACCTCTTTTTAGTTTAGAAGGACATCTTTTGAGCTTGGGAATTTGGTTCAGAAAATCTTAAGCTTCTAATTATTCTTAGGATATTTTATGTTTCTGGGTATACTTTATCAGCCTAACTATATCGCACGCTCTTCTAACTCACTCTATGACCTTGAGCAAATGGTTTTACCTCTCTGGGCCTATACTAACCCATGTATATATACCGAATTATAAATATTTATATATTTAACCCTCTGTATCTTTATTAAGCTAAACATGAGTTTATATGGATACCTCCAATTCTAATTCATTACCATATGGATCATTCTAGACTTCTCTCTTTCTTTCTTTCTTTTTTTTTTTTTTAAAGATTTTATTTATCTACTTAGAGAGAGGGGAAGGGAAGGAGAAAGAAAGAGAGGGAGAGAAACATTAATGTGTGGTGGCCCCTCATGCGTCCTTAACTGGGGACCTGGCCTGCAACCCAGGTATGTGCCCTGACTGGGAATCGAACCTGCAACCCTTTGGTTTGCAGGCCCACGCTCATTCCACTGAGCTACACCAGCCAGGGCACTTCTCCCTTTCTTATCTGTAATCTCTCACTCCCACAGTGAAAAACGTGCCTCCCACCATCTGTCATTCATCTGCTCAACTGTTCAAATCCAACACACAGGTGTAATAGTATCAGAATTAACTCATATTCCTGTGGGGAAAACTTTATCAGCTAGAATGTAGTGCTTACTGCTGGATGTCTTTATTCCCACTAGTTAGTGATTCTCTTCATCTTCAGCTTAATGCTTGTTGAGTGAATGAGCAAATGTATCGAAGGAGTAAAGATGTTCCTGTTAGCTGTACAATGAACTTTTATTCTGAAGAGAATGTACACTTAATTCCTGAACTCACAATCCTAGGCCTTGACCCCGGACTCATCCCGACATTAGCAGGACCCAGGGTAACAGTGAATGTGAGAGCCCACATGCCATGCATCCAGTTATTTTAAAAATAAAAAGCAAGCTAACACGTACTAAGCTAAAATATATTCTATTCTCCTACTTGACAAATTCATCTTCATAATAAAAAAATTTAAAGTCTGTGTCAAGCTATAATTTTTATATTACTGAAATTTGGTAAAATATAAAAATGATTGACTTAATTTTTATTATGCATGTCACTGATGTTTGAATGAGAAAGAAAATAATTAGTAAAAAAAAAAAGAATACACTGTTTATGTACAGGTTTGTCTTCTTTCAATGGCAGGCTCTGCTTATTTCCCACGTTGCTGAGGTCAGCACCTTTCCCCACCCACTTCAGGGAGGTTGTTTCATTCAGTCTTATACTTTAAATACTGTGTGACCTTCCCAAATACTGCTAATTTCCTGCACATTTTTATCCTGAGTTTGTTTGCCCTTTTCTGACAAAAACCCATAAACATGTTAATACCACTTTACCTGAAAAATCAAGTACAGAGAATATGCTCTCTGTATTAATCGGTGTTCTTAGTTGTAGACAAGAAAATCCACTCTAGGCGGTTGGAGTTCTAACAACAATATCTAGCAGCAGCGACAACAAAAATAGAACGATGAATATTAATGTGTTTACTGCCCAGCTGTATTCTAAGTGCTTCACTCACACCAAGTCCTTCATCCCTCACAAGAAGAACCCTGTAAGATGGCTACCTATTTGCCCCTCTCTTTCCAGATAAGGAGACTGATGCAGGCAGATAACATGCCTGAGATCACACAAGGAGCAAGTGGTGCAGCTGGGACTGCAGCCCAGGCTGCTTCCTCTCACTGCCAGAGTCACCTGTAGGCAGCTCTGGACAATCCCCAGAAATACCCTGGAGGAGTGATCTCAGGACCACACCCTCCCAGCCGCGGTCAGAAAGCAGCCCCTGCCAATGCCCCGCGGCCGGCCCAACATCCAATCATAAAATCATTGTTGTTCGCCTTGGCATTTCCCTGATGACCTATGATGGGCAGCATATTTTCATCGTTTGTTTGCCATCTACATATCTTCTTCAGAGAGGTGTCTGTTAAGGTCTTTTGCCCATTTTAAAGTAGGATTGTTTGTGTTCTCAGTGTTGAGGTTTAAGAGTTCTTTGTATATTCTGGAGGCTGTTCTTTGCCAGAAGTGTCTTTTGCAGATATTTTCTCCCCGTGTGTAGCTCATCTTCTCGTTCTTTTGAAGTTATCTTTCATAAAGTAGAAACTTTTAACTTTAACGGGGTCCAGCTTATTAATTTTTTTCACTAACTGTGCTTCAGTGTTATATTTAAAAGGCATCACCATACCCAAAGTCATTTAGGTTTTCTTCTGTTTTATCTTCTAGGAGTTTTATATTATTACAGGCCTACGATCCATTTCGAGTTAACTCCTGGGAAGAGAGTAAGGCCTATATCTACATTCATTTTTCTGACGCATGGATATCCAGTCTTTCAAACACCCTGTGTTGAAAGACTTTCTTTGCTCCCTTGTGTTGCCTTTGTTCCTTTGTCCAAGATCGGTTGACTGAATTTATGTGAGTTTATTTCTGGGCTCTCTATTCTGTTCCATTGATATATTTGTCCAGTCTTTCACCAATACCACACTGTCTCAGTTAGTTACTAGAGTAATAGAGTAAACAGTAAAGTCGTCACTCTGGCTTGATAGTAGGTCTTGAAGCCAGGCAGTGTCAGTCCTCCACCTTTGTTGTTCTCCTTCATGATTGTGTTGGCTTCTCTGGTCCTTTCGCCTCTCCATATAAACTGTGCAATCGGTTTGTTGATATTCACGAAATACCCACTGGGATTCTGATAGGAATTGTTTTGAACCTATAGATCAAGTTGGAAGGAACTGACATCTTGACAATACCGACTCCTCCTATCGAAGAGCACGGGGTATCTCAGCACTTACTTAGTTCTTCTCTGACGTCGTGCATCAGAGGTTTGCAGTTTTTCTCACGTTGGTCTTGTCCACATTCTGCTAGACTTACACCTCAGTATTTCACTTTGCGGATGCTCACGTAAATGGTATTGTTGCTTTTAAAAACAGAATGTTTCTAAGTTTTGTAACAACCCTTGTTTTAGGTGGGGAAACTGAGGCACACAGAAGTGAGGTAACTTTCACAAGGTCACACAGTCACTGAGTAGAGAAGCCGGGGTTTGTTCTGCATGGTGGTGTAAGGATTTGAGCTTTTAACAGCTCAGCCATCCTGTCTCTCTAGAACTATTTTTCTACAAAGTAAGATAATGCAAAATAATGTCTGGAGAGAATAATTGACTTATTTTTTTCTCTTAGATGTCTTCCTGGGACAACAGATGAGCTGTTTCAGCTGAGTCCTGTCTCCTAAAGGCCCCAGACACAACCTCCTAGACTCAGCACCACCCCAGGCCTGGGTGCTGCTTGTTCCAAGCTCGAAAGTATGGCTGACTGAGGCCTCTGAGAACAGACAGAGGTAATGGAGGGGGCTTCTTACACCTTCTTGGCCACAGAAGCCTCTGCTTCTACAGTTCTGGCTACTTGCTATAAAGCACTTTAAAATATTCAAAGTGCTTTAAAATTGTAAACCATTATGACCACTCGCAATAATGGGGGATGTCTCCTCATTACTTTTGGCTCCCCCTGTAGTGTCTGCACATTTGCCACCAATAGGTCCTCAACCATTCCTTAACATAGGAGTGAATAAAAAAAATCCATGAGCTGGGGCTGCGGCCTGCAGCAGGCTGCAACTTGCGTGAGGCCTCTTCTGGCCAGTCTTGAGTTTGCTTCCTGGGAGACAGAGCCGAGGCTGCGGCAGAGGCAATGAATGGGGAAGGAAATGAATGGGGTCACGAGATTTGCTGTCCCTCAGTCCTTGTGTGAGGTTCAGAAGTCAGCTGGGGGAGAGAGGTTACTCGTTGTCCATATGGGAATTATTCCCTTTTGTGGGCCAACCTCACCGTATCTAGCTGCCTTCCACCCAGGCCCCTTTGCACTGCCTTCTCTCCATCCGCTGCTGTGTGCCCAGGGCACACGCACCGCTCTCCATATTGATCTCAGCTGAGTGCGGTCAGGAAGGAGCGTGGCTGGCTGCAAAACCTGCACAAGGCATTATTAAGTAGCCATATCTAAATGAATTGTGGATTATCTTGTTTTCTTTTGTCTGTGCCATTGCACACCCCACTTGCTCTCCTCTAAAGGAAGAACCTGCAAGCCGGAGAGGTCTTGTTCAGCAAACTCCTACGCAAAGCACCTTCTGTAGAATTGTGCTCCTCCATCTGCCTCTGCTCCTTACTCCCTTTCACTTCAACCTCTTCCACTCCTTTCCAATGCCCAGAGAGGATCTTTTTGAGTGTAGCAAAGGTGATATTCTCACTTCAAGGACAGGACGAGTTAAAAATTTTGCAGACTATGTACATTAAAATACACTGCATGGTGATTCCATCATCATCCCCAAGCGAGTATTTGCTCCCTCCTTCCCTATAAAAGGAGATACATGCCCGCCCATGGCCACATGGTCTGTAGTCTTCCTGTGGGCGCAGTTTGCTTCCCTCCCTTGCCCGGCCGTGTGACACGCTTTGGCCAGTGGAATGTGGGCAGAGTGCCGTGTGCCTGTGAGAACAAAAATTCTAAGATGCACCATAGATTCCACTGGCTCTCTTGGCTTTCTACCTCTCCCATAAGCAAAGCATGTCCCAGCAGGGGCTGCTGCCTCAGCCTTGATTCCAGGGACAGAAGACCCAGGGAGCAGGGCTGGGCGGCACCGCAGCCAATGAGCTATCATTGCCAATGATAAACGTGAGCAAGAAATAAATGCATGTTATTGTAGGGTTCTTAGCACAGCAAAGCTAGATGGATACCCCCATGTATATAACTCAACATAAGAACTATACTGAAGGTTAGGGATAGCCCCAAAAATTATAATTTCCCTCCCCCACAGTGATTACTTCGATGGCTTATTGGGAATCATCTCAAATCGATTTATTTCCAAAATTTGTGTTCTCCTTTTGTTATGGGGTACTCCAAGCATGAGCTCAGTCTCCCTCTTGAGCAATCTTGAAGAAACCATGATTCAGTGGACAAAAGGAGCCCTTCCTGGGAAGTCAGGAGACCCTGTGGCTTATGAATTCACTGTCTCTGTGTGATTTTTGGCAAGTAACAAAACCTGTCACTGAAATGCTCCATCTTTAAAGGAAGTAGACCAGATAACTTAAGGTTTGATTCAGCTATAAGGTATTTAGGGTTTGGGGGAATCCATCCATAATGCCCTGTTTTCCAAACCGTGTTGGGAGCCTGTTGTAACAGAGCCCTACTCTGGAATTATAGACCGAGGGGATGAAGATGGGTTTTTCCGTGGTAGAGGCTCTACTGGAGGCATGACTCAGCGTGAAGCTAAAGAACTGTTGACCCTCCAAGGAATTCAACTTTCCTTCCCAAACCACGGGCCTCCACTTGCCTCCTGCCAGACAAGGGGAGAAGCCATGCTGCCTGCAAACATGGCAGATGCCCAGGGCAGAGCGGAAGGACCAGGACCAGGCGGTCGTCCTCTGCTCCCAGACTTTCCAGTCAGTGAAGTCACCCTTCCCACCCTCTGTTGGGGACAGTGAGTGAGTGCAGACTGGGGCAGGGGTGCCACTCTGGGTGGGGGCAGTGGGGGAGGTGGGGCATTTTGTCACATGGGAACATGCGTGCCAACCTGGGAAAGGAGTCCCCCCCAGTCCCACGGAGAGCTCTGAGTCTGTGACTCTAAAGCAGGTATGGAGCCCTGGAAAGAAGACACGGCAAGAAGACCTGTCCTTTCTCTCAGCTCACATCCATCCCTGACTTCCAAAATCCCAGACAGGTTGATTCGCTCGCTGCCTGGTGCTACCCAGCAGATAGGGCTGTTCCATGCCTCCAGTGAGGTAATACGTGTGAACTGTTTTGGAAATTCAGAAGCACTATGGTTATAATTACAAAGTAAGTTAAGGTTGAAGTGGAAAGCATATCCTCTTGAATCATGGAAATTAGGGATTGTGTAGTATTTCTAGGCCCAAATTTAGCTTTACTAACAAAAACACTGAATCGGAGACTTGAGGTGGTTTTGCAAACGTCACACTGATTCTTCTGGACCCTCTTCCAGGGTTCTTTTAACCAAACCATCAACTTGGAAAAGCTTCCTGAGTCATACCTATTCCTGGACATTCAGAACTCCATTTCCTACAAAAATTCCATCTTGTTCAAGCTCCCAGATCAGCCTGAGACAGAGCCCGCTGTGATCCCGTGAGTTATGTGGCCTTTTCCTCTCGGACAGGAGCAGACAGTGTCCCTTTTGGGTGACCCCTTCCTTCTCAGTGGTGTGATGGGGGGCACCTTTGGCTGTAATCGCTGCCAAGGAACGTCCACCACAGGAAACAGCCGGCTCCCCCTGGGCCCCACCTTCACCCAGCACCCACGCTGCTCCTGGCACTGCCGTCAATTTAGTGTTTTCCTGAGTGTGTTCCTCAGATTGTCAGTTTCCCAAGAGGGTATTGCACTCAGAAAGCATCTGTGTTAGACTCACGGGCACAGAGAACAGACTGACAGCTGCCAGAGGGGAGGGGGCCGGGGGCTGGGTAACGAAAGGTGAAGGGATTAAGAAGTAGAAGTTGGAAGTTACGGAACAGTCATGGGGACGTAAAGCATAGGGAGCACAGACAATAACATTGTAACGACTGTGTATGGTGCCAGGTGGGTACTGGAAACATCGGGGTGGGGAATCACTTTGTAAGTTATATGCTTGTCTCACCACTATCTGTACTCCTGGAACTTAAATAAAATGCTACTGAATGTCCACTGTAACTGGGAACTAAAATTTCCAATTTTATCTTTGTGTCAGTTTGGGAAACACTGACGTGCGGTCCCCCTCATGGAGAGAGACAATGTCCATCAACATCCCAGAGGCCTTGAGCGTGGACAGAGGTGTTTATTGTTCAACCCAGATTCCCAAAATGCACTTAGCATGGCGACATTTTTTTTCAAGGAACACCTACCCACACCCTGGCTTCTTGTGGTGAATGAATCCAACCTTCACACCCTAACCTGACTTTACCCCCAGAACATGGGGGTCTGGGGAGACTTCTCTGCCTTGACTGTGCATTCAATCCCCCTGGGGAGGTTTAAACCTCTGACATCTCAGCTGTCCCCACACCGTTGACTCCGCATCTCTGGGGAGGGTCCCAGTACTTTGAGAAGCTCCCCACCCGAGTGGTTCCCGGGTAAGGCCCAGGCTGAGACCTGCTGGGTTAGAAGAAATCACTTTGGCCATGACATTCGTATCATGAGTTAACCTCACACAGGACAAGGCCAGGCTGGTTATTGCACAAGAAATAGAAAGAATGTAAAGTTTTCACAGTAAGTGGAAGTGTTTCGGAAGGAGAAGGTATTAGTGGCAAGCCTTACCTGGCGCATTCCAAAGGGAACTCTGAGCCTGAACCTGGAGACCATAACTAAATCCCAGTCCCTCCTACTGGCCCGCCTCCTGGAAATCAGAAGGATTATGCCCAGGAACCCCCAAGGCCTTCTTGGAACTTCTCAGGAGTCCCCCAGGCAAGTATGCAAATGAGACTGAAATCCCAACCTCAGTTTACAAATGTAAAATCCTTGTCAGCTTGATTTATTGTGCGGCTGTTCTCCGCCTGCCTTCCTACCTCAGTCTCTCCACCTGGAAAAGGTACTTGCTTGGCTCTCTGCTTCAGGTAACGATAATGACGCTCAGTTAGGCAGCTGCTAGTCAAGAATCATGTGACATTATTGTTCCCTGCACTGTATTAAGCAGGAGAAACATATGTCTGTGGCCTTTGAGTGCAGGCAGGAGGCCCGAAGGGGCAGCCTCAAAGGGAGGAGGCAGAGTGGCAAATCGCCCCCTCACTCCTCATAGGTCTCTAGTTTGCTGTTCATCATTAAGGATGCTCCGTCTTTCACATGCAATTTGCAACAGCCACCCTGAAATTAAGACAGTGATGGGAACTGACTGAAGTTCTCAGCCCTAGACTTAGCCAGGGTGGAACTGATGGGTGTTCTCATGTCCCATAAGCCTCCAAGACGGATGCCAGGGAAGCAGGTGGGTGAGGCCTGGCTGCTTCACGTGCTGGCAGCCACGTTGCTGCTTTCAAGTGCTGCTCCCGGAGGAGCGGGGGTGTTCTTTCCTCAGTATTCTCAGTCCTTCATGCACAGGGGGACATGCAACCCTGAAAAGGCCCGGCTATCTCTCAGGCATTTGTTAAGGCACAGGGCATACATGCCCGCTCACTCTTTACAATGTGAGCGAGGGAAATATGAATAGCTCCATTTTCCAGCAGAAGTGTAGAGAGGTTGAGTGGCTTACTCAAGGTCAGAGCCAGTGGGCTGCAGACCCTGGACTTGAGGTCCCCTGGACTTCAGGCCATTCTCTGCTGCCCCTGTGCCTTTGGTGCTTCCGGGTCCCATAATGTGTTTTCATCTCCCCAGGTGCCTCCAGGTTTCTTAAGCTGTCCTGGCCTCTCCTAGGATTCCTCCCTCTCCTGCCATATCTGCCTCTTTTCCTTCCTTCCTGGGAATTTAGGGTGTTGGTTCCTGCACCGTGGAGGGTCTCATTGGTGATGATGAGTAGTAACATAAAGAATGGCCTATGGAATAAGGTCTTAGAGGGGCTTCAAGGGGAAGGAATGCAGAGCCCAGAGTCTCCCTGGGTCAAGAATCTTGTCCTCCTTCAAGAGAGGAGCGAGAAAAAAGTTGGAACAAATACAGAAAAGTTACTGGAAAATGTGAAAGAAACAAGTTGAGGCCTTCAGTGTTTCAAGGCTTCTATTCCTCGGGTAATCAGAGGCACTGTTTCATGTGACGTCACCTTTCAGGTCTCCTTTTGTTTGAATATCTGTGTGTAGCCTGGGCCAGTGTTTTGGGCAAGGCAGGTTCCGAGGGCTCCTGGCCACACTTCATGGAAGGAAGGCCCTGGCTCTGCGTTCTGAGTTCTGCTATTCGGTGGACTGAAAGCTACACCCTCGGAGAGAGAGGCCAGTTAGCTCCTCTAAGGGAACCTATAAGGAGACGTAGGGGAGTTTTATTTCAATAGATCATACTAAACTGCAACAAATACACCTCACGCTGCCAGGAAGAGAGACAGTGTTTCCAGATGGAATAATGACTTGTCTCTTAAGAGCCAACTTAAAAAAAAACATCAATCGTTTTTGGATGAAATATTTTCAAATGCATTGAACACTTTCTCTTGAGAGGAGCACAGTAAACATAACTGCACATTTTCTTGGTCCACTTATGGACCGAGATTCTCCTTTGCCCGTGAAAGTCCCACTGGGCTGTGATGTTGAGGGCTCTCTGAGGTATTGAAGTTGCGGGGCGGTCAAGTCTTCCCATAAATGGCTCAGGGAGAGGCGGTGACCTGGCCCTGGGTGAGCTCTCTGCAGTTTTTCTCTCTTCCCCCAGAGCCACGCTCTGTGTAGTGTGTAAATGTACCTGTGTGTGCACAGGTTGAGGAATCTATATAACAGATGTTGCTATGAAGGTAATAGAAGATTATTTACTCTAATAAGTATTGTTTTAATCAGAATTGGCCTACTTTCCCTACCCTTCTTTATTTGTAGAGAGAGAGGAAGGGAGGGAGGAGAGGGAGAGAAACATCAATGTGTGGTTGTCTCTTGAGCACCCCCAACTGGGGACCTGGCCCACAACGCAGGCATGTGCCCTGACTGGGAATTGAATCAGCAATGCTTTGGTTCACAGGCGGGCACTCAGTCCACTGAACCACACCAGCCAGGACTCTTGCGTTTCTTTAAACAGATACAATCATAGATACAATCTGAAAGATTGTTTACAGACTGCTGGGTGACTGTGTAACATTTTAATTGCTTTTCTTTTGGTACCAACAAGTGGAGGCTGCCATCTTTCTTTGAATAATGGGAGGGCTTCATGCAGTAATTTATTTTGTAGTCAGTCTTTCTGGTAGCACTTTAAATTGATGTTGTCACATGTGGATTTAATTGGGATTTAATAAGACAGCGCATAATAAGTAAAAACCACGTGATACTAAAAAACATCTTTACTAAAGATTAACTACCATTAAGATACAAATCTATTATGTAGAAACCTCAATAAATAATGTTAAATCATATGTAAACATTTTGTATTGCTTCAAGTAAACCCATATCCTCAACTTCATTTGTTATTCTGCCTTCTAAGTAAACATAGCTGTTTGCTACAACTAAATTCCTTTTTATCTTATACAATTGGTTCAGCAAAATTCAGCATCAGGGAGAAATACTGTCAACGTTAAAGCAGACTTTCTCATTCAGGAAGGCCGGGGCGGGGCCTGAGAATCTGCATTTCCAACAAGCTTTTGGGTGATGCTACTGGTCTGGAGACCACACACTGAGACGCACTGGAGTCAAGCATTGTTTTGAGATTAAAGGAAGACTTTGGTTTCTTCTGCCCTGATTCAATGTCTGGTCTTCATTAAAATCTGCAATAACAGGGGCAGCATGGCCACATACTCTTTGTTGCTGTTCCCGTTGAGAGGGGGATTATTTCTCTTTTCCTTCAACCTGGACCAGTTCTGTGATTGCTTCATCAGTAGAAGGTGGAGGAGGTAATGCTTTCACATGACGGGCAGCTTCTGCTTACCTCCTCTGGGGCCAGCTTCCATGCCGCAGGTTCGCCTACCCAGAGAGCCTCGAGGGATGGGTCAAGGCCATTGGCCAAGAGCCTTGGCTGAGCTCCCGGGCAACAATAAGCACCAACTTGCCAGCCACGTGAGTGAGCCCTCCTGGCAGTGGAGCAGCCTCAGTTTACACAACCTGGAGCAGAGACAGGGCACCCTGCTGAGCCCAACTTGCAAACCCAGAGTCAATAACACTGTTGTTGTTTGAAAATGGTTTGGGGCGGTTTATTTTTAGATACCCAAAATGCATCTGTCCGCAAGCTGATGGGGGCCCAGCATCTTTCTAGATATGTCAGGCAGAGATTTTGACTTTCTCCTTCGGGGTGTGTGTTGTAACATCTAAAGAACAACACAGTAGTCTCCCCTTGTCTGAGGTTTGACTTTCCATGGTCTCTGTCACACCCCCCACTCCAGGGTTAACTGCGGTTCAAAAACGATAAATGGAAAATTCCAGAAGTAAACAAGTCATAAATTTTCAGTCGCCTGCTTCTGAGTTGCATGATGAAGCCACTTGTCCCGCCCTGCGTGTGAATCACCCCTTTGTCCCGTGTCTCCAGGCTGCAGACGCTCCCCACCCCTTATCGCTCAGTAGCCATCTGGGCTGTCAGAGCCACTGTCACAGCGTCTCAGTGCTCGTGTTCCAGTCACCCGCACTTTACTTAACTCATGGCCCCAAAGCGCAAGAGTAATGCTGCCGCAATTCAGACGAGACAGAGAAGCTGCGAAGTGCGCCCTTTAAGGGAAAAGGTTGAATGTAGAGGAAAAGACAGTGCGTGTAGGGTTGGGCCCTACCTGTGGTTTCAAGTGTCCACTGGGGGTCTTGGGATGTCCCCCTTGTGGATAAGGGGAGAACTACTATGTCAACCAAGTAAGCCACGAGTGAGCCAGGGTTCATTTCAGAATTTTATTTTTCCATTTGGCCAGTCCCCACAGAGTTGGCTTTATACGGGGGCAAAATAAGGAACTGTCAACAAGGACATCATTTCAGGGTGTTGAAAGGTCTTTCCGTCCCTTAGCATATGATGCCATGGGGTCACTGCTGCCTCGTTTCCATAATTACGGCTCAGTGCCTTTGCCTTGAACAGATGAGCCATTGCTTTTACAATGCTAAGGACAGTGGGTGACTTAACATTTTAACGCTTAGTGGCCATTTACAGCTTAAAATCAGTGCTCTATTTGTTTTCCCCTAAGGGTGGCCATGTCCAGTTTTTCACAGTGGGCGAGTGTGGCCCCTGAGTACCACAGCCAGCATCCTTGTGCGTGTTCACGCAGGGACTTTGCTCTTTTGGTGGAGAAGCGAAGCGGCTGTTCTCACACTTGTGGCAGCCTCTAGTCAGAGAGGAAGAAAGGAAGTTGAAACCAGTCTTATTCATGGAATAAAGGTCATACGTGGAAGATTTACATTATTGTTTAAGAAACGTATCTCCAACTTAAAAAATGTGTGCCCAGAAGGGCTATATTTAGCAACTAACACTTACGGAAGTACGGCATGCAATTTCGTCAACCTCTATAACTTCTTCAGATAGACAATAATCAGTTTCGATGTGATCTTAGACGTACAATTCAGGAAAATAAAATATTGGTGTGCGTTGTAATATCTTCGCTCTGTGTTTTCATTACAGCCACAGAAAGCAAAGAAGTGTTCTAATAAGGAATGTTCTACTGAGTTTAAGAATTTATTGCCCAGAATCCCCATCGTGTCTAAGACACTGTGCCGTGCACAGCAGGGGGTTGAACAGTCCTGATGATCCCAGTGAAGTCTGGTTGGTAGAATAAACGCAGAATGAAAATTACTTCAATCTTGGACTCCTGGCAGCATCAGAAAAGAAGTACAACATGTTATAGGTTTTTAGAGTCTAGTTAGGGAGGCAAAGAAGCCTTTTTAAAGGATTCGGTGTAAGCACAATATTAAAGGAAAGATTCCTTACACTAATATAGCACTTTGTACCTTATGAAACAGTTTTACATGTATTATCTTATTTAGCTCTTGCAACATGTAGGGCAGTGATTCTCAAAGTATATTCCCCAGACCACGGGCGCCAGGATCTCCTGGGAGCTTGTTCGAAATGCAAACTCTCAGGTCCACTTCCACCTAATGAACCAGAAACTTAGACAAATGCACTTGGTTATGTAACCACCCTCACCATCAAGAAATAGAACAGTTCTTTCCCTTCGAATGTCCCCTCACACTGCCCCTATGCACCACCCCAACCCCTGGAACCAGAATCTTTTTGTTGTTGTTGTTCTTGCAATTGTGCCTATTCCAGGTGATCTTATAAGTGGAATCATATGGAATGTAGCCTTTTGAGAGGTCTTTATGTATTCTGGATAGATGCTCTTGTTTTTGCAAATGTGTTTTGGAATTAACTTCAGCAGATATTTGAACCCAGCACCTCACTCTCCCCTTGCTCTGTGATATGCTCTGAACCTCCCTGTCCGCTCCTGAGTCAGGATACTCTGTTTCACCTGGTCCATGTCTGTGGCAGGAGATCATCTCCAAGAAGCCAGCTAGCTCTCTCCCCTGATCTTGGAGGAGGGAATTTGCATTCAGCTTGAAGCTGGGAATCAAGGCCCCAGAAATGTTATGCAAAATGGTTGCAGGAGACTGAGGAAATAGGCTGGAACTAAGGGGATAGAGCTGGATACTTCTGAGCATGCTAAGAAGTGTTTTGACATCACCCATTTGTGAGTTACCTCTTACATCTTACACATACCATGGACAATTGGTAGACATTCTGGAATTGCTCATTTGAGGTAATACATAATGGTATAAGAACAACTCTATTTGTATATATACCAGTGACAATGTCACTGTTCTATCCAATACTGTTACAGCATAGAAATTCCTTTGAGTACCAAATTGTCTATTTTTGGTCCATTGTCTTGCCTTTAGTCACTGATCATTTTGAATGTTAGATTTTTAATGACCCCATGGCCTGAATCTCACCATCTTTAGTAAAGATATTGATGATGATGTGGGGTGAAATCGAACAATGAACAAGGGCTTTCTTGTGAAAAGTTAATGTGTTATTTTCTACGTGATCATTTATGTAACTATCTCCCTTGGCCATACTGCTACTTGAATAGTGTCCACTCAGATCTGTCCTTGGAAAAAAATGGAATAAGGCTGAAAAGTAGGTGACAAGCCTCAGTGCTCGAAAGGTCCCCCATTTGTTCTCCAGATTTTGCCAATTGTGTTGATGCTTTTAACTACCAAGTCCAGTGGCCAAATCTCACCCAGCGACGCTGAAAAGGCAGTGTGTATGGCGCCATCTGCTGGTCACTTCTGCTCTATGCCTGGAGGTGTTCCCTGGGCACAAGCACTTCGCTTCAGTTCAGTACTTACACGAATTTTTGTCGTGTTTATATGTATGAATGGACCCCTTTCTTGTGTGTGTTTCTTGGGCCAGAGTCTTGCCCTCAACTGAAGCTAGATGGAGATTGAATATGCTCTGTAGCTCTTACCAGCCTCTCTCCCTGGGCTAGTTCTTGCCTCTTATGCCTTCAGTACTTGGCTCGGATTTGTCATTCTGTCTCTGCCCTGCATAAGGGCCTTTATCCAGAGCACGGGGCCCTCCCCTCATCTACTGTCGGCCACACTTGATCGACCAATTTCTTTCTTCTCCATGGATCACACTTGTTGACTTTTTCTCTTTAAAGCTTTGCCAAAAACATACCACTTACTAGTTAAACCAGGGGAGATGTATTACATTTAACGAAAAGGTTAAACTGTTGGTACAGGAGCACTAGGCGCATCAGCGAAAGTGCTGTCTCAGAAGCAGGTAAGTCAGCTATCAGTACCTCCCTGGACATCACTTCCAGCTCCGCAGTACGGCATCGGTGAGTCCAGCCTTCACCCTCCAGAACGTGACCACACATGCGCAGTCAGACACCGCAGTCCTCTCTGGGACGACCTCCGGCGACCCCAGCCAGTGTCCCTGTGCAGGCCAGTTTTATGGTTTTTGCAGTCACTCAAACTGGCTCTTGGTTATTTATTTTTCTGTTGGTCTGAGTATGTGATCCAAATATTTCTCAAATCACTCGAAAGCAAAACGGGAGTAATAAGGTCAGATACTGATTGCATTTCAGGCACCAGTAGAAACCTGGGATTACTTGCAAGCATGGAGTTCCAAAACAAATGATTGTTTGTGTCATCCAAAGATCAGGACGTTGCATTTTTTTTAAAAAAAAACCTTTTATTGAGATGCCTCCATGATATCTCTCTCTATGAGATCCAGATTCATTTTTTCTGCTTTCGAGAGCCTTCTTAGTACCCTAAAGGGTATAGCGGGTATACCAATTTAGGGAATCATATTACCCTTTGGTCTTCCTCCAGGTCCTTCCTGGATGCAGCTACTGGCCGAGTTTGAGCCCAGGTCAGCCAGACCCATCTGCACACCCTGATATAGCCCACTCATTGGCCACTCCCACTGTAGGAAGCTGGTGCTGGGTTGGACTTCCCTGCCCTAACTCTTCCTGCTTTCCCTGTAAGTCTGTGCTGTAAAGGTCCCAAAGGACCTCACCATTTGAGACAGAACCAACAGAACCATCATTTAGCATCGGAAGGGGCACAGCTGCTATCCACTTGGTTGTCATCTGTCTCATTGTCTATTATGGAATTCCAGGGATCATGGGTAACAAAGGTTATTGTGCAACCAGAATTGAGTTCCATTTCCTTTCCTTCATACCTTCCTCCTCATCCCTTTCTTCTGGGGAAATTTTTTTTTGCAAGTTTAAAATGTTTGCAAACCATTTTTTTTTCTCATTTAAGATGAGAATAGATTTAATGAAGCCATCGGACAAATTTAGAGATACATTACTTTCTCCAGTAGAAGAAGAGGAGTAAGCAAAATGGTCCTGCTCTTTGGCGCTAAAATGTTCATATCTGGGCATATTTGTGAAATAGGAATACAGACACAGCTTTCTTCTTTTCATTCTGAAATTAGTTCTAAGCTGGCTAGGACAATGGGGACTTGGGGATCACTTGTTAAAAATTCAGTTCCCTGCTTTGTTCTCTGAAGATTTTGGGGTAAAGGTGGACAATCTTGTATTTTTTCTAAGCCAGTGCCCCAGATGATTCTTAGAGTCTTTCAAATTAGGGGAACATTGGTCTGAAGGAACCAAACTTGAATCTTACAGAGTTGTAGGATCTTGGGGGCCATCACTTCCCCTCATTTCCAGACACAGATTCTAGGGTACAGGGAACGCCTGGGCCTTGGTAAGATCATCCCGTGTCAAGAACCTGGCTCTCCAAACTCCTGGCGAGGTGTTGGGGGTTTTTTCCACCTGACTACACTTCCTATCTGAGTATCACCCTCATGGACGGATATGTTCAGTGTTCTCCTGGAGAACAGAGGAGGACGAACAGTCACATTCTTCTACTCTGAGAGAACTTTCCTTTCCAGTAATATCTACAGGCAGCTCAGGGCAACGCTCTGGCCCTGAAGGTGCCGTCCCAGCTTGGGCTGTTCCAGCCCTGAGTCAGTCCTGTGTGCCCACACGCAGGGAGAGGTGGCCGTGTTCAGTCTTGTCCACACCTTCTCACCAGGGCTTCCCTCGTCTTTCTCCGTGTCCGCATCGGGGCTATCAGTCAGATTTAGATTATGAATCCGGTGGGCAAAAGCTGTAGCTGATTTTATGTTCTGTGCACAGCCAAGGATGGGTCCCTAGGAAGTAAGGGAAATGGTACAAAATTAACTTTTTTTTATTCTTCTGACATCTTAACGGTGCCTTTAACAGAGTTAAAACAAAAAAGTTGACAGAATTGGATTTTAAAAAATACTCTGTGATAGAAACTCTGGTATCTACAAATTTTTGCAGGGATTTTTTTTTTAATCCTTGCCTGAGGACTCTTTTTCAGGGCTTTTAGAATGAGGTGGGGGGCGGGGAGAGAGAGAGAGAGAAACATTGACTAGTTGCCTCTCATACGCTTCCCAACTGGGGATTGAACCCGCAACCCAGTCATGTGCCCTGACCAGGAATCAAACCCATCACCTTTTGTGTATGGGATGACACTCCAACCAACTGAGCCACGCTGGCCAGGGCTGCAGGGAATTTTGATATCTTTAATGAAGTACCTCATTTACTTAAGGACATGTATGAATATAAGGGAAAAATAATTTACTGCTAGTGGAAAAAATCTAATTATGTCTTTTGAATACATATATGTATCACACACATGGTATAAGTATCAAGTAATGGGGCTGTTCATCCACTTCTTTTATTAAACAAATGACCCCAAGTTTTAATCTTCTTCAAAGATGTAGTCTTGGAAATTACCTTGTGAGTCATATTTTAAAAAAGAAACCAACAAAAACTTACCTCATATTTTATTTCAAACTTTATAATCCTGCATGATCACTCATTTTATTACTCAAAATTCCAGCTGACATTTGAAGGGATTCCAAGAATAAAATTTGCCTGTATAAATTTAAAGTATCTAAATGCATGTGTCACAGGTACTGGGGAAATAATACTTCCTCAGTGAGCTCAGGCTTCTGTAACCAAGTTCTATAGACGAGGTGGCTTACCCAACATAATTTGATTTCTCACAGTTCTGGAGACTGAGAAGTCCATGATCAAGGCCCTGGAAAATCTGGTGTCTGGTGACAGCCCTCGTCCGTGTTTGCAGATGACTGTCTTCTCATTGTGTCTGCACGTGGTGGAGAGAGGGATCATCTCTCTCTCTCTCTCTCTCTCTCGTGTGTGTGTGTATGTGTGTGTGTGTGAAATACGGGCACTAATCCCATTAGTAAAGCTCCCACCCTCATGACCTCATCAGGCCTCATCTTCTAACGCCATCTCCTTGGGGATGAGATTTCAATATACAAATGTTGGGGGGCATGACCATTCGGTTTATAGCAAACGGAACCCTACAAACAGAAGACCGTTCTGTAACAAGATAGCAGGGAAACTATTTATTACTAGGTAAGCATTCTCAGATTTGTATCTATGTAAAGCACAGAAGTGATTATGGAGTCTGGACAGAAATGCTCACACATTTTTACAGTAAATACAAGAAAGAATAATTGAAATATCCAATCTCCATGAGAGGCAAATAAAAATGCGCCTCTTGTTTGCCTCCTATGTGCCTCAGGAGAGACTGTTACTTTTGGATGGATGTGCTTGCCATCACGCAGGTTAGACCTGTGACTTTGCTTTTCATTTTATTTTTATTTATTTATTTTTCCTTTTGAAATATTTTATTGTTTATGCTGCTGCCATTGTCCTGCTTTCTCCCCCTTCACCCCTTCTCTACCCAACCCCCCTCACTTCCCTAATCGCTCCCCACACTGTTGTCCATATCCATGGGCCCTTCATATATGATCTTCAACTAATCAAAGAATATATATGACTTTGACTTTCTGTGACTTTCACCTTCTTTCAGTCAGTCTCCCCCTCCCCCATCCCTCCTTACAGCTGTCAGTCTGTTCCACATTTCTATGCTTGTTCTAATTTGCTCATTAGTTTATTTTGTTCATTAGATTCCTCTTATAGGTGAGATCATATGGTATCTGTCTTCACCGACTGGCTTATTTCACTTAGCGTAATGCTCTCAGTTCCATCCATGCTGTTGTGAAGGGTAGGAGCGCCTTCTTTCTTTCTGCTGTGTAGTATTCCATTGTGTAAATGTACCAGTTTTTTGATCCACTCGTTTGCTGATGAGCACTTAGGCTGTTTCCAGAACTTGGCTATTGTAAATAGCTCTGCTATGAACATGGGGATGCATAAACTCTTTTGAATTGGTGTTTCAGGATTTTTTGGGTGTATCCCCAGTAGTGGAACCACTGGGTCAAAAGGCAGTTCCATGTTTAGTTTTTTGAGGAAACTCCATACTGTTTTCTACAGTGGCGGCACCAGTCTGCATTCCCACCAACAGTGCACTAGGGTTCCCTTTTCTCCGCATCCTCCCAGAACTTGTTGTTTGTTGATTTATTGATGATAGACGTTTTGGCAGGTGTGAGATGGTATGTCATTGTGGTTTTAATTTGCATTTCTCTGATGGCTAGTGATGTTGAACAGTTTTTCATGTGTCTATGGGCCCTCTGTATGTCCTCCTTCAAGAAGTATCTATTCAGGTCCTTTGCCCATTCTTTAATTGGGTTGTTTGTCTTCCTGGTGTTGAGTTGTATGACCTTGCTTTTTAAAAATCAAAACTTCTGTGACCTCTTAATTTTCAAGGAGCCATCCTGAAGAGGTGAGGGCAGGAAGTTATCCACATCTCTCCTCAAAGAAAATCCTATTTTACACGTACACTCCCTAGCCTGTTCCCTGAGAAATGTTCTAGCTGTGATTTGAGCAATGGCTGTATAATTGGAAGAGGTATGTTACCTGCTAGGGTGATTATTTTGAATAAAAACACTAATGTGATATATAAGTCTTGGTTTATTTACTTAAAAAATTAGTTCCAGTCACAGATTGCATGTGGGCTAAATTGCTAAATGTGAAAGCTCATTTAAAAAGTCATTTTGCTGAGTCACTCATCGGTGAAAACCTGAGGGAGGTAATTAAACTGTGGAAGTTGGAGACAGTGAGAGCAGATGACTTGATCTTCTTACCAAAAAAAAAAAAAAAAAAAGACAGCAGTGAGGACGTGGCTTGAGGAGCCCAGAAGGCGGGAGCTGTAGAGATGCCTAGGCGTCAGCTGGGTTGTCGTAAAGACGCGGGGGCATCCGCACACCACACGCCCCTGACACTGAGGAAGCGCTTCTCCTACATTTCAACGCTATGGCTTTGATCACTTAACAGCTGAATGTAAGCTGTGAAGTCAAGTACCAAAGCTACAGAAAACAGAAGGGGAGGATTAGCCATTGAAGAGTAAAAATTAAAACTTTGTCTAGGTAAAAAGCGACCTGGGAGGCCGTCTCTTTGTTACATGGATTATTGTTCTTCCATCGGTCCAGTGCTTCAGAGCAGCTCTCGCCAGCAGAATCTTCTGTGACGATGGAGATGTTCTATAGCCGCGCAGATCAGTGCGGTACCCGCTCACCACGTGGGGCTGCTGAGCACCAGAAGTGTGCCAGTGTGAGTCAGGAACTGAACTTTTAGTTTTAGTTTTAACTAACTTAAACGTAAATAGCCACACGGGCTTCTATATTGGATAGTACTTTGGTAAAGATTCCATACTTCCACAGTACTTAGAAAGTAGACATACTTTTTTTCTTACAAGTGAATTTTGCTGATTTGTTTTCTTTTCTTACACAGCCACCTTGCTTCCTGAGAACATAGAAAGTACCAGTGTTTTCAGCTTCCCTTATTTTGCTTAGCCCCTGAGTCTACAGCATACAGGCCACCACACTCCAGGGTGGGCCAGGCCACCCTCTTGGGACTTGGTGGTGCGCACACTGACCAGGAGCTCTGTGAGCGGACACACTGTAACTGACAAAGAAATCAACAAGTTACCTTTGTCCCAGTCACTGCCTCTCGTGACTTTTTCTGAGCAGACATTGGGGGGAGGGAGAGATGACAGTGTTACTTGCAGCATTTGGGTGCAGAACTTTCATTGCTGAAGCCAGCACAGGGGCGGTGGGACTGTCTTTCAATGTAGGTCAAGGCTGGAAGGGGACTTCCTTTATAGATACAGTTTTTCACCTGCCGTGAAAATGCTTGCTCTTTCCTCTTCATTGGTTTGTGAGTTTTAAGATCTCTTCCAACGCAGGCCATGTGTTCAGCATATACAGGCAGGATGAAGAAGCAAAATATAATTGCTTCCATTTCAAATCTGGCTGGCTTTATGGATAGTCCTTAAACCAACTGGAAGGACATTCAGGGGTGCTGTGGTACAATGTTTCCGTTTTCCAAACACCTGGGCCTGATACTCAGGGAGGGGAGGTGGTTTGTTCAAGGTCAGGGTTGGACGGCTGGTCCCTACAGACCCTAGATTTAGTTGATTAACTCTCAAGTTGATTTGCATTTGATTATATATTTTTAATCATTAAAATATGATCTATTTGACCAGGGGGTAGAATAACCATAAAGTCATCCTAATCTCCAGAAATGGGAAAAGACTTTTGCTTTAAGCTCTCTCAGGTCCTGCAGTAGGAACAGTTTGCCAGGTCCGTAGCCCCGCTGGGTGCCCTTACTCCCACCGGCATCAGCGTCCTGATCAAAAGCCCCAGTGCCAGGGCTCCCGCCCAGTGTTGGGGAATTAAGTCAGTAAACATGACTTGAACAATCCAGAGAGTCCACCCATCTCCAAGATGACTTCTTGAGCTCGGCGGAACTTCTGAACCATAGGGCAAGCCTCACCTCCTTGCGTGACTGTTGCTTCTTAGGGCTGAGCAGAGCTTCTCAGGAGCCCCCACTGCACTCTGCTAAAGCAAGGAGAGGCCTGAGCCCCGAGAATGACTTTGGCGGGAATAATCCTTCCCAACACTGCCTCTGATCTCAGCAGAGCTGCTCTCTGCCCACTGCTTCTGTGAGTTTACGACAACCTTCGCCTGACTCCCCTTAGTGGATTTATCCTCTGCATCTATTTCTCCTAAGTTCCTGTTGCCTCTTTACTTTCCTGCCTTGTTTGCGGCCACATCCCTGGGTTCATGTCCTGGTCTAGCCCTGTGCTCCTGGCAAATCCATCTTACATTCTGATCTACTGAAGGGTCACCTTTTTATTCAGTCTTTCTCTGCCTTCCTGCCTGCCTCTCTGTGGCCAACCCGGACAGTCTGTTTCTGCCACAGAAAGCAGATTCTGATTCCCTGCCTGAGCTCCAGTCCCCATAAATATTTTTCTAACACTTTTCTGGGTAAAGAAGAAGGAGGACTGCCTTGTAAGTGGGTCTCTTTCTTTTTCCCTGTCCTGGCTGCTTGTCAGGAGGGCAGAAGGTGAGACTTGCAGACACTTTGGAACAGGCCCCTGGGATCCTGGGATCACGGCATAGCCCAGTTTTGCTGAACAAATGGTAATGTTGATTCTCATTTGCATATATTCTCGTACTTCCTTCCCGCCCCCACTCATATATGCATTATTCTAATTTGTCCCTCTGGACCTGGAGTTAAAGAAATTTCTAGATCACAAAGCAAGGTAGGCGGTGAAACAGAAATAATTCAGGTGTTTGCATCCACTGAGTTTAGAGGCTTCACACTGGGCTTCTCCATACTGTATTTCCGCAAACTTGTTACAGCTGCTGCTTTCACCATTTCAGTTAATACCAACACACTCGACCACGTTACCGAGTTAGAAGCCTCTGACTCATCTTCTGTCCCTCTCTCTGTTCGCCCACTCACCTGCAGCTGCCACCAAGTGTTACTGATTTGATGCTCTAAATACTTTTTCAGTCCACTTTTTCTCGACGTCTTTGAGCAAGAGTCAGGGTGGATTCCAATCTTTCCCATTTATCACCTGGACAATTAAAATTGTGTCCCAACTGAGTCTTCCCTCACCACACCTACCAAATTAATTTAGTAAGTGTATTTGCTGCACTGCTTTCAGGGCAGCGAAGATTGTCTTCTACAACATACGCTTCAAAACTCGAAGTTCCACTCCCCTCCTTAAAGCCTGTATAGCCAAGAGGGGTAATGTCCCAGTTCCTTGTGAGGTTCTCTCAGACCTTATTTACAGCACCTGCTCATTACACAGCCTGGGCTCCATCAAAGGATCTTTCTATATGCCTTTCTGAGCCTTTGTGCAAAGGTCTTTTATTATTTTTTTTTACAACCAAAAGGCCCACTTGTTGTGCCCAAAGGACTCCTCCTTAGTCTTCAAGGTGCAGCTCAAATACAGCCATGTCCCTTCTGTGTATCTGTCCTTATTCCCTTCACTGTCTTTTTTGTATCTTTTGCTCTCATCACTATGTGCTACATATACTTCCTGTTCTGTTAGTCTAACTCATAGTCAGTGGGTGGGGTAAAGACCAGTTTTAATCTTGTCACTCTTTATTCCATTTGCCATTTTCCGCTCTATCACATCAGCCTTCAGAAGTGTTGGCATAGTGTCTAATAAGTATTCAGTGTGCATTAAATGTTAATTTTTCACCCACTCCCAAACAAGTAAAAGTGGCCATCGTTTATTTAGGGATTCCTGTGTTTCAGACACTTTGCTTCATGTGCCTATTTGAATTTTGGTATTTCTGTCTCTTCTTTGTAAGGACACTGAGGTGTCTTCTCTGTCTGCCTTTTCTCCAGGATATCACAAAATGATCCATCAGTCAATCTAACACATTAATTTGCCATACATTGTTTATGGATTCTACTGGGGGACTGTGTCGCCCTTCTCGGGCATGACATTATGCTATTCATTAGGACCCTCCAAGCGCTCCTTTCAAATAATGCCCCTGATGGCTAGTTGGGGTGGTTCAGTGGGGTGCTGGAGTCAGATTGTACTGGTTCCTGAAAGTCGATGGTTAAAAATATTATAAATTTTATTAGCTGGCTATTCAACTCAACCTTTATTAAAATTAAATGATATAAACTTATCAAACAAATTATATATTAAAAGTTGTTTTCTAATTATTTTCCTACATTTTAGTATTCACTATACAGATTATACCTTTATTGTACCTGTATGGTATAAATACCATATGCTGGTGCGCTACTGTGTATCTCTTCCCAATTCAGAGTTTAGTGATATCACATTGGCCATGGTGAGAGAGTTTACAGCATAGGAATTGGCACACACTGCACCTCAGGATTCTATTCCCACTCCTCCCCTGGTTATTAAACATTTATCAGAATATCATTGGGATGGGAGCATATTCAAAGATGTTACCCTGCCAATACACACTGATATAGCCATAGTGATCGTTAAAGCATAAGAATACCTCTGTACTGTTCGGCAGTAAAACCTGCTGCTCCAAGGCCCTCCAGGGTCCTCCAGCTGCCTGCACCATCTAGTCCCTTCATTGGGACCTGCCCACGGACTAGACAGTGAAAGCGCAATGCCTGGCCCAGCGGGGGCCTCCCAGACTCTGACCCTGCACCAACCCTTTCCAGCTCTTCGCTGTGTCGGGCACAGTGGAGGGACAGAGGAGAGCCCATTTTCGATGGGGAGTGACTTTCATGGGTTGGCAAATTATGACCAGCAAACAAATACTTGTACTGACACACAGCACCGGTGCAAACCCATCAGTCTTCATCCTTCTCCGGTGGAAGAGGCCCTTAGTGCCACGCAGCAGCCTACCCTGTACAACATACCCCAGGGGGTCGCGATTTTCACCCAACAGGTTGATTGTCGGTCTTGGCCGCATATTTGCGTCCACTGAGGATCTCTTGGGAAACTAAGCACTCCCAGGCCCCAGTTAAATCAGAATGTATTTCCAGGGTGAGAGGGGTGATGGATTGGTGCCCCAACGCCATTATTTTTGAAAAGCTCCCTGGGTGATTTCAATAAGCAGTCACTGATCCAACACACAGAGTGAGGTCAGAGGTTAACAGTCCACCCATCTTGGTTGGAGTGAGAGCTTTACAGTGCACCAGCTGTGGGACAATGGGCAAGTCAGTGCCACTTTCTGAGCCTTGGGTGCTATGTCTGTGCAGTGGGAAGACTAACAACCTGCCTCACGGAATGCCATAGAGATTACACGAAAGTGTAAGTGAGAGCAATTTCTGCACATCAAAGTTCTAAACAATACAAGGCACTTGGCTGCTACGGCATCCTTGCTTTGTCCAACGAAGAAGCTTGTAGCCAAGTTGCATGTATCTGTGTTCCAGTGCTTTTGACAGACTAGCCAAAAATCCTCTGCCCACACCTGGGGAGATGGATAGTGCTAATAATTTTAAGCACACCTGGTACAATTGTGGGATCTGGTTTGAATGCTCGTCGCCTTCCAATGCTGTGTTTGAAAGCCAGCTAAGACACTGACCTCGGCAACATCCCGGGGCAGGGAGCCCCAAAGGTTAATTACAGTCGGCTGCTCCTGTACCATCTCTAATGCCCTGCTGTTACAAGTCACCTTGTTCTTTTCATGCAACAGGAAAGCCAATCACTGCCATGACCTTTGCTTCTCTTCCCTTTATTTTAGAAGCAAATACACTTTAGCTTCCAGGATTACACAAGTAGAAAATTGTGAAAACAATGTTCCAGTTTCTTTGTTTGCTGAAATATGCAGGATTCTGGTGAGAGGCTTATGTCTGAGAGTAACAGATGAGAAGACTCACTATTTAACTTTAGACCAGCCTGGTCAGAGCCTGAGCCCTGAGTTTTTTGTCTCATGTACCAAGGCTTCAGTGGGGTAGAAGAGGCAGTGGCCTGCCTGGGAAACCCAGAAAGGCCACAGCTGATATTCAGGAACAAGCCATTGCGTGCAGGAGAACCAGCTGTCCCAACACCAGAAAGTGATGTCACAGGTCTGAGAAGAGCTCTGGCAGGAAAGAGCCAAGTGACAAGATTTTTTCCCCTCTCTAATTAATTTTGGTTTTCTGATTAATGCATGCTTATAGTAAAAAAAACAAAACAAAACCCCAACACAGAAAGGAATAATACATCTAAAGTATTCATAATTATAGGTAACAGATCATTATTTTACATTTTGGAGACTATTTTTGAATATATTTTTTGGCAGAATTTCTGCTTATCACATAGTTTTCATGATTTTCTTCAAATAGTAAAATATTATGAACAGCTTTGTGGTGTCAGACCAAACATGTTAATGTTGCCCTCTCTCCCTCTCTGCATGCACGCCACACGTACGCAGTATGCTAAGCACCGTGCTATATGTTAATTTTTAATTAGAGCCATGTTGAAAAAGGGGGTTGGCTGTCAGGATTATCACTGAATTCCTGGCTGGCAGAGATTGGCAGCACTCATCTGAAAGCTCTTCTGCGCCAGGCAGGGTTCGGCTTTGCATCCACAGTTATCTCACACAGCACGCAGCATACTGTCTGCATCACCTTCTGCTTCTCATCTCGGGAAACCACACGAGGTTAAAAATATCTTCACCCCAAATGAGATCAGCTAGGAAGCAGGTCTACCGGCAGCTCTGCTCGCAGCGTTCAGTGTCCTAGCCAGCTGTGAACGGGGCCTGCGAGCAGGAGCTGGGAGAAGGCTGCCAGGGTGTGTGGCCAATGCTTCCAGTGTCGTCTATTAGCAGATGTTCACCAGCGGGTTAGAGGAGGGCCAACTGCTCTTCAGGTGACTTTTAGCAACCACAGGAGAGGGCCCATAAACAGCCAGGCTGGCCAGCCATAGAATCACCAACCTGGAAGAGTCAAAGTAGCTTATCACTGGGGTCAGTTTTTGCCTTTCCATGTGGGACAGAGGAGACTCTTCAACCTGAAGCAGTGTTAGGGTACCGAAGGCTAACGGTCCTTCCCTTATTCCATGCCAGCCTGCCCACCTTTCCTGGTGTGGGATCCCACCCTGCACTGACTGCGCCCAGCACAGGCAGCCTTGGAGGATACCCGGCGCTTCCGCAGCAGGTCCACTCACAGATTCCACTCACAGATTCCACTCTTGGGTTGCACGCTGTCATGATGTGTCACCCAGAAACCAATGGACACTTTTTAGGAGGGTTCAAGATTACCCATGTTCTTTTAGGCTTGATGCCTTCCTCACTACCCCATGGATATATGTTTATTTATCATCTGTATAATCAACAGTTAAAAGAGATTTACAGAATGTCTGTTAAATACTCTGGGGAATGCAGAGAAATAGAGGGTGTGGTCTTTACCCTAAAGAAGCTTCCATTCTAGAGGCATAAAACAGATGCATTTAAAACACAGCTGCTGAGGCGGAATATGACTGAAGAGAGATTTACACAGTGTGTATGAACAAACACCTGATCAGAGGGGAACTGATGAAAACCAAAGGGGTCTTCAGGGCTTCCTCTCAGAAGGGGTCTTACCTCCATCCTAACGAATGGATGAAAAATGCGGTGGGCTGGGGTAGGAGGACAGTGGGTAAACGGGGGTAGAGGGGCAGGATGTATGTTTCCACATAGAAATGAGCTATAAATGTGCTGCATTCACGAGACAATGAAAACAATGAGGCAAATCTGTGGCGGAAAGATATGTTGATTGCTGTCTACACACAGTGAAGACTGTAAAGAAGGAGGGGAAGACACTCGCAGGACAGGAGAAGCTGTGTTGCAGGGAGCTGTTGAGAGAGAGAGAGAAAGTAAATCCTAATGATGTCTTTGTGATGGATTTTCTGGCTTTATTGCTGGTAGTTACAATTCAAGGGTTGAGTCTCTCTTGGTATTCAAATATGGTGCTGATTCCAAATCTCTGGGCTTGAAATGATCTAGAATAGAGTTAGAGAATTTCTAGTTAATCCATTTCATACTCCAAATGTAGAAATCGAGGACCTAAGAGGGAAAAGGACTTTTTCTGTGTCATTAGGAATGATCCAAGCCCCAATTGCCTGCTGTTACTATAACTTGCTACTTCTGTCTTTGGTGAGCCCCCATCTGGCCACTGATTTTCTCCTATTACCATTTCTTATGTAAGCATGTAAAATAAAACTATTTAAATTAAAAATGTTAAATCACCAATGATCCCCCCTAAAATAATATACCTATTAGTGTACATATTACCATTTGATTTATATCTCTTCAATCTCTTTCTTTGTGAATATGATTATTGGGTACATAACATATATTTTATTCAGATGGAACCACATTTATATTTGCTCTATAACTATTTTTCTTACCTTCACTTATCATGACAATCTTTTCACCTCACCAAATCTAGACCTTTGTCTTCACTTTTAAAGGCTGGATTGCATTCTATTTTCTGTAATATTTGAATACAACATTTTATGGCTCTATGTTTACATTGCTAATGGTTCCAGCATATGCCCATTTATTTCCTCAGGACAAATTCCAATAAGTGGAGTTGCTAGATCAAAATGCCATGTGCATTTTTTGAGACTTTTGATACATATTGTCACAATGCCCTCTGGGAGGGCTGGAAAAATGTTCAGTCTCACTAGGAGTACAGAAGAACATGCTTTCTCCACATCCTCATAAACAGTAGGCACTAATATTTTCATTCTTCCTTTATAGTCCAGTGGGTAAGCCATTTTATGCTCTTTCTGTTTTAATTTGTATTCTTTGATAACTGGTGAGGTTAAAGATTTTTTTTGTAAGTTCACAGGCCATTCGTAGAATAGAAATATTGTCTTGATTTTCCACGACACACTGACCTTTATGCATCCCATTAAAGGCACTAAAAGGGTGCACTAACTAGACCCAGGAAACACACACTAGAGATTACATACTGCATCGCCTTCACGGTTTTCTGGGGCTCACCCCTAAGCGGAAAGAAATGATCCCACATGGACAGCAAGGTGCCTTTGCATTCCTAAGGCTGCACAGGCACCAATTTATACCCAGAGTTAATACCCAGAGTTAATAGAATACTAGACTGGTTTTTTTTTTTTTTTTACTATTGCCTGAACATTACCAATTATGTTTTAAAACTTGACCAGGTCCCATGGAAGCCCCTCTGACACAGTTAATTTCCAGTTCTCCTCCTCTACAATCACTTGAATATCATCCTCTTTGCCAACTATAGCCAATTGCAGCTGATCAACTTTTCTCTAAACATTCTAAATTGTGTGCGTGCAAAATAATAGTCACCCCATCTTGGTCCAGGAAGGCTTTGCTTACTTAGTTTGGACATCACTCTATATCAAATAGTCACGGTGTAGATGTACACAGTACATGTAAGTATACACATGTATCTATTTATGCCTGGAGGCTGATTGAACACACTTAGCTCATGAAAGTCTCTGCATTGTCTTTGTTGTTCCACTTTCCTGTTTGTCTTGTGAGGACTCCATGTCACAGTAGCACCAATGTGCAGGCTGGCATTTTAAAACCGCTTGGTGGCCCAATGTTTGGGGTGTGTGAGGACTAGCAAATTGAATGCAGAGGGATGTCTTCTGGCAGATGGACCCTGCGCCCTCCTTCTGGCCCCAGGAATAAGTGCCAAGAAGATGAGAGTCACAAGAAGAGGATCCTCTTCCCCGAATTATCTGTGGGATAAGAGTCTTGATGCCACAGTTTTATTGTTGTTCTTTTGTTTTAAAGAAGAAATGAAGGAGATTTGGGTTCCACACTGGACGGACCTGCAGACAACAGGTAATGCCTTCTGTGCCACTCACTGACTTTATAACTTCCATCTCAGTTGCACAAGCATCTAGGAATTTAGATTCCACATGTGAGTGAGATCATGTGGTAGTTGTCTTTCTCTGACTGGCTTATTTCACTTAGCATAATGCTCTCTAGGTCCATCCATGCTGTTGCAAATGGTAAAATTTCCTTTTTTTTTTAATAGCTGAGTAGTACTCCATTGTATAAATGAACAACAACAAAAAAAACAAACAAAATAGAAACAGACTCACAGGAGACAGACTGACAATTGTCAGAGAAGCAGGGGTTAGGGGACTGGGGGACAAAGGTGAAGGGATTAAGCAAAAAACAAAACAAAACAGAAAAACCTCATATATACATATAACAGTATGGTGATTAACAGAGGGGAAGGGGAGGAGGGTATGGGGGTGATAAATGGTGAGGGAAGGGGATTTGACTTGGGGTGGTGAACACATAATACAATATACAGATGATGTATAATAGAAGCACCTGAAACCTATATAATTATTAACCAATGTCATCCCAATAAATTCCAATAAAAAATGTAAAAAAAAAATCTGGGGATATATTGCAGCCTTGCCATTAGCCATTGCTGTATTAGAGCTGAAAACAAACCAAAACGAGGCTCTTGCTTCTCTAATCCCCTCACCTAGAGGAGACAGCTCATCATATTTGGAGACATTGAATTTGAGTCAAGAGGGAGACTGAGGAATGTCAATCCGTCATTTTGGGTGGCATTTCTCTTTCTCAACTTGCCTCAGCTAGGAGTCTGTGGAGACTAGTTTTGACATAAGAAATGTCCAAATATGTAGAGAATTTTTAGAAGAGTTTATTTGAGCCAAACTGATGACAGGTGCCAGGGAGCAAGATCTCAAATGCTCTGGAGAACAAGTTTTGCAGCTTATTCCATGCATTTGAAATTAAAGAGGGAAGTAAGGACGATTACATGGAGGTGGGAAAAAGCAAGGTGGGAATTGGATTACAGGATAGTTAACAAGATTATGTGTTCTCTTGAGAGTGCTTATGATTTATTTCAAAAGTGTGTTATCCTAGACGCACAGAATCAAGGGACAGAGCTAGCTTAAGGCAAAGATAAGCCTTTGACTAAAGAAGTTACATGCCTGGGGCCTGACTACCCACCACGACCTGCCCGGTTAGGAATTTATGATCAGATCACCCTGTGAGGTTACTTTCCACGAGGCTCCCACCCGTTTTTTGTCTGCGCTAGGGAGGGATCCCGACAAGCAGGGAAAGATGGTTTGGAATAGAAAGGCTCCATGGTGCAGCCATGGAAAGCACTCTGCAAGGAGTGTTCCTGATTTTCTTTTTCTTTTTTCTTTTCTTTGGTTTCCCCAGAGTCAGAAGGTGATACAAGGTTTCTAGTGCCGGCAGTTTCATGGGAGGCCCTAGGAACACATGCCGTGCTGTGCTTCCAGCTGGGAGGAGAGTGACGTGGCAGGGAAGGCAGCCAGCACAGGGGGCACTGTGACACCAGCCACCACGCCTGCCGGCTGGACCTCAATCCCATGGGGACGTCTGGAAAAGGCCTCAAAAGTATCCAGGGAAAAGGTGTGAAATGGGGTATACCTCTGCACTAGTCAATCACCGGTTAAGAGCTAACCTAGGGAGAGGGGTGTTAATTTCCAGACAACTGTCTACATTATCTGCAGGCATTGGCTTGGCAGTGCCAGGCAACAGTCTGACCATCTTGAAGTTAGACTACCATGCCCCCACGTGGTAAGAAGTCCAAAGAACGTGGATGAGCCCCCTTCCATGGATTGGATACACTCTCATATCTTACGCTGAGATTAAAGTATTGTGAAAGGATAATGTGCTATGGGGTGAAAGGAACAAGCCAAACATGACGGATCTTAAGGTGTGGATGAGCCCCGCCCAGAGCGGTCGTGACCTTTGTCAATGGGGACAGGTACAGAGCAGAGACGAACAGGAAAGGAAGGAAAAGGTACCCTTGCTAATTTTATCCATTTCCAGTTGTTGAATTTCATTTGTCCTAAAGATGTGTTCAGTGAGAGAAACTGCAGATACCTCTTTCTAATGGTCTGGGGTAAGCTAAAGGTCAGGTTTGGGAGTTTCTATCTTTGCTCTCTCTGTAACACTGGATAATTATTTCTCCTGTGTTAACTGTCCCTAAATCCTCATTTCTGAAAATGATGTTCATTGACATAGAACTATCCAACATAAAATATTTTTTTCTGTAGTAGGTAACAAAGAGCAGTGAACTGGTTATAGAAATTCAACCATCCATATACCCCACAGATATTTATCCAGCACCAACTGTGTGCCAGGCAGTGTATTCAGCCTTAGGAATGAGAAGTAGTGAAGAGCTTGTTAGGAATTCACCTGGTGATCATTTAGAATCTGGTTCTGTTCTGGTGGAAGAAGGGGGAATAGGACTACTGACTGAGTGTTCATTTTGCCTGTAAAAGAGCATCTCCTGGGTACGAAGAGAGTGATGACATGCCTCTATTTTCTGGAGGACTCTCCTCTCCAAGCAGCACTCTGATGAAAAGCAGAATTTTGTTGAGTCTGCCCATGAGTGGCATCCTGGCTGGCGCTGGGCTCCAGGAGGGTGAAAAAAGGAAACATTGATTTGCCATGCACTGGGCTACATGCTTGCACATCCAAAAACGTATGTGTTGCTAGGGATTGAATTTGTGTATACTCCCCACCTCCACCCCCAAATGTATACGCGGAAGCCCTAACCCCCAATGTGAGGATGGCATTTGGAGGGGAAGCCACTGGGCAACGCTTAGGTTTGGTAGGAGTGATGAAGGCAGGGAACTCCTGTTGTGCTTTTATAAGAAGAGGAAGTGAGGCCATCAGCTATTCTCTCTCTTTCTCCCCCTCCCTGTCTCTCCCACTTCCTCCTTCCCTTCCACCTGAGGACAGTGAGATGGCAGCCATTCCTACACCCATAATCTGGGAGTTTCAGACTCTCTCTAGTTCCCCGAAGCGTCCTGGTGGTATTATAAGTTTATTTCCCTGTCCACTGATACAAGTCAGCTTGGCCCACTCTCCTTACTGGGAGAGCAAAATGACTCCAGCACTTAGTAAACAAATACTTATTAATAAAAACTATGTGCCAGGGTCTGAAGTCAAAATATTAAAGCAACACAGACCTGGTTCCCGTCTGCATCAGGTTCATACCCTGAGGGGGGTGTACCTGTGGGGGAATGCAGGCAAGGGGACACGCAGTGACAGACACTGTGTGTGCTAAGGGCTACACTGGAGGAAGTCACTGTGCAAGGCGGTCGGATGACGGGAGTCCCTACTTGGGTCTTGAAGGGGTGGTGAAGGAAGGATTTCTAAGGGAAGCAGCAATGAAGCAGAGACCTAAATAAGTCATATGAACAGGGTTTTACCAGGCTGAAGGGATGAGGAAGAGGGAATAATCTACTTAAGGGCGTAGTCAACTAAGGCACCAGAACCTGATGACACTCTAAAGGTCAGCAGGGGACAGATCACCAGGTGTCTCCTGAGTCATGCTAATGATTTCATCCTTCAGTCTGAGGTGACTGGAACCCACTGAGTTATTTGGGGGAAATGCTGGGGGGCAGCGAGTGCACAGACACATTTGGGAACAATCACTCTGGCTGTTGTGTAGAGATTGGGGTGGAGTGGGTAGAGAGTGGGGACTTGTTTTTTTTCTTGTAGGTTTTTTTCTTTTTCCCAAGTACATGCATGATGGTGGCCTGGGACAAGGTAACAGGAATGAGAATAGAGGGACATGGTCCACATTCAAGGTATATTTAGAAGAGAAAGAAATATGATCAGTAAATTTCCCATTGGTTACAGGAATGAAAGGCTGTTGGTAAATACTCTTCATGTCTCAAGTCGCTTCACACACTCCACTCTCCACGTCTCCGAGGGCGACACTAGAGGTACATTACCAGTGCGTTTGTCATTATCAATGCACTTTAAAAACTGTGTGTTCACATTCATACTGATGTTAAGGTTTAAATTTCAATTTAAAAAGCATTTCTTGTTCGATGTAGATACTGTCCACAGAGAAACTGATTCTCACAAACACCTTTTGTTTCAGTGAGGGGGTCTGGGAGTTGAAGAGAAATGAAATGCCTGCAGTGTTTGGGCAACAGTTCGGTGGCCTTAGGTCTCGGGAAGGACCCGTTCGCTTGCCCTTTGGACATATTTGCTCTTGACTTTGGCTGTTTCCTTATCAGAGACGCTTGTGACTTTGCAAAATGCTACACATTAGAAGCAGTGAGCCAAGGTTTAAAATCTGGGTATTTATCTCTTTTCGAAAGTCTTTGGTAGACAACAGCATTGGAGGAAGTTCATGATCGAAGGCATGCTATGGGAAGACCGATCAGAGACAAGTAAATGACTGCACATTTCACTGTGTGGTTCTACCAGAAAGCGAACTAGTGAAAGGGCAGAGTTATTCTGTTCCTTTGATGTCCTATGGGTAAAGGTGATGGATACATGGAAATCATTTTGTAATTTTGAAAATCTCTGCTTTTTCGAAAAAGAAATCCCACCTCCTTCCTATCAGAGTATAATGTGAGCAGACACAAGTGCCCTGTGGAGGGTTCTGTGCCACCCCCTTGTCACCACGAGTTTAGGGATTAGCACACAGGTCGCATACAGTAGACATTTTACAAATGAATAGAACGACTCCTTCTTTCATTTGTTCTGCAGGGTCTGGCGCCAATAACCCCCCAACTTTATCACAAAATCTTTTATTACAAAATCATCAGCATGTAATTCTGTCACATGACAATATCACACTCAAGCACACCCTATGACATTTTAGGTGAAATGTTCAAATTAAAACTATAAATTATCACACCCATATTGTCACCCCACCAACCACAGTCCAGCAGGTGTCACTTCTGCCGGGCCCTGTGCGATTGCTTCTTCACATTCCATGGCATTCTGTTGAATCGGTGGTACCCCTTAGCCTAAGCTACAACTACCAGTGTTGGTTTTGCTTTTGTCCTTGATAATAAGCCTTTTTAGTTAAAGCTTCTCCTAAACTAAAACATTTTAGTTTTCTTCGTATTAGTTGCCCCAATGACATGTTTTCTGATGTGATACGTAACATATTACATGCAGATGGGTAAATGATGGCTGTGATTAAGGGAAGGGTTAAGAATTTCTCTTCTGTTCTACTTCTCCGTCTGAGGTGTGCAGGGCGCTGGATTGAGCTCCTGTTCCCACTTACTCTTTGCCCTAGAACTTGTCATGTAATGTCCGTGGCCTCCTTGTGGGGGGACTTCTTCCTCACCTCATGGCCATCAAGGGCGGCCCTGTGACCTGACTTGGCCAGGGGCATGTGAGCAGAACCTCTGAAAGCCATTTCATTGTTTACCCGTCAATGTTTTACCCTTCCCCCGAGACCAGGCTGGGGGCTACTTCTTTAGACTAAGTCACTCATTCTTGATGGGGTCCTATCACCTCCATTGGGGTAAAATTGGTTGTTGTGGGGCAAAAAAGCATCTTTACCTGTAGAGCAACGATATATTTACAGTACATAAAAAGCTACATAAGAAAGGTTGGGAAGCACTGGCATTGATCTCAGGATGGGGAAGATGCAGGCAGCAAAGCCACAACCCACAGTCAGCCTACAGCTGATGTGCAAGCGGAGGGGGAGATAACACCTGTGGTTGTAATCCACTCAGGGTTTGGGATTGTTACCATGGGAATCCCTTGGCTTTAATGGCCCTAACAGTACTCGGGGCGATTTCATGGGCCCTAACTCCTGGAAGTTTGGTTCAGAAGGTCTTGGTGTAGCGTCTGGTGACACCTATTTTTGGAAAGCTCTCCTGTAATTCCGATGAGCATTTAGGTCAAAGTTCTATGATTCAATGGCACAATCTAGGCATCTCAGTAAATTGCTCTCAGATGTATTTTGTGTTCTGAGCTATTTTAAAATTAGCTGAGGGCTACAGCAAACACAAAGTAACAAAAAGTATCACTAGCCAAGAGGTACTTTGCAAAACCCACATGAGGCTGTTGTACCATTTCTCCAGCAGGAATTTCTGCAAGTTTATAGTTGTTTGTTGTTGTTTTCTGTTTTGTTTTTCCTGGGTTTGGGGGGCTGGTTTGGGAACTTGACTGCAGAGTCTTCGGTGCTTGGTTTCCAGCCCAGCGTTAGTTCTCTGCCCTCTGCTTTGCATCTGCCTGTGGAGACCGAACTGGGAATGGGAGCCTTGCCTCTGTTCTTGTTTCCCAACTGATCTCCTGCTCTGATTTCATTGCCAGTTGGGAGCCTGATTGGGTTCTGTTGCCTATGGACCCAGAATCTTCCAGGCACAATTCAAGAGTCCAAGGATCCAGAATCTTCCAGGTGCAACTCAAGAGCCCATGGCTGGTGTAAACCTGCTATGGCACTCATGATTCCTGTCCCTTGTCACCTGTGGCTGCTTCAAGGGCTGAGCACAGGAGCAGTTCTGGCCAACGAGATGTGAGGGCAACCATGTTGGGGATTTGCCGGGATCTTTTTCTCCTCCTGTCTAAGAAGGCCTTAGAAAAGTTTCTTTTTTGTCCTACTGGCTCACTTTCTGCTAGGGATGCTCATGGATGAAGATGTGATGGTCAGAGCTGCAGCAGCCACCTGGGGATCATATTGGGTTGCCCAAAAGTGTGTTACATTTTTTCCATAAAATAAAAGACACATTTTTCATTTTTACCAATAACTTTCTTGATTTGGATATTTTGAGTATGTTGCCTATCTCTTCTATTGGTTTCTAGTGGGTAGAAGCCAGGGATGCTGCTAAACATCTTCTAATGCATAAGACAGCCCCACAGCAAAGAATGATTTGGCCAAAATGTCAATAGTACCAAGAAACTTCGCAAACCATGTTTGACACATTCGATCAGTCACAGCACCTTTTCCTACACTGCACACATCTTTTTTTGTGTTTCAGTTGCATTTTTACCTTTCTTGAAATAATAAAGCATAACACACTGAAAATGTTGCCTATTTTCCTCTATCATCGGTATTAAAATGGCTGTACAAAAATTTGCCAATTTTGATAAGTTTTTTAAAAAATGCATGCTGATATGACAGCTGTCACAATGCAATGCAACACAACTGTTTTGAATGAAGTTAGACAACTAAGTGCTACTAGAGCCACCATACGGAAAAAACATAACAGACTTTTTGGCCAACTCAATATCGCAGGTGGGCAAAGTAGGTTTACAATTGTTTGTGTGGAAAAATATATAACACAAGAATAGATAATAATACAAGAATCAACTCTGTGTTTTGCATCCTCATAACTGTGAAGCTACTTTTGCCAGCCCCCATATAATACTGACATTTTGAAGAAGGAAAAGAGGAAAAGCTAGAAAATGTGTTGGGTCTTTGATGATGCCACTGAGATGCTGTTCTAACACTGGAATTTCCTCACTTACTTTATATGTGAGAGATTCAAACATCTTCGCTGTTAGGGCCACTGTGAATTAGGCATTCTGCAAATGCAGGTGAAAACACCACTAACGGATACAGACTTTCTTCTCCATAGACTTGCCACTACTCCTGCTTTTATGTACTTTCTTTCAAGTTCCATATCGTCTCTCCCACATAGTTGGTTCTTGTGTCTTGTTAAGTGTTTCATGCCTCTCCGTCTTGCCTCTCTAACATTTTGTAAGCTTCTTGTAGACAGGAGCCAAATTGTCTACTTGTTATTTCAAGTGTTCCACACAATGACTTCTCAACATGGAACAATGAAATTCTTGTTGACTGCCCGAATGAGGTTTATCCTACAATGTTAAGCACCTCAAGCCCAAAGTAGTAAAGTCTATTATTTGCCCACGTCACTAGTGTCCAAGATCAGCTGAAATCAGTCTTCTTTTCTTGTCATTTTGATATACTATGAGTTAACATAGGCAGACCCTGACATACATTGCATTCAGTTTCTGTGAAGGAGAGACTAATGCCTTTTGGGTGAACGTAGAGTCCACCTCGTTTGTTTGTTCCTTTTAACCTCTTTGTCATATGTTTTAAGGGACTTCCTTGGTCTGTACATATTTGAAACATTAACATAATTATCTACCTTAACATACTATATTTACTGCTAGCTGGGGACAAAATATTGAAACTCTCACTGGTTGCTCATTAAAAATAACACTAGTCACTCATTAACAGCATTGACCCAATGACATGTGAATACCAAAGACAAATAACTATAATTGCAACCAAAAGTGATTTCATAAACATGGTGATTCTTTTTTTTTTCTTTTTTTGAAATGCAAAGTGGTATGCATTATTTGAATTCACCACATAACTACAGGTTTAAGTGAAAGAGAATCATTCAACCAAATAAAGTAAAAATCCAATCTAAAGAGAGGCCATTTGGAATCAATTGGTACAGCGCACTTTCTGCTTTGAAGGATTGAAACACTTTCGTTACTGGCTGCAGAAATTAAACAAGGGGGCAACAATGGGCACGGACAGCTGGTAAGTGACATCTACCCTGCCTATCAGCAGGTACTGTCCTTCTTTTGGAACCATTCAGGGGATTGTCTGTTGCCTGGACAATGGGAGTCTGATGAAGCATTTCTGTAATCTGCCTGGCGGTTTTCAAGCTCCACGGAAGGCATGGAAAGTCAGGGAGTTTTGTGTGAAAAAAAGCTCATTATATACACATACTCATCTAGGTAGATGTAAATAATTATGCCTGCACCTCTCATGTGGAAGAGAGCTGCATAAACAGAAGCAAATGTAGTATAATATATTTCCCGATCTTGGGGATTCTCATGTACGAGACAATCACTAGGACATGGAATTAGGCAAAGGTAGCCCAGAGAAACCGGGAAGAGACAGTTCTGAGAAAGAAAATCTGTGCTTAAGTCAAAATGTTAAAAGCTGAGACATTTCTTCAATACAGGCAGACTGCAGACTGCTCCACAGCCTTTTCTCTGTTACTGGGAAAACCCTGCCAGAGGAAGAGGGCTGAGGTACGGAGGGGGAGGGAAAGACGGGGGTGGGGAGGGGCAGAATACGACTTCGCAACTCACCGCCCGGAAAGCCTGCTTCCAAGGTCTCTTAGAGAGTCTCAGACGTTTAGTGCAGTGGTGGTGCCTGCCGTCATGCGCGAAGGCAGCAAGGCTGTGTGGTTGATGAAATGCTGTATTTACCTTCTAAAAGGTTAACATCCCCAAACATGTACAGGACTCTCCTGGGCATGCAGGAGTGCCGGGGGAGGTGCCCTGCAGGTGAGCCCTGGGTGGGCCTCCCTCTCAGGAAGACATCTCTCTCATGCATTATAATAAAAACACTGATAAGAAGATGGCCTGCACAGTTTTATTGGTCATTATGCTTCAGTAAACCACAAATGCAGAAGACAGTCTGGGTAAATACTGTATCCGAGGAACAAAACAGGTGTGCGACCTGCGGCCTACCGGCCGTGTGCAGCCCAGGATGGCTGGGAATGCAGCCCAGCACAAAGTTATACATTTACTTAAAACATTATGAGATTTTTTTTTTTGTGATTACATGTTACAATGTATTTAATGTGTGGCCCAACACAACTCTTCTTCCAGTGTGGCCCAGAGACGTGAAAATGCTGGACATTCATATGAGAAACACAGAGAATCTGAGTTCTGGCTCGGACACCCAGGAGCTGAAGGACGTAGGTAAAATACCCACGCTGAGCCCCACTTCCTTGTTGTGGGGACCTGGGGGCCAGGTCTGTGACGGCAGAGTGCACAGTGCCAGCGGCACTTCTGTCCCCCCGGGGTGTAGGTGAACGGGCGGGCAGGGACGCTGGTGGACCGGGGTTCTCTCCGGGAGCCCTGCGCAACCGCGCAGCCGGGCTGGGGTGCTTGACCGACGAGAATGTGCTGAGTTTGGAAGTTAATCGGATCCAGAGAATCAATGGTAATTGACTGATGTCGCACGGATTTTGCCAATTCTGCAGGAGTCTTTGAAGGAAAGTCGTTGGGACTTTGTGTCGTTTCCTAACACAGAAAATGTTCAGGAAAAATGTTTCTGCTCTGTTTTCTAACGTGACACCCCTTCCGACTGTCTTTTTCTTCTGTGAAGCGCACAAAAGCATGCGATTCGAGCTGCCTCACTTGGTAGCCCCCTGCAGTTCTGAACACGCGTCACTGACCTGCTTATTTCAGGTTTACAAGAAACCTCAGGTACAGCGTTTTGCTGTTTCACTGAGGGAGCGCAGGAAGCGCAGACGTTCGCCCAGAGGCCCTGCTTACCAGGGACAGAGTGAACGGAGAGGTCTGGCTTTCTGCTCCCCACTGCTCTCCCAGCGCTGCTCCTTCTTCAGTGAACGCGGCGCAGATCTGGACATTTTCCTGTCCCGACGGTAGTGCAGATTCAGCAAAGTGCCACCCCGTCAGCTCCCTCTGCCACACTGTCACCGTGTGGCCTTCGCTTACGCCCTGCCCGAAGTGAGATTTATTTTATTTTGTTGGATTGGAGTTGCAAGTTTGACTAGATCGCCATCTATGCTTGCTACACAATTAAGGTAAATATTAGATAGATCAAAGACAATACCTATTTTTAAGGTCAGGTCCACACTCATCCTAATAGCATGACAATGGCAAACATTTATTTTCTGACTTTCTGGCTTTTGCTAAGTTCCCTCCCCCCCCATGTACATATACACTCATACACACCCCTGAATAGGCCACTCACTTGCTGAGTGTGAAGTGATTTCGGCCTTCTTGATTTAACTATGAAGTTTTTCCCTGAGGGGCAAGGAGATTACTGCTCCAAACTTGGGGCTCTAATCATACCAGCTCAGTGGGTATGGGATAAAAGGGGGCTTCTTATTCACCTTCTGAGTCTGGAATTCAAGGTCAGGATCTCTTGATTTCATTTCTTGCAATCTGTTCAGAACCACCTTGTACAGCAGGGTCTCCTCAATACAGAGGTATGCAGTTGTATGTGTTCTGAATACATTGGAAAAACAATGAAAAAGACAGTTTGGAAGAGAATAATGTCACTGTAGTATTCCAATCATTGCTTTCCCCCCAAACCAATCTCAAGATCAATCCATAGGACTGTGTTTCAACCACCAAAAAAGTCTGACTTAACAGTTTGAAATACAAAAACATGTTTTTTGGGGATAAACAAACAAAACCCCCCCACCAATTTTAACTCAGTAAATGAAGTTCTCTTGGTAGAGTTTGGATTATCTGCAGAAGGAGGAGAAGCTGGCTGCATCCCATCTCTGTATATGAAGATGCATTAACCCAAACCCCAGAACATCAGAATGAAATGTAGTCCTTACACCTGGCAATGGTCAAAATCAAGATAATTTGTGTACATGTATGTGTTTTATGTGTATGCGCGTGTTTATGAAGTTTGAAGTGTTGACAGTCTTTCATACCTGTTCACAGCTCTGCTACAAAAAAGCACCGTTTTGCAGGGTATCTCACCTGATCTTCCCATGAGCACTGTGAGGAAGACCCAGCCAGTAAAGTGGCTCTCAAATGTCAAGATGATAATGGTTTTGGTGATAAATAAAGAAAAGGGAAATCTTATCTGTAAGATTGTTTACCTACCACCCCTAAGCTCGCCTGTGGTAATAGCTTCATGCATTTTTACTGAGCATAACCTTTCTCCAGCTCTCAGTCTATGCGATTCCAGACTTGCTAACCCGGTGACTCAGGCTTAGTCAATGAGAATGCATCCAGGAATTTTTTAAAGAAATAGAATTATCTGGAAAAAGGTACATTCACCTTTCTGGATTTCAGGCACCAAGAACAAAGCAAGTTTGGGGCTGGCCAGCAAAACCTTGGTCCCTACATGGCCAGCCTAGCTGTGAATAAAGCCATCGGAGAGGATGGCCACCTGAAAGATGGAGAGAGGCAGGCTGCATCCCGAGAGCCTGACCTTTGCCCGCCTAAATGAAGAACTTTTTTGAGAAGGAGAAAAAGGTCACTCCTTTAGATCAATTTCAAATTTGGCAAATAAACACTGTTGGAGAAGGTCATTGAGAGGTGACCGCTGGTTGCCCTGCAGGCTAGACCCAGGCCACTGGAGGCTCCTCACCCCCTCCCCTGTCCTTGAAATGTACATTCCGCCCGCCGTTCCTGCAGTGGGCGGTATTTTCAAAGAAGGAGTCTTGAGGGAGCAATGTGTTGTTTGGGGCATCTGGATGGCAGACGTGACTAAACCCTGTTAAAGCGTCTATATGAACTTTTAAGATTCTGGTGGGCATGAAGATTGATTCATCTTGCAGACACCTAAGACAAGCCTTGTCAGTAAGTTCTCTTGCTTGTTGAAACTGCCACCTACCATTCTGGAGTGGTCTCTCTCTTTCTTCGGTCTTTCCTTGCCCTCTGCGTACAGCATTCAGTTTTAGATTTTACCCAGGGAACTCCCAGAGCTGCAAGCCAACACACACCTTTGTGCAAAGGAAAAGAAGCTTCTTCCTCCGGGTGGGTCAGTTCAGCCAGGATGCATGATTTGGAGAGTGGAGTGTGAACTGAGTATGTATATGCAGTGTACACACTGAATAATTATTTCTTGCATCCCTAGATCTAGTCATTCCTGCAGCCACTGTATCCCTGGACTTTGCCATTACATGAGGCAATAGTTTTTCTCTTTGCTCAAGCAAGGAAGAAGTTGCTTGCAATCAAATGAGTCTAACACTTGGTAAATGGAAGTCAAGTGCTGCAAGTATCGGATATTAGAATGTGATGTGGGCTGTGGGCTGGCAATCTGTATGTGTTCGGTGGTAGCTAAGTACATAGTTGAAATGGAGCTTATTGAATCTTGGGACTCCCAGAATGCTTTCCATTAAGACTTGAGTTTTAGAGTTTAGGTAAAATTAGTCTATGGCTTTAATTTTGTTTTACTTCCTAGCATTTTTATGCAAAGGTTATGCCTTGTTTAGAAAATCAATTGGGATGAATTTCAATTGAAATAGAACCATCTCACCCTTAAATATATGACCAAATTTACAAAGACAACTGTCTGGGATTAGCATTTTGACATAATTCATTGGAAACAATTTGTTTTTTTCAAAGGTCTTGCTCTATTCAATTTCTCTACTTGTTATTAAATAAAATTTTCTTGCTTATATTTTTGTAGAGAATTTTCACCATTCCTTATGTATTTATAATTTCACTTATTTCTGGAATAATCCCTGGCAGAAGTTTCCCTATTCATTATATAATTTTGAAGAACCAAGATCTGGCATTTAAGAAAAAGAATTTATACTATTTATCCCTTTAATGTTTTATTGCTTTTTTCTTTTAGCATTATAATCTCCTCATTTCTATTTTTCTTAGATACATTTTGTTGTAATTTTTCTAGTTTCTAGAGTTGATACTTTTTTATAACAATGAAAATTTTGGCTGTGAATTTTTGGCTGAATATAACTTTTGCCATCTCACTTAAATTTTGGTATTCGCAATATCATTACTTTCTAAATAGTCTGCAGTTTTAGTTTCGATTCTTTCTTTGAAGCAGAAGTAATTTAATTGCGTGCATTAGCCCTGCCTCTTTCTCTCTCTTGTTTATTTCCGCGACCTTTTCTCATTATGACATCATTCAGCTACATTGTATTCATGACACATAAGAGTCTCAAGATGTAAAAAGAAATTGGAGGAGAGTCTAGTCACAGACTGAGTGGATTTTATTGGATTCTAGGTGTTTTGAGAAAATATGGGGGCTGACTTTACCTGATGTAACACATTTAAAAAACGATTTCACCAGCTTTTTAAAGATGAATCCACATACCCAATATTTCTGCTTTTTTAAAATCTTTGCCTTCTCTCCATCTGCAACTTTCATCTTATTATCCTAAATATCTAAAATTCACAATGAATTGCTGGAGTCACTAATGAATAAAGATCTAGGAGAGACTTCTGATGTTTGTTTTTGTGGGGTTTGATTTCTTAATTTGGCTGCCCAGTTCTACAGCACCACTTCGATTATATCAATCATTTCAAATATTTTTGACTTCCCCCCTCAAATTCAGTTTCATTTGCATCCTCCTGAAATCCACCAGCCAAACATAAAAGTAACCTAAATTATGGGTACTTATATATCAAGTAAAAAATGAGTTTGTAAAAATGATTTTGTCTGAAAGTTTTCTGAAAACAATGTGGTTGAATAATAACAAAACTGTGTTATCTTTAAATCCCCAAATATGGCTGTTCTAGGGGTTCTTAAGTTTATGGTCCAAAATCATTAAGTTCTCAGATTTTCCTTATCTTTCTGCTCTGCCTAATCTGCACATGTCCTCTACACGTCCCTCTCCAACTATGCTGCAAGAGTGTTCCGGCCACGCCAGGTGCATCGCATCGTATGCACTATCAGTCAAGGGGACACCGCCTCCTTCTACGACACAGAATTTCCCCAGAATGTCCCTCGCAGATTTCCCCATTTTTTTGTCCAGAATGGTGTCACTTGTTTTTCCCTAATGCAGTCACCGATGAAGGAAAGAGGTTACATTTATCGGTTTAGAATTACCAGGATTCCTCCCCTTAGGTAAGGGCAAGGGGCCTGGCCTGTTCTAGGCACTGGTGTGGTTGATAATTGAACAAAATTAGGGGTGAGTTATCAAGGAGGAAGGAGGGAAAGTTGTTTGAGCTGCTAATAGTGTCTGCCGTGAGGAACACTAATTTCCCATCCAGAGGTCCAGAGGGAACAATAGATAAAGAACAGTGTTCTTAGGCTGCAGTGACTCTAAGAACCAAGATTTCTCAATAAGACAAAGAAAAAGAGAGATAAAGTAGATTTTGAAGTCCTCTGTTCTTCAGTGAAGTTTATTTCATTTCTACTTGAATAGTAAGTAGGTCTCTATAACGATAAACAACATATAGTTGGGTTTTGACTTGGCTCGATTTGAGGAGTTTTGTCTTTAGTAAGGAGTTGAACCAATTTAGATATATTGGAATCACTGGTATATTTTAGTTTTCTTCCTTTCTTTTTTAAAATTTAATTTTGTTCTGCTTTTAGAACAAATATTCTGTATTTCCCTATACTGTTATTTTTTCTTTGGCTTATGTCTTATTACCTGTACATTTTAAAAAAGCTCTCTTTATTTCTCAAAATGTGCAAATCAAAAGGGAAATACTAATATGAAAGAAGGTTAACACAATTTGGCTTCATGTACCCCCACGAAATGTGTTAGTCATGTGCAGGATTTTTTGATCAAAATTCTTTTTATAACTTTAGAAAGTATTTTAAAAATAATAGCTTTACTGAAACATAAATTACATAGTTCACTTTTTTAAGGTGTACAATCCTGTAGTTTTTTTTTTAGTATATTCACAGAGTTATATATTGGTCAACCTTATCACATTTCAGAAGAGTTTTATCATCCCCCAGAGAAATCGCATACCCCGCAGAGTCACACCCAGTGGCCCATCTTCCCAGCCCCGACCACCACTGATCTACTTTCTGTTTCTGTAGACTCACTTGCTCTGGATAGTTATATCAAAGTAACCTCACAACATACAGTTTTTTGGTGCTTCTTTTACTTAGCATACATTATTAAGGCTCATCCATGTTGGAGTGTGTGCCAGACATACTGCACCACTTTGCACCCCCACCAGCAGTGTCTGAGGCTCCAGTGCCTCCACGTGCTCACCGACACTTGTTTCTTCTGACGTCAGCTCTCCTAGTGGGCCACTCACCGTGGGTTTTGATGAGCCTTTCCCTCGTGACTAATAACGTTGAGCATCTTTCCGTGTGCTTATTAGCCATTTGCGTATCTTTTTGAAGAAGCCTCTGTTGAAATCCTTTGCCCATTTAACATTTGGGTTATTTGTCTTTATATTGTTGAATTGTAATAGTTCTTTATATATTGTTCATCCTGGACCCTTTTTTGGATATATGACCTGCCAATATTTTCTCCCTTTTTGGGTTGTCTTTTTACTTTGTTGATAGTGTCCTCTGAAGCCCACAGTTTCTAATTTTGAGTCCAATTTATTTTTTATTTTGATTACTTGTGCATTTGGCACCATATCTAAGAAACTATTGTCTAATCCAAAGTTACGGAGAATTACACCCATATTTTTATCCAAGGGTTTTACAGTTGTACTTTTTACATTTAGACAGGGGTGTATGTGCATTTGAAGTGGACTCTGCATCCTGGGTGCAAATACTCATTTAATTCACCGGCGGTCAGTATGGTCCTTCTACCCTTAACTGTGCCTGACTTCCCCTGGTCTGAAGAATGCCTATTTTACTATCTTTAGAGAACAAACCTTCCCTCTTCTGCCAGGACGGGGGAAGGAAGGGCACCCAACTGCCTGCAGCAGGGGATGGGGCACCAGCAGGGCAACACACCTAATGAATGCTCTTCTTTGTAGCCCTACCTCCGCCTCTACGTCAGAGGCAGCAGGTGCCACTGCTACCTTATTATCACCTGTGAATGCCTGTGGTATAAATTGGGCTGCTTCTCGGCTTCCCCTGCAATGGCTTTGGGATCCAGCGTGTTACTGTTTGGTAAGTTGGTTCTTCTCTCTTTACATTTTAGTTTAAAAATTGTGCTGCTGTCTTTTTCCCTTTTTTTTTTTTTTGGTCTTGAGTCCGAAATAAAAATCCACCCTGTAGTTTCAGTGAGAATTCAGAAGGGAGCACAAGTAATGTGTGAGTTGTCCCTATTCTGGTTCTATCCATTGAATAATTAGTGTCAATTCCTCTCGCATTATGTTCTTATGTTTTCTGACAGTCTTGGTTTCCAACGTTGCGGTGAGTCTTTTTTCAAAATTGTTTTTATGGATATCTCAGTGATAGGTTGATTGAGGTTGTATTGAATTCTCTAGTCAGAGGCCATTTGGAAGCAGACACCATTGATTTTGTTTAGAAGGCGGTTGCTTGATTGGATTAGAACCTAGAATTGGGGATGCTGGCTTGGAGGATGATATTCCTTAAGAGAAAAAGCCTTTCACTACATTTCATACAATGACTTTTCCCACCACCTGAGGGTATTTCAGTGTATCTGGGTCATCACGCATTCAGTGAGTGTGCCCAGGCAGCTACTTTTTGGAGAGCTTCTTTTATAACAAAACTCCTGAGAAGAGCTGTCTGTAGGTACTCTATAACGCTCAGCCCCTTGGTTGGTATCAGTCGGTTCCATAACTTTGAAATGCTGTCAGTAAGGTCAAGGGTCCGAAATGTGCAGCTCTGTCTCTGACTTCCTCTTCAAGTTGGGACTCCGTGAACCACCTCCTACTTGGATACCAATCAACACCTCAAAAAAGAGAACCTAATTGCACTGTGCTGCCTGTGCCTCCCAAGATTATTTCTATCTCAGTAAGTGACTCTTCACACATACCCTGTTGCTCAGGCCCAAATCCTAAGAGTAATTAGTATGTAATTTGTATAGTGTTTGACCCAGGGTTTTTCCAAGACACGGGACTTTCAGTGCTAAAAATAACAGGGAAGTCTCAGGCAAGCTAGGATGCGTTCAACACCAACTCCAAGGTATTAAATTTGTGTTGAATAAGTGAATGATAGTTTCTTAACTATGTGGTATCCCAGAGAATCACAGTGTAACCGAAGTGGCCACTTTAAACTGGTGGTGAACTACAATCTGTGTCCCTGTCCCCTTTGTACATTATAAAGCCAGAAGGAAAAATGTTGGAAAAACTGGAACTTCACCTGGAAGAATAGTAACCAACTACTGTATTAGGAGGAGAATTCTGAATTTGAAACCACTTATACTATTCCATTTTTTTTCAAATTTACGTATTTTTTCACTTAACATCATCAATAGGTTCTGAGACTGTAAGCAAAATGATGTATAATGAAACCAATTTTACCACAGGCTAACTGATACAAACGAGTTAAATTCTTATGGCATTTCATCAACGTTACAATGAAATGACATTGAACAAAAAGGTGTTGTTTGAGGTCCTGCTATACTTGAAATTTTGTCCTATGCATCAATTTATGACTCAACAAAGCACTATCTGTGTGAAAGAGATTGTCTAATGTGGTCCTTGTGTATTATTAGAGTTATAATTGGGTGAGGATTATTCTTCTTGGTGTGGTTAAGTAACATAGCAAAAACAATTATATCTTTATTTTTTTAGGTCAAATTCATTGTTTTCTGGTAACAGAAAATTAACTTTAACTGGGAAATGAGCTCATTAATAAATGATAACTTAGCTCTGGGTGCCCAATTCTCTTCTAGACACGGAGGATAAGACAATGAATAAGACAGAATGTCTTATACTCCATTGGGAGACTCAAGATAATTTATAAACAATATGTAGGTAAGGCAGGTACTATGAGGCAACGGAAATTGAAATAAAGTATCAGAGTGAAGGGGTAAAGGAAGTAGTATGAAGGGAGACGGAAGAGAGTGAAGGGAGCTGCTCTGTTAGGTGCCAAACAGCCTCCCTGAGGAAATAATAGTTGAGCAGAGACCTGAATGAAATGGAGGGGACCGTGCAAAGGTCTCGGAAAGGAGCATTCCGAGCAGAGGGAAGAACACGAGCAAAGCCTTGCTTGGGGAACAGAAATTTGGTCTAAGGGAGCTGGGGAAGGGTAGAGAGTAGAGGAGGAGGCAGGGGAGGTAACTGCGGTCAAATCACTGCAGGCCTTTGAGCTGTAGAAAGGGCGTTGGAAACACAGGGTCCGGAAGAAGTAAGGCCTGCTTGAGTGCGGTTGGTAGGGTAATAATATGGGTGTGATAATTTATAGTTTTAATTTGAACATTTCACCTGAAATGTCATATGGTGTGCTTGAGTGTGATATTGTTATGTTGCAGTATTACATGCTTATGATTTTGTATAAAAAAGTGGTGTTATTTGTGCTGGACCCTGTATTTTGTGTATGATGAGAAGCCAGGGGAGGGTTTTGACCCCCCTGGCTTCTGCATGGAGAATAGACAATAAGAAGGCAAGAGGCAAAGGAGCCAGGGCTGCTGGAAGGCTCTTCCATTATCCAGACGAGAGATGCTGCTTTAGATGAAGACGGCAGAGGTGAAGGGAAGTGGTCAGAGCACACCTCTGACCAAAGGTGGATCCAAAGGGTTTGATGACGAATTAATTCTTGGTTAAGAGAAAGAAAGGAATCAAGTATGACTGCAGGTTTTTGGCCTGAGCAACTTAGGATGAATGGATTCGCCGTTCGCCTGTGTTGGAGACTTGGGGGTGGTGGGGAGCTGGTGTATCTCAGCAGGGGGACCGTTCTCTTTTGGACACAATAAGCTATTGGATATTCCTATCAGGTGTGTGAGGGGAAATGTTGAGCAGGGCGTTAGGTACACAGATCTGGAATTCCAGGGGCCAGCGACGTGAATTGGGAGATATCAGTGAATAGACAGTATTTAAGGTTGACATAGGGAGATACAACCTAGAAAGTTAAAACACTGGGACTTGGGGTGTTATAAATGGAAGGCACTTTGAACACATGTTATTTAGCAAATATTAATGATACATGCTGTTGAAGTGTTTATTAAAGTAGCTAAATAATAATCCAAACAGAGACCCGGCAGTGGAGACTGAGAAAGAGGAGCAAGTGAGGCAGAAAGAAAACAGTTGACATTGGTAAAACTGAAGGGAAAGTGGTGTGAGCAAGAGGATATGAGCAGCTTTTGTTAAAAGCTGCTGAGAGGTCCCCTTACAAGAGGCCCCAAAATGCGAAGCCCCTGGAACAATTAAACTGGACAGTCTAAGCGGGGTTGGGGTGGGATGCAGGGGACAAGGGAGGCATGTGCTTCAGGTTGAACAAAGGGCAGCCCAGTTACAGGTAGTTAAGGCTGAGATTGTAGGCTGGGGATGAGGGGAGGACAAGGTCCTCGGCTCCTGGGAGGCTGTGCTTTGGAGCTGGCAACCAGCACAGGCCTGGGAGAGCCACACCTGAAGTACAGTTGCCATGGAAGCTTGTGCAAGGGAATGTCCATGAAGGAAGCCCAGCCATCTGCAAGGCTTCCCAGTTCCAAATGGACAACAGTGGCTTTGGCAGTGAGCTGGGCTAATGAGATTCTGCTTTAGATGGAACAACAGTGTGGGACAAACGGTAAAACCTGGTGCCAATGGTGCATCTTGGGACTACAGCGATTGTGCCACTGCAGTTGTGGGCTGAACGATATCTTTTGAAGAATTGGGATAACAATGCTGGGACTCTATCAGGCAGGATCTAATTCAATTTTACCAAATGAAGGCATGTATGTTACTGACATTGTAGGTATGTGGCAGAGCAATCTGCCCCCAGTACACTGACATCTCTGCTCTGCGATTGTGTCCTCTTGGGAGAGCTTCAATGTTGCTTTCACATGTCTAAGTATGAAGTGTCATCAATACAGTTATTCTTGTCCGTGTCAGGTGACCTGGATTTCAGGGGCTGCTTTTCCTTTAAGATGATTCAGAATGATCTGCAGGAGCAGTCAACTGATAGAACTTCAGTTACGCGTGCATGACGCAGATCTACCTTCAATGATTGTGTTTCCTGCCAACACAGTCTTTCTACAGCCTTGTGAAAATGTCTGCAAGCTGTCTCCTATGCTCTGTTCTCCCCGGCACTGGATAAGGCCTCACGCGCACTGAACATGCCGGTCCCTGGGTGAAGCTACTCAGTGTCTCCATCACGATGAGTAAATGTGTATCAAAGAACTGTATAGTGATTCCCTCACTGGTGTCACTGTGTGGGTTGGGCATTGTCCCGCAAACCAAAAGGTTGCCGGGTTGATTACCAGTCAGGGCACATGCCTGCGTTGCAGTCCAGGTCCTTGGCTGGGTGCATGTGAGAGGCAACTGATTAATGTTTCTCTCCCTCTCTTTCTCTTTTCCTTCCCTTCTCTCTAAAAATAAATAAATAAAACCTTAATAAAAAGAGTCGTATAGTTATGTTACCTTGAATAATCCCAAGATTTAAGCGTAAAATTCACCTAAAGTGTGGTAATATAGATTTTCTGAATCTATCAAAACAAAGTGTTTTAGTAGCAGTGAGGAGGTTCCTAATGGCAGCCTTGGTCACATCGGTTGACGACCAACCTGCCGTGTTGACAAACTGGTGGCTGCTGGGATAGAGCTGTAGATGAGGACTGGATAGACACTGGATAGCTTGAACTTGACATATTGTCTCAAACCAGTGACTGAGCTGCTACTGCTCGGGAAGGGCACGCGGTGTCAGAAGCCTGGGCATGTCTAGGTCACTAAGTCAGTAGGTGCATATCTGTCTGGCAGGGCCACTTCTGGCGCCAATGGAAAGTTGGAGGGATCCATAGGAACAGATTCTGGGGCATCAAACAAGCTTTGAATGGCCTGTTGGAGTTCAAAGGCCAGGGATCAACATAGCTAAGTCAGTCAGTGGGGTCAGGAATCCAGGTAAGGAGACCAGACATTTGTTCAGAGTATCAGTGACAGGCAAGGGCATCTTTCTGAACCGTTTGGTCTCAACCATGGACTTTTCTCTCTTCCTTACGAGGGCTGGGAACAGTCCTTCTACGTGACCAGCCAGGCTAAGATTCACTCATCTGTTGATTCATGCTCCTGATGTTTGCGATTCAGCACTCAACACAAAAGACATTGACCTCGCTCTTCCTAAGCTTCTAGTCTGCTGGGTAAGATTGCCATGAAAGAAATATTTTAACATCGAGTAGTGAGGGGTATAGTAAGGCTGGGAAGGGGAGTGAGAGAGAAAAAGGAAGGCTGCTACTGCCATGCGGTTTGGGCCATGGACACCCCTCAGATGTGGCTTTAGGTTTAACTGCTGAGCTCTTCTCTCTGCCTCACTGTCCCTGAACACTCCTATCTGAGGTCACTCTGACCTGATTTGTGAGCGCAGCCACAGAGCTGTCCATAACTCGCTTGGCCCTGCCTGCTGTCCGGTGCTGTCCCATGACATAGCTCCACGGGGACAGAGCTCCAGCCTTGGGCGTGTGTTTCTCCAGCATCGCATTTCCTGTACCCGGGTGAGACTCTGGGAACAGGCCTCCAGAAACCACCTGCCTGAAACTCGGCCCTCTCTCTGGGCACATTTCATCTCATGCTTCCTTCCAACTTGGACGGACACCCTCCATCATGAACATGACAGAGCCATCTGCAAGTCCTTTAGATCAGGGTCCCCAACCCCTGGGTCATGGACTAGTATCCATCCATGGCCTGTTAGGAACCAGGCCACACAGCAGGGGGTGAGTGGCGGGTGAGTGAGCAAAGCTTCATCTGTGTTTACAGCCGCTCTCTATCACTCACACTGCCATCTGAGCTCTGCCTCCTCTCAGATCAGTGGTGGCATTAGATTCTCGTAGGAGCGGGAACCCCACTGAGAACTGCGCATTCGAGGGATCTAGGGTGCACACTCCTTATGAGAACCTAATGCCTGAAGATCTGAGGTGGAGCCGAGGCGGTGATGCTAGTGCTGGGAAGCGGCTGCAAATACAGATTATCATTAGCAGAGAGGGTTGACTGCACAGAGACCATAATAAATCAATTGGCTACAGACTCATATCAAAGCCCTATCAGTGAGTGGTAAGTAGAAATTAAGCTGCATCTGGTAGCAGGCTATACATCCACTGCCCACTCCCCCAGTCCATGCAAAAATTGTCTTCCACAAAACCGTTCCCTGGTGCCAAAAAGGTTGGGGACCACTGCTTTAGATCTACACATTTCTTTGGATAGGGACTGTCTGTCCACCTCCCCAGACCCTAGTTCTGGGAGTGACTCTTCACCTCAAATGGTGGATGAAAGAAATGCATATGTATGAGTCCATTTCCAGCTCATCATTTTCCATTGCAGACTTCCTCAGGGCGGGACTTACCTCCTCTGCGGCAGGCAGGATGACTAGCATTTGTTTACGATGTTTGATTTTAAGCATCTCCAGGGGCAATATGCTTCAGCAACTGCACTGTGACAGCCAAGTCCTGGGAAACAAAAGAATTACTGTGTTTCCTTGACAGAATCTGAATCTTAATAATATAATTTTGTCTTAGCTTTCCTTGTTTAAAAAATGAGTCTATATTGGCAAAATAAGAAAAAAAGTCCCAAAAGTTGTCTGAGAAGGACAAAAGCTCTTTGCTTATTTCCACGTATAAATTTTGACTTTTTTTTGTCTTGCCCTGGAGTGCTAAACTTCTCAAATTTTAATTTAGAAGGAAGTTCATTGGTTTCCTCCCTTATTTGGTGATCATCATTACCAAAAATAAATATCTGGGGCTTGTTAGAATAGATTTTCTGAGACAGCACATTGAATATTAAGGATAATAAACAGGTTCTTGTCTGGAAAGCAATCAATCTTTTTAATGGCCAGACTTTGAAATGATATTTAATATGAAGGAGAAATTGCTGCAGTGTTGTTTAATGAAATATATTTGAAATCAAATCAAGACTTACAAGTATGAAAAGTGAACAACGTGAACTATTTCTTTGAGGGCATACTCTGTACATAGATATTATTTGTCAAGTTGTTTTTATAATATTAAATATACATGTGTGCTTTGAATAGGCTTGTCAGGCTGCTGACGGGCAGGGAGCCGTGCTTCAGTGGGTGACAGCAGAGGGAAGAGGAGGAGCCGAGCATGTCGTGACAGTGTCCATGGCCAATTAGGGTGCATTGACCAAAGATGCATGCAAAGGACAGAAATGAAGGTTATAGAAAGACAGCAGGTTAATCTCTAGGAACAATCTCAGGACCACTTATCCAGTTCAGGACTCTCATTTGAGTAAATTGAGACCCAGCTGGGGAGGGGGATGAGATTTATATATGTAATGGTACGTACCACATACTATTATTGTAAATCACAATATACGTTCATTGGACATGAAGCGAGCAGTAGTCAGTTAAGCTCAATAAATATTTGTTGAGACTGCCTTCGTGTTACACGGTGCGCTAAAGCCTTAGGATACAAAGGTGAGTGGCATAGTGTCTGCATGGTATACAGAACAGCGTATTTGAAGAAATGAGGTATTATGATGGCTGAAAGTATTGACTTTCCAAAGCAGACCTGCCTGAGTTCAACTTCGGTTTCTAGCACTTACTAGTTCGTGAATCAGAATAATTTACTTACTACCTCTGTGCCTCGGTTTTCCCATTGTTGTGATACTGCCACCTGCCTCGTAGAGCTGCCATTTACAGATTTGTATGTAAAGCACTTGCATCTGTGCCCAATGCTTAGTAAGCAACAAGAGTTCCCGTCACTATTACTATACAATTTTAGCATAGTAATATCCAAAGTGGGTTCTGTGTTGAGCTTATAAACAATATTGAGGTATAGGAAGAAAATGTTAAGCCTTCTATTTCAGTTTTTTAACTTCAAATGAAGACATTGATCTTCACAATGTTGGTATAGAGGCGTGAGACCGGTGCCCTCACTCAGCAGTGTGGCAGGTGTCAGGGGTCACAAGAGTGACAGGCACTCAGCTCAGAACGTGGGGATCAGGTCACCACTCATGTGTTTGCCTTCCGCAGATTGAAATATATTGCACTTGACATAGGCTTGGGTAAGGTGATTAAGAGATTATTTAGTTTTTAAATTGTTTTACTCTGTAAATTTTTATTTTGATGTTTCAAACTGAAAGAAAAGCTGCAAAAATAGGGCAAATATTCACTGTATACTCTTTACTTGGTTTCATCAATTGTTAATGTTTTTCTCAATTTGCTTTATCATTTTATGTATTGTATGTATATATGTGCATTTTTCTGAATTGTTTGAAATAATCTGGAGATCTTCTGCCCTAAATATGTTACTATCTCTAAATATGTTAGTTAGTATGTATTATGGAAGAAAACAGAAATCCTCTTAACCACATTGTACACAATGATCAAAATTGGCAAAATGGCACATTGATATAATCACCACTTTCTCTTCCAGGTTTCAATCCTGGATCATATGTTATATTTAGTTTTTATGTTTCTTTTCTCCTTTAATGTGAAGGAGCTCGTCAGCTTTACTTGTGAGTGTGTGTGTGTATTTTTTAATTTTGACCCTGACATTTTTGATGAGTATAGGCCAGTTATTTTGTAGACTGTACTTTAGTTCTGATATGTCAGTTTTCCCATGATTAGATGCAGGTGTGCATTTCGGGCGGCAGTACCACCGAAGTGACAATCCGAACATTTCCAGGCACCATGTCCAGAGGCATGTGGTGATTTGCCCTATTGCTGGTCACGTGAGGTTTCATCCCTTGGTTAATTAAGATAGTGTCTGTCTAGTCTTTTTCCACTATAAAGTTACTATTTTGCCTGTTGGTTTTAAGTAGTAATTTTTGGAGAGATACTATGAGACTAAATATTTGGGTCCTCGAACTTCTACCAACTTGTTTTAGCATTAATTGATTATTTTCTAATGGAATAATTACTCCTATGTTTATTAGTTGGCCACCCACATAAGAAAGAACTATTATTTCTCTTATTTATAGCAGCATGAACTCATGGATTTCTATTTTTATGGATTATAACCCATTAGTATCATTTGGAAGCTGATACTGTCTCATATTTGGCTGGTATGTGACCCTTCAAACTGATTCTTGTCTTTTTTACCTTCCCACATTATTCTTTGAACATTTCTTACTGGAAAGAAATGAGATGTTCTGGGCTTATTTATCCCTTACCCGGCCTCAACCCTGGAATTAGCCTTTTCTCCAAGGAATCCTGATGTCTTTTAGTACAAAAATGGTAGCAGACTAGGGAAAAGAATTTCTCTGTCAACAGGAAATGCCAAGTAATTTCCCCCATCTTTCTAGGATATTAAAAAAATAACTGTCCTTTAAGAGTTTCTGGATATAGAAATGCCATAATTCAAGTTTGAGGTTAAAATGTATTTTTCTGAGTGGCCTAGAAACCTAAAAAAAAAAATATATATATATATATATTAACCAAGATACTGTTATTAAAAAGTCCCTTGCTGGACAGCTGCTTGAGTAACTGGCAGAGAAATTACATAACTTCTTTGAAAGGATGAAAACCTCAATCTAAGCTTCATAATATTCTCACGGATAAATCCTCATTGAATATGAGCTCACGGACCAGAATGATGAACCCCATAAGGAAACAGCCTTTCTTGAGTTAGAGTCAGCAAAAGCAGCAGAGAGCTAGATGTGACTGTGCCTCCTTACCTCCCCCAATAAAAACACTTCAGAATTAAACATTTTTAAAGTTTTTTTAAAAAGACCTTTAAAATTTATTTTTTCAATTACAATTTACAGTCAATATTGTTTTGTATTAGTTTCAGGCATACAGCATAGTGGTGAGACAATCATATACCTTACAAAGTGTCCCCTCACCCCACCCCTGATATTTCCAGTACCCCTGACACCATACATAGTTATTACAATATTACTGACTACCTTCGCTATGCTGTACATCCCATGACTATTTTCTAACTACCAATTTGTACTCTTTTTTTAATTGCTGTTTTATTAAGTTGTCCTGATTTTTCCTGCTTTGCCTGTGGGAGCAGGGGTAGGATGGTAGGCTGGGTGGAGGAGGGCAAAGAGGGAAATTTAAAAAATTCTTAGACATAAAATAAAGCATCAAAAACATAAGGAAAGAACAGGATGCTGTATTCTTAAAAACCAACCAACAAACAGGATTTGTAAAAGAGCCAGATTAGATTTTAGAAACTAAAAACACCTCTCACGGAAAGTAATCTGCTTATAAATTCATGTATTGACTTTTAAAATATAAATGAGATTAGTGAACTGAAAGATATATCTGAAGAATATACACATCTCATAAGAAGATAAGAAGATAACAACGTGAGAGAAAGATTCAGAGGCATGTATAAAAGAAGAGCCAGCATCTATTAATCAGAATTCCAAATGGAGAGAATGTGGGAGAGGCGGTGTTCAAGGAGAGAATGCCCGTGAAGTTCCAGAATTAATGAAAGACATAAATCTGTTCTATACATCACAGGGCAACTGCAGAACATCAAAAACAAATAGAAGATCTTGCTTGGAAGCAACCAAAAGAGATATTGGTTAATTATAGTATATAGCTGAAACAGTTAAGAAGCCATTTGAGCATTAAATACCCAGAAAACAAAAGGCACACTTCTATAATTTTGTTCAGCAAACTTTAAAGTCATATACTCCATCTGGCATCTTATAAAATTTTACCAAACTGAAGCACAGAGATGCGGAGCCCTGTTTGAGACTACTTAGTGAGTAGTGAAGGCAAAAAGCCACACGCCCCGGGGATACATTCTTAACTGTTGTGGCAAGAATGGCTGATTTACAAAGAAACTAATCACCAACTAAACTCATTTATCACTGAATACTTGGACGGCACATTAGAAAACATTGCTGATGCTTTGAAGAGACAAATTTTTAAATATAGAGTATGGGAGATTTTCTGTGTGTTTGAAGGAGAGTACATATCCTTTTAACAACTTTCAGTGTTTATATTTGCTAGATTGGGTTTAAATATTGAGAAAGATAAAAGACTAATTTGCAATTTAAAAAGATACACTGGACAAGACATTTTTCACAGTAAAAATATGGTTAGTATTGAGCGTATTTAAGTGGAGAACAGCTGCTTTGATTGGAATAAAAAATGAAATTTAAGTTCTAGGTTAGGTTTAGAGTGGACCCTGCATAGGAAACTTACTAACTACGTTAACTTACAGGCCAAACACTTCCGTGAACATGTCGTAGTCTGAGGTATACAGAGCCATAGGATGTCTTCGATGTAGTTAATTTTAGATATGAAATCTTTTAAAAATGTCATTGTGTGTAATATGTAATGAGATGTGTGGCTACTGTGAAAATCTGTTGCATCCCAGTGATTCATCGGTTACCTTACGGCAAAGTACTTAGACACCCCACTTATTCCTAGAAAGTATATATGTTCCGGACTGTCTGATACTTTTTATGGTGATGAATAGCTGTTTCCATGGTCGTGAATGATATGCTAGTCAGCAGGGAAATAAAAACTAAATGAAAAACTTTTCTGCCAGGTAAGGTGATTAAAAAAAACCTCACGATGAATAAGGAAGAAATAGATCCCTCCCCCCAAATAAAACAAAATAGAAAGACCAGAAAAATCCACCAATCCATACATGAGGGAGGTTAAAAAAAAAGGGGGGGTGTTTCAAAATGTTTTAATGGTTAGAATTTTTTTTGTAGACTTTACTGATTAGGTTATAAGAGCAACTTCTACAATTTTGAGGTGGTATTTTAAGCTCTAGAGTCATTAAAACAGGTATTGCAATAAAATGAACTTAAACCCAGACTTTTAAGTCATTGTATTACAGAGTATTTAACTGAGATTTTAAAAATATAATGAAGCACATTTAATCACATTGCTTTCTCTCTGGAGTAAGATGGCTTGACTATAATATTAACATTGAAAATATATGTAATTCTTTCCATGTATCTTTGAATGCTAAACATTCAAAATTAAACATTCTAAGTAAATGGAATACATTAAAATAGCCACCTGTATACATGATAGAGGGTTATTAAACATTTTATACTGGCATGACCTCACCTTCAGCGGAGGGAAGAGGGGAGGAATCAGCTTAGACATCGTGTCCCGTGGAGACGTCACAGAGGGACGTGACAGTACAGACGGAAGTTGAAGTTCAGAAGGCAGTCTTCCCATCGGGGTAGCATGACTGCAAATAGATTAGTTTTCCCAAAGTAAAGGGGGAATCAATCACCCAGCAAATTTTTCACGTCTACCCTGTGATCGACTCGGTCCTGTGACACTGAACCGCAGACCGCGGTTGCCGTTACAGAGCTGGAGTCTTTCCCTCCACAATTATTGGCTGAGCACCTTCTTCGGGATTTCATTGCTCTGAGTACTGGGACACGAGGCAGCTATGATACTGGCTCTTACGGAACTTCCTAGGCAAGGAGTTAAGATGGAAAACAATTGACACATGTAGTAGTTTATGCCAAAGAACCCAATGGATGGCACAGATGGTAAGAGATAAGTTCAGAGAAAAAGCACATTTTACCAGCTAGAAAGCTTGTGGAATTTTCCACATCTTCTGCCACTCTTCTCCTGAATTCAGGTCTGTTAACCATGCAAAGCTTTTCACACCCTGTTACCCTGACCTGGAACACTCTTAGGACATCTGGTTCCTTGTCATATCTCAATGGCTCCCCTTCAGGGAGATTTCTGACCAGCACTGTGAGGAGACATCACTCCATTGAAATGAACTGTTTTCTATCAGAGATGAATTTCTGTAGTTGGCTATTGCATATTAATTTATTTTTCTGTTTTTTCTTTTCCTCTCTTCCCTGTTCAACTAGGATGTGAGCTTAAAGTATAGAACTTGGCATAAAAATTGCAATTATTTATTTAACAAATGAAACAAATAAGAATCAGAACTGGATCTTGAAGGCGGGGGTAGAATCCAGGTAAATGATAAGAGAAAGTGGCATCTGAGGATGAGGAAACAATGGTCTCAGCGGAAAATATAGAGTTGGTATAATACAAGATATGTGTGGAAGACAGAGAAGGCTGGTTTAGCTTGGGTAGAAGGCTTGGAAAATTTCATGGCTGGCCAGGCCATAAAAATGGGAAGCTCAAGCCAAGATGTGGGAGATTTTGAATGCCAGCCTAAGCATATCACAAGGCAATTTGTATTTCATCCTGCCTATACTCTATAGGGACTCACCAAACTTTTATGGAAATTATAAATTAGGAAGCTCAACCTGACATGTCCCTTGGCACTGAGTAACTGAACACGTACAACTCTTGGTTGGTTGAGAATCGCCGTAGAGATTTTTGCCCAGACAGTGCCAGGAAGAGTGTTGGCTGAATGTGTGTGGTAAGGGGGAAGACACACGACTATTTCCGGCTATGACTCAATTGTCTGGATAGAGAGGAGGTGGGTGGTGCACTTGGAAATCCAGGATGTAGGTCCCTGTTTCCTTTTCTTCCAAATGTATCCTGCGCTGAAAGGCTTCACAGGGGGCTTGACTCTAGACCACTAAGTTATAGACAAATCACGAATCTTGGTGGAAATTCAGGCTCTGCCACTTATTTGGGATGATGGCAACTTAGAGTAACTTTCTCAGCTTCAACTTCTAAAACTACAGACTGGACAGAATAATACTCTCCTTGGGAGGATGAGCACTAATTTATCTTCACCACTGGCATGTTCTTACATAATAAACTTCATTCCTAACCCTTTGGTTCTCTCTCTCACCCCAAGGGTGGTTAAATAAGGTGTAGCCATGTTTCCTCTTTGGTACCTGTATAGCCGAACCAGGAAACTGATTGCCTAATTTTTTGTCTACAATTACAATAGTACTCTCAATACACTCAAGGCTTTTGCTTAGATTTCCCTATCATTTGCATATCTCTGAACCTGTCAAAAGGCAAATGTTTTCTTAGAACCAAGATATCTGGTAAACAAACTGTTTATGTGCAATTTTTAGTTGGAATTCCATATTTTTGCCTTATAACCTCCCAGTGCCAAAGAGCAGTTTTCAAATTACTTGTGAAAAATTGATAATGGATGAGTCATCTGTAAATTGCTGGTTTTACTTCAGTTGAGGCGGTGTGGTTTGAATCTAAATGGCCTGCTTCTGGGCCTCGCGCTCTGCAGACGCGTGGCTGATTTCCCTTAGCGTGTCACTTGCAGGGTTGGATTAGGTGACTTCTGGGTTGTCTTCCCTTTTGTGAGATGGTAGGGTTTTTGGAGGAACTGTATCTCCCTAAATTATTCGACAATTGCTGCAAAAAAATATTCTGTGCAGTGTGGGAGGTAAAACCACATGACCTCTAAGGTCCTTTCAATTTCCAAATTTTGTGACTAAATGGGTTTCATAGATTCTCACAGATAATAGCTACTTAAAGACATTGACATCATCCACTTATCCATGTTAGTAAAACTGTTCATTTTAAAGCTTATAAATATTTCAGAATATGCCAGAATTTCATCTCTCCATCCTTGCTTACATCATCCTTAGGTAATTGTTCCTTTACAGCCCCCATGACCTCTATGTAAAGAAAGTTATCCAAGGTACACTGACTACTGTCCTGAAAACTCAGGCCACAGAATCTTCATTCACATTTTTAGTGGCTTTGTGTCTTTGGAAAAATTGACTTAACCTCTATAATACAAGAGGGACCCCCTCCCCACCGCCCAAGCTGGAATTATCATCGGGAGGACGGGCTCCTTGTAGTACAGATTTCCCTCACTAGGTGAGTGTTCTAGGAACCCATCTGTACCTGTGTACCAGCTGGCATTGTTGTAAGAGGCTGCATTCGGCTTCAGTGAATTTGTTTTAAATACTCTTTCAACACGTTTACTCATTTCATGGTGGGTGAGTTACAAGCACACCTGCCCACACCACACTGAGTATTCAGCAGTATTTGACCAAAAACAGCATGACTCCGGTGCTCTACCCTCCCTATTCACAAGCTCTCACCCCAAGTACCTTTTTTTTTTGTTTGCCTGGATGAAAAAAGTCCTTAAAGGGAAACATTTTGCTGAAGTGGAAGAGGTGAAACAAAAAAACAGCAGAGACACTAAAAGGCATCAAAACCGATGAGCTCAAAAACTGAGCAGTGGAAAAAACATCACGATAGGTGTATTGCATCAAACAGAGAGTACTTTGAAGGTGACTGAAGTTTAAACATGTAAGAATAAATACACAATTTTTTATAAATAAATTCCAGTTTCTTGGGGGTCCCTCCTTATATCTTCTATGTTACCAAATACAGCATAAACATGAAATGTTGTCTGTCTGTTCAGTGGCAGGGAGACACACCTGAACTGGGACAATGACTAGAGTCTGGACACCATCAGTCTGTCCACGTGGATGACAGCACCCAAAGGACCAGACTGGCTCCCCAGATTGCATGCGAGTTAGAAAGGGTAGAGTCACGTGTAAGCCTCACAGAAGTTCAGAGCCTGGCTGACCTGGGACGTGGACACTAGTTTGTACCTGGTGTGATATTTACAGTTGTCCTTTTGTTTGTATATCAAGAAGTTTGTCCTTCAGCCCTGGCCGGCATGGCTCATTTAGATGGGCATTGTCCTGCAAATGGAGAGGTTGCCGGTTTGATTCCAGGTCAGGGCGCATATCTGAGTTGCGGGCCCTGGGCTCTGTCTTCATCAAGGTGCTGGCAGGAGGCAGAAGGTAACCAATTGATGTTTCTTTCCCTCTCTTTCTCCCTAAAATAAAATAAAATAAAAATTAAAAATATTTTTTGAAAAGGAAGTTTGTCCTTCAATATTTGTCTGGTCCCCCTCCCCACTTAGTTTTCACCAAACAGTGACCACCTATAGTAGAAGGTGAGCAAGCTGCTGGAGAGTATTTGTATAAATTTACTTTTGTATTTCTACCCAGTGCTTGATTCAGTACCAGCACATAGCAACACTTAAATATAGGAATGTTTGTTGAATGAGGCTTTTAATGAAAGCGGGTAAGTATAAAGAATAAATTGAAGTACCATTTAAAGAGCATTTACTGTATGGCAGTTATAGTGCTAAGTATTAACGTACTGTACCTCATTCAGTGGCACAAAATAGGAACTATTGTCATCTACTTCTTTAAAGGAGAAAATGGGAGAGAGAGAAGTTAAATATTTTTTTTTCAAAGTCCAAAGCTGCTGAGTGTGTCTTGGACTAGGTAATTTACTAGAGCTGTTCTCTTAAAAGCCTCACTGTAACTACTTCTGTGCAATTGGGTCCAAACCAGATGATCTGAATGCAGTAATAAATCATGAAGAAATGTCACTTTGACTCATACTCACAGCGGACACTGAAACTGTTCATAACTTTCTTTCCCCCTAAGCTCATAAGTAGCTACAAAATCAGCCTTAATCCAGTCGCAGCATTAAGTGTGTATATGTTGGGTCAGTCGCCCATTGGCCATCTCTGGAGTGGGTGTAAGTTGTGGCGTACTTGACCCCAGCCTTCACACCAGGACTTCTTCCCCCCGGACCGTAGCTGGCATTCAATGGCCTTTGGATGTCTGTACTTGGATATCTGACAGATACAAAACTGAAATGATTTGTCAGTCCTCTAACTCGGCTGTGCCTAAACCTCTTTTTAAGGTCTCTGACTCAGTTGGTTCAATGCCATCTATCCAGTTGCTCTTTTCCTTTCCTTGAACCCCTACCAGCCACTCAGCCACTGAGTCCCGCAGACTCTAAAATGCTACTATTTGAATCCGTTCCCTGCACTCTTTCATCTACTCGATTCGTTTAAGTCTTTATCAGCCACCAGATGGGTCTCTTCCCTGCAGGATCCATTCCTTCCACTCTTTCCTCCCCTTTCTGTTCTGGATCATTCTACCCCTTGGTTAATCCTCAGCAAGTCCCTGTCACCCACAGGATAAAGTCCATTTATCTCTCGTGTATCTCGCTGCTCCTCCCCCTTTTGCTCAGGCTAATCCTGCACCCACACACCCGTCTCAGGTCAGCCATGGCAGGGGGTTTTCAGTCCTGAAACACACTGAGTGTTTTCACAAAACTGTCCTTAGGACACTTCTCCCGCCCCAAATACTCGCCATTACGTCTTCTCCAGTCAACCACTCCTCTTGCTTTCAAGACTCAACTCAAAGAGCTGTTTCTGTAAACCTGTCTCTGGCCACTTTGGTTTATGAATCTCATGTGGCAATGTCATTTTAATTTGTTATTGACTTATTAATCCACCCAGCATATAGTACTTGGGCACTACACTGGTCTGATCAGAGAGAGCTATTAATAGAATGATCACATAAACAAATATAAAATTGCTCCTGCTATGAGGCAGAGATTTAAAACAAAGTGTAATATTTGATCATGCTCTGACGGATGAGCGAGACTTAGCATGATGAAGGGCAGTGGGGGAGGGCAGAAAGGCTGGGATGTTTATTTTAACAGCCCTGTGGCAGGGAGCATGGCCCTCCCGGGGTTGTACAGCAAAGGGAAGGGGGGGCCTCTTGGCCTATTCTGAGACTAGAGGAGGGAAATGACACAATTCGATTTGTATTTTGGAAAGGTCACCAGCTCCAGTTTGTAGGGCAGATTAGAAGTGTGTTGGACAACACATGGGCAGAGCAGCTGGAAGCCCTGCCAGTGACTGTGACAACGATGTCCATGAGAGACCTGGGGTGGTGGAGATGATGGCTGCCCCGGACAAGTGCACAGGCTGCAAATATGGTAAGGTGGCCCCACCAAGGACACAGTCGGCGCTTGGATTTAAGGGTGAGGGTTTAATAACCATTAGGTCTCCAGTGTGCATAATTAGGCAGATAATGATAGAGAGAACACTGGAAGGAGGACCCTTTTGTTTTAATTTTTTTTAGAGGTGGTGATGATATGGGAAGGGGAAGGATCTATTAGTTTTCCCACTGCATTCATTAGGGTAGGTGATGTGGGTATTTCTGAGATTAGCTGGTGAGCTCTTTGGGTCCAGGAAACACTTCTGGTTTTTACTTATAAACCCAGAGCTTAGCTCATAGGTTTGTTTGTCCAGTAGCATGGTTTTCCTTAAATTTAAAAAAAAAAATGTTGAGCACAACAATATTACAATAAGTTTCAATACCAATAAGACATAGTACAAGATTCAAAGAAATACACACAGCGGTATTATTAGTGTCTTTTCTTGCCAATTTAGACCATCAAAACTTAATCTAACCTTGATCTTATTTTTCAGCTTCACAATAATGCTTAAAAAATATTCAGAATTCTGATTCTAGTGTCTGATCTAATTCCGAGGGTTAGAGTTGGTTCTCAGCTACCTTCCTCTATCCCTTTCAGCTTCTGGCTTTTGACCTCAAGGCATCTAGACCACACTTTCTAGTCCTGCATCTTCTCACTTAGTAAAGCTCTCCTATTCAGGACACTTTTTTATGCTACAGAGTCTGCTATAGCAGTCCTTCTCCACCCACTATGAATGCCCCGAAGAGACGGCTTTTCTCTCTAAGAACTCCCCTGTCTGAGTTATCCTTTCACAGGGGAGGAAAGAGGAAGAAAGTTATGGTGACAGTTAAATGCACCCACAGACCCCTGTGGTGACCTTTTCCAATCCGAGCATCTCTCCATTATTTGACCCTTCTTCCTTTTGTGAAGATCCTACTTTTGGTTCCTCCCATCAGGCATTACTTTCAGCTCCCCCATCCTAGGTCTTCTCTTCCTGACATGTGCATCTTTTTGTACAGTTCTATATGAAATGTGATCAGCATCCCAACTTTTATAATCCATTTATTAATTCATTGTGGCCAGGGAAGGAGTCATGCAGAGCTCTCCCCCAGGGCATGTGTTCATTCTGAGCACCCATCCACACTGATGGAGAGAGAGGTTCTTTCATAAGAATGGGACTGATTTTGAAAATTATTGTGGGTAATCAGTGGGACAGAGCCATAGTTAGAAATGGCTATTTATGCCTGAAGGAGATGAGAAAATCTTCCTGAGAGCTGTCAGATGATAGATAATTTGAAGCCCCTTGAAATTATTTATTGGAAACAGCTACTAAAAACTCAGCCACCGTTTTCAGCTTGACAAGATGGGGTTGTTTCATATTTTAAACATTCAAAGGAAACAGCAGGAAAGCTGTCATTAAGAGATCAGTGAATCAAGCCAATGAGTGAGATAATTGTTCACGAAGAAGAGGCAGTTGAATGTTTAATGCCTTTTCAGTGATAGAGGATGCGAGCGGGTCGGCTGGTGGCTCATTCCAAAGTAAGCTGGCTGATGAAAGAAGGGCTTAGGTGGTGGAAAGCAGAAGAAAAATATCTTTGGGAATCGGGAAAAATTAAAACAAAATAACCCTGGATCACTTTTCTGATGGTAGGGCCCGATACAGCTGTGATAATCTGTTGGTGTTTATTTTCCTGTTCCAATAAAAATGAAGGGCTATTTGGGAGCGATTCTGTTTAAGTGGCTGCCTTGGAGAGACAGCCAGTGTTGAGCTCCGCTAATTGAACGAGCTATGGTCTTTTCAGTGGGACCGGAGGCAACTCGAAGTGGTAAAATAATTCTAAAATGTAGCACCAGCAGCAAAAGACACACAGAAGTAGTAACAGGAGGAGACTCAGGGGCTGCTGATCCACCGCTGCTAAACCGACCACAGAAAATTCTCCCATCCTTGTATCTGCTGAGGCTCTGTGGAGTGGTGGCAGAGTTTGAAGGGGCTCTCGGAGTAGAAATCCTATTTTCTTTATTGGTGTTCAGAACCAACCGAGGAAAAAGAACAGGAGTCAGCAGATACACTTTTATCTTTAATCCAGGTAAGACTCTTTGGGGAGCATGTCTTCCCCAGATGACAGAGGGCTGGCTTATACTGTGTCGCAGAAGGGAACTTAATCTATCTGGTGTCATGAAGAGTGGAAATTACAGGCCTGGCTTCCAGGGACTGAAGCTTTAATGTTAAGATTACTTGCAGGCCAGGGTAGACCAACATCCCCAAAGGAAGACAGGTTTCAATAAGAGATAGGAGCTAGGTTTAGCTGAGTTCTGCCATTCTTACAAAGTAATCAACTTACCGCATGGAGGGCCACTGGAGGCCAGAGGTGTTCTCTAAAGGTGGTCACTATATACAGGTATAGGAGATGGGGGGCTCGTGTCCCCACCCCCCAAATAATTCAGGCCATAAGGTCTGGTCATAGAGCATGTCATTAGTGGAACTATATATTCTCCACTTTTATTTCCTAAGGTTTTAAGCAGCATCCATCACACAGTGCTCCAGAAATCCTTGTGTATTGAGTTCTCATGTCCTCATTAGAGAAATACTCGAGGGCAAAGACAGCTGTCATGCCACTTTGGTACACAGTGTAGTACGTCACAGCTTGAGGTGCCTGGTGGCCTCTCAGCGAACACGTAGTTGGGCACTGGTCGGGACTCCTACTCTGCAGGCAGGTGGCTTGCGCTTCCCAGGTCTGTTGGCATTGAGAATGTGGACACTGCGCCCAGGTAAGCAAAGGGGCTGTGAAGTGCCCTTCTCTCTGTTTCTACTGGGAGTTATAGATTTACCTAAGAACCCCAGGAGAGGCTTCTAGGAGAAAGAGCCTGGGTCTGAAGCCTCCTTTTGATATTCAAAATATGCCTGATTAGGCAGCAGCATGCTGGGAACTATGCTGGAGAGAAACTTAATGTCAGGATAGGAAATCCATTTAATGACAGATCCCATGAAATAGGTATTATTACCTTTTACATATGCAGACACTGCAAAGAAAGGCTCATATCTTGCCACAGAGAACAAGGAAGAGAAGAATTATCCCAGGCAGGGCAATCTGGCCTCAGATCCTGTATTTTTAACCACTGCATTGTGCTGCCTCCAAACGGGGAGAGAAGCAATGCATACTTTCTTCTTATCATGTTGGCAGCCTGGTAGCCCACATACATTTGTCTTATGTGCTTTGGAACTTTATATAAATGGAATCAAATGGTTCCTGTACGCTGGTGTCTGACCTCCATGGTTCATAGCTGCATTCATCTGTGTTGTCACATGTAGTGGTATTTTGCTCATTTCATAGCTGCCTCAACAAATCATACGAACACCCCACAACTTATCAGTCCTGCTGCCGATTCCAGTGTGGAGGCTACTAGACTTTGGAAAACGCTGCTGTGGTTGCCCCTATGTGAGCATTTTGAGGCACATGTATTTGCCGTCCTGTTGGGTATTGGTTAGAAGTGTAATTGCTGACTCTCAGGGCAAGTATTAGTTCAGCCTGAGTAGAACCTGCCGATTTCCTCAAATGGGTGTGTAACAATGTGTACATTCCCCAAACACTACATGAGATTTCCGTGTGCTGGCCATCACGTGGTCCTGGCAGTCTCTCTTCCCTTTTATCTACAATTCTAGCCATTCTAACACCAATGTTTCTTACTTTAGTCCATGTCTCCAGATGATGGGTTATTTACGTGTGCAAAGCCAATGAGATATACTTGTAGTTGTTCCTCTCGGAGGAGAACTCTACACATCCTGGTAAGTCTTTAAAATGAAGTTGCCTAAGCAGAACTGATGAAATGTCCTCATCTACCAGAGCTCTTCATCCTCATTTGTTTTTCAGGATGCAGGTGGCCTTACTAGGATAAATTAGGGTTCCAGGCCAGAAGCCTAGATCAGATGGCTGAAGGTCTTTTGTAAAAAGATCTATGCTCTGGTATTACCCCAATGAGCCAGAATCTCTGGTTGTGCCTTTTAAATTCTAATGTTGTAATTCAATGTTACTTACTACTACTACTCTAACTTATTGTCCTTGTTGAATGTAAAATATTTTATTTATTTATTTTTAGATAGAGGGGAAGGGAAAGAGAAAGAGAGGTAGAGAAACATCAATGTGTGGTTGCCTGTCAAGTACCCCCTACTGGGGGCCCAACCTGGCCCACAACCAGAGCATGTGCCCTGACTGGGAATTAAACCAGCGACCCTTTGGTTCGCAGACTGGTGCTCAATCCACTGAGCCACACCAGCCAGGGCTCCTTGTTGAATTTAAAGGTAGATAATATCATAACTATTTCCTTGGGAGATTGGATGTTTCATTGGAAAAATTTGGGGCAAAACACCAGTTAACAAAGAGAAGTAGTGCCCAGGAGTTGGGGGAGACTCGGGTGAGGAAGGGGAAAAGCACTGATGTGAAGTTGTCCTCTTAGAGCTGTGATACCTAGTTCCTCACAGGCAGTGGCTGAGTAAGCTGTCGCTGTGTAGTGTTTGGGTCTCTGACAGTTCTTAGTACCTCTCCTCATAAGATGGTTTCCTATCCTGCCAGCCACAGTTCAGCCAGTAGCCAAAGGGGAGAGAGGGAGGCTTTTGAAAATCCTAGGGAGGAAATTTATTTCCTGCAGAACATCCTCATGTCTTATTTACTGTTTTGGTCTTTGGCTATAAGGTTTCTGCCAAGGCAGTGTGTCTTGGGAAGGTTATTTTATGTTTAATAGGAAGTATTATTCTGTGAGTGTCATACTTGGAGTGGAATTGGCTCTTCCAGCTTCCCTCTCTCCTCTGTGATCCCAACTTCCTCTGGGGGCTGAAACCTGAAAGAATTTGTTCAATTCACTAAGGAAGAAACCCAACAGCCACTTTGGGAGAGATGGTGCATTATTTATGTCTGTATCTTCCTAACCAAAATGTGCAGACATGCTGCTCACGCTGGCGTCATTCTCCTATCTTCCTAAGTAGTTGCATCTCAGTTGTAAAGCTAGTTGCCTCTGGATGAAGAATTTTTCCCTTTGTATTTTCCAGTTATTCAGTATCTTTTTGTGGATTAAATAATTTAACCTCATGTAGGCTTTTTCTTCTGCTTCTGAAAGATAATCTCTAACCAGGTGTGTCCAACCTGCGGCCCACGGGTGGCATGTGGCTCAGGATGGCTCTGAATGAGGCCCAACACAAAATCATAAATTTACTTAAAACTCTATGAATAACAATTTTTTTTTGTGATTGCCTGTTGCAATGTATTTAATGTGTGGCCCAAGACAACTCTGCTTCTTCCAGTGTGGCCCAGAGAGGCCAAAAGGTTGGACAGCCCTGCGACACTTAAAATATCTTTGGTTGCCTGAGGACCTCGTGTCATACTAGATAATGTAGCAATGTGATTTAAGGTGGGACTTTGGGTCACACAGTGTCAGCTTGACTTCTAGAGGGGCTGGAAACTGACATTGGGTATGTGGACAGTCAACTACGCCTCTGTGATGGAGCTCCAATAAAAGCTCTGAAAACTATGGATCGGGTGAGCTTCCCTGATGGATAATACACCCTATGAAATGTTACCCATCATCGCTAGGGCAAGCCGTGCTGCCTATGACTCCATTGGGAGTTGATAACTGGTAACTTTGTGCTTGGAGCTTTTCTGGACTCTGCCCTATGCATTTCTTCCTTCGGCTGATACACTCCATCCTTCATTATAATACACTGGAACTGCCAGCATAAATGCTTTCAGTGAGTTCTATGGGTCTTTCTAGCAAATTACCGAATTCCAGTGTGATCTTGGGCTTGCAAGTACTGTCAGAAGTGTGGTGATTTTGCAGACTCTTCTCTCTAACTTTGAATCACTATATATTTTTGGCCAAAGAGTCTCATTTTTTTTAGGGGCCCACCTGCTTCTGCTGGAGTTATTTCATAGCCATTTACATTAGAAAAGTTTTCCAAATTGTGAGGGAGTATGGAAGGCTCTCCTTGATCTCTGATGCATTCTGGGATATGACCAAAGGGTATATTCTATCCAGTTTAGTTAAATAGATCACTTATGGTATTGACTTCCCCCGCCCCCCCCCATTTGATTGATTAGCAAAGTTCCTGGCTTCAAGAAACTTTTAGTTTATCCCAGGTTGGAAGGTAAAACTAATATGTGATTAATTAATTCTAGCTGGTCTGGGGAGTTAGAAGAAGAGAAGCGAGATTACAGCACATTCGAAGATTTGGCACTGGAATGTAGTATCTGAGTCTTGAAAGTATAGTAATTATGGAGATCCTTTGTATGTTAGAGATTACATGCATTAATAAAACATGGGATATGAAAACCAGAAGGAAGGTGGAATATAAATACCCAGGGGTTTTCAATATACTCTGCAGACATGCCTGAGTTTTCCCTGAAGGGTGTGTGGAGGGCTGCAGGGCCCGGGTGGAAGCCTGGTTAGGCAGAGCCCATGCTGCTCCTCCTGGCTTCACTGGGAGCCCTCTGTTTGTTTGCCATCTATTTTATAGATGACTGCATTTTACAGAATAAGTCACTGTTACACACACACACACACACACACACACACACACTCGTAGATCTGAAAGTCCTTCAGCTTGGCTTTGTAACGGACATGGAACCACTGAAGAGTTTTGAAAGTGAGGTGACGTTTTTAAGACTGTTCCTCAGAGGATTTATTAGTGAAGCACAAAATGAACTATAAGGGGAAAGAAGGTGGGGCATCTTCTTGATGACCGCCAAAAACTGAATTAGTATAGTGAATGGAGAGGCCGGGCTAGAGTGGAGTCTTCTCTGAAGCGAGATGGACTTGCTGATGTAGGTAGCGGGCAGGCAGGAAGCAGAGTCATAAGGCAGCCAGTCGGAGAAAGACAAATACCATGTGATCTCACTTATGTAGACTAAAATGGACAAAATGAACTAATAAACAAAGTAGAGACAGACTCATAGACACAGAGAGCAGACCGACAGCTGTCAGAAGGGAGGGTGTTGGGAAGTTGGGTGAAAGAGGCAAAGGGATTAAGAAAAACCAAACACACAAAAAACAAACAACAAAACCTCTCACAGACAGAGCCTATAGTACAGTGATTACAAAGGGGAAAGAGGGGAAAGGGGGGATGAATGGTGACAAAGGAGACTAGACCTTGGTTGGCGGACAACACTATACAGACGATGTATTATAGACTTGTATTCCTTAAACCTATAATTTTATTAACTAATATCACCCCAATAAATTCAATAAAAATATATATTGTGAATAAATAATTGTGGGGAAAAAGCCAACTCTGTGGTGATGGGATAGCTTCATTCACAGACATCGAGAGGGCAGCCAGATGCTCTTTGTGAGAAATGACAAGGTTAGTTTTATACAAGGTGAGGGTAAAAAGCAGAGACACCTGTAGGCAGCTGGAAATGTGGAATCAAAGAGTTACGAATCTACTCAGGTGTACTCTGGAATCCATTAGGAAGACTGATGTTATGGAAGAAACGAGAAAAATTTCATCGATGAGTCAGACGCTTTAAATGAACTCAAATGCTTGAAAGATGGGTTTTAAATGCACTTGAATCGTGCTGCCTATGAAAAATGACTTACTGACACTGATGTATTAAAGATTCTTATGTTTTAATAGGAATGTTAACACTTGTGGCTTTTTCTTACCTCGGAGAGTTGAATCTTTATAAAATATTGATCATGTTATTCCATGATCAAAACATTTAGTTACTGCTTTCGTATCTGCCAAAATCAGGGAAGGCTCTTTCCCTGGATCCCTTTTTGTTTTAATTATTCAAACTGTCATGAGTGTAAAGCTCGGGAAACCAAGACAAAGGCTGGTCAGAAGGGTTCCAGATGCGCTTACTTTGTACCAAATGGAACGTGAAACCCAGTCAAGAGGCCAACTGCATGGCTTCCGCCCTTCCGCAGCCCGCATAGGTCTGCAGTTGCTCGGTGGCCCGAAGCACTTCTCCACCCCAACTCTCCTCCTCTGCCCTGCCAGGAATAGTTGTTTGCTTATTGCGAATGAGGGGATGAGGGGCTGTGCTAATGAAAGGGGTGGTTTCCTGTAGCCTGTGCGTGACCCTGGACAATGACACCAGGAGGGGTTGTTAGTTTTCTGAAGGCAAAAAGAAAAAAAAGTACTGCCACTTGAACCCAAGGTGAAAGCCTATTAAACTGTTTATTTTGTGGGGATCCAAAATCTACAAAACACGTATATCAAAAGAAGGCCTTTGCAAGTCTTGTTCATCCTCTCCTCATAGAGATATGCTGGTGTTGGTGACTTAGCATTTAAACAAGGTACTCCGCCCTGTTCTCACAAAGTTCTTCACCAATTTTAAGAAAAAGTTCAGACTCTTCAGTTTGTTGTGAGAGCCAAATGATATACATTAAAATCAACCAATGTGTTTCCCATCACAGCTCCCTTTCTGTACCCTCGAAGCTCTGGGGTCTTCTCATAGCTTTAGGGCAAGGATGTCTGAGAAAGGAACAAAATTGTCAAAGTTTAGCTTCAGTGTGTCATGGACAATAGACCTGAATATTTTTGGAAGTTTTGCTGAATTGCCGCTCTGCCTTAAATCAGTTGTAGATACAAATGTAAGGACACGCATGTTGAGAATAAGAGGCATTGCCAGGAAGTCCAAGAACAGCAGTTACAAGAGGGCCAGGCCTCACGGAGACAGTTCTGGAGGTTAGTGCTACATCACAGAGAGCTCCATGGCTCACACTGCCATAGATTCACCTCATGCTGTTGATGTTAGCATTCAGGCTGCACAGAAAATCAAAGAGAAAACAAGGTAAGGAAGTCACACTTTTTCTCCATATACTCATCAGGACTATCACATAATATCACATATCTCATTTAATTGGAAAGAAAAGCACCGTCATGTGGTCTCTTTGTTAGAGGGTGCATATGGCCACTGAGAACAAAACCTAGATTTCCAGGCTCCCTGTGGAGCAGGGTGTAGCTATTTACTGAGATGTGGTCAGTAAAAGTAAGTGGCAGAGAGGAGTACAACTCTGGGAGGAGGACATTCCACTTCTGTTTTCTTACTACATTGTATGTAGACACTACATTGGTAAGTATGGTGGGGTGATGAGAACAAGAGTCCTGGCCCCAGGTCTCAGCCCTGGACCGCCAACATTTACATGATAGAAAAGAAATTTTCACTTGCTTAAGCAACTGTTATTCTGCATTTCCTGCTACAGTATAATTTAATGAATAAAATTAGCTATTTGCCAATCTCTTATCGGTCATTTTATATTATAAATTCATTTAAAAAATCAACTTGTAGCACTGTTATAGAGCCCCATTAAAAGAGAATTCCCATCAGATATTGCTAAGTACTGGTAAGAGTCCTGGGTAGTTCCTGGTAAATAGCAGACACAATTTGTGGAAAGAATGTGTGAATGAAACAATGGGTGCAAATGACAATTACTCACTTGAAGCCTAGTTTAGAGATGAATTTCCTCAAAAGAACATTTGAAATCCATGGTCACGGATTGTGACTAGCCCAGTGATCTGGAAAGGTAACAGTACACTGTCTATTTCTTCACTTTGTACCTGCAATTCTAGGAACTTCCAAAGGCAACAGTAGATTAAAGAGTAGACCAGATTGATGTTAAGATTTTACTCTCCTACAACTGAGTCCTTGTCCATTCTTCACGCCTGCTCCCTCTTCTAGGGAAAGAAGTTGTTTGGGCTAGAAGTTTTCTGAGGTAGTACTCAAACTCTAATGTGCATATGAATCATTTGTGGATCTTATTAAAATGCAGAGTCTGGCTTAGTAAATCTCCACAACGGGACCTGATATCTTGTATCTCCAATAGACCCCAGGAGATGCTGATGCTGTTGGTCTGCAGAACACCTACTGGGTAGCAAAGTTCTAGGAATGCAAAATCCCCAAGCCATGTGACAGACCTTTCAGAGTATGCCCATGAATGCTTTGCCTTAAGCTGCCTGATTTTTACCCCATTCCTTTCTCTGAGGACACAAAGATTGTGAATAAAGAGAAGAGCACTATCAGAGGCCCGGGGCTTCTCAGGGGAAAAGAGAGGGCCAGCCTTTCCATGATTTAGATTGCTGGTGTATTTTAAGATGAGAAAAATGCCAAAGAATGGTTATTTTTTTATAAATGTGGTGAATTTTAAATATTAACATTCACATTGAAGCTTTTATTACTTAAAATGTAGTATAATATGGTTTTTTCACTTTCAAGATGAATAGAAGAGCTGTATTTCATAGTACACTCTAAATAGTATGACTGAGCATGAATTTAAAGAAATAAAGCATCTTTTCAACCCTATAAACATATCTATGTTAAAATTAATAATGATTTAAAGCTTCATAAGTCTATATTGGAGTTGTTAATGAATCTGAGGCCAACACCATATGCCTCTTCCTCTTCTGTCATTGATGGGCTCTGCTCACTCAAATTGGGGGTTTCGTGAGCATCACTACTCTTTTTCTGCACCCCCATCACTTAGGAATGTGTTTGATGACAAATAACAGAGCCAGTGGCCTTATCGCTCTTGACTGAGAAGTGGGATTTTTGGAGTTCCTTACTCTGCCGTTCCAGAAGTACCATTCTCTGACCACGTCATCTTGGAAGGCCCTTGCCACCACAAGTATTAGTGAACATGCAAGTAAATTATGGCAAGTAGCACATGCATACACACACACACACACACACGCACGAAGTTTGTTGGAAGGTCCGGAAAAGATTCAGTCCTGAAAGATTCTCTAGGTGTCACTTCCCACTTCCTGCCTTTGAATGCACTTGTGTAGGGCTACAGTGCTCAGCACTGCTACAGCGCTCCTGTAACTACCTGAGATCAACAAAGAACCCATCCAGTTTCCCGACAGTCCTGAGCTCCAGATCCAAATGCAGAAGCTGCTCAACTCTACGGGAGTTCTCGTGGTATCATTCAGAGATGTCAGTAAGTAGGCCTTATTTAAGGGGAAGGGGGATTGATAGAGATGTGTGGTCTCTCATTTGCAAATCAAGAGGAAGGTGGGGCAACTACCAAAAGCTAGATCTTCACTTGAGTAGACTGAGATGATGCCTGTGTAGGCTTAGTGATCTCGGAGACAGGGCGTTGTATAGAACCAAACGCTTGGTCAGAAAGAGGAACTAGAGCCAATCCTTGTTCTGCCATTGGTCGAATTCTATACCACAAGTAAATGCATTTTTCCTTCTGAGACTTAACATCTTGGCTTGTAAGTTTGGGAGCTTGGAATAGACACTGAGAGTCAATCACCTCACTCCAGTCTGTATCATCTTGTGAAGTGTCAAATGAAATGTAACTTAGATTTTTAAGACCCGACTATCCATGATTATTGGGATATTTGCTTATTTACTCATTAATCCATTCTGGCATTCATTTTTAAATTAAGATATAATCGACATATAACATTGTATTAGTGGTAGTGTACAATACAATAATTTGATAGATTTCCATATTGCTACATGATTACCACAATTGCACTTCTGTGAAAAATGCCATCAGAATTTTGATAGGGATTGTATTAAATCTGTACATTGGTTTGAGTAGTATGGCATTTAAAAAATATCAGCTTTTATAATCTGTGAGCAGAGAATCTTTCCATTAAATAAAAGGCATCTTTCATCATAGTTTTCAGTGTACAGGTCTATCTGCAAACAATAAGTTTTACTTCTTCCTTTTCAATGTGGGTGCTTTTTTCCCCTTGCCCTATTGCTCTGGCTAGGACTTGCAGTACTGTGGTGAATGAAAGTTGTGAAAGTGGGCATTCTCGTCTCATTCCAGTCTTCGGAGGGAAAGCTTCAGCTTTCAGCTTTCACTGTTGAGCAGGGTGTTAGCGGTGGGCTTGTTATGGATGACTTTTATGTTGGGGTACATTCCCTCTGTACCCAGTTTGCTGACAGCTTTCATCATGAATAGGTTTTATTGAATTTTGAATTTTGTTGAATCTGGTCAAATGATTTTTCTGCATTTCTATTGAGATGATTGTGTGTTTTTTACTCTGTATTTGTCAATGTGATGTATCACAGTGATTTTGTAGATGCTGAACCATCCTTGCATAAATCCTGGAATAAATCCCACTTGATCATATTATGTGATCCTTTTAAGGTATTATTGAATTTGGTTTGCTAACATTTCTTGAGAATTTTCACATCTATATTTATCGGGGCTATTGACCTGTAGTGTCTTTTCTTGTATTGTCCTTGTCTGGTTTTGACATAAAGATAATGCTGGCCTCATAAAATGAATTTGGAAGCATTCTATTCTCTTTTATTTTGGGGGAGAACTTGAGAAGGTTTGACATCAATTCTTCCTTAAATGTTTAGTAGAATTTAGTAGAATTTTAGTAGAATTTAGTGAAATCATCAGTTCCTGGAATCATCGGTTCCTGGACTTTTGTTTGTTGAGAGATTTTTGATTACTGATTTTAATGTTCTTAGTAGTAATTGGTCTGTTTAGATGTTCTATTTCTTTATGATTCAGTCTTGGTAGGTTGTATGTTTCTGGAAATTCATCCATTTCTTCTAAGTTGTCCAACTTTTTGGTATGTAATGTTTCATAGTAATCCCTTATGATCCTTTGTATTTCTGTGGTATCAGATGTGATATCTCCTCTTTCACTTTTAATTTTACTTGAGTTCACTCTTTTTTCATAATGAATCTAGCTAAAGGTTTATCAATTTTGCTTATCCTTAAATTTTTCCATTCAATTTTGCTTATCTCTTAGTGTTACCAATCTCTTCTATTGTCTTTTTCATCTCTATTTCATTATTCCTGCTCTGATCTTTATTTCCTTCCTTCTACTAACTTCAGACTTAGTTTACTCTTTCCTTTCTAGCTCTGTGGGAGGTGTAGAGTTAGGTTGTTTGAGATCTATTTGTTTCTTTATGTAGGCATTTATTGCTATGAACTTCTTTTTGAAAACTGCTTTTGCTGTAAGTTTAATATGTTATATTTACATTTTTATTTGTCTCAAGACATTCATTCATTCATTTTTTAATTTGTGAGAGCCCAAAGGAAGATGCTTACTCTTTAGATTTTCATTGTCATTCTTTAATTTCTTAGTGCTATTCCATATGGATTTCCTGGTCCTTGGCTTTTGGAGTAAGTAAACTTTCTGTTTCCCCCCAATATTTTATTAGATATTTCATATAACAATATAATTATTTGTAAGTACATGGTATGGAATAGAGTGAGAAAAATTATTTAAGAAATGTAGGGAAAATGTAGGGAAACACTGGATGCAAAGTTAGTGAAAGAGAGAGAAGTAACTTTCTTGACATTGGTCTGGGCAATGA